>NC_063336.1:107154631-107338995 GCF_021869965.1 Rhincodon typus
CATCGGCAGTTCCTACTATCTCGGCAACAATTTATACTGAGCTGTTAGTTTCTAAACTCCTCCTTCAGTTTTTGATTTTAGAATGATTAGGCAATGAATATAGAAAACATTGAATAAAGACATATTCAGGATTTGTTGTAACTGTGACAAATGATTGACAATTAAACAGGCATTTCAACAGCCTACAAGCTAGATGGGCAAATCTGGAACAACAACAAGGATTGTTTGTGGAAATATGTAGCCAAAGAGAAAGAATTTCAAATACAACATGTCACTACTTACATGAAGTTTTATTGGATTTAATGTTCAGCAGAGTGCCAGAGCTGAAAGTTGATGAGGACCTGAAACCTGGTTTTCTGCTTCACTGAATAAGGCATGCCCACTTCCTGTCCAAAGTCATAAACAAAAGGTCCACCCAATTTTCTTGGTCAGTCTTAGTCTGGAAGGATCTCAACACTTAAATGGTGAGGGGCACGATAACCTTGACAGTGACAAATGTGTAGAATGTTGATGATGTCTAGAGGTCCTCATTGAGCAAATGGCACAGGTCAAATGATCAAGTCTCGATTCTGTAGTTATTTCCAAGTCACAAGACTCTATTGGCAAAACTGCACATCATGTCCTAATGGGGTATCACAGTGTGGAGCTGGGGGAACACAGCAGGCCAGGCAGCACCAGAGGAGCAGGAACGTTGACGTTTCGGGTCTGGACCTAATGGGATCTTACTCTCATGCCTTGTCTAACAATTTCAACACTGGAAACCATTTTAGCCAACAATAAAGCCATTGGAATACCAAGTCAAATGTGCATATGCAAACTATTTAAACACATAGCTGTTTACTGCCTCTGCTGCAAGATTAGTTTTCTTGACATTGATACTCTGTGTAAAAATGAGAGTCTTCAAAAGGCATGCAACTTAGATTTAAGACAAACTATTTAATTGGAAATGATTGCATTGCCAAGTACTATATGCATTGTTCTTAGTAACAACAGTAATACTTTGCTTTGGTAACACTATAACACTACTTGAAAGCTTGGTTAATTTGAGCACAACTCTTTGCTTTTGCAGCTATGTTTCCTGTGAGATAGCTGTGTAAAACACAAGTAGAACAAGGAGCCACAGTATTACTGATAGTAATTTACAGGCCATATAATACAGGGAGATATTTCTCAGTTTTTACTGATTATGCAGTTAAATGCTGTCTCTCAATTCTTTCTTAAACACTGTCATATTTTCTATTAATTAGCCGCTAAAATCATTAAAGATGATAAAAGTATAAATAAATTAGTTTTTTTCAAACCTGGCAATAAGTTGGTCAGTAACACCTGATAAGAAATTTCCATCTTTTGAGAATAATTTACTTTCCATCTTGTTCGTATTTCTAAGGCTTACAATTAGATTGTCCATGAATGATCCAACAGTCTTTATTGGATTTAGAGAGAAAGAAATCCTAACAAATACACTCAACAACAACTTTACAAACTGAATCAAATGAATTATAACTAAATAACTAAAGTTCCCCAATCAATCTCTCTCAAAATTTGTTTCCAGAAGTTCTTTGAATGATGTAAAAAAGTGTGAAAACGAACTGAGATTGTTTTAAGCGGTTGCATCACTTTTTAATGTGAAAATGTTATTAATAGATTTAGCAAGAACAAATGAACCAGTGTTACTGAATCAACTGTGAAATATGTTCTTCTGAAATTCTTTCCTCTATAATCTTAATGCAGGCTTTTATCTATTTAAAATAATTGGGTTAAAAAAATGCGGTTAGAATTCCGGTTGAATGCTCGACTGCAAGGTCAGATTAAGAGAGAAGTATTTTACTCTGTGGATTTAAGAAAACAGGAAGCTTCATTAATAGATTTCCACTAACCTAACAGGAATTGAGAGTATACCCGTGGTTTAGATTCTGAATTAATAAATGCATTGCAAGCTTTTTCTTTATTTGTTAATGGGATGAGGGCATCGCTGGTTAGGCAGCATTTATTGCCCATCCTTAATTGCCCAGAGGGCAGCTCAGAGTCAACCACATTGCTGTGGGTCTGGAGTCACATGTAGGCCAGACCAGGTAAGGATGGCAGTTTCCTTCCCTAAAGGACCTTAGTGAACCAGATGGGTTTTTCCAACAATCGACAGTAGATTCATGGTCATCATTAGACTCTTAATTCCAGATATTTTATTGAATTCAAATTCCACCATCTGCCAGGGCAGGATTCGGACCTGGGTCCCCAGAGTGTTACCTGGGTCCCTGGATTAACAGTCCAGCGATACCACTAGGCCATTACCTCCCCTCCAATCTTACTGTATGACCTATTGTGGCAGAGAAGCCAAGAGAGGCAGCTCACTTCTCAATTAAGTAACAATAAATGGAACAGAACTTACAGTATCTCTGGAAAACTGTATCCACATTAAGATTACATTTGATGTCCTTGGTTTAACAATATCAAGAATAAATACACAGGGACATGGATTTAAAGAAAGTACATTCAAGGCAATGAGACAAAAATTTTAATAACTTCACCATGGGATTTTTTGAATAACACAACTACAGGACAAATGAAATAAATTTAAATGCATATTACTGAGCAAGCAAGTTTAAAAGAAAGAATTAGAATGCACAGATTAGACAAGTATACCTAAGTGGATCAACAAGACGGTTTGAATTTTTTAAAAAATAACTTACAAAGTCTTCTGAATGAAAGCTGGAGGGACCTACTGGGACAAAGCAAGAAGATACAGGAATATAGCAAAAGCTAATTTAAAAAAAAACAGCCTCCGCTGCTAATGATGTTAACATAAAATTGTTCTAGTGTTGTAATTTTTTTTAAAGCTTTGGGGATTTCAAAAGAGTTGGAAGCTTCAGTCAATGTGTCTTGGCTGCTGCTTTCTCTGAATTTTCTCGTGATATTTTTTCCTCCTGTATTGGAGAACTGCTTGTGAGAATCTGTCTGAATTTGCCTTTTTTGCCAAGGTTTGTGTTTATGTGATGTTACTATATTAGAACAGTTAATTAGTAATTGTTACTGTATCTATTATTTCTGTTAAGTTATGCAATGAAGTTATTTGAAATTCCTCTTTCTTTGGTTATGTTTTAACCACAGTGCTTAAATAAATTGTGTTTTGTTTAACGTCAAGTAGTTTGATCAGTTAGATTGCATCTGGGACACTTTATACATGCCTTTAAAATAAGAACAAATTAGGGTCTAGTCTTCCTTCTTAGAATATTTTGAGGTGGTCTGGTCTGGTCCATAACACAAGACATAATGTGGGGATTCAGTTATCAGTATAGATGCCCAGAATTTCAAAAGATTTTGAATAACTGATTTCTAATTATCAAGAATGTCTGCCATATTGTCCAGAACAAAGAAAATCGTTGATATTGACTAAATTTCCAACAGCCAAATAATATTAATGAATCTATTTGTCTTCAATAGTAAGTCATATTTGATTGTCATTGATTACTTTTCAAATAAATTGAAATAAAATTTAGATACAATGACTACAAAAGAGTCATTGGAGTATTGAAAGAGATTAGCGCCACAAGGGGAGGGGAGGCAATGGCCTTATGGTATTCTCACTAGACTATTAACCTAGAGAAAACCGAAAGAACTGCAGATGCTGTAAATCAGGAACATAAATGATGCTGCCTGTCCTAGTAACCTAAAGACCCAGGTAATGTTCTGGGATTAGGGGACAAATCCCAACATAGCAGATTATAAAGCAATTGGCGATTTGTCACAGAGAAAAACTCATATGCTTTACTAATGTCCTTTAGAGAAGGTAATGTCATCCTTACCTAGTCTGGTCTATACATGACTCCAGACCCATAGCAATGTGGTTGACTCTTAACTGCCTTTCGAACAATTAGGGATAGGCAAAAAGTGCTGGTGTAGCGAGCGATACTCACATCCCATGAATGAATAAAAACAATGGAACTCCAGAGAGTACTCTTTTTGACCACAATTTGTAAATTAATACTTCAAATATTTTGCAAAAAACTTATGGAGTCCAAAATATTACAAGTTCATCAAGGTACAATACTCTCTGTCCAACAATGAAGCTGAACGAGGAGTCAGAACCATCAAATCACTTTGAAAAAAAATGAAGATTTCTGAACAGTACTATTGAACTTTAAATCCATTACAATATGGATTAGCACCTTCTGAATCACTGATTGGAAGAAAATTCAAAATTCAACTTTTTATGCTATGTAGGAAATTAGTTCCAAGATTACGACATAAAGACTCAAAGTCAAAATGTAGTCTCAGAGAACGCAAAAAGGCAACAATTATAATAAAATATATTGCACAAAGAATAAACAAGTATGGAAAGTTCAAAAGATGTGTTGCCTTACCTCAACAGACTCTGTAAATATCTTTAACAGTGTAAGGAGCTCAAGAACACTATAAACTGAAGGATTGCAGCACTGGGAAATGGAAGCCTTACAGCATTCAATGTTCATAAGCCCTGCCAAACCAGCACAGTACCAGTCAGAAGCTAATTAAAGCATTGAGAGAAGTTTAATCTCTCCATAAGGGGTGGGTAGAAAGGGAAAAGTATTTAAAATTTAAAACCCACTTCTGGTTATAACCCACCTAAAATGTGGGTTTTAACGTGCATCTTATGCCCAAATGATTGAATTCCCAGTAGTATCTGAAATTCTGAAATGTTGTACAATATCCAAGGATGTCTGGCATTCCCAAAATGTTCAAACACCCCATGATATCCAAACCTGTTCGAAGATGTCCAACATACCCACAACATGCAACACCTCAATAGCCAATACCAGAACAGTCCTTCCACACTGTGAAGTCCAACAATCCCCAGATATTCACTTAACCCTGCCAAATCAAACACACAATATTTGACCCTCCCAAGTACATTAAATAAATGATCTCATTTAGTTATAGCATTATCCTTAACCTGATGTCATGTGTGTTCAATTAATCCACCAAAGACAAAGAGGTTACCCCTCACTTATTCTGACAATACATTTAGCATATGAGATTGATAACTATATGCTAATAGCTAGACTACCCTATCAGTAATGTCAGATGATATCAGATCCCATGGGTCTAGGACCTGAATGTAGAAGGTTCAAATGAAGTTCAGCCCAAGCATTCCATTGTACATTGTATAAATTATAAATAAATATCCAACAGTTTGTGTTAGTGTAGCGTCCAGTCCTCACCTGCCTAAGAATCCCAGAATTTGCTTGAGATTTTTATTCAATATGTCACTTAATGTATTTATATTAAATTCAGTTGACTGATATTTTAAGCCAGTGTTAATCTAATTAAAATGAATAGATAACTTAAAATTCAGCACAATAAAATTTTGTACTAATACATTAACAAATATCAAACAGTGTATTCATGGAATAAACTAAAGCTCAGGGTGTCTCTGCCATTGGATACTTTTGTACTAGCAGTAACACAAAAGAAATCTTGAACAAAAGAAAAAACAAAGAACAGCGGATGCTGGAAATCTGAAACAAAATCTGAAATCACTGGGAAAGCTCAGCAGGTCTAGCAGCATCTGTGAAGAGAAAGCAGAGCTAAAGTTTCGAGTCCAGTAATTCTTCTTCAGAACATCCAGACTATTATATTAACATAATCCTACTGACAACTCATTCTGTGCCTTTTTACATTCTGTCCTTGCATTGTTTAATTGAGTTATGAATTTATAAAAGAAACGATTAGGCTTATTTGTAACATATTGACATTTGGCCTACCATCCTGAGGTCAACAAATATTAAATAAAATGCTCATATTCCACATGCAATGCAGCAGTGATCACCTTAAGATAATTATTAAATTATTCTCATTTTACACCATTAAGTTTAAACATTCAGCTGTCTCACACTTGAATTATGATGTGGTTCATTCCAAAATTCACAGTTTAATGAATGAATTGAATGCGATGCTCATGCTCATTGTCCAATAAATGAATAATGATGTTTATACTGACAATATTACACAAATATTTTTAATGAAGCCAATAAATACTTTACACTTGTGTAACAGAAATTCTCCAAACATTAGGAGCTAATTTAATTGCAATCCACTTGCTTGATTATGAAATCTACCTGATGAAAAACCTGGAAAATCATCAATAAACAGATTCTAGCAAAGAAATAATAGTTTGCCATTTAATTTCTTGAGAATGATCTATCAATCAATGAGATCATGGGCTGATCAATGATCAAATTCCAGAACTTCTTTGCCTAAATCCTGATGCTAACTTTGGTTAACAGAAAACTCTCAATCTCATCTTTAAAATTAACAAATGCCATGGGTGAAAGAGAGTTTCAAAATTCTAGTACCCTTTGAATTAAGTGCTTCTAACTTCAATTGTAAAAACCTTGCAATAGCTTTTAGGTTATGTTCCTTAGTCCAAGACTAAGACTAGTGGAAATAGTGTCACTTTATGTACCTTATCAATTCCCTTTAATATTTTGATAACTTTGATAAACATATGTCTTATCTTCCAAATTTCAGGGAATACAACACCAGTTTGAGTAAGAGGTAGGTCCCAACCCGAAACATCAACTTTCCTGCTTCTCTGATGCTGCCTGGCCTGCTGTGTTCATCCAGCCCCACACTGTGTTATCTCTGACTCCAGCATCGGCAGTTCTTACCGTCTCTAGTTTGAGTAATCTCTCCAGGTAATTTTATACCTTGGAGTTCAAGTATCATTCTAATGTGTGGTGTCCTGAATTGAACAAATTATTTTTGTGGAATAGCCATGCTTTCGGATAGTTGAAGGATAAATTTTACCCCCTTCTATTCTCGTAAATATAAAGGCCAATATTCCAAAATAATTTTCCTCTGTACCTATTGCCATTTTAATGATCTTCTTCTTGAATTGTATACTAAAAGATGGGCTCTGAAGATTATTCACCAAGCCATGGCAAAGTGCCATAATTTGTTACCAGAGAGAGTTCATAAAGTCAGACCTAATTGTCCCTTAGAACAGGAACCAAATGCCCTTCTTTTTGGGGTGAATCTGATCCACACACCAATCATCCAGGTAACTCAGTTAGCCACCCCTTCTAATTATTTTAATGATTTACGTTCTTTCTTGGGATCTCTAGTGCTTCTAGATTTTCAACATTTCAGAAGAATTCATTTTTTTTGTAGGTGCAAAATGAATAACCTAACACATATTGAGACTGTAGGCGGGCACATGGTGGGGAAGGTCCTGGGTACGGCTGGGGATTTGGGAGGTGGAGGAAGCCCGTTTTGGGTGGTAGGCACCAGTAGGTTTACTGTACTTATGGTTTTTAGTGTCCAATAAAGCTGAGTAGAATTGTGAGTTCAGGTTGTGGATCCTACAAAGAATAAAAAACAGGAGAGGTCCTTTGCAGGTCTGGGAGAGGGAGGCTCTGAGCTGGGGTAGGCCTGATTGTAGTGCCTGGAGATGCCGGCGCATTGCTGCGAGTGTGTGTTTCAGGAGTCGCAGGGAGAAACGCTTCTGAAGGATCTCAATGCTATGAATATAGACATTGTCACAGTTGGGGCCAAATTGGGAAGGCCTGAAAGTGGACTGTAGTCCATTGGGGATGATCTGGTTCCGTAGGCAGGTTAATAAATAAAGCATTGGGCTGAATCTTAATGCTTCTTTGGTTAAGTGTCCATTTTGCCAAGTATCATTAAGGGTTTCTCTCTGGGATGCTCATCATGGTTGTTCACTTTCTTATCCCAGACTCACCGCATTAACTGCCTACCGTGCTTCCATGACACCTCTCTTGTCTGACGGTAGTTGAATTTCACCATTCACTGCTTCTAAAGAACTCACCACTGCCAGGATATGGCAGATTAGGCCAGGCTTCCCAATACCTGGGCCATTTTTAAAAAGGCCATTGTGCACCAAGACAACAACTGTCAGTCCAGAGATACCCTGCACAGTTCTTGACAATTAGACATAGGAGCGGAAGTAATGCACTCAGCCCATCAAGTCTGCTCCGCCATTCATTGAAATCGTGGCTAAACTGATAATCCTCAAACTTCACTTTCCTGCCTTTTTCCCATAACGCTTGATTCCTTACTGATTAAAAATCTCACTGTCTCAGCCTTGAATAACTTCCAAATGCAAGCCTCTGCTGTTGAGACCATCATTAATTTTCTTTTATTTTTCTCATTTCTGGTTTGGAACTGTGAGTTGCAGTTGATAATTGAACTTTGAACTTTGAAACGCAACCTGCTTTGGAAAAAGTAAAGGAGAGAACAAAAGACTGGTGTTTGCTGTTGGGAATTGGCCTGGAAAGTTAATGCAGGTTAATTACTGCTCTAAGAGTACTGTAGATGATTCGGCACTGAGATGTTGTTACACTCAGTTTGATGTTGACTTGGTCAATCAAGGAGGGATGGATGCTGACCAGCCAACAACAGAGAACGGTGAAAAAGAAAGGAAACAAAAAGTGAACAAAAAGAACTCACTCTAACTGGGTTTTGAGCAAGAGGTAGTTTTGCTTTAGAAGCTGCTCGACTGGGAATTTGTTAGTTTGGTTTTGCTCTCTCTCTAGTCATTCTCCAGTTATCAACTTGTTGAAAGTTCTTAGAAAAGAATCCCAATCTGTAAGAAAAAAGTATAAGTCTTCAGAGGTATGCAGAAGATATTTCCATTAACTGGTGACTTCTGAAATACAGCCCCATAATAATACAATCTGTTGTCAAAGGATTTCATGAAGGCTTGGCATCCATCATTGAAACAGTTATCAAACTGGCAAATTACGATTCTTTTATTTTCCTTTATAAATTATCCCGTAACTCTACCTGTCTATCTGTCAGTGTGAGATGATGTCTTGCAAACAAAGAAGATTGGATCATAGCTATTAAGTTGATTGCCTTACAATTTCTGTGTTCTGCTAAAGTTACTTTCCTAAAAAATAAATTGTTAATATTTTATGTTGTGAACTTGCAGTGCAAGATCTGTTATTTGTAAGGTCTGTTTAGGAATAATTGAGCAATTTTGAGGGTCATTGAATGCTTTAAAGAGCATGCATTGCAAATCCAATGATAATGGCTGATTCGGTTTGGCTTGCTATCTCTGTGTCGTAACACTGTGGATGCCTGGAGGATTGCTATTTACCAATTGCAACATTGATCAGAAAGATAGGGCAGAATTTTATGTTCCCCCATGCCCACATCCTACAGCTTCCAAACCACCATCCACTCTGAAATTTTACAGTGGGACAGACAAGACTTAATTAGCTGGTGTATACTTAGCCCTGCCCCATTTATGGGTTTTTCCAGCTGATAATTAATGATCACTTAAGGGCAATGTTCCACCTGACCTCAATGTTCAGACTGGTTCCTAGGGCTTAGCAGCAGAGAGAAAGCCAGGCAGGTCACCCTGTTCAGGATTTGGGTGGGAAGGAGGGACTACCTTTCATCTGTGGACTCCTTTCAATTTCAGATACAGTGATCTTACCTCCCAAGAAGAAAGGTCTTTTTCCCAGTGTTGCTCTCGCCACCACCACCCTTTCCAACTCCCACCCTCTCCAAAAATCATTCAACATCCCTCTGCCCACACTCCCACTTGGATTTATTTCTCCACTTTATCTAAAGAAGTCTTGACTCCAGCACTTAAACTCCAGGGACTGCCCTGCAGTACGATCATTTCAGAAGCAAAATGGTTAACTACTCTCTGAGGTAGGACTACCAGCCAATTAATACTCTTTGGAATGTTAAATGGCTGGGGAGCAGCCAGTATTGGCAAGAATATAATCGATATTGTGCTCTAGTGATATTGTCCCAGCTACTTCAGAGGTGTGACAAAACATGTCTGAACAGGTTGATCAAAAATATTTACAATTACAACTGACTCTTCGGATGGTTGCCCAGGAAACCCTGCCATCCAAAAAATCCTGGTTTTTTTTTTCCCACTCCTATGCACATGTTATTCGTCCACCAGCATTAGCCATGTTCCTTCAGCTACCAGCAAAAGCCATGTTACTTCTGCTGATGTTGTGTCCTAGCAACCTTCACATATATCTAACTTTTCAAACACACAATCATCATAATGTTTCCACATCTCCCTTAAGTCCTGTGGAGGTGAAAGACAGAAAATATACAAGTAATCTACTGTGCATCCTTACATTCATTCATAGTCAGAGTCATAGAGTCATACTGCACAGAAACAGACCGTTTGGTCCAACTCAACCATGCCGAACAGATATCCTTTATTAATCCAGTCCCATTTGTGAACGTTTGGCCCATATCCCTCTAAACCCTTCCTATTCATTTACCCATCGAGATGCCTTTTAAAGATAATTCTACCAGCCTCCACCACTTCTTCTGGCAGCTCATTCCATATATGCACCACCCTCTGTGTGAAAAAATTGCCCCTTAGGCACCTTTTAAATTTTTCTCCTCTCACCTTAAACCAATGCCTTCTAGTTCTGGACTCCCCCACCCAGGGAAAAGACATTGGTTATTCACCCTATCCATGCCCCTCATGATTCTATAAATCTCTATAAGGTCACCCCTCAGTCTTCAATGCTCCAGGGAAAATAGCCCCTACCTATTCAGCCTCTCCCTATAGCTCATTCACGTTTATGAATCTGCAATATTTTAGATTCAGGAGCCACAACTACTTAAGGTAGGTAGTTGAGCATCTGTAAATAATTTGAAAGGTACTTTTGTTTTGTTTATTAATAAACAACAGTTTTGGTATGGTGAATAGAGAAGATATGTGTATAACCGATGACTTTTGAGAGAACTTTACTGATACCAGAAGATGAACCGACAATTCGACCAGAATATGATGATCTCAGTAGTTTGTGACCCAGAATATGCTCTGGACAATATGACTGCAGCCATCTCTTTGCACAGTGTCCTTGGTTTAAATCAGTATCTTCCTATGTTCACACTGTGTTCTAAAATAAAACAAACAGTAAAAAGATGTAGTGTTTTATACAGTAAAGAGCAGTCAAAGTCACCCCCACAACGTCTTCTGCAAATTTTATTATGAAATGTCATTGATACCAAGCATCTACTCCATCACTCTATGTAAGTGAGGTGGACATAGCCTATAATTGCAGGCCAGTGAGTTTAATGTTGGTGATGGAAAAGATTTTAGAAACAGTAATCCAGGTAAGGGTGACGCTTGGACAAGCAAGGACTCAAAAGAAAACCATAAATTTGTTTCACGAAATTTGTCTCTGGCTAACTTGATTGAGTTTTGTGGTTAAAGTAATAGGGCAGGCAGATGAGGGATATGCATTTGTGTATACAGGCATTCAAAAGGTGTTCGATAAAGTACATTAGCCTTAATAGCAAAATTTAAGTCCAATGAGATAGAAAGAGGCAGTAGCAGCATAGATATATAATTGATTGACTTTACCCCTCTCCCCACCCATTTCTCAGGTTGGCAGGTGGCCATAAGATTTCAAGTGAGGTGTGATGCCATGTTTTTTTTTTTCCCCAGGAGTCTACTCATCTGCTCCTGAACCCACCACAATTTGCAATGCAACCGGGGAGATGTCAGAGGTTCACCTCTCTTTGGAGCAATTGAGCAATTTTTTTGGCCCATTTTCCACATGGTGGACAGAGAAGTGAGCCCACCAATGTCCTACTCCTGTTGCTCCTGATGGGAAAGGATGAGATGCATCCTTTCTAGCCCAGGGCACATCAAAACCACCCCCAAAATCTGACCTTTCCACAGGTTTTCCCCTTTTCCCGAACACCGATAGAGCCCCAGGCACCTTGCCAAAGTGTAGAAAACTGGTCCTGCCAAAATCCTCCAACTAACTTTCTAATCCACTCCTGTAATAATCTTTACTGGGGACTGGATCCGTATCCAGCAGAGGCCCCTACTTCCCATTGGCCAACTTGACACTATAAACCCGCAGTAGTAAAGTTGACTCTTTATTCCCCTCTAAAATTCAGTTCAAGGGCAATTAGGGATGTGCAACTAATACTGCTCTTATTAAAGGTGCACAGATCCTTTGAAAGAATAAAGTTAAAGCAAAAACTGTCCAACAATCTTTTGAGCCCAGGACCATAAGAAGCTACAGAAAGTTGTGTACATAGCCCAGACTATCACACAAGCCAACCTCCCATCCATGAGCTCCATCTACACTTCTCGTTGCCATGGAAAGGCAGCCAACATCATTGAAGACCCCTCCCACCCCAGTTACACTCTTTTCCAACCTCTTCCGTCATGCATAAGATACAGAAGCTTAAAAGAATGTACCAGTAGGTTCAATAACAGCTTCTTCTCTACTGTTATTAGACTGCTGAATGGACCTCTCTAATTTCAAATCTGATATTGATCTTGATTTTGTGCACCTCCTGTGCAGTCGTTACCTTGTATGCCTTGTTCCATCTAAGCACCCTATGATCTGTATGTCTTTGTATGTTATGATCTGCCTGTACTGCACACAAAACTAAACATTTCACTGTACTTAGGTAAAGATAGTAAGAACTGCCGATGCTGGAGTCAGAGATAACACAGTGTGGAGCTGGAGGAACACAGCAGGCCAGGCAGCGTCAGAGGAGCAGGAAAGTTGACGTTTCAGGTCGGGACCCTTCTTCAGAAAAAGGTCCACACTGTGTTATCACTGTAATTAGGTACATGTAACAACAATAAATCAAATCAAACAATCCAAAACATAATGTCAAAATTTTCCTTTTTTAATACAGTACTTTGGGGCTTTATGCCATTCACCAATAGGGGAAGTTCTCTGATGCATCTCAATACTTAAACACTGCTTGACAATCTAACGGTTAGCCTAAGTTCTCAGAACACAACTGTATGATAGATCACTACTGTTAAAAAAAACACATCTATGCTACAATACAACATTTAATAGCAATATTTGAACCTGTCAAAAGATCTAAGACCTAAATGCCAAAATGTTCCTCACTCCTCAGCAAGCTTTGCCTTGTACTCAAAACACACCCACAAGGCATTTTTTTTAAGGTTTCCAAGCTCCCCACTTGCGTAACAAAACAAAAACACAGGGAGGGGGAGTTTCAAATTTGCTGTAAGGCTCACAATGACAGCCCCGACCTCAAGGCGTTTCTGATCTGCATAAACATCACACAAAATAGCATGGGGTCAGGAATGGAGAGAAAATGTATTTTTCCCTGTAAAAAAAACTTCAAGCTGTCAGCTTTCCAGCAGGTCACTAAAATCTACAACGCCCATGGTGGGTATTGTTGAGTGTTATAAGTATAGAAGTGCTGTGAAGACTGCCTGAAACAGAATGATACAAGGCACTCGGGCAGCAATGTCTATGAGAAGACTGAAGTTCAGGAGAAAATAGTCAGAAATTATCTTTTTTAAATCAAACAAGATGACCTTTTCATATGTAATTTGATTCTGCCATTACTGTACAATAAGTCACCATGTTTAAATTAAATTAGATCTAGTTTATGATAATGTTTTGTATTTTCACCTTACAGTGAAATAAAGGAGTTGATCAATTCACATCAAAATTTGTCTCAACAAGGATTTTCTCAGTCCTCTTTTGAAAAGAGTGAGTGAGTCATAAATGGCCAGCAACCACGATAAGATATCATGTTACATTTCATAATAATGAAACTTCCATAGAAATCTCAGTAACCCAATGTTGTAAACAATGCAAACTCACTGTATTCCATGATATTATTCACATAGGCAGGTTTCCCCTTTCCAAGAACAAAACTGATCTATTGCAATCTCCTACAATGGGTTCTCAATATGCACAATTACATACTCCTGGAGTTTCCCAACGACCCTTAGCCATGTAAAGGCATCACACGGCCCTTCTTCTGAGAGGTCTCTGTGCTTGAGTGGATAACAGCCTAAGATGAAGCCTCGTTTGTGTTTGCTATGAGTGTTGTGGAATCACATCATGGAAAAGCTGTTATCTTTCTGATACATCCCATTCATATCAGCACAGCACACACACACACCCTGAATGGATGGAGCAAGGGCTAGTACTATTGTTACTGTCCCAATGCTACAACAGAAAGCCACAAGGAAGCAGCACAATACTAATAATGTTGATGGACTCCTCCAATCTTCCATCCAGTTTGAGGTTCTGTAAAAAATCTTTCTGTTGTTCCTGTGCCTGTTTGTGCATTTATACAACTTTATTAATGGCCATCAACACTGGTCATCTTCTACCTGGGCCTGAGCTGGTGCCTGGTTTCTAGTGGAAACCCCCCAAGTGCTAGTGATTTGGATATTTTTTCCTTGGTTACCTGCAGAGACATGCCAATGATATGCTCAACAAGGTATGGCCCCAGATTCCAGACAGACACAGTACCAGAGGTGAAAGTCTCTGAAGTGTGAATAGTGTAGGAGAAAGCTTTGCTAATATATCCTTTATGTTCAACGGTTTCCTCCTCAGTGGTGCTGAGCTCAGGTGCTTTTGTTGCATGAGTAATGCTAGTGCCTGCATAGGAGAAAAAGAGGCGTACTGGCTGTGTAGTAAGAGTAGAGGTTTTAGCATCTTGAAAATGAGTTAATACTTGTGGTGTAATATAGCATGATGAATTAGCTGGACATGAAGCTTTCTGCTTGTGTGAGGAAGCCTTCTTTACCCTCTCCAGCTCTCTTGAGGATATTCTCCTCTTGCAATGGGCTGAATGGCAGCCTCCCATCAACCTGCCCATCTTTCTCCTCTTAATTGGATGTGACAGTCTGTCCTGCATTGAGACAGAAAGCAGGGATTGAATGAAATGAGCATGGATGGAAGAGCGGTGATCCATGCGTAGGAAAGTGGGTAAGGTGGCCTCACTGAGTGAATAGGAAGTGCAGAGGTCAAGATAGAGGATGACCCTCCTCTCCACCACCCCACCCTGTAGCACCTTTGGGACCCTGTCTGAAAATCGGGGTGTGAACATTCCCTTCTGACCCATGTCTTCAGTGGTAACCGTACTTGACTACAGTCTAAGGGCCAGTTCCTGCCTTGCAAGTCTGAAGTGCTGCACAGTTAGACTTTAAATAAGGCCAACAGCATGAACAATGCTAAGTCTTGGCTGCAGGGAGTATTTCTGCTGCTCCTTCCATACAACTGAGTGAGCTGGGTACCAAAGAGGCTGGTTGTATAATTACTGGGCTGAAGAGCGACGATTGTATGAGAAAAGTTAATGTAGACCTTGGCAGACCACCTGCCATGAATCTCTCTGAACACTATAATTTACCAAAAATGAAAAATTTTAATTCCTGATCTACACAATTACTCATTTCCACTGACTAAATAAGATTTTGTCCTACAAAGGGTGTGAAATAATAGCTCAGTACGAAAACATACAAAGTACTTCTCCTCAATCTTAAAACATCAGCTGCTATATTACAAAAGGTAACTCAACCAGAAACTAGATGATACTGACTTTTCACTCACTAATATTTTTCCACTGCTTACCTCAATGTGAATAATAAATCAATTGTGGATGTTCTATGACTGCATCATCTAATTTATTCACTCGTGGCATGTGATTGTATGGAGGGACAGGTTACTAACCTTGAATTATTTGTAAATGCATGAGACCAGGGGAAGGTGCCAAACTGCAATCCAAAATGTCCTCAATGACAGAACGAGGGAGAAAAGATTGTGCATTGTAAGAGCTATGAAGGCAGAAGAAGAGTACAGCAGCATGTTGGTCCTGGTTATCGTTATCTGATGCATCACCAAAATCTGACCACCAAATCATGTAGATTGTGAGTTGTTAATGCTTTCAGATCCTCTTGTTAGGTACATGTCAAGTGCAAAGTTCTACTCACATCCTTTTGTGATATATGGTGATGGAGAATTGACAGTGGCATGGGATTCTGAACATGGGAGTTCCTAGTCAAGAATCTGCACATAGAGGAGATATGTGCATGAAGGACATTGTTCACCAAAGTTGGGACAGAGGTATCTTTTGGTGTTAACATCTGGTACTGAGCATTCCTCTTCAGGATATCTTTTACTTACCTCAAATAGAGAGAGAGCTGGAAAAGGTGCCCTAAAAATCATTGGTCCCACATTCTGCTAGCAGGCTAGCCTCATCTAGCCAGACCACCATCATAAGGATCAAAGAAAGTCTAAAAAACTCTAAATTTTGCAACTAGGCATGTTAGAGCACTCATGGATAACCTGTAGAGTGACTGTTTGGAAAGAGCAGCTGCAATCATTTCATCTGAGCTATGAAAAATTCAAATTGACACCACCATTATCAATGAGGGAAGCTTTCCTGGGAGGAGCATGAGGAACAAACAGGAGGATCTATCTTCTACTGGAAAGAAATGTCAGCCAGAGAACCTCACATCCACAGAGTTGGATTTATCATCCAGAGTAGGATCTTGACTGCATGCCAGAAAGCCAATGGTAGAACTGAAAAAAAAACCATGGCATTTCAGTGATAGATCAGTCATACTCAATACACCATTAATCATTATGCTCTGACCCTTTACTCTGATAAAGAAGTTAATGACGTATTCGCTTCTGACCTTGGTGAAGTACTCATACTCATTTGAAAAGAAGAAACTGTTGTCTTTCCAAGGAAATTTAGTGTTGGTGTTGGCTATGGCTACAATTCCTGGAGCAGAACAAATTGGAGAAAAGGTTGTGGGGAGGAAATGGCAGCCCCCTGTTGACAGAATGCACAGCATGGCCACATTATTTACATTGAGACAACCTCGATCATAGAACTGGCAGCTCCAGTGGTAAGTAATTGTTCAGATCAAAGATCTAAGTGATACCTATATAACTCAATTCATGCCTGCTGATGCCTGCTGGGCAGATTATAGACCTATTCAATCCATCATGAACATCTACCTAGCACCAAGATTTCACAACACTCAAAACTGCAAGATGATGAGGATCAACATTTTCTCTCTGAACACAGATTGATGGATGACAGTTAGGGACAAGACTTTTCACAACTGTCATGCTGTTATAACTTTGAGCCCTTATGTGCCTACTTTCTTCCCCCAACTATTTGTTACAAATAACTTTTAATGTCCATTTACAGCCATCACCAGTATGATGCACTGTGGATATCTATTTTAATCTGATTAATTTATACCACAGAATTGAGTTTACATTGAGCTGATGTCTGGAAGCTTATTAAAATTAATTATTTGTACAGCTATAATATTGCATAAATAATATGGCCTCTGTGCTTACGCGTTTCTATATGATATATACACAACTGACTGAAGACACTTACTGAGTCCCTTAAACCGAGACAGTGACGGAAAATGAGGCAGACACCTTTATGCTGGAATCTCCCATACATTGAGTCATGTAACTGTCTTACCTGCCTGACTAGTGTGAAATCTACATCATAATATAACAATAAAATCCATGGGCAAACCACCTTTAATGGGAAAGTTTCAACAAACAATCAAACAGAACAAAGTAACTGTGGTGAAGTTGGGTCAAGTACTTATGGATTGGGAGGCAGTAAGTTAAAATTTGGTGTTTGTAAAATGCTAGGGGGGAAAAGCATTGCATGTGCCCTTTAAAGGATCATGTGTTTTTTCTGTGCTTAGAGATTTAAAATGGATGCCTATGAACAGCAGCTTGAAAGTTTGCAAGTACACAGAGAGCACCCGAATTGAAATACTTATTTTGAAAAGCTGTACAGTTAGCAGGCCAAGCAGCAGTTTTTACCAGTACAGCAGGCTTTTGAATTTAGCCAATCAATTTCAATCAGATACTTGGATACAAAAATCCTATTAAATGTAAGCCTGATGGTTTTGACAACATAGGACCAATACTATTATGAAAAGTATTGATATGTTATCAAGGGTATAAAAAAAAGGGGCAGTTGGACAAAGACCAGAGAGTTAGCTGCCATCTTCCAGAGCTAATGGCCCTCAGCTCTCAAGAGAGAATCACTGGCTCCCACAGCCTCCTCTATGTCTTAGAGAAAACACCATCTAAATAACAATGGTACCAATGGCACAACTAGTTAATATTCCTGATAAAATAATTGATGGAGATGGTATTCCTTACAGGAGAATCAACAGAGAAAGAACAGAACATTCTGTAAGACACATAACCTGGATGTAATTTTGAGAATCTAAATTCTATTTTTTTTATATATAAGTGGGACATATATTTATTGGAACAGCATACCATGAGAATCTTGCTGTACTTTGTGATAGTTAGCAGTTAGAAGCGATTTATTTGTTTTTTAATAGTTTAGTTAATTTGTTCACTGTTAGAGTTAGATAAATAAATTGTTACTTGTTGATTTTAAAGTGAATGTCAGGGATTTATTTTATTTAACCACTAGAAGCTGCTGAAAAACAGGTTACACAATTTTTCAGAGATAACAAGGTGTAGAGCTGGATGATTCTCCAGCATCTGCAGTTCCTACTATCTCTACACAATTTTTCACACTCCTTTTACAAATTATAAGATAGGATACACTTTTTTGGGTGTTTCGGTTTTAGTTCTCAGACAGGGGTCAACCTCTGCTTTATAACAGTAACAAAGCCCATGGCTCCAATGGTATACCACCTGGTTTTCAAAGCTGTTGGGACTTTTCTGTTATCCAGAACACATCCATTTATCTTTTGGATTTGAGAGGGAAAGAACTCCTTCCCACACTCCCACCTGAGTTCATTGAGTCATAGAAATATACAGCACGGAAACAGACTCTTTGGCCCACAGACTCTTTGGCCCAACTCGTCCATGCTGACCAGATATCTGAAATTAATCTAGTCCCACTTACTAGCATTTGGCCCATATCCCTCTCAACCCTTCCTATTCATATACCCATCGAGATGCCTTTAAATATTGTAATTGTACCAGCTTCTGTCACTTCCTCTGACAGTTCATTCTATACATGCACTGTCCTCTGCATGAAAAAGTTGCCTCTTAGATCCCTTTCACTGATATGTCATCAAGGTTATAAAAAGAAGGGGGCAGTTGGGCAAAGACCAGAGACCCAGCTGCCATTCGCTCTCACCTTAAAACTATGGCCTCTAGTTTTGGACTCCCCTACGCCTGAGAAAATGACCTTGACTATTCACGCTCTCCATGCCCCTCATGATTTTATAAACCTCTATAAGGTCACCCCTCAGCCTCTGACACTCCAGGGAAAATAGCCCCAGACTATTCAGCCTCTCCCTATAGCTCAAACTCTCCAACCCTGGCAACGTCCTTGTAAATTTTTTCTGAGACTTCAGGAATGTGATAATTGTAAAAATCTTCAATCATGTTTTGGGAACTATTGAGGTATTTTCTGTGGATCCATAACAGGGAAAATCTTCACATACATTCTCCTGAATCATCCACTTCCAGTCACTGAAGAAATCTTTCGCGAAACACAATGCATCTTTAGATCTTCCAGAGGCACAAGCAGCATGGCCATTGTTGGCTGACAAATGCAAGGAAATGTTGAAAATAACACCTAGAAATCTTCACTGACCCGGTCAAAATGTCTAACTTATAAGGTTTCAGAGATAGTAGGAACTGCAGATGCTGCAGAATCTGAGATAACAAGGTGTAGAGCTGGATGAACACAGCAGGCCAAGAAATGAAGAAGGTCTAGGCCCGAAACACCAACTTTCCTGCTCCTCTGATGCTGCTTGGCCTGCTGTGTTCAGCCAGCTCTACACCTTGTTATCTCTTAACTTACAAGGTTTTATGGATTGTGTTCCAAGACCTGGATGTTCAAGAAACTTCATCACAATTCAGTTATTGCTTCATGATGATGATTTAATTGCAACTATGTGGAGTGACAGAGCTGAAACAGACTCCTTCAAAATCTAGACCCAGTGGCAAGAAAGGCAGTATGACAGCCCCCTGATATTATCACTGGACTGCTAATCCGAAGACCCAGGTAATGTTCTGGGGACCTTGTTCAAATCCCACCGTGGCAGATGGTGGAATTGGAATTCAATAAAAATCCGGAATTAAGAGTCTAGTGACGTCCATGAATCCACTGTTGATTGTCAGGGCGGGACAAAACCCATCTGGTTCACTAATGTCCTCTAGGGAAGGAAATTGCCATCCTTACCTGGTCTGGCCTACATGTGACTCCAGACCCATAGCAATTTGGGTGACATTTAACTGTCCTCTGGGATGAACAATAAATTGTTGGGCTAGCCAGTGATGCCATCATCCCATGATGAAAAATAAATAACAATCTACCTGACAGGGGCTATTCAGATTTTCAAAGAGCAAAGAGCCCTCTCGTTTCAATATTAAATTATAGCAAAATGGAAAACTCTTTAATGGCAGTAATCTTTGTGCCAAAACTAAACTAACTGTCATAGACATACATGATCCACAACTGCTGACTACAGTGTACCGCTGCACCAGGTTTGCAATCGTTTGAAATTTGTATACAACTTCACCTTGAATGTTAGCAAAACTAAATCTTATTTCAAAACACACTTAGTCAGCCAAGAATTTCAACTCTCATTTCTGGTGAAGGAAAGGCTCTGGAATATTTTAACCACTCTCCTATCTCGGCAATCACCTTTCTCATCAGGCCATGACTGCTGAAGATATCCAACATTGGATGAGTTGAGTCAGCTCATTCTTCTACAAATTGCATGCAGTGAGTGTTTGATAGTAAAGAACTTTGCAAGTTAATAAAAGTCCTCACGTACAAAGCAATTATTGTCAGCATAGTCCAGCACTGCAGGGGGAAATAAATGTGTATTAATACATTACAATGCCAAGGAATTCCGTCAGCAATCCTTCAGCTAGATCCTCCCATTTTTTAATGAGAGGAGCAGTGAACAAATGCTCATGTACTTCTTGAAGACAGCTGTACAAACATTCAGGCAAAACACCCTGTACAATCAACTTTGAGGGACTGAACATTGGATGTGGGAACTGAAAAACATTTGCTCCACCATGTCCTTTTTTTTCAACTCTCAAATAGTTGACAGTCCAGGGTGAATTCAGAGTCACATGACACCAGGTTATAGCCCAACAGGTTTATTTAAAATCACAAGTTTTCAGAGCGCTGCTCCTTTGTCAGGTGAAGTGTTCCTTGATCTGACACTTCACCCGACGAAGGAGCAGTGCTACGAAAGCCTGTGATTTTCTATAATTTGGTGTCGTGAGACTTCTGACTTTGTCCACCCCAGTCCAACACCGGCATCTCCACATCACGGCAGTCCAGGAGAAAACAAACAAAATACTTCAAAGAAGTTTGAAGGTGTCTTTATGGTGTCACAGCGTTGACGGATGAATGGGAGGAACTTGTTATTAGTTATTATAAATGGCAAAATCTTATCCCCACCCCACCCCCAGATTACACTGTATCACACTGTACCTTAATGTCTTAATGATATGGCAGAGGGGTTGCAGCAAAAGAAAGAAAATTAAGCACAACCCACATTACTGTGTTGCATTACTTCATGGGATATCCTGCTGCATATGTCCAAAGATCTCTACAGTCATAGAATCATAGAGCTGTACAGCACGGAAATAGCCCTACAGTCCAACTCATCCTGCCAACCAGATATCCTAAATTAATCTAGTCCCACTTGCCAGCATTTGGCCATATCCCTTTCAACCATTTTTATTCATGGACCCATCCAAATGCCTTTTAAATGTTGCAATTGTACCAGCCACCACCACTTCCTCTGGCAGCTCATTCCAGACACGCACCACCCTCAGCATGAAAAAGTAGCCCATTAGGTCCCTTTTAAACATTTACCCTCTCACCTTAAACCTACAGCCTCTAGTTTTGGACTCCCCCACCCCAGAAAAAGACCTCGTCTATTCGCCCTATCCATGCCCCTCATGATTTTATAAACCTCTGTAGGATCACCCCTCAACCTTCAACACTCCAGGCAGATTAGCCCCAGCCTATCCAACCTCTCCCTACAGCTCAAACCCTCCAACCCTGGCAAAATCCCTGTAAATCTTTTCTGAACCCTTTCAAGTTTAACAACATCTTTCCTATAGCAGGGAGACCAGAATTGAAAGCAGCATTTGAAAAGTGGCCTCACCAATGTCCTCTAGGTTGAGAATTGTCCTGTGGAATACGCATGACAGAAATTCACAATGATCTCCTTGAATGGAGGGACCGTCCCAACTCCTACCAATACTTTAATATTTCGTATCATAAAAAATGCATCCTAGATTTAATAGTACTGTGGTGCATAATAGGAATATAACTGTTTTAGAATTCAGCAGGTATCTGGCCTTAAGTGACTCCTTTGATGACAAAACACTCTTGGTCGCAATAATGATTTAGACCATTAGAGGCAATAATTGACTGATTACTGAAATATCTGAATTCTGATGTATGTCTCATAAACACAGAATGACTTTTTCAGTTCTATATTTGACTTGAAGCAACCAACACCAAAATAAATACATTCAGCCGACAATAGAATAATAAAAAAGAACTTTTTGGACTGCTAAAGGGCTCAATTAGTACAGCTATTGTACATAATTGGAATTGAGTTGGAAGTTGATAGAAACTGATTAGCAATTCTGTCGGATTATGTTCAAGCAGATCTTGCAGATTGCACGCAACGCCTTCAATCAAAGCTTAAAAACTGCATTGCAGAAATATTTTGGATATTCTCTCAGTAACTTCAATTTGTATTCGAAGCAGAAATAGTGGGACTGATTTTCATCTCAGCGCGAGTGAAAAACTGGTGAATGCAGAATGGCTCCCTGTTAATACCTCAAGTGATTCATCTCCGAACTGCTATCTCACAATAGGCTTGATGAACCTTTCACTACTCCTTGCTTTCACATTTGAACATTGGAAAGAGTTAAGAATACAAATTATGAAAATATTAATGCAAGTGCAGGTCAGATAAGCACAAATTAATACAGAAAGTTATGTAAAACACATCAGCCAGAGGAAATCTCTACAGAAATAATTTCCTTATTTTCTGGCATTTTCTGCACTCTGTGAAAAGTTATTCTAATTGTCTAGATTTGAAACTAAAATAAATCAGTTTAAGCTCTGGAATCATCCTGAACGATCATACTCAATATTGTTCACTGAATATCTTCATGTAAACTTACTATGACTCTACTCATCGATACCATATATGATACAAAAATGAATTATAAGAGTTTTCATTTCATGAAACTTTATTCTTAGACTGAATGGTACTTATTATTAACACTCAAGTGATTTAAAGTTATGATAAATAATTACATAACCTGAAAGTGAACTCACTGAATAATTGTGATAATCTTACAGATTATTTCATGGCTATGCATAAGTGATTGTTATATCTGTTTGTATTTGCTGATTATTAAAAAGTAAATATCATTAAAAATCATGAAAAGGTGTAATAACCTTCAGCACAATATTTAACTCAACTCCTGATGTATTCAAGATTTATCATTGAGAAACTCCACCAGTGACAATAAAAGATTATTCATTTTCATCTTAGCATTTTCAGATAGCTTCTGAGGCATTTCCATATGATTAGAGATACAAGTATAAAACAAATATTTTCATTACCGCCCTCTATTCTCTGCTGTTGATCTAACTATTCTTGAATAATTAGTCTTGCAGTCAGTCACATAGACATGCAATTTTAAGAAGCCACTTTTTTTTTGTCCAGATTCTTCTCTGAAGGTGAAGCATGGCATTAGACGTTTTAAAATTTTGCAAGTTATTGTCAACCAGCCATCTAAAAAAATGAAGCAACCCCTACAAGGCATCTGTAGTATTTTTTTATTATGATTCATTCACAAGATGAAGGCATCACTGGTTAGCCAGCATTTATTGCTCATCGCTAATTGCCCAGAAGTCAGTTAAGGGTCGACCACATTGTTGTGGGTATGGAGTCACATGTAGGCCAGACCAGGTAATGATGGCAATCTCCTTCCCTGAAGGACATTACTGAAACAGATGGATTTTAACAAAAATCAACAATGGTCATTATTAGACTCTTAATTCCAGAATTTTTATTTGGATTCAGGTTCCACGGCCTGTCATGGCAGGTATCAAACCCAGGTTCCCAGAACATTACCTGCATCTCTGGAGTAATAGCCCAGTGATAAATTCACTAGGCCATCACCTTCCCCAACATGGGATCAAGCCAAGCAGCAGTCTATCTTCTTAACCAATCAAATTGAAAAAATGTCAATAAGTAACACAAAATCTAAATCAGGAATCAGTTGAAACATTTCATTCATCAAGGTGTTTGTGCTAGTGTCCCTACCTCTGAGCTAGAAGGCCCAGCTTAAAGTTCCATCTGCTCCAGAAGTGTGTAATTACAATTCTGACTAATCTGATTGAAAAAAAAACACTCAATTCAGTGAAATTCATATCACTGAAAGAAAAGGAGGAATTAAATGTTTGCATTAAAAGGGAACACAGCATTGTATTTAACTTAGAAAGAAATCTTCAACAGTAACTAAAGCTGAAGGAATGAGGTTCCATACTTGTATAAGTTAATTTTCCGTGTCAGAGATGTTCTTTGACAGCAATTAAGACTTATCATACTGTTAAAAGAATAATCAGATGGGAAAGGGGGAGCTAAAACATTTTTGGATGAGTCTTGTCCTGACTTTGAGGTATGGACTGCAATGGCAAGTCAAACGGGGAAACAGTTTTCAAATAAGTTTGTTGGAGTGGGGTATCTTGGATATCTGGGTTTGCACATTTCTATAAATCACATCACTACAAATGTGTGGTCACTGAAAGGCAATGTTTGACCTCAACATGGATAATGATCAATGCCATTAACCTCCATGTTATTTTTTTTTTGTAAAGTCCAGTCCAGTGTCTCTCAATTCAGTTCAACAACTGTCATAAAAACAGACTGACCAGTTTATCCAGTTGTCAGAACTTTTCTACCTTTTATCACTGATGCATTTCAATCTTTAAGTACACCACTTCACTAGTTCAGTTTTCACTTTATGCACTGTCTCTTCACAGTTGAGTTCCAATGCATTTTCAGGATACTAAATGTTGCACATTTATTGCCGCCTTCTCACTATAACACATAGTGGTCTGAATCTTACATTTGTTTAGTTAGTCGTCAGTTTCACAAAGTTTTACAAGGATTTCTCTATATGGGGCTGAGTGAGATCTCACAGTCTTTTACTAAGCTCACCTTCATTAACTACCTATCCTGCCCCATGTCACCCTTCCTACTCGAGTCTTCTCCCATTCTACCACCTTTCAATCGTGGAAAAATTCACCATTCACCAGATATCTGTCAAATGACTGATATTCCTGGCATCCCCACCATTTTTTAAATGCTGCTGTACAAGCAGACAAGCAATGGCATTCCTAAGCTGTCTTGCTTGTTGAAGGACACTCTTTTCAAAGATGTCCGAGAAGGGGAAAATAGTGCCATGATTCTCCATCAGACCAGTGTGTCGTGAAATGTTAGTCTCAACTTCTTCAGCATCCTGCATCCTGCAAGTGTATCGGAGAGGTCTGATGGAGAGGTTGGCATGAGTGGATCCCAATGGCTGTGGATGAGGGACGTGTGTGCCCTGTGCCCATGGGTCATTGTTGACTCTGAAATGTGGGTGTAGGATGAGTAACATGGAGGCTCTTCACAGCCAGCATAAGTTGTCAGGTACCCACTCTAACTTGCACCTTGAGAATTCTTGGCCTCTAGTTTTCACACGGCAGTTGGTAGGATAGGAAGCTGTATGTTTATGACATGAGAAGCGCAGTTAATAAGATTGCTAATGGTCAACAATCCTACTTAAAAGCCGACTCGTCACTGCCTGGTAAGAATCTTGCCTTGATACCTGAAACTGAGTAAGATGATACTGCATGCTGCCCCCATAGTTGAGATAGACATCACTGGCCTTCTTATATCAAGCCACTGCATTTCTCACCATAACTCACATCATTCAGGCCCTGGTAATATTTTGCTCTGTTACTGCATATTCCTTAAAATTTCAGTCAACCTGTCTTTCCAGCTGATACCAAGCAACCTCTTTACACAGTGCAATTAAAATTAGACAGCAAATAATGAACAACTAAGAAGCAGAATCCTGGCATAATATCAATCATTTATACCCTCAAGCAAAAATAATTTATTTAGATTATATTTCATAAGATATCTTCTTAACATAAATTCCCTGGCTAAATGTTATAGCCATCTTTAAGCCTTGTGTAGTGGCATTTACATTATTTATAATACACAGTACATAAATATATCTATTGATTAGGAAAACCACAATAAACATAAGTTTTATGGTGACTGACAATGCATTTCTTTTTGCATTTGCACAGGATCATTCACAATATCTATTACTTAGTGTTCATCCCTGTTTATGTTGCCTACAAAGTGACTACATTTAGGATGCTGACAAGGCAGCTCACCATCTGTATGTGATGTGACCTTGGCAATGATTTTGGAATCATAATGAAGGGAACAGCGAAGTAATGCCATTCAGCAAGTAACATTCCCAAGGGACTGGGCTATGGCAAAGCTGGTGTTCTCAATACTTATACTTAACTTTCATCAGGACTAAAAGACAACTTACATCTGAGATCCAAAGACCAGAACTTCTGAAACTTTTAAAAAGATTGTTCATGGGATGTGGGCACTGCTGGCCAAGCCAGCCCATCCCTGATTACTCTTGAGAAGGTGCTGAAGATGCTGTCTTGAACAACTACAGTCCATGGGGTGTCATTACATCCCCTGCGAAGTTGGAAAGAGGATTTTTTACCCAGCAACAGTGAAGGAATGTTGATATGGTTACGACACAGCAGGATGTCTGGCTTGGAGAGAATTTATGAGGGGATGCATTCCCATACATGCCTTCTCTGTCTAGGTGATAGAGGTCACGGGTTTGGAAGGTGTTGTCGAAGAGCCCTTAGTGAAGTTAAAGCAAAATACTGCTCCAAATCTGAAATAAACATAGAACGTGCCGCTCAGCAGCTCTGACAGCATGTTTGAAGGGAGAAGGAGACTGATTATTTTGAGTCTACTTTGACTCTTGTGTGGAACTGAAAGGAGCTGAAAAGTTGTGGTTTTATGCAGTGGCCAGAGGGAGAGAAGATGATTGTTAGGGTGACCAGTGCAAAAGGCAAAGATAGTGCAATACATCTGATTAATAGTGAACACTGCTGCAACTGTGCATTATGATAAAGGGAGGGAAGATATAGGATGCTAATCAAATGAGTTACTTTGCCCTGGATGGTGTTGAGCTTCTTAAGTGTCGAGGGAGTTGCATTCATCCAGGAGAGTGAAATAAATTCTATCGTACACTTGATATATATCTTGTAAAAGACCGACAGGCTTTGGGGAGTCAGGAGGTCAGTTACCAACTTCAGAATTTATAGACTCCAACTGCTTTATTCCAGCCAGTTTAGGTTTAAATGGGACCTACAGCAACCACATCACACTCAAATTCAAGCATGACTTAATGTATAATTCCAAATACTTAAACACATTATCACATAGTCAACACATAGATTGCAAGTGCTACCTTAAAGTATATTTATATCATGTATTAATTCAATATTACACTGCATAATAATTGGATTATATATAACAGATTGACATTGATAGAATTTGTTCAGTGAAGGTATCAAGGAAGCAAAGGTAGATAAGTGCAGAAGTAAAAACTGACCATGATCTAATTGAAAAGCAAATGGGCTCAAGGGGCTGAATAGCCTGCATCTGTGTGAATGTATATAAATGGACAAAACATTTTGCACAATGAGATAATTACTCAGTTTGTTTGGTGGAAGAAGTTTTGGCCTGAATTCCAAGAAGACTTTGCTCAGATAGTTTGATATGTCCATTGGCATATCTTTGATTCACCAGAAATAGGCAGAAAGAATTTCAACATTTAATGTTGGGAGTGGGGGATGGGCATGTAAAATAGGATGGGTGTCCAGCTGACTACATTCGCACCCAAGCCAGGCTCACGCCCATAATACTAAGGGTGGGAAGGGGCAAACATTAGCAGCCCACCTACCACAGGTAAATAAATAATTAAGGGGCAATTGAGCCAAATTTTACCTTATTTATGCTATAATGTTTTGAGTCAGCAGCTGAACAGGTGCATACAGACCTATTTTTTTTCTTTTACAAGCTTTTGAAAAGGTGGCAGTTAGGAAGAGTATGCTTATTGGACAGCACTTTTTGTGCATTGAAGTTGACACTGCCCCAAGAAGATGGTATCACTTTTCTCCTTCTCCCATACAAAACTTCAAAACCTCATGTCCTCGTACCTTGCCCTCCTCATTAAGGTCAACGATGCCTCCACAGCCAATGTTCCTCATTTATCTGGATCCGGGGAACATGGGACCTTCTTCTTAGACCTTCAGCTCCAGAAGGTAGGATCTCTTCCACTAAATCCAGAATTGAAACATAAACTTAGAACCAAGAGAAATCGGAGTCTAATTGTACCAGGGGGCTGGTAGTCAATTGCAATATAAAGGAAATGTTATAAAAAGCACAGTCACCCTCATTCAACTTCATAAACTGTACATGTTTCATTTGATCTGGTTCTAAGATCATCCAGTTTTAGAACAGTAGATGAAACAATTAGAAATGTAAAGTTAATGAGGATGCTCAGTTACATTATGGTAAGAATGGCTGGGACGTTCCACTTTCAAGTTAAAATATGGCGGTGGCTATCTTGGATGGCATCACCTCTAGTGTAGAGGTGTGCCAAAAAATTCACGGGATCTGGAGTCAATGATGAGGATGTCCAGGGCAATTCCCTCCTGACTATATACCATAATGCCCCACCTTCGAGTGCCAGTCCTGTCAATGGTTGACAGGACATACCCAGGGATGATGATAACAGTGTCTGGGACATTGGAAGTTATATTTTGATGAGAATGACTAGGCCAGGCATTGCTTGACTTATCTGTGTGGTAGCTGTCCCAACATTGGCACCAGCCCCAGATGCTGGTGAGGAGGATTTGTAGGGTTGACAAGGTAGTCAAAAACAGGGTGCTTGCTATGATCTGCCTGTAATGCTCACAAAACAAAACTTTTCACTGTAGTTAGGTACATATGACTACAATAAATCAAATCAAATCAAATCAAGTTTTGTGTGCTAGTGTCATTTCTGATGCTTTGGGTGATGCTGGGTGGCCCACATAGTTTTATTTGTTGTAGCAGTCAGATGCACCGAATGGCTTGCTGCTGTTTCAGAGGACATCTGAGAGTCAGCCGCACTGCTGTGGGTCTGGGAGCATGTATAGGTCAGATCAATTAAGGACATATAACAATTCCACAGTTGCCAATAATGTTTCTGAATCAATAGTTGAATCTCCTTCATGCCAACGTTCAAGAATCTTTGTACATTTGGTCAGTAAAACTGTGGCATGATGATGACTCATTGGAGTTAATTTTCCACGTACTTTTTCAACATGCACTAAATCAATCCTGCACTTAGCAATAGCATGATTACTTCTTAATGACTGTAATAAATCACCGGTAAAATGATTTCTGGTTATGTCAGTTTCAACAACCTTGCACATGAGTCCATGGTGCGAATGTATTCCGGAAAAGATAGATAATTTAGCATTCATACTTGTAGTAAATGCTATGACTGGGGAGTAGGAGAGAACAATAGAATTTTACCATGCAGAAGGAGAACATTCACCTTCCTGAGCACTACAAAAACAAAACTGAGTATTCAGTATTCTTAATATGACATTGATACAGAGGTTGGTCCCCTAAACTGTCTTATAATAAAGCACAATTCTCACAGAGGTGTAAAGCTTCGTGCATGTACAGCTTTGAAGTAAAGCAAAACTTTGTTAAAGTAATGAACATTGAAATTTTATATGAACACTTGGGAGCAATACTTTATAATCCTATAGAACTTTGAAAAAGATCTTCATCTGAAATAAAAGCTGCAAAGACATTAAGCAAGAACTTTTTTGATCATCTCAATGATGAGCAAAACATGAATGCGTTCCTACACCGATCTGATTTTGTCAAAATAACTGCCAAGTAAAAGAGATAGTGAAGAAGAAACAATTAAAAAATCTCCAGAGGCAACATAAAGGATAAACAGTCATCATATTCTTACCAGACCACAGGGATGCTGGTGGTAGCTTAACCCCAGGGTCACCTCAGATGAGGGGAGAGATTGAGAAGCAGAGTCCTCTATGATAGCCACAGCTGGTACAGGAATTAAATACATGCTGTTTGCATTACTCTGCATTGCAAACCAGCTCTCCAAACTCTGCTAACCAATCCCTATGCCAAAATAGCCTTTGAAGAAGAAGGCTTGGGTGCCACTTTAATAAATAAAACAAAAAACATCAAAATAAGCTGATGGTAGATGATTATTAAAATTATTGTTATAGCTGAAAGAAAGGGATAAACAAAGCTTAAATTTAACATAAAAGTACGAGACTGGTATAAGGCTCCTTTACTTTTAACCTTTCAGGGTAATTATGGTGAGATTGGAACTTTTTCTAACTAATAATCTAATTAACGTTAACATAGTTTAAGTTTACAGACTGAAATGTATTCAGCTATCTGAACAGGAATGCAATTCCAGGGTGTGCCCTCCCCTGTGGTGAGTTTGATAGGTGGTGGGAGGGGGTCAGTTGACACCATTTACTAGCTCAACAAAATTCTGCCTCAGAACTTAAAGAACTATTCTTCTGTTTTGTGGGCACTGTAAACGCAAGACGATTGGTTGTGCAGAGTCTGAGGGTAATGACTCCGCAAGCATGATGGCGAGGTAGATGGAATATGTTTTTCCTGCATTTTGTTGAACACCATTTAAATGTTTAGCATTTCTGCTCTGTATTGTTATTTATAAATAAAGCTGCCAATTTTAGTTTCCCAAGTTCTACTCTCCAATCTTTAAGATTAGTTTCTCTTCAATCTATTCACTTGGTTTTCATCATACTTCTTTCTCATAAGTGTGATTTTGAACTAGGTGGTCAGGGGAAACATTGAAAGCATTAATTTGTTTTCAGTCAGAAATTTCATTTTTTTGTCCATGAGAAAATCTATGGCTTGGAAAGCTTCTTGGTTTCTGTTCACAGATTTCCTGTTTGAAGTTAGATGTTTTAAACAATTTCTCCTAGAGAAATTAACTAGTTTAAAACAGTTAGGAAATCGGCTACCTCATTGCGTTATATGTAAATAGTTAGTGTTATTCTATTTTGTCTTTTTTTCTTTTGCACTATAAATGTCTATCTTATTATTAAAACCAGATCTCAACATTTTGTATTGTTGCTTCAGTAAAAGACAATCTTATTGAATAAATAAAATAAATACAATTTATTATATGAGTATAGGATCTCACTTGTCCACTGATCACATCAAGAGCATTATAATAAAACACATAACATATTATGGTCACTGTTTCCTAGATGTTCCCTTATTTTTACTTTTCTCATCTGGTCTGTTTGTTTCCTCATTACTAAATTCAATATCAGATTTCCCTGATTGGGCACATTACACATTGGATTAGAAGGGAATCTGTATGCATAATAGGATCTCTTTTCCCTTATCCCTATTACTTACTGTTCTGTCCAATTAATATCAGCATATCGCCGGAAGAAAAAGACACATTTTGATAAAATGTTTTGTCTTGCTGTCCATCAACTGTCAGTCATCATTTAATTGGTGCATTCTCCATGGCAATACCTCTATCAATCAACATTCTTTTCTCATACACTAGAATGCTATGTTCCCTTTACACTGGTATTCTTGCAAATTGTCCTGATGAGTTAAAGATTTAAAAAATCAGCATAATGTATATTTTGTCAGAAGTACTCAAATTCTATGTTATCAATAACTGTTAATATCAGGGTTGTTCAAATCTCCCGTGATTATTATTGTATGTTTTTTGTTCAGATCTAATTTGCACATTTCTTTCTCTACCTTTGTTCTGTTAGTAGGTGTTCTGCAGATTTTACTTATTAATATAATTAATCTTTTTATTAACATTTTTTGTTATTAGTATGAATTTTATTTTTTTATCTAGTTTTTAATTGTTTTGCTGTTTTCGGCTGTTGTAATGCATTCCTAAATGAACTGAGCTATCCCATTGCCCTGATTTTCCTCTCTATCTTTTCTAAATACATTACATCCAATAATTTCCATCCTGATTTTTCTACAGCTGCTAATGCCCCAATATTCTTTCTTGTATTCTCCTGCATTTTTTAATTTACATTTAATTTGCTTATGATTCTCGTCCATTCCCTTCTTATTAATATAAAGCCTTTGCTATTTCTGCATTTACTCTTATCTCCAGGAAACTGGCCCTACCTTGGTTTAGATGAAGCTCAACACATCATTGCCTCCAGCTTCCCTGTCTTAATAAGTATGTTGTATCTACTGCATGAGAGACATTTTAATTCATTTGAATGCAATTTATTTTCACTTTATGTTTAGACTCCATTTCTGTAAATTTATTTTTATCCCTGGCATCAATGTAATTCCTGATTTCGTTCTTGCCTATGTTTTCTTCTCTTATTATGTCAAATTTTGCATGCGCATGTTTCTTGTTGATATTTTGCCCCTATCCATCTAGTTTAATGCCTCTGACTGCAGGTTAATTCTCCACCTACATTCTGTGTGATAAAATGTCAATAATTCACCAACCACCTGAATTGCATTCTTCTTGCACAACTGATACATTGAACATTGACATGGTCATGGTCCGTTGCTTAGACCAGCCTTGCTGGCAATCATAACCTCTCTCAGTATTTCACCACTCTGTTTTTCACATCACCCAAACTGATGCTACAGTACAGTAACTGGCATTTACAATGGTATTCCATGGGCTCTCTACTTTTCTTTAGTATTCCGGATCATATTTTTTGAGTTTGGTCAATTTCCCAACATGACCCATTGAGCAGTCAATCTACTTCCTAAATGAAGTAAAGTCCAAAGATTGCAATAATGAAGGAAGATGTCCTAGAAAGGTTTTCAAATGAGAGCATCTGGGTAGAACTCAGATATAAAAAAGGGGCAATTTCCTTGCTACATTATACCACAGGCCTTCCAATGTTCAAAGGGGGATAGAGGAACAGACATGTAGGTAAATCACAGAAAGACATGAGAGAAACAGGGTTATAGTTTTAGGGGTCTTCAATTTTGTTAACATTAACTGGGATCCATCAGTGTGAAAAGATTAGAGGGGCTGCAGTTTTAAAGTGTATCCAGGAGAGCTTTCAGAGCTGGTAAGTAGATAGTACTACGAGAAATGGAGCAATGCTAGCCCCAATCCTATGGAATGAAGCCAGTCAGGTGGTTGAAGTTTCAGTGGGAATGCATTTTTGGAATAGTGACCATGACTCCATAAGTTTCAAAGACATTATGGAAAGGGATAACTGTGGAAGGGCTAATTTCAATATCATTAGACAGGATCTGACAAACAATGGCTGGGAACAGCAATTTTGATTTGGAAAGTAGGAGTCTTTTAGAAGTAGCACGGTGAGAATTCAGGGCCTGAATGGTCTCAACTCAATCTTGTGGTATTGGAGGATCCACTTCTTCTTTTTGGTGAGGGTTTAGTCACAAAAAAACAAACTAATCACCAGAGTAACTAGAATGGAGCTAGATTTTTGTTTTGTTTTTTTGGAATCAAGAGAACTACTGCCTTAAGTCATTGTGCTATTGCGAGCCTGTTTTCTTTTGAACTTACAGGAGTTGCTAACTGCAGAGTGTAATCATATCATTTGACTTTGGCCTTTCATATTTTCTAAAGTTATAAAAGTATCTTTAATTCAAGAAGGGTATCAACTGGAATCATACATATTCCCCAAAGGATTTATTAATCAACGTGCTTATCAAACTGAGGGAAATTGAGTATCGTCTACCCTTTGATTATTAGTAACATTTTCATGTTTTCGAGAAGATTATAGCTCAGGTTGTGGATGAGGTTGTAGACATGCTTGCCAAGACACCCTCGTGATTAGGCTACTTGTAAAGTTAACGGTCCTCAAGTTTGTTTAGAAATATACCTAAATTTGGACCTCAAGACTGGACTCCTTAAGTAAATTACACAAAATTCGCATTAGAGTTTGGTAATATAAAGCTAGTTTGGTAATGTAATGCTAGTTTGTGGCAAGTTATATGCTCTAGAGGTTTATCTCAGCTAGCATGGTTTTCACCGTTCAGTACGTAGCCGTGTCTTTAAGATTCATGTAAATCAACTGATGCAGTACTGATTAAAATTGCATTATTAGAATCATCAGCTTTCAAATGAGGCATTGAGCTGAATCCTGTGCTTTGGTCCAGGGCAGACTGGAACCTTTATATTACAATCCCATTAGGGATCAGTAAACTTTTTTGTGCTTATAGTAGACAAAGTTTGAATTCCAAGAGCTTACCAAAAGAATAAAGCCACTAAATTCTAATTTTGAACAAACAAAGTAAACTTTACTCCATAAAGTTAGAAAAGGAAAAAAAAAACCTGCAGTATATGTGCATGACTTTCATATCCAAGATTAACATAAGGTAAGTATTAGTTAATAGACAACTATGGTTGAACATCCCAGAGAAGACATTTTAAATAACAAATGTAATCTTCACAAATCAAGCTAATTTTTGAGCAATCCCCCGGATGTGGGTTACCAAACACATAGATATCTCCTTTGGAATATATTTCAATTCTTACCTTCAAAGATCTAGATTTGGGAAAGCATTCAAAAATCCCACTGACCCGGATTGCCTCAAAAATTGCTCATGTCTTGGTAGTTACATTTCTTTCCCTCGAACTGCATTCCATTGATTCACAAGGCTGTAAACCAACACCTCCTGACAAGCACAATTCCAGCTCTATCACAGACATTTCACTTCACTAAGCTGATTCTACCCCTGGGATTTCTCCAATTTCCAATATTTCTCAGCTGCTCCAAGCAAATACTGTTAGTAGACTTCTTGTATCCACTGTCTCTGCTGCACTGAACTATCATTGGCTTCCATGGTCTTTTCCAGCCTTGACAGTCTGGAATCTACAGCAGCATTTATGCTACCTGTACTTTCTTTGCTGCAGCACTCTTTCAATTTAAACAGCAACTCATTTCTCCCAGCTCCAAACTGCAGCTAACCAGAGAACCTTTTTAAGATCCACCTATCACCATGACTATGTAGCCTATTCTGGACTGTATTGTACCTGATGCTTATGTTTTAGGGGAACTGAAGACCTAATGATATTATTGCTAGATTATTATCCCAGAGACCAAGGAACTAATCTGAGGATTTGGGCTCAAATATCACAATGGCCAATGCTGAACTTTGAGCTCAATAAAAATCTGGAATTAAGATTTAAGTCATTGCCAATTTTCAGAAAACCTAATGAAGTAATTGGAATTTTTCAAAATCCATCATATGTTTTTAATATTACTTAATTCTTAACTCAAAAAAACACAAGTGGCTTGGGTGTACATCTTCTGCTTTTTAGGTCATTTAGGGCATTTCTAGTTGTTACCTTCATAAATATCAGGACTCAAATCTGTTTATGTAACAGACCGCCATGTGTTTCAGTTGAATTTTTCCCATTTTCCTAAGGTAAATTTTAATTTGTAAATGTTAAAATTGTGAACTAAAACACATGAACCATGATCTATATAGTCATAGCATCCATCTTCATGTTGTAGATGTTAAAAGTCTAGGACATTTTTGGTTGAAGAACAAAGAGATTGTCTGGCTTCAGGGTCAATATTCATCCCTCAACCAACATCACCAAAACATATTAAGTCATCAATTATTTCTATTTGAGGAGCCTGACCGTACATAAGTTGCCTGTTGCACTTACTTACAAAGCAGAATGTAGATTAATAAGCTGTAAAGCATTTTGTTTATTCTAAGCTATGGTAAAGTGCCATAGAAATGTAATTTCCTTCATATAAATATCACTGACAATGCTTAACTGTATTGTACAACAAAAGATATTTCCATTTCCGAAGTGGGACTGGATTCTTAACCAATCTCACCTCCAGGGATATAAGCCTCAAAATGTCAGTTTCCCCTGAGGCATGTATAAAAATATAAATCTAAATTTCTGTTTGTTTTTTTTTAATGACACATGGGAAGTATAAAACAGAAAGTATTTTGAGCGTGTTCCTTTGTAGGTCACACAGGAGAAATATAAAATGATTTTTATAGAGCTTTATAGCGCAGTAGGTGCTAACATTATGAAAGTGCAGTCTAATGTGTCATATTGCTGCATTCCTTTCCCATTGCTCTGTAATGATTACACCATTTCAATCGTGTATTGGTTTCCCTTTTAGAAGTTGTTGGTAAAATCACTTGCACCATTCAAGCACTGTATTCCAGACTATTTAGAACTCCCTGTTTTAAAAAAATTGTTTCTCCCCTCTTTGTTTTTTTTTCCAACTTTCTTAAGTTTGCTACTCTGGTTACTAATTCTACAGTAGATGAAAATAGTTTATCCTTGTTTGCTTAATCATAATCTCTCAGAATTATGAGCACATTAATTAAATCTCTAATATTCTGTCATCTAAGGAACACATTCTCAACTGTTTTAATTTTTTTGCATAACTGAATGCCTTGATTTTGTCATTGTGTTAACTTAACCTTCTTTTAATAGTTTTACAGCCTCAATTAACTAAATTGTAGTAACAGTACAACAGATTGAATGTACACTGTCACCACTATGTTATCTTTGGTAGTGATATAACATGTATTATGAAGCAAGGCAAGCAACAAAAGCTTATGTCTAAATGCCCCAGACTGAGGTCCAGAGTCTGCCTAGAGCTGCATATGGTTTGGCTGTTTGGTGTGTATCTTCTCATTGCCAAGATTGCCTCGGAGAGAGCTCAGTTTTGAAAAATTGTGAGAAATGGATTTATTCCAAGTTTTGTTGAAACACCTGGAGTAGTTTCTTTATAAGAGGTCATTAAAGTTCACATGGACATTGGAGTTTTTTTTTACATAAGCCTTCCTATAAATCAGATGACTTGTGATATCTGCTTGCTTTGCTGTAGGTGTTGTTGGGGTTGATTTCAACAGTTTTTAGCTCAACATGTCCTTATTTTTTTCTGATTAATTTGAAGGAAAGCCTACTAATGACAGACTGAATTGGAGGAAAGATTGCTAGGAATAATCCACCTAGCTGAGCTAATTCACTTGTGGAAAAAATACGTTCTCTTGTTGAGTTTAGGTTAAACCTTGAAAGAATGATTGAAGAAACTTCTCAGGGCTAGATTTTCAGAGCAAGGTGTGTCTGCAAGGCTCCAGAGACAACAGTGCATGATTAGTGAGTTGATCAAACCACCAGAACATCATAGTAACCGACTCCAGAAAATTTGATGCTTTATGCATTTGCTTTCAAGAATAAACCAATAGCCTTTATGCATGTGTGTGTGTGTGTGTGTGTGTGTCTGTGTGTGTGTGTGTGTGTGTCTGTGTGTGTGTGTGTGTGTGTGTGTTTGTGTGTATGTGTTTGTTGGGAACATTTAAAAAAAAAACATTTATGCTTTTACATACTGACCTATAAATGATTGTTGCATGTTTATTGAATAACTATTGTCTTGGTAATAAACCAATAATTGTGTTTACCAAGAAACCTGGTTAATAAATCTAGTTTAAAATCTGACACAGAGAATTGTTTATCTCAGTAGCTGGAGAACGTGTTCACATTTTATGCATTGATCTGTGGAGTAATGCGAGTCAAACAATGTGAATTCCTCCAGTCCTGACCGTACTAATATAGACAGCTTGTGAGTGTACTGCTGAGCTGAGTGAACTTATCCATTGATGTCACACTTTGCCTATGGTCTGAAACTTGTGTCAAGGAGGACTTTCTTGAGCAGACCAGAACATTAGTTCAGTTTTCTACATGCTAATCACAAAGTTGAAGTAGTCATTTGCATTTGAGATCAAGCCCATTCTACATTGCAATTCCAGCGCTGAAACAACAGTTGTTCTTTTGCAAACGTGAAGTTGTGATGCATGTATTTTGAAAAAGTCTTTGCCTGGATTCATCTCAGGTTGAATAGCTTTGCTTCCATGTAATATCTGATTCTAATATTAAGAAGGATACTGTGGAAGGCTCTGGAAAGCATGGCGGAGATAAGTATTCTGAAAAGGGTAACTTCATTAATGCCCGGGAATAGTTCATAAGACTCGCCGGCATCCAGACCACATGTGTGCATGCCATTATAGAAATGCCAATCCATTGTGGTGAATTTCTCAAATCAGCCTAATTTCTCCATTTCCTTCGAAAGACCCTAAAAGTGCTGACTGCATCAAAGGCATTGGTCAGGACAACAAACATGGTGTAAAGATTCGTATTGTCCTGGTACCGTCTAACTACAGACACTACATCAGTGATTCCTCAACCACTGCTGAAACTACACTCCAACTCTCTAGTGGCAGATCTCACATGAGATGCTGTCTTAAGTATTCAGAGGGATGTTGGTGAAAATTTTGCCACTGGTGGAGTGGAGTGAGATTCCTCTTGAAAGTCACAAGATCAGTGAGTTCCTTTCCACCTCTATCAGGTGGGCAGTTGAGGTAACTTATTTTTTTTTGAGGCAACTCCTATATAAATTAAAGGAATTGAATGAGTTTAATTGACCATGCATTGATCTCCATTTGTATACTTAACTAAAATAACATCACCTCCTCAAACTCTGCCACTAGATGTGAGATGGATGCTTTCATCTTTTTTTGACAGCATGGGAGGTTCATTAAGTGATCAATGGATGACAATCTGTGATAGGCTTTTGATTTTCTACACTGATGGATGAATACTAATTCAGGATATGATTGAAGTGCTTTGAGTATCTTTCTGGAATTTGGGCTTTTTCTGTGGGCAGTGTTGACCTGCCAATCGACATGAACCAGTTGACTGGAGCCTGCAGAGAGATTTCAGAGCATTGTAGAACCTCCTCCAGCCTTTGTAGCCTGCATATTATTGACATTCATCACTGTTCTGAATCACCTGAAGGTCTTGCATCTCTCTGAACTTGCACTGGACAGTTCTGCAGGTATTGTACTTGGACAGACATGACTTCTCATTGAGGCAAACAATGATCAATCTCATTTAGGGAACCTTGAAATTTCTTTTGATTTCTTTTGATTATGCCTAGGGCAGTGGGATTGTTGAAAGAGTGTAAAAGACCCACCTGCTGGAAGTTTATCCCCATGTGGATTTGTTTGCAGATCTTGTGATATTCACAAACAGCGTTTCAAAACAATTAACACCAATGTAGGGTGTCAGGTTCTGAGGAAGGGTCACCAGACCCAAAATGTTAAATCCGATTTTTTCTTCACTGATGCTGCCAGACCTGCTGAGCTTTTCCAGCAACTTCTGTTTGTGTTCCTGATTTACAGCATGCACAGTTCTTCCCGTTTTTACATTAGAAGTTATGTATTTTCCACCCTGGATGACTGATCAGTATTAAAGGGATGAATGGGGACTATAAATAATCAACTGAACTGGTAAAGGTATAGCCCTGGGAATGTGTAGGCACTTTCGATTCCAGTTAAGGCAAAGAGAGAGAGGGCAAGTGCCAGTGATATAAGTTATAGTAAAGATATCAAGGAGCAGATCTTGAGCTGAGGCAAGATGATTCCCAGACAATTGGATGAGCAAATCTTTCATCTTACGATTTAAAGTAAGGCAGGAAGGTGGACGAAACTTAAATGATAATGAAATTTAAATGGTAAAACATATTTGAGATTGTGAGGATTGCTCTTCTGTCGGGTATTTATAAAATGAGGACACATTTGAAATGAAAAAAATCAGTTTACAGCTTTTGTTTTTTGATTGATGGATTCTGTGTGATGTTATTTTCCTGTTCATCACATAACCTTGTACCATTTATTATGATTTATAGAAGTCAAGCCCATATTGACCTTCCAAAGAGTATCCCACCCATACCTATTCCCTAACCTATTCCTGTAACCCTGCAATTCCCATGGCTAAGCCATTTAGCCTACATGTCCCTGGACACTATGGGCTATTTATCTTGGCCAATCCACCTAAACTGCATGCCTTTGCACTGTCGGAGGAAAGCCATGCAGAAACAGGGAGAATGTGTAAACCCCACTCAGACAGTTACCCAAGTGTGGAATCAAACCTCAGTACCTGGTGCTGCGAGGCAGTAGTGCTAAACACTGAGCCAGCATGCTGTACCTGCAAAATAGCTCAATAAAATTCGTTCAAACGTTTCTCAGGAGGACTCTAGTGGTACAGTGGTGGTGCCCCTACCTCTAAGTCAGGAGGCATGGGTTTCAGTGTGATCAGAGAAAATAGCTGTACCTCTCTCAGCATCACCATATAATCAATAGAGGTTTTCAAGAAAAGACTAACCCTTCACTCTGCAGATGAGACTTTGACAGATGTCAATGAAGTGGAGTTTCCAAACAAGGATCTCACTGCAGCCATGTTTCATGGAGCAGGTAATATAGTCCTGACTGCAGGGCAGCTCAGGGGGTTATGCATTTGGACATTGAGACCGGTAAAGCCCCTCACTCTTCCAGAAATCAGGCAAATGATGTGTTTACTGAACATAGAATCAGTGACATTTTATTTCAGGAAGCGAAATGTTGTTGTAATACCACTGAGTTAGCACAAGGCTTTTACTTCAGACTGTGTTAATCAGTCAGTTTTCTACACTTAATCTGTTGCAATGTTGATATGATCCATGTTTATATGATAGTTTTGTAATGATTACAATGACTGCTGGATAACGCATAACAACAACTAACTTAAACGGAACATCAGGCAGTAAATAATGAATGTAACTCAATAATTAGCATGACACAAACATTTGCTAGGATAGTGAGACAGATGTATGAAGAGGCACTGGATCAATTAGGACTATATTCCCTGGAGTTTAGAAGAATGAGAGAGGGAACTCTTAGAAACCTAAAAATTCCAGCAGGATTAGACAGAGGAAACACAGGAAGGATGTTCCTGATCACCGGGGTGTTCAGAACCAGGGGCCACAGTCAAAGAATGTGGGGTAGGTGATTTAGGACTGAGCTGAGGAGAATTTTGTTTCACCTCGAGAGTGGTGAGCCTGTGGAATTCTCTGCCATAGAAAGCAGTTGAGGCCAAAACGCTGAATGAGATAGATATAGTTCTTCAGGCTAATGGGACCAAAGGGTATAGGGAGAAAGCTGGGACAGGTTATTGAATTGGATGGTCAACCATGACCATATTGAATTGCAGAGCAGGCTCAAAGGACCAAATAGTTTACTCCTGCTCCTATCCGGTACTTTGCTATGTTTTCCAAATACCAAAAATATTTGTTGCATAATCTGTGCCTTTGCATCACTATTGCAATATCTTCTAAAGTTCATTGACAGGGTATGGGCTATCACTGGCTCGGGCCAACATTTATTGCCCATCCCTAATTGACCAGAAGACAGTTAAGAGTCAACCACATTGCTCTGTAATTGCTACCAATATTGTGTGAGAATGTGTATTCAGTCTTAAATCGATCCTGATGTCCCAGAAGAGTCTACAAAATATGCAGATGGTAAGTTATTAAGAAAAATGTAATAAACTTATTTACTGTTCATCAAGATTGAGTATTTCTCCTGCTTAAAATTTAAAGTGGGCATCCTCCTACTCCTGGCATCAGTGGCCCAGGCTTAAACCAACAAGAAGAGTTGCTGGTTGCAAATCCACCCATCATATTCAAAAAATCATAAATGGTGTCAGCAGCAAGAGTTTGCCATTTATATCAACTATCTCATGGGGTTGCTGGAGAGAGCTGTGACTTTAAAACCATCTAATTCTTCCCCATATCAGACCTCACTTTTCCCATACCAGAGTACCAGAATTTCACTCAACTGCAGATAGCTCATTACTGTCCAGGAACTGCATTCAGTTCAGCTCCCGACTTATGAGCCTGGCACCTGTCCTGCACCTTTAATTGACAGGGGTGGTTTAGTTGCAGTGATTTGTATTACTGTCATAAGACGGTCTGATTGACTACTAAACATTGAAGAGTTACTGAATCACAAAAGCCAACTGCCCATTTTTTCACGTCTAATAGAGATGTATAGCACAGAAACAGACCCTTCGGTCCAACTTGTCCATCCTAAATTAATCTAGTCCCATTTGCCAACATTTGGCCCATATCTTTCTAAACCCTTCCTATTCATATACCATATGCCTTTTAAATATTGTCTTTATACCAGCCTGCACCACTTCCTCTTGCAGCTCATTCCATACACGCACCACCCTCTGCATGAAAAAATTATCCCTTTGGTTCCTTTTAAATCTTTTCCCTCTCACCTTAAACCTATGCCCTCTAGTTTTGGACTCCCCCACCCTGGGGAAAAGACCTTGTCTATTTACCCTTTCCATGACCCCATGATTTTATAAATCTCAATAAGGTCACCCTCAGCCTCTGCACTTCAGGGAAAATAGCCCCAGTCTATTCAGCCTTACCACGCAGTATTCCAAAAGTGGCCTAACCAATGTCCTGTACATGACCTCCCAACTCCTATACTCAATGCACTGACCAATAAAGGCAAGCGTACCAAACACCTTCTTCACTATCCTACTTACCTGCGATTCCACTTTCAAGGAACTATGAACCTGCATTCCAAGGTCTCTTTGTTCAGCAATATTCCCCAGAACCTTACTGTTAAGTGTGATCCTTCGAAAAGGCCACACCACTTCCCTGGTCAAAAAGTTGCCCGGTGTATTATGGGTTAACTTATCATAAGGAGTCAAGGAATAAACAAAATAATGCTATTTGCTTTTTCACTTGTGCTCGGCATTTTATGACTGTAGTGATTATAACAAGGTCAGCCAGGTGGACCTTATAGAATATGAGTTCCCTGATTAGGGCTGGTCCAATCAGGGAGCCCTGGGTGGCAGATATAAGCAGGAGTGCCAGAGGTTCTATTCACTCTAAGAGCTGGCTCTGTGGAAGTTGGACTAATATCAAGGACTCTTCATATGTAAATATAGGGTGACTTAATGATGGGATACTGGCCTCTGTGGAGTTATTTCAGAGACAGGGTTACATATACTAAAAGCAAATTTGCAGCTCTGTGGGGGTGAGAAAAGTGATAAAAAATAAGCACTTACACAGCAATTATCTCCAAGGCAACAGGATTTTGCAACCACTTGAATGAAGAGTCATCCTATTTCATGACTTTTTGCACTTTATATCTTACATTAAAGTTTATAAAATTCTATATCTATAGAAACTCTGGAAAAAGCATTTGAAATTATTGAGCTTTTTTTTCTGACATTGGTCTATGGTTCCTGGAATGTTGCAATTGACAGGACACGTGTCTTCCACCTCCTTCTAGACCACAATCCCAACACTTTCCCAACTATCCTTGACTGATTGTTACCAACGAGACAGCGGTGCCCCACATCCACCTCACCTCGGCTCAACTTAGAAAAGCCTGTCATGGCGCAAAACATGGCAGCCAGGCTGATGTAATCACAAGAGAGATTGCCTGTGAAGTCTTTAATGATGAGAGGACAATCTCCCAAGATCAAATCGGAGGCCGAAATAGATTGATGGGAAGAACTCACCTGTTCACAACAGATTTGTCAAGTTTTCCCAATTAATAACTCATTTGACACTAATTATCTCTGATCCCACGAGAATTAGAATTAGGGTTCAAGATTAGGTGAGGGACTACTGAATTTCATGGCTCTTCAAGAGAAAATGACAGGGATCCCTCTTCTAATGGCACTTAGTGCCCAATCAACGGACCTGACATCAAGAATGATGGCAGCCATTGAAGGACACCAATTCTCTTCGTGTTCATCCCTGTTTTGAAATGGGAGGAAGACTGCTGGCCTACTTTAACAAACATAATCATTCATGTAATTTTGTTTCTTTCTTTCATACTGCCCTGTGAAAGACTTGTAGGGAAGGTGGTGTAATTGGTATTCCTTTTGCAGATGCACATCTTAAATGCCAGCTTACTAAAGCTGGCAAATATTGACCTTCATATCAAGTTACACTGCATTACATGTTGCTGATATTTAATTTATAGAATTATCAATATTACAACACAGAGGGAGGCTGTTCAAACCAACTGCGACCGTGCCAGTTTCAACCTTTTAGCTGAAGAGCAAATTCCATCCCCCTGCACTCAGAATCATTTACAGTACTTTTGGTGGCCATTCAGACCCTTATGTCCATATCAGCTCTCACACATTCTCAATCACCCAGCATTTCCCCATCGTGGCGCAAAACATTCCCTCTCTAGATAATTACTCAATTCTCTTTGGAAGGTTGTGAACAAACTTACCTCCATTACACTATTAGACAATGTATTCCATAGCTTCACCGCTCTCTGCAGAAAAGACATCTTGCTGTTGCTTCTTTTGATGGAATCCCTACAGTATGGAAGCTGGCTATTTAGCCCATTAAGTCAACACTAATCCTCTGAAGGGCATCCCAACCAAACTCACTCCATCTCCATAACTCTGCATTTCCCATGGCCAATCCACCCAACCTGCATTTCTTTGGACTGTGGGGCAAAACCCAAACAGACACAGTGAGAACATGCAAACTCTACAAAGGTAGTCATGCAAGGGTGGAATTGAACCCAGGTTTCTGGCACTGAGAGGCATTACTGCTAAACACTGAGCCATCCACTGATACTTTCCTTAAGTCTGTACCTTCTGATTCCTGAGGCTTAATTCCTTCCATGCACATTTTAAATAAGTCTGAAAGTGCAAAAAAAATTAGCTTAGGCCACATCTGAATACAGAAAGAACAGGCCTCATTGGCTGAATTTTTTTTTATTGTTGAATTGCAATTTGCATTCAAGTTTTTAAAAATAATTTTTCACTGCGAAGCCAAATCAGTTTTCTTATTACATCTTGCACAATCTGCCTCAATAACTGCACAGCTACACTGCACAATTCCTGACATTTTCCGCGAACATGGCAGACAGGGAAATTTGTCACTCCGCTTTGTGGACAGGGACCTAAAGTTCCCCTTGGATGGGATGGTGCAGAGGCAGGACTTCCTCTTCTCCCAGGCCCAGCAGAGGACGGCATGTCACCAGACAATGCCAGGCTGATCCGAGATTGGCACCTTGGTCAGTGCAGTCTCAGCTGTCTGGAGGAATGCCCAGCACTTAAGGAAAATAATCACTGTCCTTCTCCACTCTGTCAGCATATGAGCTACCATCTTCTCTCCAATACCTCACACTGACTCTGTCTCTGCTACTGTATTCACCTCCCATCAAGAACCATGCTCTGCCACTCTCACTATTTTCTTTTTTATTTAAAAAATATATTTTATTCGTAAAAAATCCCTTTGTGTATATACTCAGAGATAGTAAGAACTGCCGATGCTGGAGTCAGAGATAACTCAGTGTGGAGCTGGAGGAACGCAGCAGGCCAGGCAGCATCAGAGAATCAGGAAAGTTGACGTTTCGGGTCAGGACCCTTCTGAAACGTCAACTTTCCTACTCCACTGATGCTGCCTGGCCTGTTGAGTTCCTCCAACTCCACACTGCGTTATCCCTTTGTGTATATACATTGTCACAAAAGCAGTTCAGTTCTGTACAGTTGCTTATCAAGTAAATGAACAAAACATTGGGCTTTGACTCTATCCAAAAAAACCAAAGACCCCTCCTACACATACAATACTAATTGCCTGCAGCATCTTCCGTCACTCTCTATCACAAACCCCAACCCCCGACACTACTAACCCTACATGCCATCTGTGCTGCCTATTTATTCATGCAGGGCACCGACCTACCCAAACCAAAAATAACAGCTGCACCATACACTTTCACCTGTTTTAATCCCTGCCCGTCTCTCTTTCCCAGAGGAAAACAGCCCACAATAGGGCAGAAATAATCATTACAAATAGTAGGCAACCTGCTTACATGGAAAACATCCCAATGCTGACCATCCAGAGCAGCTGACTGGACATATCCAAGCCTCTGAGCTGGTATTAGAGACTGCTTTTGATTTACTGTGCTGGGACTCCTGAGTGAAGGATAGCTCCTTGACTTGTCTGAGGACTGCTAACAGCCATGAGAAGGCTTCTAGCTTTGTGTCTGCATTAAATGTCATGGTAAGACAGCTGTACTGTGAGCCTGGTATCTCTGGATGAGGAGGCAAAGTGCAAAAAAGGGAAAGATAATGCAAGGTCGAGGCACTATAAGCTTTGACGTAGGCTCAGAGTAAGTAAGCACTGTGAGAGTAAAGTGAACAATCCAGCAAAACAGCCTGACCTAGCCAATGAGTTGGCTACCTATCCTGAGCACTCAGTGTCCTTGATGTAGCATTGCAATGATAGTTGTTGCTGAGTTGCAGATTGAAATGCAGAAGCATCCTGTAAGGGGATTGAAGATTTGCCATGAAGGCTCTTAGATGCTGGCACATGTCAGATGTCAGTGTCCATTGACATGGGGCAAGTGTAGCCACTGCTGATGGATCGTGCTTGATCTGTTAATGCCTGGTTTCCAACATGGAGGTCATTCAGAGCAAGCAGTGAGCTGAAGTTGTCAATTCTCAATGGTTAGCTTGCTCAAAGTAATTGGTAAGATAGAACACTGAATATTAATAAGGTGAGTTGTGGTGATTGAAAGACATTTAACAAACAATAACCCCCTTAACTGGAAAATCGCTGTTGCCTAATGAAAGCCTCATCTCGGTGCTCAACAAATGCATGAGAGATGCAATGAGCTACGCCTAATGCCATGATAGGCCTTGCTGGCATTCTCACATGATTCTGTCACAAGTCTCACTGTAGCCCACATCACTCAGACCCATATAAGATTCTGCCCCTTGTTTCAAATCAATGACCTTTTTTCAGAGTGTGAATTATGTTTTAATTACTACTCAGTTTTTGTCTAACTTGCTTGAATTTCTTTCCAGAATTTTCTGCTTTTTTTCAGCTTTCCAATAAATCCACAGTTATTACACACTTTTAAAAATTCTTGCATTTCAATTTTTATCATATTCCCTTTAAATAATACCTATGAGATGGGCTTTTGACTTGCTGCCCTAGCATTGTGGATCGATCACCGCTGTGGAAATAGTTTAATTCAATCCCATGATAAAAATACAATTGTGATGTTTCTAAAACAGCACATCCAGCTCCAATGTTAGTTTAATGCTTTACTGATGAGTTGAGGTTCTAGTCTCTCTCCATTGTCTGAATGATGACCTCAAATGGTTAATAAGCCTCTGTGCAAAAGTCTTTGTTCTGACACCTTTACTGCTTAATGTCTACTTCCTTATTATTGATTTGCAAATCAGTGGAAACATTCACCAGTTACCCATTTTAGTTCCTTTCTAATCCTGTAAACTCACTTTTTTGTTTGAGCAAAAGAACATGATTTTTCAAGTCTTTTTTCACAATTATAACCTCTCATTATTGGTATCATTTGAAGACATGCATATATCCCCTTCGGAGCGAGTTGAGATAGATAAAGCCATCAAAAAGCTGACAAACATAAAAGGTTTTGTACAAAGAGTTATCAAGTGTATAAGCAGACAGTTAGTGATAAATCTGCACAAAGCATCAGTTAGGCACAATTAGAGTAATGTGTGGATTCCATTATGGTAAAGGTATTAAAGCAATAAAATTGGATTCCTCTTAATTATCCACTCTAAATTTTGGCAGAAGATCTGCAGAAACCCAGAGAAATAGTGCAATCAACTGATTCTGAGGATTTCTGTGGATTACAGAGTTGTAGAAATTTATAGCACAGAGTATGGCATTTAGCCCATTGTATTGGTGCCAGCCGAAAAGTAATTATCCTGGCGAATTACACTGTCCATATTTTGGGCTGGAACAGGCTACAACTCTTCTAGTGCACATCACAGTTTGTTAAATGCTATGATGGTTTCTGCCTCAACTACACTTTCAGGGATCCACATTTCATCACCCTCTGTTTGAAAATATTTCTCCTGATGTTTTTTTTCATTCTTTATACCTAATTGTGTCAAATGTAAGCCCCTTAGTTATTGATTTCTTAAGTAAATGAAAAATAGGTCAGAAGTCGCATGACACAAGGTTATAGTCCAACAGGTTTATTTGAAAGCACAAGCTTTTGGAGTGCTGTTCCTTCATCAGGTGATACATAGCTACATCAGATGTGTGGGGTGCCATATGGGAAGATGAGGTAATTACTGAGGGACATTTGGTAAAGATAAGGTGAGAAAGCTCGCCCTGCCTTGCAGTGAGAGTCCTTCCGAAAACTGGACACATCTCATGCTTAGACAAACAAACATAAAATTCGGCATTACGTACTTGTTTTGTTATCTTCAAAGTTTTGCAAATATGCACTCCAATGATCCTCTGTTCATTTATTGTAAATTGCCTCTTGCATCTCTGAATTAAATTCTATTTGCCATTTTTATATCCAGCCTATTGATAACTTCTGCAGACTTTCTGTCTCACGATAAAATATTTGACCTTTTTGTGTGTCGTCTACAATCCTCTTAAACAAAGAGAAAAGGTCAACATGAGACTTCCTTTTGATGATGAAACATTTTTAAATGGAGGAAGAATCAGCATTGACCTGCTGTGTCATGAACTCATATAATAAAATTATAAATGTGAAATCCAATGTACCATTGGTGGAGCTCAAGACCACGATCTGCTTTCGTTCAATTTGAGCTATTACTCCCCAGTGGATATCTTATTCGTAACTATGCTTATTTAGTTTTACACCTCTACTCCATATGTTGCCTTTAATCAGTAACATAAAAATTAACTGTATCTCAAGGCTGTTTGAGTTTGTTATATTGTTAAAAGATGAATGTGAGGTGTTGCATTTTGGTAAGGCAAATCAAGACAGAACTTTGGCAATTAATGGAAGGGCTCTGGGGAGTGTTGCTGAACAAAGGGACGTAGGGATGCAGATGCATAGTTCCTTGAAAGTGGAGTCGCAGATAGACAGGGTGGTGAAGAAGGTGTTTGGCATGCTTGCCTTCATTGGTCAGTACTTTGAGTATAGGAGTTGGGATATCATGTTGTGGCTGTACAGAACATTGGTTAGACACTTTTAGAGTACTGAGTTCAATTCTGGTCCCTCTGCTATAGGAAGGATGTTGTGAAACTTAAAAGGGTTCAGAAAAGGTTTACAAGAATGTTGTCAGGGTTGGAGGGTTTAAGCTATCGGGAGACGCTGAATAGGTTGGGGTTTGTTTCCCCTGGGGCGTCGGAAGCTGCGGGGTGACCTTATAGAGGTTTATAAAATCATGAAGGGCATGGATAGGGTGAATAGCCAAGGTCTTTTTTCCCAGAGTAAGGGAGTCTAAAACTATGGGGCATAGGTTTAAGGTGAGAGGGGCAAAAATTAAAAGGGACCTTGAGGGGCAGCTTTTTGACACAGAAGCTGGTACATGTATGGAATGAACTGTCAGTGGAAGAGGCAGAGGCAGGGATAATTACAACATTTAAAAGGCATCTGGATGGGTGCATGAATAGGAAAGGGTTAGAGGGATATGGGCCAAATGCTGGCAAATGGCACTAGACTTATTTAGGATATCTTGTTGGCATTAATGAGTTGGACCAAAGGGCCTCTTTCCATACTGTGTAACACTATGACTCTAAGAGAAGCAGTGATGCAGGAACAAAAACAGAGCAGAGATGCAGGAGTTAGGATATTAGTCCAGATGCTGCATTGACTTTGTATGAGCTACAGGAGCAAATTGAGCCCAGTGTGACTTATGCATACTGCCTCTTCCACACTGCCATTGAAGGTGTGCTTGGTGGAGTTGGGATGGCAGGAGACTTCTACGATATGCAGTAACTTGTGCTAAAGGTGTCATTAATTCTGCTTATGAATTGTTATGTGTTGACTTCAGATTACCAGACTCAAATGGCTATCAACTTTTATGGAAATAGATTGTCCTTAGAATTGAGGAAAAGCACAAACTTTCATTACAGTGTAATTCTTCAGTCCAGCCAATAATTAACTTAATCCCATGGAGTGGAAAGGATTCTGTGACACCTATTTCTGCTGGGGCTTCCCCTCAAGCCCTCCAGTAGGCGGAGGTACCTATCTCTCAACAAGTTAATGAACTGAGATTTGGGGTATTTTAATGCATGGACCATATGACAGGTTGAAGTTGCATGTCTTGAAGTGACACTGCTTCACTGATCAACTATTGTCAGAATATAGTTGTAATATATAATCATTTTCACAGACAACAACATGGTGTGGAAATGCTCACAATCTAAAACATGTAGACACCGAACTGTGCAATCACAGTCGCAATTTTTGTCAACCTGATCTGAATTTGAAATGATAAAATGCTGTTTTGAACTATATCGTTCTTTAAGTATGTTCTACCAGTTTGTACATTTCCCTTGACTCATGTTATGTCAGACAACGTTTCACTATGCAAATTATTGACATTTTCCTGAGAGATGAGGAATCCAATCTTACATTTTATATTTTTAAATAAATTATTGGACCATGAAGTGTTTTATATTGATGCATGGGAGTCCCTTAACTTTGGGATTGCAACTTATTTATTACACTTTAACCTTTGCATACAAATGTCGAGTGGCTTAATTAAGGTGACACACTTGCATAACTTTGTTTCATTAAAAAAAGGATCATGGCCTGAAAATTAACAGATAACAATGTGAAAAATGTTATTTGTTCAGTGTGTAGCCTGCATATAGGCTGCCCAATGTGCTTAGCTCTTGAATGCAGAATAATTTCTCTTCACCTACTGAAAGTGACGCAATTTTCAGGAGAGAATAATGAACTTTTGCAAAAAAAAATTAATTTCCAGACTGGTCTCAAGTGCTAAATTTTCCTTTAAACGTATTTAACAATAAGCTATAAATCATGGAAATTGATCTTTTGTTTCATTAAAAATTAGGCTAGTAAGAGTGAATTTATTGTTGCTTCCTATAGTGCCACAGAGGCATGCGATGATAGGACCATTTAAAGTCAGCCCTAAATGACTCTGCTATATGTTGAAATCAACTGAATAATATGGTCCTGAAACCAGAATGCAAACTTTTACTTCTTTAATTGTAGCGTTTGTGTAATCTCAAGTTGTTGAGAAATTGTAGACGATCAGATTTCTCCCATAATAATACAATCTATGCAAATTACTACTACTGCAATATTATTTTATGTCTTTCAGCTGCTTAGGGGTGAACTTAGAAGCAATTTCATTGAGGAAATAACTGTTTCTTAAGCATATTTGAAGCAATTGCTCAACTGAATGTTGTATTGCATTTTGTAATCAGCAGTCCACTAGAAACTTTAGGAACCTGGAATGCACTGAGCACTTGATTGGTAATATTAGGATGCATTGATTTGATGTTCTAACAAGAGCTAAATGAGAAAAAAGCAAAGCGTGCAATATATTTGATCTTTTCACCCCATGAAAGATGTGAATGTATAGAGATGCACAAGCACACATATAGGCTGGAATTTTGTCAATAGCATGTCATTTTTAAAAAATAAAAATCATCATAGGATGTGGGCATCGTTAGCTGGGCCAGCAATTATTGCCCATCCCTAGTTGCCCCTTGAGAAGATGGTCGTGAGCTGCCTTCTTGAACCACAGCAGTCCATATTCTGTAAGTGGACTCATAATATCATGAATTTTATAACTGAGTGGCTTGAAAGGCCATTTCAGAGAGCATTGAAGAGTCAACCACATTGCTATGGGTTAGGAGTCATATGTAAGCCTGACTAGGTAAAAATGGCAATTTCCTTCCAAAAAGGAAATGATTTCATCAAACTCTTAATTGAATTAAAATTTCAACTTTCTGCCATGGTCAGCTTTGAACCTAGATCTCCAGGATATTATCTGGGTCAGTAGTCAAGCAACAATGCCTGTAGGCCATCGCCTTAAGCCAACACCAGATAGGTGTAAGGTAAAAGTGGTGGCATGGGGATACAAAGGTTGGGTGTGATGAAATGTGAAGAGTTCAAACTTCAGTGATTCCCAACATGATTCCTTTTGTTCTCAACGACAAGTCATTTCCATCCAAGGAGCAGGCTGAACCATGGCAGAAAACTGAGGACTCCAGCTGGAAGCAAGTGACCCAGAGGGTGCAACATCACCAGCCTCATCATTCACCTCTGTCAGTATGGTTACACCCTACATGGCTCATGGAGTGGTCATGGGTAGATCAAGATGCAATTTGGTGTGTAGTCTGTGAATAGTCCCAACAGCTATGGGAGAATGTGACAGCTTGTTCCCGGACAATGGAGGGGCCTGCCAGGAGTCAGGGCCCTGCTGATGATGATGGGCCTGTGGTCATGGCTACAAGAAGCCTGCAGGACATGAGGCAGAGTCTGTGGGTAATGGGCCCTATGGGAAAAGTGGGGTTAGGGGCACACCACCAAAAATTATCACTCAAAATCGCTTAAAAATCACTCAAAAGCCTAACACAAAGGGTAGCACATTTTAAATAAATGTTTAATTCAAATCTAATAATAAAATAAAAGTAAATTTAACACCTTACTTAGAAAAAATTTTAAGATGACTTGATGGGGGAGGAGGTTTTGAGGTTACGCTGTTGTTAATGCAGGGGGGTCGTCATCATCATCATTATCACCCTTAGGTGCAGTTGTGCTTGCAGGGTTAGGATGAAGAATAGTCAATCTAGAAGTTGATTACTGTGGTTCATTGTCTTCTGACTGTTTCTCGGGGATTGGCTTGAAAAAAGACATTCAGTTTTTGCTGCTTTGCCCTTTTTCTTCTTTCACAAAGAAGCTGTTCATAGGGTGCCAAATAAGATCTTATTCTGTGAACTGCTACCCTGCTGTGTTCTGCTTTGCAATTGTTGTCCTCTGAGAGCTGCAACTGCTTCTCAACTTCCCTCAGGATAGAAGACAAAACAGAAGTGGAAAGCTCTCATGGTGCTGCATCCTGGACTTCATCTTCTTCATCTCCAGCTTCCACGTTCCCCTCAGTGATAAGTTGTTGTAGATCAGCTGTAGAGAGGTCTTCACAGTGGGGCTCAAGCAGCTCTTCAACATCCTCAATCTTCACTTCTTCAAATCCAACTTGCGTTGCAAAATCAACACAATGTTCTTTGATTCTTGGGACTCCTCTGATGGATCAAAGACTTTAAAATCTTGAAAATAAATTGGGAGAAGCTCCCGCCAAACTACATGCAAGCAGTCCTTCCTGACATCACCCGAGGCCCCCACAATAACGTCAATTGCATTCTTGATGTTAAAGCGGTTCCAAAATTGAAGAACACTGTCCTTATCCCCCTCAGTGGCTGCAATCAGCCTCTTAAATGTGCACCTTAAATAATAAGCTTTAAAAGATCCTAACCCTTATCCATGGGCTGAAGGAGAGAGGTTGTGTTTGGGTGTAGAAATATCACTTTTGATGTGTGTATTCAGGCCAAAGCCCGTGAAACAATCATGTGATATTGACGTGCACTCCTCTGTGCACCAATGAAATTGCGTTACAGCCAACACAAATTCGGGTTTTAGGAATAACATTCCCCTACTCATCAGTCACATTTTAGCTAATTCGCATTGCCGGAACAAGCATTATAGCAGAACTGACATTTTTTTTCAAAGATTATGTTGTTCCATATGAATAAATATTTAACTTTCAAACAAAAGGCACTCAATGATAAAGTACTGGGTATACCAGCAACAATGTTGCACTTGCAAGGAGATGGAAGCTTGGATGGAGTCAATCTGCCTGGACATTCAGAGAGAGATTGAGTTTGAGGGTGGAATAAGACAATTATGTTTTTTGACTTAAATGAGGGAGATTTTGAGACCTTCCTCAAGAGACACAGCCCATTGTTCCCTTCCTCTTTCTTAGCAACTCCTCTCAGCATAGTGTGTGAGCTGAAAACTCTTTAGAAGCCATCTCTGCCATATGTAAACATCCCTGAAGATGACTCATTACAATCTAGACATCCCTCTCCATCATAGATTATGATACATGCAACTACAATTATCCCAGGGACATGCCCATTGCCAGCAGTATATGTGAGCAAAGTAACTGCAGATAAAGAATACCATTTAGATCAATCCATGAGTTATCCTTTCTTTCATAAGTTTAGCTTTTACTTGGGTGGCATGGTGGCAGGACTATTGTCTCACAGTACCAGGGACCCACATTCAATTGCAACCTTGGGCAACTGTGTGGAGTTTGCATGTTCGCCTTGTGTCTTGAGTGGGTTTCTGCCTGGTGCTCTGGTTTCCTCCCACAGTCCAAAGATATGTGTAAATTAGGTGGATTGGCCATGCTAAATTGCCTACAGTGTTTAGGGATGTGTAGGTTAGGGCATTAGCCATGGGAACTGCAGGGTTACAGGGATAGGGTAAAGGGGATGGGTCTGGGCGGGATCCTCTTTGGAGGCTGGGTGTGGACTTGTTGGGCCAAATGGCCTGTTTCCACACTGTGGGGATTCTATGATATACTTGTGCAAAGTGCTTTAAAATTAACACTGTGCAGAGTTTTTATTTTCTTTGTTTCTTCCTGGACTTGAGTGTATGTTACAGAAAACAAAAAATGCTGGATATTGAGGCAGCCAATGTCACACCAATAGTTTTCAATGAAAAGTATGAGGGCAGGTAAAAGGCCAGAGGAAAGGATCCAAGTGGAGGATGAATGCCGGAGGCAGGTGAAGGGATCAGTGGGACAGGGTGGTTGGAGTTGTCCTTCAGACTAGGTACTTTACAACCTTCTGGACCTAGCATTGAGTCAAAAGCTTCAGATTCATTCTCATTTCCTCCCTCTCTTTTAGCTTTATTTGTTGTATTTTCTGTCACCATGTCCTCTCACCCCTGGCCCCTACTCCAGTGGGACTATCTGTTCTTTCCAGTTGGCAGTTAGGCACATAATTGTTCTGCTGTTCTCACAGTCTGATTCCTTAATCTGTACTATCAGCACCCTTTCTCCCCCAGCACTCCACTCCCACACTATTGCATAACTCAGAGATAGGAGGAACTGTCGATGCTGGAGTCTGAAATAACAAGGTATGGAGCTGGATGAACACAGCAGGCCAGGCAGCATCAGAGGAGCAAGAAAACTGACGTTTTGGGTCTGGACCCTTCTTCAGAAATGGGGAAGGGGAAGGGGACTCTGAAATAAATAGAGAGAGGGGGAGGCAGTGATAGAAGGTGGACAGTGGAGCAGATAGGTGGAGAGAAGACGGACAGGTCAAGGAGGCAGGGATGAAGCTAGTAAAGGTGAGGTTTGGTTAGGGAGTTGGGATGGGGGTTGGTCAGTGCATAACTGCTGCCCCCTCCACACTTCACATCAGCTCTGATGAAGAGACATTGGGACTCTAAACATTAGCATGCTCTCTCTCCACTGATGTTGCCTGACCCATTGAGATTTCCAGCATTTTTTGTTTTCAGTACATATTCCAGCAGCTGCAGTAATTTGCTCCTATATTAAGTGAGTGTTGGTTTCTTAGAAGAGTAGATTATGGACTTGCAAAGTCTGAACTGTTTGTCATTAATCATTGTTTCTTTGTTTCAGTATAAGTTTACTTTTGATAATAAACCAATTATTTAAACTCTGGCTGACTTGTCCTGACAAAGACTGAAATCTATATAATTGGCCTTATGCCTAACCCAGTTAAATGTTAAATTTGTTCTGACCATTGGAGGAGTAGGGCTAGTAAAGGAAACAGTGCACCCTTCAACCTCAGACATGGCAACAGGAATTTGTATCTGGCCTCCTAATTTCATAACCTTTACATAAATAGGAAATTGGAGCATCACAGAAGAGAGGCGATGGCCTAGTGATGTTATCACTTGGCTGTTAATCCAGAGACCCAGATAATATTCTGGGGACCCAGGTTTGAATCCCACCATGGCAGATGGTGGAATTTGAATTCATTAAAAACTATCTGGAATTAAGGATCTAATGATGACCATGAATCCATTGTTGATTGTTGGAAAAACCCATCTGGTTCATTAATGTCCTTTAGGGAAGGAAACTGCCATCCTTACCTGGTCTGGCCTATATTTGACTCCAGACCCACAGCAATGTGGTTGACTCTTAATTGCCCTCTGGGCAATTAGGGATGGGCAATAAATGGTGCCTAGCCAGCAACGCCCTTATCCTGTTAATAAATAAAAAGGATGACATTTCTTAAGACAATGGCCCAATACCAGAAAACCATACACATGGAAACTCATGGATGTAATGACCGTCTAAAACATCCATCAGACATAGCTGCTTCAGCAAGGCAATGGTGAATCATAAAGCCTATAGAAGCCAACTTCCATAGTTTTTACTCATGTGTCCTCACATTCAGTTAATTTGTTTGCTTTGTACTTACAGCTGAAATTTTAAACAACTTGCAGAAAATGACAGCCTGCGTTTGTTTCAGTGCAAAAGAAACGATAGAGGAAATCGGCTCCTAATTAGGCTGTACCTCCAAATCTTACTGCTCAACACATGGGACTGTGTTTAGAGTTAAGGAATCGGATCTGGCAGGTGACTGCAAACCCTTATTGTGTGTTCCTATGCAGCTCATTATTTTGCTGTCCAGTAGTTAGTGGCATGATGGTATACTTTGTGCAGATTGTAAGGTATTTGCAAGGAAGTTTTCAGGCTTGCACTTGAGGAACTTCTTCTAGAAAGCCAAGTACTACAATGTGATGATTCAAATAATGATTTCATTCTATTAGATGGGTTAATATCAGATCAGTTTCTGCATTCTGCACATATCTCAATTTTCCTATTTATTGCTATTTCCATGTTTCATCTATGTTACATATCCTCATCTGACATGTGATCTTCATTGCTTTTTAATTGTTCACATTTCATCTAAATTAATTTTCCTTAGCTACATTATTTGACCTCCTTTTGTGGTTTTCCTCTTGCTATTTTGCTTTCTGTACTTTTGAAGGGTTTGAGAGGTTACTTATAGCAATATACTTCTCCACATGATGCTGACTGCAAGGTGCTGCAGAATGGTACATTGGAACATTAAATTTGATAAGATGACTGCATGCATGCAGGCAAAAACTAGCAGAAAAGTAGGCCATTTAACTGTTCTACTATTCGGTGAAATTTTTGAAATAGCTTCATCTGGTGCCCTTGCCAGATGTGCCTCAATATTTATTGTTGTCAATTAAGTTCTATTATCAAATTTTAAATTATCAATTGGTCCAGCATTGCTGTTTACAGAAGAAAGTACCACGCTTCTGCTACCTTTTCCATGTTGTTTCCTAACTTTATTGCTAAAAGTGCTGGCTGTAATTTTTACATGATGTTACCTGGTCTTATGGACTAATTAACCAGCAGAAACGGTTCAGCTCAGTGAACGAATAGGCTATTTGAATCCTTTGGGTATTTCTTCAACCCATCCCCACCCCCGAAGAGCTGGAAAATATTGATAAAATCACCATAAATCCTCTAAGTTCCAGTGAATACTTTTGTAATGTTTCCTCATAACTTAACCTTTAGAGTCCAGATACAATTCTAGCAAGTACTCCCTTCAAGTTCAATATACCTTTCCTAAGTTATGGCGCATAGAATTGTTCACAGTTCTCTAAGGAATGTTGAAACCGAGTATTTTTATACCTTGCACCTTCTATCTCCTGATTTCTGAAACTTTTCCAACTTCTTGCATTTTGGTTCTCTGGATATAAAATGAACATTCCAACAGCTTATTTGATTATTTCCTATATCAGTCCATGACAATCTAATGATCTATGCATGTTGATCCCCAAAACTCCGACTTTTCATCATGTTGAAAATAATTTGTTAATTATCATTTTAGATCCAAAGTATATAACCTCATTTTTCCACAGTAAAATAAATTTGCCATAGCTTTACATAGTTTCTTAATTTGTTAATGTTTCTTTGTAATTTTATGCTTCCATTTTCAAGGCTGACAAAGACATCTGTCTTGTGTAATTGGATATCTGCCTTTCTATCCCATCATGTAAGTTGTTAATGGCAAATAGATAAGGTTCTAAAGCAGATTCTTGTGGTTCACCAATGTACTGTGAACAGTTTGTCTCAGTACACTGAAATCAGTCTCATCGAAACTTAGAAACCATCTCCCTTACAAACACTGGGTCAAACTCAATCATATTATAACCATGATTTGATAAATATTTATGCATTAGCAAGTTCTTAAATAATTCTGTCTCATTATTCATTACAGTCCTTAGTGATTTATGCACCCCCTCTATTTCTTCCTCTTTCCCATGGACCTTAGTAGAGTCTTGACCATGTTGCAGCTGCATTTCTGTAATGGATTAATATATATCGACCAATTTGATTTTGTGTCTGCAATTCAATATGCTCCTCATATTCTGTGCATGTATATAGAGACATGGACCCTAGCATGTTCTTTACTCTAAAATTTTACTCAAATTTCTTATCGCTCATTCCTCTTTAAACCACTGAGCTCACACCTTTGAGTGTAAAAGTTGGGACATTATGTTGAGATTGTACATGATGTTGGTGAGGTCTCCTCTGGAGTACTGTGGCTAGTTCTGGTCTCCCTGCAATAGGAAGGATATTATTAAGTTGGAGAGGTTTCAGAAAAGATTTACCAGGATGTTACTGGGAATGGAGGGATTGAGTTACAAGGAGAGGTTGGATAAGCTGGGGTCTTTTTTCACTGGAGCATAGGAGGTTGAGGGGTGACTTTATAGAGGTTTATAAAATCATGAGGGGTATAGATAAAATGAATGGCAGGTGTCTTTTCCTTAGGATGGGGAATTTCAAGGCTAGCAGGCATATTTATAACGTGAGAAGAAAAAGATTTTAAATAGACATGAGGGGCAATTTTTTTACATAGAGAGTGATTTGTGTGTGGAATGAACTTCCAGACGAAGTGGCAGATGTGGGTACAGTTGCAATGTTTAAAAGACATTTAGATAAATACATGAATAAGAAATGTTTGGAGGAATATGGACCAAGCGCAAGTAGGTAGGACTAGTTTAGTTTGAGATTATGGTCAGCATGGATTGGTTGCACCGAAGGGTCTGTTTACATGCTGTATTACTCTATGTATCTATGTTTTAACTTTCCCTTTATCTAAAGCACCTGAATCTCATATTTTTTGGTAGTTTGAAACATTGATCTATAGTATTTTTCTGAATGAGCCTTCCCCTGCCAACCATATATCACCTCCACTACATCATTCCCCATCCCATTCCCACCAACTTGTGATTGCTGTATTTATTTTTTTCTACTAAGACCCTGATCCTAGCCCATTACAGGTGGAGTCTTTCTTAAATATACAGTTCTTTTTCAGTACTGATGTTAGTGGCTTAATAAAGGGAACATCTCTTTCCCAGATTACTTCATGTTCGTTCTACTAATCTTCTAATTCCTCTGCCACTGCACATGTGGCTCAGTAATAATCCAGAGATTATAACATTTCAAGTCTTTAATTCAACAACTGATCTCAGTACTCTCTGAATGAGTCTTCTTATCTACTCTGCCTTCCCTTCTAATATCCTTTCATGTCAGTTTGAGATATCTCTCACTCTCACATTGGGAAAGTCACACTGTTTGAGACTCTCCATCCCATTTACAGAAAATGCTATTTAGTTATTGAAACCTGTAAACCTATCAATTTATATTTCCATTCCTTGTCATGCCAACTTTGGTCAACTTCCTACTCCAGAAACTGCCAGACCTGCTGAATGATTTCAGGATTTCCAGTTTTTAATTAGCAATTTACATTATTAAGCCAGTTTTGGTCTTAAAAGTAGAAAGGCAAAAATATGATCTTCTTAACATTTAAGGTACATCCAGACAACCAAACATCTAGCTGCATATTCTGTATCATTTTGAACCTTAATAAAGTATATATTTCTTTTCTGTACTATGATTGTATTGATCTTCATTGGCTTATAGTTCATTTTAGTGCAGAATTTTCTGTGCATATCAAATATTCTAGGAAGACAAGATTGTGACTCATCTCCTAAAATCTGCTCCACCATTCAGTAAGATTGTGATTGATGTGAATTTCACTTTGATTTTCCTATTTCTTTTACATCCCTTCATACCCTTAGCTAACAACAATTTATTGATCTTAGTCCTGAAAATTTCAAGTGATCTAGCATTCAGTATCATCAAAGGGAAAGAGTTCCATGCCTCTGTTGTGTAAAAAGTGCTTCCTGATTTCACTCCTGAATTGCCTTACTCCAATTTTAAAGAAACTGCCATGCTGGCCTGATGCCCATCTGTCAAAGAAATGTTGAGTGCAGAAAACTTACTTTAGCAACAGCTTATGGATTCATTTCGATCAAGACTTGCTATCTTGGGAACTTCTTTGTAACAATTTTTGCCTGATCAGCATTAAAGTTTCTGGGATGAATGTTCTCCATCACATCTTGAGAAGCTATGACACACCATCAGCATCCTACAAACAGCTATGTAAATGAGAATAGAATAACCAGGTGATTGTTTTTGTTTGGTGCATTCGCAATGGGCCGAGGGGCCTTTGTGTGCACTGTAGAAAAAGAAATGAATAGCCGGCAAATCTCTTTACTAACGGTGTTGATCAAGACCACAAGATGGTAGAATTCTTCATTAAGGTGGAGAGTGATACAGTTAAATCTGAGACTAAGGTCCAGAACTTTTCAAAAAAAAACAGCTAACTTTGACGGTATGGAGCGTGCATTGGCAAGGATAAGCTGGCCAAGGATACTGAAGGGGTTGACGATGGATAGGCAAATGCAGACATTTAAAGAACACATGGATGAACTTAACAATTGTACGTCCCTGTTTTGTGTAAAAGTAAAACAGGGGAGGTGGCTCAACTGTGCCTAACAAGGGAAATCGGGAATAGTGTTAAAGTCAAAGAGGAGGCACACAAATTGGCCAGAGAAAGCAGCAAACCTGAGGACTAGGAGAAAATTAAAATTTAGTAGAGGAGGGCAAGGGGTTTAATTCAGAAGGGAAAATAGAACATGAACAGAATAGAATAGTCTTTATTGTCACATGCACTCGAACATGTGTCATGAAATGTTTGTAATGTTGCATCTCAGCACCACCTTAGGTACAGGGTACCTAGGTACACATAGTTTAAGTGTTACGGAATTGAAATAGTAAGAAAACAACTAACATGGGAATGCTGAGTTTGAAAAGTTCAGAGTGATAACAGAAGTAGCTTTAAAAGAGCCCAGTTATTGTCCTTTCTCACTGAGTCAGTGCCCACAGGGCTTCAGAACATGAAGTCTCGCTGCCAGCACCTCTGTCCCGGACTCACCTCCCGGACTGGTCCCCCAGGCCAGCTCGTGCTCGTCTGCTCCTGCTCTGGGCCCCGGCCATGACTCGCTTCGGGCACTTGGATTGCGCTAACTCTGCTCCCGCTCTCACTCCTTCCCGTGCTGGCCTGATCTCCGACTCAACTCCCACAGCCAGGCTGGTCTCGGACTTCGTTGTCCATTCCCTCCAGGTAGGGTAGTTTAACAAGTTCACAGTTGGGTGTGGAGGGGAAGAAAAACTGCAGCAGAGAGGGAAAAAAGAAAGAGAAAGGGAAAAGGACTGGTGAGGAGAGGAGCTCTGACTGGAGCTTCTTACATAAAACTAAGCTTGCCCAAAACATAAAAACTGACTGCAAAACCTTCTATAGATATGTGAAGAGAAAAAGACTGGGGAAGACAAATGTAGGCCCTTTACAGTTAGAATCAGGTGAATTCATAATGCACAGCAAAAAGATGGCAGACCAGTTGAACAAATACTTTGGATCTGTCTTCACTAAGGAGGACACAAATAACCTTCTGGAAATGCTAGGGGACAGAGGGTCACGCATGAAGGAGGAACTGAAGGAAATCCTTACGAATCAGGAAATGGTATTGGGGAAATTGATGGGATTAAAACTCGATAAGTCCCCAGGGCCTGATGCTCCACCTCCCAGAGTACTTAAGGATGTGGCCTTAGAAATAACGGTTGCATTGGTGATCATTTTCCAGCATTCTATAGACTCTGGAAGAGTTCCAATGGACTGGAGAATAACTAATGTAACCTCACTCTTTAAAAATGAGGGAGAGAGAAAATGGGGAATAATAGGCCAGTTAGCCTGACATCAGTGGTGGGAAAAATGCTGGAGTCAATTACTTAGGATATTATAACTCAGCATTTAGAAAGAGGTGACAGAGTTGGTCCAAATCAGTGTAGATTCACTAAAGGGAAATCATGCTTGAAAAATCTTCTGGAATTTTTTGAGGATGTGACCCCAGTAGAGTGGATAAGTGTGAATCAGTAGATGTTGTGTATCTAGACTTTCAAAAGGCTTTTGACAAGGTTCCACACAAGAGTCTAGAAAGGAAAATTACAGCTCATGTTATCGGAGGTAATATATTGATGTAGATAGAGAACTGGTTGGTAGGCATGAAGCAGAGAGTTGGAATAAATGGGTCCTTTTTGGAGTGGCAGTCAGTTACGAGTGGGTTTCAGTTCATAATAGTTCACCAACAGTTCACAATATACATGAACAATTTGGATGAAGGAATTGAATGCCATATCTCCAAATTTGCAGATGACATTAAAATGAGTGACAGTGTGTACTGTGAGGAGAATAATAAGAAGCTGAAGAGTGACTTGGATAGGCTGGCTGAGTGGGCAAATACTTGGCAAATGCAGTGTAATGTGGATAAATATGAGGTTATCCACTTTGGTCACAAAAACAGGAAGGCAGATTATTACCTGAATGGTGGTAGTTTAGTAAAAGGTGAGGTGCAATGAGACCTGGGTGTCATGGTGGAATAGTTGCTGAAGGTTGGTATGCACAGCAGGCAGTGAGGAAAGCTAATGGCATGCTGGCCTTCATAACGAGAGGATTTGAGTATCAGAGTAAGGATATCTTGCTGCAGTTATACAGAGCCTTGGTGAGGCTGCACCTTGAGTATTATGTGCAGTTTTGGTCTCCTAGTCTGAGGAAGGACATTCTTGTTATTGAGGGAGTCCAGCGAAGGTTCACAAGATTGATTCCTAGGATGGCAGGACTGACATATGAGGAAAGACTGGATCGACTGGGATTGTACTCACAGGAATTTGGAAGAATGAGTGGGAATCTCATGATGGGACTGGCCTGGCGAGATGTGGGAAGTAAGTTCCTGACATTGGGGAAGACCAGAAATAAGGGTCACAGTCTAAGAATAAAGGGGAAGCCATTCAGGACTGAGATGAAGAGAATTTTTTCACTCAGAGGGTGAACCTGTGGGTTTGTCTCCCACAGAAAGCTGTTGGGACCAGTTCTTTAGACATATTCAAGAAGGAATTGGATGAGGCCCTTAGAGCTAAAGGAATCAAGGGGTATGGAGAAAAAGCGAGAATGGGATATTGAGATTGCATGATCAGCCATGATGCAATGGTGGTGCAGGCTTGAAGGGCAGAATGGCCTACTCCTGCACCTATTTTCAGAGTTTCTATGAGTGAGGAATGACGGTCAGACCATGGGAATAACTCCCTGATTTCTTCAAACAGTGTCAAGGGATGTTAATATCTGCCTGAACCATTGAGAAAAACAAAGCATAAGGCCCTGATGTAAACTTGCAAGCGAATGTCAGATTTTGAGGAAGATGTGAAGCAGTTTTTCCATTAATCTAATGAAGCCTAATTTTCTATTATGTAAGAAAAAATCCACAGGATATTTTCTTCTTCTATTAACTTAACTATGTATTGTTGAGTGAGATTATCAAATTTTGCCCAATAGCATCAATTTCAAAGAAAGTTTTTCAAGAGCTGTGAAAGTTGCACGCATTGTTGAAATAATAACACTCGGATAAAATCATGTTATTTACATATGAGATGAAAACTGGTAGCAAGAAATGCCTTGTTATATGCATTTTAAATGCCTATGGATAGCTCCAAATCTTTCAAGAATTTACTGAAAGCACAATGCAAGTTGTTTTTGTCAATGAGGTTCAATAACTACACCAGCTGTTGCTTCCGAAAATGAATGGCTTTCTCTCTCTGTTTTGACAGTAACCCTGCATTAAATAACAAACCATCTATTGCAATGTCGAATTAAATATCAAAATATCAAAACACTTAAGAAAAACAATTGAAACAAGACTACAACAACTCTGAAGCAAATAAGCCCCTGCCCCTTCACTTAAAAAAATGTCACCTCAGGCTTAGTTGCTGAAATGACATTCAATTATTTTACTCCCATTTGTCTGGGATTAAAGAATAATCCAAACTGTCAAGCAAATATCCTAAATCATAGGTTTGTCAGCTTTCTGCAGACGTCAAGATGGAAATTTTCAGCATTAATCTTTTCTCGGGCTCTAGGTTTATATTAATGATGGTTATTCCTTAGTCTTGCATATTAGACGATGCCAGAAATTATGGTTGAAGGAGAAGTAAACTATATGGTGCCTGAGGCAACATTTGGACAGCTTCTTAGCTCCCTGAGTACTGAATGAAGTATTTGTCTCCAGCTGCTCCACATGGAAGTGAGGAAATTGTTTCGAAGTTTTGTGGAGGTCATTTTAACTTTGAGCGATGATATAAAATGGATGTCACTCTTGGAGCCTCCCTTCGTGCATCTCTCCCAATTTTAGCCTAATTCATTGGGCGGAATCCAGTGGAGGACGACTGGCGAGACACTTGCTTTAGGATAGCAAGACCTGCAGATGCTGGAGTCAGAACTAACACAGTGTGGAGCTGGAGGAACACAGCAGGCCAGGCAGCATCAGAGGAGCAGGAAAGTTGATGTTTCGGGTCTGAACCCTTTTTCAGATATTTAAGTTAAATGATATTTAATTTTCTGAAGAAGGGTCCCGACCCATAACGTCAACTTTCCTGCTCCTCTGAAGACATCTGCTTTGCCTCTTTTCATGAATGCCCACTGAATGCCCAACACGTATTGACAGGTCAGCAGCAGGCCTTTGCCCCAGATTCAGGACTCTGGAGCGGAACGCTACTCACCAAGAACTGCGAGCCAGTTGATTGAATGGCCGAGATGTCCAGAGGCCACCTGCTGTTAAGGCCTCCCACCGGTGGTCTAAGATTGTCACTTGATTCCAAGCCAGAGGTGAGTGATGCTAAAGGAGAAATCACAGGATAGGCGCCATGGGAGGGCTAATGGGTGGAGAATGGGAGATGGCAGCAATGGTAAAGGTGCCACTCTCAATGGGTTTTCCCGTTCTCGATGTGATATCTCTCCATTGTGTACTGAGTAATAAACAAGGGTCCTGTGAACCCACAAGTCAGTGCTTTGATTGGATGTTGGTCTGGTAGTGCCATCCAAGGGCTTTTCTGCCATGGATGTAATCAGAGTGAAAGTGGTAAGGCAGCAGGGTAGCCCACTCACAGCCTCCTACTTGATTAAATGCCTCCCTGCCACCAAATATACAAGGGGAATGGGCTCAAGTTTCCACCAATTACCCTTAACCTGCAATTATTTGCTACCATAACAGTCAGTCAAGCTCTACACAGTGAGATTCCAATAACAGCAAGTTAATGTAATTTCTGATTTAGTTGCGTGGGTGGAGGAAAAATTGACAGCAAAAACATCATAGACATTCACCTTTCATGTCGCACCTGATTTGAATGATAATAGCTTTGATAGTATCATATTTCCTCTGTACTTTCAGCAAGTGGCATATTAATAAAACAGTAGCATTTGGATTCTCGATGCATTATCAACCTACATAAGCTGGCACCTGTGATGGTAACCCACATTACATTATACTTTTCTTTATTCTTGTGGAATTATATGCAATGGCCTGAATATGCTTGGTATGTCTCCAACAAATTTCCTATTCCACTGGATAGAGATTTTAAAAAGAAATTATAGGGCAGTGTTTTCCCAGCCCCTGATGGAGGTGGGAAACGAATCAATTGGGAATAATTAGACAAGGTTAGATTCTTGATGTCGAAAAACACAAGAGCCCAATTTTGCAACCACGTTTTGACTGATAGGACCTGAATCTCACTAGTGAATGACAAGAGAACTACTTGTATGTCATCAGTACTCAATCTTGTCTCATTTGTATGCAATCCCCTAATTTCCCAGATAGAAACAAGATGGAGATAATTCCCAGCATGAAAGTCAAATCAGTATCAGGCTTCAGCTTTAACATCAGTCACCAACATCTCAGGTTACGCCCCATGGGCAGTCCATATAGCCACCATCCCTCATCCACAGAACATTAGATATTTACCAGTCTCATCGCATCATCCTGGCATCTTTGACCCACTTCAAATTTTCCATTTCTGTGTTGGCACCTTTCATGGCATGCTGCTTCTAGTCCATTTCATGAAGGAGCAGGCATCCATCAAGGACAGGATCAGAGTTCATCTTGCCTGTCCTCTTCTCATTCATTCACTTTGCACCTACTTGGATGTTCACAGTACCTCTTGCCTTGCTCTCAGCTGCTTAAAGGCTCACAGTTAATTTCTGTATTGCCCTGCTGTTTAGCACAGACAAATCCAGCAGCTGGCTATGGTTGTCAGCTCTGTTCAGTCAAAGGAGTGGACATGTTGCTGTATTGCCACTCTGCTACGTTAATGCTACATCTACACCATGTGCCAGCAGCTTACGTGGCAAACACACCATGTGTGCATTAACCAATGGCCATGTCTCAAAGTGCAAGGGGAGTAATCCTCAGTCAGGCCTAGAAAGGAAGCATTGAGATAGTCTGCAGATCCAGCCACAACCACCTGAGGGATTTGCAATGATGTGAGACAATTAATTAAAATCGATAACTGAATGCACTCTAATAACTTAAAATACACAGATGTAGCTATAAGTACTTTCTCCAAACCTGATGGGAAATGTAGCCAATACTGTAAAAATGATGGTGTATGTTTCCATTTCTGTGGGAACATAGCTAAGACTGTAAGCTGCAAAACATAAAGATCTTGACAAAAATGAATAACCCCCTTAAGGTGATAAAGAAGTGGACAGGAGGACGGTGTAGAGCTAAAGTGATAACATGACTTCATAGGATTGATGAGAACATGAAAGGAACAACACTATGGCTGCTATAGTATTGTTTATTGATGTGGATATAGGACATACATGCTCAAATTTTCAAGGACAAGTAAACTATAAAACATTGTAATATAAGTTATCATGCTGGTTGAATGGAAGAGAGATCTTGGTGGATTTTCAGCATGTGTCTACCCGATCATATGTTTGACTAAAATCTGTAATAAGGGGACAGAAGAAACAAACATGGCTGTTGTAAAGTTACCACAATAGCAGTAAGTCAGCCAAGGAACCACACTTGTATCAGTCACAGGTCTATTCTTTCATCAGTCAGAGCTATCTCTCCAAGTCGGTCAGAATAGTGACCTACAATCAGTCCAGGGTTTCTGACAACTGAAACCTCCAGGGAGTGTTATCAGAGACCACTACTCTGGTGGGGAAACCGAAGAAGTCAGCTGTAGGGATGAGAGGCAGTTTGTTGGGTTGCACAGGGGATAATGATCCCAAAGCCTGCAGAAGTCCAAACAAAGGTTGGGTTACCCTGAATCTGTGAATAAGACTTAGCAAGTCAGGCCCAAGATCACAAGGACACCACCACCCACGTTTACCAGGCTAACAATGTGGGATTGCACCAACCCAGCTGTAGATGTCAGCCTCACACCATAGGGCATAAGAGCAGAAGTAGTCCATCCAGCCCATTGAGGTTGCTATGCCATTCATTGATATCATCGCTGATCTGATAATCCTCAACTCCAGTTTACTGCCTTTCTCCTGTTTTCCTTGATTCCCTTACTGATTGAAAATCTGTCTATTTCTTGAATATACCTAATGACTGAACCATAACAGCCTTCTGCAGTAAAGAATACCATAGATACCAAACAAATTCCTCCTCTTCTTTGTCTTAAATGTGCAACTCCTCATTCTGAGATTATGGTCCTAGATTCTCCCACAAGGGGATACAACTTTTCTGTATCTGCCCTGTCATATCCCTGAGGAATCTTATATGTTTCAACAAGGTCACCTTTCATTCTTCTAGATTCCAGCGAGCACACACTCAAATTACTCAACATTTCCTCATAAGATAGTCCCTCTCAACTTGGAAACATCCTTGTTAATCTTCTCTGGATTGCTTTCAAAACCAATATATATTTACTTAAATTAGGCTCTAAAACTGCTAACAGCATCCAGCTATAGCCTGACTATTGCCTTACACGATTTTAGCAAAACCATCATAATTTATATTTTTATATTCCATTCTTTTTGAAATAAAGGTCAATATTCCTTTTGCTTCCCTATGACCCACTGAACTTGGATGCTGGTTTTCTGTGACTCATACATAAGGACTTCCAAATCACTTTGTTCCCCAGCTTTTGCGGTCTTTCTCCATTTAAATAATCGAGTTGCATAGACGAAAGATCGAGAAGGATGGTTGATTTGATTTGATTTTTTGTTGTCACATACCTAGGCACAGTGAAAAGTTTTGTTTTGTGTGCAGTACAGGCAGATCATAACATACAAAGTGCATAAGGGTAATAGAACAGAGTGAAGAATACAATGTTATGGCTGTAGAGAAGGTGAACAAAGATTGAGATCAACATTAAATGTAAAATTCAACAGGTCCATTCAGAAGTCTGATAGCAGGGGGGAAGAAGCTGTTCTTGAATTTGTTGGTCCATGTGTTTAAGCTTTTGTATCTTCTGCCCAACAGAAGGGGGTGGAAGAGAGTATAACCAGGTAGGGAGGTGTCTTTAATTATGTTGGCTGCCTTCCTGAGGCAGCAAGAAGTGTAGATGGAGTCAAAGGATAGACCAGGGAGCATACAGTGATAATGTAATGAAGTGGCTGTTGGATAGGGTTAGGCTTAGGCCCACAATAAGCAGTTGGAGGGCTGCAGCTGCCAGATATTCCCTTTCATAAAAGGAATTTCTGTCATCAGGTTTTTCAGGGAAGAATAAGAAAATGGAGGTAGCCTAGAAATGCAGTGAGTTGAGATCATAATGAGATGCAAATACATGGAAATAAGATAATCGCAACTCAATATTCTGAAGTTACCTTTTCTGACTTAAGGAGAAAGTGACAAAACTTTTTTTTAAGCTTTAATATTCTAATTTTTTCATTCACATTGTATATTCCCAACTCTCTTGGCTATTCCAGGGAGCTGAAAATTGCATCCTTAACATTATCTGCATTGTCCACTTTGTATTGATTTGAAACTTTTATTACTGAGTTTGTATCCTCATTAAAAACTGTTTTCCCCTGCAAAATGTGTAATCTGTTTTTCACTGGGACAGTTGTAACAACGCAGTGAAAAAGGAAAAATGCAATACTGAGAAGGGAATTTTAACCTCCAATGTGTGGCATGAGTGCAGTGGGAAATATTGTGAGAATGAAAATGATCAGATTCTCGATATCAAGAAAGATTTTCCCGATTTTCTCCTCTAACAGTAAAGGGTAACATTACTTTCCATCTCAATAAAACCCCAACTCTTCTTATTTACACGTCACTTTCAATTCTCCCTTCCTTCACTGAGAAACTAGACAGCATGAATGCCCAACAGCTCACTGAATGCTAGTCCCAGTAATTGCTTCTATTGCTTATTGATCCATATCCACCATCCTTGTCGATCTTTAATTTATACAACTTTGCATTGGAAAACCACCAGCCCCACTTCATCATAGTTGCTTTAGGGTAACAAGGATGATGTTGATGAATTCTTGATTTCTTTGACAGTTAACTATGTCACTGATACCCAGTTGCTCTGTGGGTCAGTAGGAAATGCCACATAGTTAGTGACCCTCCTGAATCATATACCTCTACCACATCCATGGGCAAGAAATTGGCTGGTAATATAAATATACCCAGCACAAGATTGGAATGATGCTATTGGATAAAATTGAATACGAGGAATATTTTGATAGTTTGCTGCCATGTTATACAGATGATACTTGTTGTGAAAAGATTTTCTTGAATGGAATGCTTATCTGCTGAGCATCTACCTTTTGAGCGTATTTTTACTGTAATTACAAGGTACACTAACTGTACTTTGCATGGGGATAAGCTGTGCCTTTGAGGAATCATAGAATCGAATAGGCTCCCTCTCGTGTGGAAGCAGGCTATTTGGCCCATCAAGTCCACACCAGCCCTGCAACAAACATCCCACCCAAACCCACTTCACGACCCTATCCCTGTAACCCTGCATTTCCCATGGACAATCCACCTACACATTTGTAGGTTGTGGGAGGAAACTGGAGCACCCCACGAAAACTCGTGTAGATACGGGAAGAACATGCAAACTCCACACAGACAGCTGCCTGAAGTGGAATCGAACCCAGATCCCTGGCTGTGTGAGGCAACAGTGATAACTACCAAGCCACCGTGCCACCCACAATACATATCATTGGTGCACTGAACTGACCCCACAAAAGCTCCTTAGGGTATACTGGCCCGAATGACTTGGCACAATAAAATTCTTTGCTGATGCAGTTTATGTGGTTTTGATCTTATTGACCATTGGCTATGCCACCTGTATTCTGCAGTTGGCTTTAGGTGTTCTTAGTGAAGTTGGTTAAACTCTGACTGGCTGCCAGTTGGCGCAGAGCAAGTCAAGGCAGATAATGTCTGCCGTTGTATGAGGGTTTACAAATATGAACTAATGCTTTTTGACTGTTTGGCTATGTTTTTATTTGAAAGAACTATATATAAAAAAAAGTCTGCAAAGTTAAAATGTTTAAGGAATGTACTAAAGTTTTTTTTTCAAAATTTGAATTACATCCTTCACAATTAACAAAAAAAAAATTGCTTATCAGAAATATTGCACTGCCAAGGAAGTACAGATGTTGAAAATGAAACATTGTTGTTCTTGAGGATTTTTATTACCCTTCGCATTTGCATACATTACAAATACCTGCTGGAGTAAAAGAAAATCAAAGATAAGATTGTAGCAGGTCTTCATTGAAATTCAGAGCTGGGGCCTGAATTAGGCTGAGGGAAGCAAGAAGCCTCTTTGGGGTCAAGGTAACTCCAAGGTGTCACATTGAGCAATAGAAATTCAGAAGCGTGTCAATCCCCTGCATGGCAAATTCAAAAGGCTGAAACCTGAACCTGTCAGGTTACTGTACTTGGGAACGCAGTCGCAGAAATGTTACGATGCAGAAGGAAGCCTTTCGGCCCATTGTGCCTGCACTGTTTCTATTACCCAGTGCCAATCTCCTGCCTTTTCCCCATATCTCTGCGGACGATTTCTACTCAATGCCCTCTTGAATGCTTTAACTGAACCTGCCTCCACTACATTTCCAGGCAGTGCATTCCATATCCTAACGATTCACTGTGAGACAAAGTTTTCTCTCACATCAACCTCGCTTCATTTGCACATCACTTTCAATTCATGCTCTCTCATTCTTTTTCTCTTTAATGAGTGAGAACAACCACTCCCTGCCAACTTTGTCCAGCCTGCTCGTAACTTTGAAAAACTCAAGCAAATCTCATCTCAGCTTTCTTCTGAGCTGACTGTACCAACTTCTTCAATCTATCCTCACAACTGAAATTTCTCATTCCTAGAACTATCTTGTATTCTTCCCAGTGCATTCATATTTTTCCTATAATGTGGCACCTCAACTGTTCATAATACTCCAGCTGAGATCTAACAAATGTCTTGTTTAATTTCAACATCACCTCCTTGCGCTTGTACTTTATACCCTATTGATAAATCCACAAGCACTGTATGCTTTATTAACTGTTCCCATCACTCGTCCAGCCACTGTCAATGATCTGTGCACAGATACATCCAAGTCCCTCTGCTCCTGCACCCCTTTAGAGTTGTAACCTCTGCTTTATATTGTCTTTCAATGCTCCCCTGATCAAAGTTCTCACATTTCTCTTTGTTGAACTTCATCTGACACCTACTGCCCACTCCACCAACTTGTCAGTGTCCTTTTGGAGTTCCACACTGTCCTCCTTACAGTTTAAACTTCTTCCAAGTTGCATGACAATCAACCAGCTAAATCAGTTCTTTAAAGGAGACCAGAGGGGTGACCTATCACTGGTGACTGTCCAGAGCAAATAAATAAGAAGTTGAATAAAAGCAAAATACCACAGATACTAGAAATCTGAAACAAACACAGAAAATGCTGAAGAAGCTCAGCAGCTGTGGCAATTCTGAAGAAGAGTCATACCTTACTCGAACCACTAACTTTGTTCTTTGTCTTCCGATGCTGCCAGACCTGCTGTGTTTCTCCAGCATTCTTTGCATTTGTTTGTGAAATGACTAAGATGGTTCGAGGTGGACAGGCAGAGAGCAAGAAAGCAATGATTTTCTTCAACAAGAAGTATTGTTTAAGCTAAATATCTCCAGTGTGAGACTGATGAAGTTTTGTCACTCTTTTCCAAGCAGCCTGGACTCAGGATCACAGGAAAAGGTTTGAGTGCCGCATTGAACAAGCGGAAATTCTAAAAGTTGATGCTGATTTCCGCAAGCTTTGAACTGACATTTCTATTAAACATGGTGATGAGATTTTGCCAAGCATCCAGACAGTTCAAATGAACATATAGGAGAGTTTATTTATAAGGAGATTCTGGCAGCAAGAGAAAGACAGTAATTAATCCATGTGGTTAAGTGAGAACAATAGAGAAAAACCTGGCATTTTGATTTTCAAGTGTCTTTTTTTGACCAAAATAGGCAAAACAACTTGGAGTTCAAGAGCAATGCTTAAGGCAAAAACAACTACCTAACTATTTTAGTCCCATTTCACAGCACTTGGGCTATAGCTTTGCATGCCTTGGCATTGTCAATATACATCTAAGTACTTCTTAAATGTTCTCAATGTTTCTGCCTCTACCACCCTTACAGGCTGCCACCACCCTCTGGGTGAAGAAAAATGTCCTCACACCCCTCCTAAGCCTCCTGCTCCTTACCCTCATCAATGTCCCTGGTTATTCATCCCTCCACCAAGAGGAAAATCCATGCTCCTCAAAATTTTATATATCTCAATCATGTTACCCACCACCCCCCACCACTGCCTCAGTCTCCTCTGCTCCAAGGAAAACACCCCCAATCCATCCAATCTTGCCTCATAACTAAAACTCTCCAGTCCAGGTAACATCCTGGTAAATCTCCTCTGCAATGTCTCCAGTGCTACCACATCCCTCCAATAATATGAATTTCACAACTGCGAGCAATAGTTTAGCAAGGCCCTAACCAACCTTTTATACAATTCCAGCATGACCTCCCTGCTAGTAAACTCTAACCCTCAGCTAATAAAGACAAGTATCTCATGTGTCTTCTTAGCCACTTTATCTACCTGCTCTGCTATCTTAAAGGACTGGTTGATTGGAGTAGTTTGTTTGCAGGCAAAGGGACCTCTGGCAAGTGGGAGGCCTTTAAAACTGTGATAGCTAGAGTTTAAGGTCTATATGTTCCTGTGAGGGTGAAGGGCAAGGTTGGCAAGAGTAGGGAAACCTGGATGACAAGAGATATTGAGGCATTGATCAGAAAAAAGAAAGAGACGTGGTTCAGGAACAGACAGCTGGGATCAAGGAAATCCCTGGAGGTATATAGGGGATACAGGAGTTTCCTGAAGAAGGGCAAAAAGGGAGCATGAGATAGCTTTGACTGAGAAGATTAGAGTGAATTCAAAGAGATTCTTTAAGTATATTAAAGGAAAAAGAATAATTAGAGAGAGAATAAGACCCCTCAAGACCAAAGTGGACATGTATGTGTGGAACCATAGGAGATGGGTGAGGTCCTCCATGAATATTTTCCCTCTGTGTTTACCATGGAAAAAGACATGAAGATTTGGGAATTTGGGAAGTTAGCAGCGATATCTTGGGGACAGTCCATATCACAGTTGAGGAGATGTTGGAAGTATTAGAATGTATAAAGGTGGATAAATCTCCTGGTCCTTATCAGATATATCCAAGAACCCTACAAGAGGCTAAAGAAGAAATTGCGGGGGCCTTGGCTGATATATTTGCATCATTGTTTGCCACGGTGAGGTCCTGGAAGACTGAAGGGTAGTGAATATTGTGCCTTATTCAAGAAGGGCTGCAAAGAAAAATCCGGGAATTATAGACCAGTAAGCTTAACATCTGTGGTAGGTAAGTTATTTGAGAAGTTTCTAAGGGATAAGATATACATGCATTTAGAAAGACAGGATTTGATTAGGAGTAGCCAGCATGGGTTCATGTGTGGGATATCATGCCTGACAAATTTGTTGGAGTTCTTTAATGAAGTGACCAGGAAAGTTCATGAGGGCAGGGTGGTAGACGTGGTCTATATGGATTTCAGTAAGGCCTTTGATAAGGTTCCACATGGTAGGTTGCTCTGGAAGGTTAGATCACATGGAATCCAGGGAGAGATGGTAAACTAGATACACAATTGGTTTGATGATAGGAAGCAGAGGGTAATAGTGGAAGGATGCAAATAGTGGAAGGATGCTTGTCGGACTGGAGGCCTGTGATCGTGGTGTGCCTGAGGGATCAGTACTGGGCCCATTGCTGTTTGTTATCTATATCAATGATTTGGATGAGAATGTACAAGGCATGATTAGTAAGTTTGCGGATGACACTAAAATAGGCGGTATCGTGGACAGTGAGAAGGTTATCAGAAATTGCAGCAGGATCTAGATCAGCTGGGGAAGTGGGCCAAAAAATGGTAAATGGAGTTGAATATAGATAAGTGTGAGGTTTTGCATTTTGGAAAGTTAAATCAAGGTAGGAGTTTCATGGTGAATGGTAGGGCCTTAAGGAGTGTAGTGGAAGAGAGGGACCTTGGAGTTTTATTTTATATTTGTTCATGGGATGAATGCATTGCTGGCTAGGCAGCATTCATTGCCCATCCCCAATTGCCCAGAGGGCAGTTCAGAATCAACCACATTGCTGTGGGTCTGGAGTCACATGTAGGCCAGACCAGGTAAGGATGGCAGTTTCCTTCCCTAAAGGACATTAGTGATCCAGGTGTGTTTTTCCGACAATCAACAATGGATTCACGTTCGTCATTAGACTGTTAATTCCAGACATTTTTTAATCTCAAATTCCACCATCTGCCGTAGCGGGATTCAAACCTGGATCTCCAGAATGTTATCTGGGTCTCTGGATTAACAGCCCAGTGATAATACCACTAGGCCATTGCCTCCCCATTGTACCACTAGGCCATTGCTTCCCCATCAGGCGCATGGTTCTCTGAAAGTGGAGTCACAGGTAGACAAGGCAGCGAAGAAGGCTTTTGGCACACTAGCCTTCATCAGTCAGGGCATTGTGAAAAGAAGTTGAGAAGCCATGTTGCAGTTGCCCAGGACATTGGTGAGGCCGCACTTGGAGTATTGTGTTCAGTTTTGGTCACCTTGCTATAGAAAGGATGTTATTACACTGGAATGAGTGCAGATGAAATTTACACAGATGTTGCCAGGGCTCAAGGGACTGAGTTATAGGAAGAGTTAGACAAGCTAGGACTGTTTTCTTTAGAGCATAAGAGACTGAGGGGGGATGTTACAGAAGTGTGTAAGATCATGAGAGGCATGGATAGGGTGAATACACTCAGTCTTTTTCCCAGGGTTGGGGAATCAAGGACTAGTGGGCATCAGTTTAAGGTAAAAGTGGGGAAAATACATGGGAATCTGAGGGGCAACTTTTTTACACAGAGGGTGGTATGTATATGGAATGAGCTGCAAGCAGAAGTGGTTAAGCTGGATACATTAACAACATTTGAAAGGCATTTGGACGAATACATGGATAGGAAAGGTTTCGAAGGATATGGGTCAAGTGCAGGGAAATAGGTTTAACCTGTCTCCATGCTGTAGGACTTATGATTCTATGACTGTATGAAATATAGAATCATGGAATCAAGGAATTCCTGCAGTATGGAAGCAGGCTATTTGGCCCACATTGGCCCTCCAAAGAGCACCCCACCCAGACCTAAACCCCCCAACCTATCCCTGTAATCCTGAACCTGTCAGCAGAGAGCCTTGTGGCAGAAGTCTAATAGGCGGAATTCTACAGTCAATGGTAAAAAACATTTCAGACCTGGTAAGTGAAGCGCCGGAGCAAGTGTGTTCCATACATTTCACGGTGCTGGAGCTCCAATCATACCAAGGCAACTAAAAATCATATTGAGTACCAATAATTTGTAGGAGTGGTTTGCTGCCTAGGTTCAGTAAGAGCAGGCATTGAAGCCTCTGTCAGTAAAATTGAAATCCATTGCGGTCAAGCGAAAATGTTCAAAACAAAAGGCACAGTTTACAGACTGGGAAACCTAGAAGTCAATAAACAGCAGTTTACAGGCTTAGAAAGCTAGAAGTCAATAAAGTGCTTCAAGCTTAGATCGAGCTCCACTGACATAGCAAATAGGCACCATAATGTACAGCTACAGTATGGAAATCATGGGCCATAGCAGCAATTGAAAAGAATGTCGCAGACCCAAGAACATCACAAAGCCAGAATAAAGGATCAATTTAGAGGCCTAAGCAGACAAAGTCTAATGGAAGAAGTAATTTAGAAGACTGCTGAGGCCTTAGAAAAGAAGACACCCGTTATTTAAACTGCAGAAAAGGCAGGAAGCATTTTTTAAGCTGCTTGCAGCAGGATTCATCCAGGGAAAAAAAGTACTTTGTAGTAAAAGAGATTATTAATAGCACATGAAGATATGAAATTTGTCAAGGGAAATCAGTTCAAGGAACAAGATTAATTTCATAGTGGCACAAACAATTGGATTCATGAGTAAAACATTAAGGAAATGGGAATTATTTATTCAGGTTGAGATCGATGGAATTCCTAGAGGAAAGCTGTAAAAATGGCCAATGATCCATTTTACTTCCAGCAGGAATCCTCCATTTAACTCATAAAAGGCAGAAATCCTCCATCTTGATTACATAAGGGAGAGAAGAACTTCCTATATAGCAATACACAATAAGTGGATTGTTACACTGCAGAATGAAATACCTTTGAACCAAGGCAAATAAATAATCATTTTGGAAAGATAAGGCAACAGAAATAACATTGCCAAAAAGATTCATTTCTGGGTATGGGCTGAAAGGAACACAGAATTAGAAATGTTGGGTTAAAAAATCTACATGTCGTATAGAGTTGCTTCCAAATTAAGTACTGAATTAGAGACTGAACAGGTGAATATGCTATTGTACTCTGAACTTCAGTTGATGACTTTGTAGATCACCCAGAGGAAAAAGAAGGAACAGATACTTTTGATTACTTTCTGTAAACCTTTGACAATTATTTTAAACTCAAAGCACAAGCAAAATTCTGGAAAGAGGATTTGATTTGATTTGATTTACTATCATTGCATGTACTGAGATACAGTGAAAAGTATTGCTTTGTATGCTATCCAGGCAAATCATACCTTACATAAGTACATTAGGGTAGCAGAACAGAATGCAGAATATAGTGTTACAGCTACAGAGAAGGTGCAGAGAAAAATCAACTTTAATATATGAGAGGTCCATTCAAAAGTCTGTTAACAGTGGGGAAGAAACTGATCTTAAATCTGTTGGTACGTGTTTTTAAACTTCTATATCGTCTGCCAGATAGAAGAGGGTGGAAGAGAGTATAACTGGGGTGGAAAGAGTCTTTGATTGTGTTGGCTGCTTTCCTAAGGCAACGGGAAGTATAGACGGAGTCAATGGATAGAAGGCTAATGTGTGTGATGGACTGGGCTGTGTTCACAACTCTCTGCAGTTTCTTGCGGTCCTGGGCAGAGCTGTTGCCGTACCAAACTGTGATGCATCCGGATAGGATGATAAAAATTAGTACGAGTCATTGTGGATATAGTGAATTTCCTTAGCCTTCTGAAGGAGTAAAGGCATTGTTGTGCTTTCATGACTGTCGCGTCGACATTGATAACTAGGACAGATAGTTGGTGATATTTGCTCCTAGGAGCTTGAAACTCTCGACCATCTTCAACTCATCACCATTGATGCAGCCAGTGTGAAGAGCTCAGAATTTGGGGGAATCCATAGATAATTTTATTACTTATCTGGAGAAATGTGACTGTTAAGATTTAAGGTAAAACTTCAAAAGAGAAAAAGATGGTGTTGGAATCGCTGATGAGTCATTGCCAATTTATTACAGTTAAAATAAGATTTGACTCTAAAGAAAGCCATTTAGATTGTGGGTGAAACAAAAGTCTGGGGCAACATTGATCAATGTTAAGAGGAGAGGATCAACCTCATCTCAGAAGATAAACAGAATCCACTCAGTTGTTCCATAATTGGCTATTCCTTAAAAAATTGCTTCCTGACTTTAGCGAATTTGATTCCTTCCACCTTTGGACAAAGATCAGTCAAAGCACATGTGTATGTGCAATAGTGAAAATTCTTGATTGTGATGTATGCATTTTTTAACTATCTGTGAACCCTTATGTTGCAGAGTAGCTTGTAACATTCCTTTAATCTTAAGCATGATACCTCCTGGATCATGTGGTTGCACTTCTGTAAGTTGGAAACAATATTGCTACAACTATCTGATAATATAGTGACATTCACTCCTGTATCAAACTTAAAGTTAGTGAGAATTCCATTGACATCAATATCTTGCCATAAGGCTAGATTTGTTTTTCATGGGAATACCTTTTGACATTTCTTCTATTACTGTCGTATTATCTTCTGTCCTGCCTTATTATCTTCTTTGCGCGAGTAGCTATTTGCCTGCTTGATGTTCTGTGACTGAGGCCTACGTTTTCTGAAAGTGACTTATCATTCCACACATAAAGCATTATTTTTAACAGCTGTGTACTGCATACATCTGTGAGGTTTTTTTTGCTCCATAGCACTGACAGTGGTTGTTAGTATCTGGTGTGCATCCTACCCCCTGCACTGACTTCTCACATGTGTCATCAAGGGTTCTGTATCAATCTGAGTTGGAATCATATTACCAATCTTCACTGGTGCTGGGTCAAAAACCTGGAACTAGCCCCCCACCACCAACCAAAATCACTGAGGGTCTACCCACATCGCATGAACTGGTTTGGTTCAAGAAGGCAGCTCACAGCCACCTTTTCAAGAGCATTTAGGGGCAGACAGTAAACGCTGGGCCAGCTAGCAATGTTCGAATCCCATTAAAGGTACATGAAAAATCCCTTTCTCAGCAGCAATAAGGTTACAGATGACAGCCCAGGAAAACAAAGTGTGCTGCGCAGGTCGCTAATTGGTGCAAATACTATTTTTTTCAAAAACATAGCAGTATATCTCATGTTGATTAAATTTAAGGCCCTAATGTCTGGAATCAACTCTGTTGGTTTTGTGTGTGCCCTCTAATGTTTAGGTAAGCAGAAATATGCAGAGAAAAGGTAGGATTTGAGCAGTGTTTTATATAGAAGCATAGATGCGTAGTTTATCCTTTTGGTAATATAACCCACTAACGTACTTGCCTTTTTAGCTGTTGTGAGACACTGTGCTAATGGTTTTATAGATTTATCTACTATAATTCTTTAGTCACTGCATTAGCAGTGTGAAAACTGCCACTAGCAAAATGTCAACCCTTTTTGCACTTTGCCCATTTTCTTATCAATTAATCAGCTGAACCTCCACACTACCTTGCTCATTGTTTACACGCTAATTATTTTATATTTATTGAATTATTTCAGTGACCTATTGGTCTGACTGTCTTAAAAGATCTCAGTAGGGGGATAGGAATGATTAATCCTCATTAATTAAAAAAAAATAAGTTTATGGCTTCTTAGTCTGAGGAAAAACTTTGATCCATTTGGAATGTTTTCCAATTGAAGCACTGTGTCATTTGTTTGCATTATTCTACATATTTATCCTTCCTCCTATTCTAAGTTTGCAAGCTTATAGGGCTTATTCATTCAAGTTTTGCTCAAGTCATTGATTGAGAATGTAATGTTCTTTACATACACAACCTCTATCTACAAAATCCTCCTTCCTACTGTTATCTGGTTGTTATAGTTTTATGTTAATTCTCTCAATTTAAAATTCCTGACTCTACAATTACAAGGGGCACAGCCTTTGTAAACTTCTCATGTAGTAAGTACAGCTGTCCATCAATTGTGTGCTTATATGGATTCAGTTCTGTACATCCCCATTTTCCATCTTGCGGACGACAGAGAAACTGTCTGGATCCATTCAATCTGCTTTTAGTTTCAAAATTTCAATTTTTTTTCTGTTCAATTATAAATAATATTAACTCAAAATTTTACTCAGAAATAAGGCAGAATACTGGATTTGGGGAATTAAATTCTAACCTTTCATACAGTTGATATTTACTCCCCTTTAACAACAATATCAAATTAACCAGTGTACAAAAAGTCATTAGAATTACAAGAATAATTCATGAGATTTCCTACTTCCAAATATTTTCCATCTGAAAGGTTTTCATTTATCACCAGCCACTATTTTCAACTTTCTACTATAGATTTCTTAAACCTTATTTTAATCCAATGAACATTTTGCCTATTTCACGGAAGTTTACTTTATCATTATTCAGTAGTTTCACTCCATTGTTGAATTTTATATTTCCTTGCAATGCTACAATCATTGGATTCTGGATTCTGTCCACGCTTATATCATCATTAATTTACAGATTTGGAACAAGCCATTCTCACTGGTCCCTCTATAAATGCAATGAAGAAGCAAAATTGTAACACCATGGCCACTGTATATTCCAGGTGATGTGTGTTTATTGACTGCCATAGATGGTGCACAAGGCACTTGCAGAAGAAGAATGGGTCATCTAACTGCAGCAAGCCAACCAGTGAACAAAAGTGCAATTTCATTTCTCCAAGCATACCCTTTCTCCTAAAAATCAAAACTAAACATAAACATACACAATCACATGCAATTACAAAGCAGACAGGTACGCAATGTACAAGGTCAGAAAGAAAATGATTGTTCATGAACAAAATAATGTGTTAACCTGAGTCAGTTCCACTTTTGTCAGTCTCTGCACATGTATTGCATACATTAGTTTGAACGTTATGTTTTGTTTAGCTAAGTGGCAGTTGCATTGAGGGTTGCTCATTGTGAGGCCTTTCTCACCAGATCTTCACAAACAAGCTTCATTCATTACCTAACTCTATGGCACCCTTTCATCCAAATTTGCCCCATCTTAGCAAACACCGTACCCAGAATAACTTGATACTGTCAAGACATTGTGGAATTGCCCAGCATCCCTAGTGTAGGAGCCATATTTAAAGGCCGTTGTGCAACCATACAAGTACTGTTCATCTACTGTGTCATACATGGCTCCTGATATTTGCCACAAAGTGTCAAACAAAATAAATTTGGCACCTAGTGGTCCTGATGACTAGGATGGCGCAGAGGCAAGATGTCCCGTTCATTAAGGACTGGAAGCAGAGGTCAGGAAATCAGCTGGTCCAAAGTGTCACTTTGGGTCAGTGCAGCCTCAACTGTCTGGAGGCAACATAGCAACATAGCAAGTACATCATAACCTTGTCCACTTTGCCAGATTAAGTGCCGCCACCTTCTTTCTGATATCTCACAGTCACTCTCTCTCAATATATTAGTGCTACTGTACCCACCTTGTTTTTTTTCTTTTCTTTCTTTATTCATTAACAGGATAAGGGTGTCACTGTCTAGGCAGCATTTATTGCCCACTCCTAATTGTCCAGAGGGCAGTTGAGAGTCAACCACTTTGCTGTGGGTCTGGAGTCACATGTACGCCAGACCAGGTAAGGATGGCAGTTTCCTTCCCTAAAGGACATTAGTGAACCAGATGGGGTTTTCCTGACAATTGACAATGGATTCATGGTCATTGTTAGATTCTTAATTCCAGATATTTTATTGAATGCAAATTCCACCATCTGCCATGGCGGGATTCGAACCTGGGTCCCCAGAACATTATCTGGGTCTCTGGACTAATAGTCTAGCGATAATACCACAAGACCATTGCCTCCCTCTAAGACTTATGCTCCATCACGCTGACTATTGCTTGCAACATACTCCCTTACTCTTATTGACACTATTAATAATGCATACCTGGAATACACACTTGGCTGAGCCACTTCCCAAGCAACATCAACAGTAACAACAGTTTCACTCACATTCATTTCCCTTAATACTGACATTCTATCATTTCATGATAGAAACAGCCCACGATAAGACAGAAAGAGATAAGACAGTTTGGTGCATTGCCCATTACAGGGCAATATGTGGAGAGCACATTGCCTCTTACCACCCATGCTTTGGTAAGAGATCCTGTCCTTGACTTACTGTGTTGGAATCCCCTGACCCAAAGCTATCTTCCCTGACTTAACTGAGAATTGCTGACAATTGTGACAAGCTTCCTGGCTTTGTGTCTGCATTGAACAGTATGATAATATTGCAGTATTATGAGTCAAATCTCTCTGACTGAGGGGTCAATGTGCAAAAGGTCAAAGGAACACAAGGCAGTGAGCATCAAGCTAAGTTAAGAATGAGTGAGTGCAATGAGAAGATGTTTCCACGAGTAGGAGAAACTAGGACAATAGGGCACAGCCTCAGGGTGAAGGGACGACTCTTGGAGCTGAGATGAAAAGGAATTTCTTCAGCCACAAGGTGGTGACTCTGTGGAATTTATTGCCACAGAGAGTTGTGGATTTAGACTTAGACAATTGTGTCAAGTATGATAAAGAGGTTCTTGATTGGTAAGGGGATCAACAGTTGCAGGGAGAAGGCAGGGGAATGGGGTTGGAAAATATATCAATCATGATTGAATAGGACAGCAAATGTGATGGGCTGAATGGCCTGAGTATGCTCCTATATCTTATGATCTTATGACAGCGTGTGGACAGGCTGGAGATGCAGCCTGATCCAGTCCATGAGCTGGGGACATCTACCAGAGCTCAATATGTCCTTTCTGTAACATTACAATGATATTTGCTGGTGCAGCACTGAAGTGCGGAAAAATCCTGTAAGTGAATTGAGAAGTGCCAAGAGGTTTCTTAAAGGCTGGCACAATTTAGATGTCAATGCCCACAGATAAAGTATATCTGTGACTGGTGTCCATGGAGCATGCCCAGAGATGTAAGTACCTGGTGTTCAACACAGAGGTCCTGCAGAGCAAGTGGCAAGCTGTTGTCTCCAGATATCTGCTTTCGTTTGTATGTCAAGAATTCTCGATATCTAGCTTGTTTGTCTCATTCAGAAAGATAGGACAGCGAATATTAATGAGGCATATTGTGGTGTTTTTTAAGTCATTTAACAAGCTATTTTATTCTCCAACTTGGCAACTTGCTGCTGCCTTGTGAGAAACTCACTTCATAACTCTTCAAATGCATAAAAGATGCAACAAGTGACTCTCAATATTAAGATTTTCCTCACTGGACATCTTAAGTGAACCTGCCTTAAATCTCACCATGGCCCACGTCACTTAGTCCCCGATGAGATTCTGCTCATTGTGTTTAAATCATGCAGGTCTCCTAAAATTACCTGTATGCATTGCTATTAACTAATTAATAAGAAAGGCTGTAGGGAGAATCCTGGAAACTATAGACCCATGAGTCTGACATAGGCAGTCGGTAAGTTGTTGGAAGTGATCCTGAAAGATAGGATATACGTGCATTTGGAGGAGAAGGATAGATTAGGGATAGTCAACATATTTTTGTGTGAGGAAAATCATGTCTCACAAACTTAGTTGAGTTTTTTTGATGAAGCAACCGAAAATATTGATGAGGGCAAAGTGGTAGACATTGTTTACTTAGACTTCAGTGAAGCCTTTGACAAGGTTCCACTTCATAGACTAATTAGTAAAGTTATATCACATGGGATTCATGCTGAGCTTGCAAATTGGATGCAAAATTGGCTTAATGTCAGGAGACAGAGGGTGGTGGTGGAAGGTTGTTTTACAGACTGGAGTCCTGTGACCAGTGGTGTTCCACAAGGATTGGTACTGGTCCCACTTTTATTTGTCATTTATATAAATGATTTGGATGAGAATATAGGAGGCTTGGTTAGTAAGTTTTAAGATGCCACCAAAATTGGTGTTAAAGTGGACAGTGAAGAATGTTATCTAAGATTACAAAGAGCTCTTGATCAATTAGGTCAATGGACTGAGGAGTGACAGATGGAATTAATTTGCATAAATGTCAGGTATTGCATTTTGGTAATATAAACAAGGACAGGACTTTTACAGTTTATGGCAGGGCCCTGGGTAGTGGAGTAGAACAAAGAAATGTAAAGGTTCAGATGCATAATTCTTTGAAATTTGCGTCACAGGTAAACAGTTGTTAAGATGGCATTTGGCATGTTTGCCTTCATTGCTCAGATCTTTGAGTATAGGAGTTAGGATGTCATGTTGAGGTTATACAGAATGTTGGTGAGGCCACTTTTGGAGTACTGTGTGCAGTTCTGGCTGCCCTGTTATAGGAAGAATATTATTTATTAAACTGGAGAGGTTTCAGAAAAGATTCATCAGGATGTTGCCAGAATGGAGGGTTTGAAATATAAAAATAGACTGGAAAGACTGGGACTTTTTTCACTGGAGCATAGGAAGTTGAGGTGTGACCTTATTCAGGTTTATAAAATCATGAGGGGCATAGATAACATGAATGACAAGGGCCTTTTCCCTAGGTTGGGGGAAGTTCAAAACTAGACAGTACATTTTTAAGACAAGAGGACAATGATTTAAAAAGGACATGAGGGGCAACTTTTTTAAGTAGAGAGTGGTTTGTGTTTGGAATGAACTGCCAGAGAAAGTGATAGATGCAGGTACAATTACAAAGTTTAAAAGACATTTGGATTAGTACATGAAAAAGAAATGTTTGAAGGATCTGGGCCAAGCGCAGGCAGGCACGACTAGTTTAGTTTGGGAACATGGTCAGCATGGACTGGTTGGACCAAAGGGTCTGTTCCCATGCTGTCTGACTCTATGACTCTAGTTGCTTGGCATCTGCTCGTTCCTAGAATAAGGTTCCCTCTCCAAGGAGTGTCACTCCTGCTTTGAGTACTATTGCTAATTATTGTTGCTCATCCATTTCTGTTGCTGGGAAATGGTGGACCTCAGGAACTGATAGTCATTCTGTACTCTGTGCAGGTGGTGAAGTCACTTCTTCCTGATCAGCTGCCTGCCTCTCTACTTGTATATAGATGTCCACAGCTGTGGTGATATATCCGGTCACTAATATTCACCATATACAATTAAGATGCCAGCTACTCTCAAGTTCCAACAAGGGCTAAATTTTGGTTAGAGCATTGAACCTTTTCATTTGACTGGCTCTTCAAGTGAAATTTCTGTCAATTTATCTTGATTTTGTTACCCACATCCATTACTACTTCTGATTTCAGTATATTTTTGCTGTTTGTTGAGTAGTTTGGTTGCAGCATGACATTGGTCAATGTTCAGGACTTACTTCCCACAGCTTCAGTCATTGTGTTTCTCTGCTCAAGAATTGCCTTGTCCAAGTCTGTGCTGAATTTGCTCAATTTCTTCACGAACCCTTTGACGATTTTTGTTGTTGTCTCAGCCTTTCCATTTGACTGAGAATGATGTGAAGATGATGAATGATGTTGTATTTCCCCAAACTTTTACGAAGTGGATGAATTCTTCACTCATAAACTGAGAGCCATTGCATTTATCACAACATCTAGTACAGGGTACTGACTGAAGTGTGCTTTCAGGCATTATACAATCCCACCGTTCATTAATATCAGTTTCTCTAACTCCCAGTAGTCAGTATGTTAATTGATGGTAACAAGACAAGCAACTCTTGCAAAACCGAAGAGGTTTAATCCAAGCTTCATCTACGATCTGTGTGAGGTGTCATGTGTCAAAGCAGCTTTTGAGCTTGCTTAGCTTGGCTTTCTTTTACAACATTGCACTGGCTGATGTGATCACTAATTACATTGCTCATGTTTAGCCAGTAAAGGACTTCTCTTGTGTCTCTCTGACTAGCCTCAAATCCATGGTGATTTCCATGAATGCACTTCAGCATCTCTTTTCTCATCTTTTCAGGGATAACAACTCTATTTCCTTTGCACAAGACGCCAGCTGGAGCTATAACTGCCTCCGTATGCCCAGTATTCTCCTATAATGATAGGTCCGTCCTTGATGTTTTGAGGCCACCCTCTCATCACTGCTTCCTGCAGCTGTTGCAAACTTGAATCTTGTCACTTCATTTGCTTAATTTGAGCAAAAATGTTTCTGTCAGATTCAATGTTTCTGCTGGATTGATGATGTCCCGAACTTATCAAGCTATTGCTTATTGTTGAATTTGAATGATTTCATACTTTGTCTTCAGAGATGCGCTTTATAGCATGTAGGAAACATACATTGGTTACTTCCAGATGATATCCCTTCAGATGAAGAACATGTTTTGCAGACAATTTAAACCATATAAAAGTAGTTTGAGGAAGATACGTTGAAGTGACTTTTGGACTCAAATGTCAATTTGTCCCTTCCAAAAAGTTATTGATTAAAATGTTAACAAGCAAAGACAATAGCCAGAATAATCATGTCAGACTTAAAACATTAACTCTCTTACGGTCTCTACAAATGCCAGACATGCTGAATTTCTCCAGCATTTCTTGTGTTTGAGCCAGGCACTTTTTCTCTCTGAGCATTGCTTGTGTTAATAGTGTGTGTAAATATTCTAGAAGCAAATACAATCCAGTTGACTTTGCTGCATAAGTGTAGTTTCAAGTCCTGACTCACTGGCATCAAACTGCAAGGGGACTTCATCACCAACTTGGTCGCACCTCAGCCCCAGTGTTATCATCACTAGTTATTTCATTCTCATTCTCTTGTTCTGTGACCTAATATCACTACACATTCTTTGTAGCAAACTTGCTTGCAGGTTTATTTTCTGACAACAAATTAAGCAAGAACTTTGCTAAATAGTTTACAAATTCAAAAAACCATTGCACTGTTTCAATGTGTTTATCACTGCATCTCTGTTACAGTTAAGTAATTGAAAATTAGCATGCATATGTAGCAATTAATTTGGAAAGCAAAGGGTATGTTAGCCTTTCTTGAACCAGGATTTGAGTACAGGAGTAAAGAAGTCCTGATTCAATTGTGTACATCACCGATGAGGCAACACCAGGAGTACTGTGCCTAGTTCTGGAACTCTTGCTGACGGAAGGATATAGTCCCCATACAGGATGTGCAGTAGAGTTTCACCAGACTTATTTCTGTAAAATCGGGACTGCCCTTTGAGAAGAGATTGAGGAGATTAGCCAGTTTCCTCTGCAGTTTGGAGCAATCAGAAATGATCTTGTAGAAACTCAGAAAATTCTTAAAGCGATAGACAGAGTAAATGCAGAAAGAAAATTTCTGCTGGCTTTTATGTCTAGAAAGGAAAATGTTTCAGGAAAGAATACAAGCCAAACAGGTCAGAGAGGAAGAGGAATTTCTTCATACACAGAATGGTGAATCTTTAGAATTCTCAATCAGAGAGGGCTGTACAAAATCAGCCATTAAGTCAGTTCAAGTCAGCGATTAATAGATTTCTAATAACTAATGACATCAACGGGCATGGGGATAGTTTAGGAATGCATGGTTAAAGAAAATAATGAGCCATGATCTAGAATGACAGAGCAAACTGAATGAGCTGAATGCCCTACTCCTGCCCTTATGTTCCCATGTTTCTATTGGACTGTCCTTGGAAGATGTTGAGTTGGTCTCACACTTTTGTCTACTTCAAAGTGATATTCATCAGGAAGGCATCCAATACTTGTGTAAAAAAATTATTTGATCTTCTAGGACCTACTCAGCAGTCAATGGATAAGTAATGTAAAATAATGCAAATGTCTTCTGTCATGTTTAAGCTTACTTGTCTAAGACTTTTGGCTTGCTTTTGCTGAGAAGAGCAAATTTTATTTAATGTTACTGGCTGAATCTTTGTCCTTCCCATTGCATTGGTCTCTCAGCTTTGTTTATCCTCTTGGGATGAGTATAACCTTATAATCAATCATACCCGGAGGGGCTTCATTTTTGATTCATCATTTTGAACTACGGGTCTGTGAAACTTACAATGTCACAAGAAGCAATGGGATCTATCTGACACTTCATGTTCATATTCAAATTCACTTGATGCTGTCCTCCTGTAGCCATCTTTCTAATAGTTGCAAATCGTTAGACCTTTAGACTTGACGATGCCATTCTTTTGTATGGTGTAGAATGATTTATCAGACTCATAAAGTCATGCAGCACAGAAACAGACCCCTCGGCCTAACTTGTCCATACCGACTAGATATCCTCAACTGGTCTCGTCCCATTTGCCAGCATTTAGCCCATATCCCTCTAATCACTTCCTATCCACTGATTCATCTAGATGCCTTTTGAATGTTATAATTGTACCAACCTCTACTACTTCCTCTGACAGCTCATTCCATACATGCACCACCCTCAAAATGAAAAATTGCCCTTCAGGCTCCTTATTTAAATCTTTCCCCTTCCACCTTAAACCTATGTCCTCTGGTTTTGGACTCCCCTACCCTGGGAAAAAAAAATACCTTGGCTACTTACCCTATCTATGCCCCTCATGGATTTTGTAAACCTCTATATGGTCAGGTCTCAGCCTCCAATGCTTCCTGAAAAATGCCCCACAGCATCTGCTTATAGCTCAAACACTCCAACCTTGGCAATATCCTTGTAAATGTATTCTGAACTCTTTTAAGTTTAACAGCATATTTCCTATAACAAGGAGTCCAGGATTGGATACGGTATTCCAAAAGTGGCCTCACCAATGCCCTGTACAGCCACAACATGACCTCCCAACTCCTATACTCAATGCACTGTCTAATGAAGGCATGTGTGCCAAACGCCTCCTTCACTACCCTGTCTACCTCCAACTCCACTTTCAAGGAACTATACACCTGCAGCCCCAGTTTCCTTTATTTGGCAACACTCCCCATGGCCCTCCTGAAGCCAGCTTTATAAGCTTCTTTTGCTTGTTTCCAGCTAAACACTTGCATACAAAGTGATTCATCTTCTTGCATTTAGAGCCCTCTTTTCTCCACACTGGATATATGTTATTTCCTTCAGTGTCATGTCCTTCATAATATTTACATCCTGTCCTCTGGCCTTGATCTTTTTCATGGCTCTTCTATAAATATTTCTTCCTTTTTCCCAGCCCGTCGTTCTAATTTGGCTTGGGCTACCTCTCAGCATAATGCAAAGTTTTACCTGATCTCCCATTAACATATTCTATTTGATTATTGACTACTTCAAGAGCTTCTCACATGTCAATACTTTCTTGAGAGTAACTTCCTCTTCTTTCTGTAGACATGTTCTCAAGGCAGGATCCCTTGTGCCTAAGACAATATTGTTTCTGATGAAATAATCTTTCTGATGTCTAAGCACACAGGGTTTGGGTAGATGTATCAGTGCATTCACATACAGATCGATTGTCTCCTTCTCTTGAGCTTTGATGTTGAACAAATACCACTCATACATAACATTAGTATGATGTTCAAATTGTGTTTTCAAAATCTCTAAAGTCCCTGATTAAATTGATATTACAGGTATCCCATGCATAGCACTAGAAACAGTCCTTATTAACTTTGTATCTATATATGTGTGTATGACATCAAATGCGTGTGTACAGATGTATTCTGACTCATGGACATCTGTCTTCAGTAACTTAAGTCACTGGACCCACTTATGCATGTTTCAGCAGCATTTTGATGTTCAGAGTAATTCCAATGGTTTTTCAAAGTATATTCACAGAATGTGTGAGTCACTGGCCAGGTCATCCTTAATCGCCCACTCCTGCTTCCCCTCCAGAGATGATTTCTGGTATGTAGTGGTAAGGATTGTTCCTTTATCTTGGTGAAGTTTCCCAACAGCCAGCAGTCCACGATAAAGCTTGATATGTACTCTACTGAGTACTGCAGAGTGAGGGTATGATGGTTTCTACCAGGTTATTGGACATAACCTACTTGATACATAGCAGGTGGTTGCATACTAGCGAGGAATTGAGAGTGTGAACTGCTATCCAGGTGCAATGAATCCCAGAGTTGACATGCAGCTTGCAAAGTGATATGCAGAAAATGGCATCTGATATGATGGGGGTGCCAGAAATCTCCTTGAAAAACCTTTGCTTTCATCGCCTACCTCTTTGGCAAGAAAAGAATGAATGCACTCAGCTCTTTAAGAATACAAAGTCCTCAGTGAATTTCCTTATACAACAGTCAGTTCCAGCCTGGATGGAGCCAGATGCATAGACACCTTCATTGTGTCTAATACTAATATGCCACCCTGCTCTGAGGGTGGGTGTGTTGCTGCAGCAGATGGAATAACACGGAAACTCTTCCTAATCTCTGGCATCCTACAGGAAGAGCGCATCACTCAACTGAAGGCCATCTTTGCACCTTAACAATCTACAGACCCAGAAAATAGCCCAGTCTTAATGCTCTAAAAACATTGCTCCAGGATAACTTAATACCTAGGTTTTATATTTTTACAGTTTAATCAAGAGATAGTTCTCAATAAAAATATATAATAAAAAAGAATCCACTCTACTCACTATTGCAGATTTACAAAAAAAAGCCACTTAGCTGCTCCTTTACTGTGATCTCCACGTACAGGTTTCTCCAAGGTCAGCTGTGAATTTTGCTGTTTGTTTAATTTTCTTAGATGAACCCCAATGTCCAGAGGTGCTTGAAATCAAACAGCAGAGGCAATAGTTCTGAAGGTTCACGGCTGGGTCAGACAACATTGTAGGATTCTTTCACTGTTGATTCACTTCCCACCATGTGGTCACTGCCTTTGTCTCCCTTCCCCCTTTTTTAAAGTGCTGATGTTTTTATATTTTTTTTCCCAACATACCAAAACAATGCAACAAGTCATAAAACAGTAATTACTGCTCCGAGAATTTGAGGAAATCAGCTCCAGCAGTCAAAATTCCTCAAAAAAGGAGCAGCTCTTATAGCCACAAATTTTTCCCATCCTCCATCTTGGATTACCCAGAATCCTTTTTATGAAATCATACAGTCAGGAGAAATGCCAAGCACTTTTTCCTGCAGCTGTTTGGTCTCCTTGATGTCAACTGAGTTCTCCGAGACCAACAGGGATGCTACTAGCGTTGATCCGACCAAGTTATTGGCAAGGCATGGACAACCTGTCCACAGGAAAACTGGGGATATCTCCAAAGATTATTGGTCCTGACACAGGGCGGCACTCCTGATGCACCCTTAAAAACGGTACGGACATACACAGTTCTTCAATTCCCTTTTATCAGAACTGTAGTGTTTACCTCATTCTCAGAATTCACATTTTTGGATCATTGGAATCCCTTCTGGGGTAAACATGACCTGTATAAGAAGGACGGATTGCACCTGAATTGGAAGGGACTAATACACTGACAGGAAGATTTTCTAGTGCTGCATGGGAGGAATTAAACTAGTAAGGGTGGGGTAGGACCCAGGGAGATAGTGAGGAAAGAGTGCAGTCTGAGACTCATACATTTGGGAAAAGGAGTAAGACAAACAGTCAGGGCAGGCAGGAACAAAGCAGAGAATGAGGTAGGACGGATGAATTAAACTGCACTTTTTTCAAGGCAAGAGGCCTAACAGGTAAGGCAAATGAACTCAGCAAATGGTTGGGAACATGGGACTGGGATATCATAGCGATTACAGAGATGTGGCTCAAGGATGGACAGGACTGGCAGCTTAATGTTCCAGGGTATAGATGCTACAGGAAGGATAGAAAAGGGATCGGTGGGGTGGGGGCGGGGCGGTGGTTTTGGGTGGTGGGGTCGTGGTGGGTTTTTTGAACAAGTACTGAAGATGATTGGTGAGGGCAGAGCTGTGGATGTGATCTATATGGACTTCAGTAAGGCATTCGACAAGGTTCCTCATGGTGGACTGGTTAGCAAGGTTGGACCACATGGAATACAGGGACAACTAGCCATGTGGATACTGAACTAGCTCGAAGGTAGTTAATGGAGGGTGGCGGTGGAGGGTTGCTTTTCAGACTAGAGGCCTGTGACCAGTGGAGTGCCGCAAGGATCAGTGCTGGGTCCACTGCCTTTTGTCATTTATACAAACGATTTGGATGTGAACATAGGAGGTATGGTTTGTAAGTTTGCAGATGACACTAAAATTGGAGGTGTAGTTGACAGTGAAGAAGGTTACCTCAGTACGACAGGATCTTGATCAGATGGACCAATGGACCGAGGATTGGCAGATGGAGTTTAATTTAGATAAATGTGAGGAGCTGCATTTTGGAAAGGCAAATCAGGGCAGGACTTATACACTTATTGGTAAGGTACTGGGGAGTATTGCTGAACAAAAAGACCTTGAAGTGCAGGTTCATAGATCCTTGAAATTGAAGTCGTAGTTAGATAGGAGAGTGAAGAAGGCATTTGCCGATATTGGTCAGTGCATGGAGTATAGGAGTTGGGAGGTCATGTTGCGGCTGTACAGGACATTGGTTAGGCCACTTGTGGAGTATTGCGTGGAATTCTGATCTCCCTGCTATAAGAAGGATGTTGTCAAACTATAAAAGGTTCAAAAAAGATTTATGAGGTTGTTGCCACGGTTGGAGGATTTGTGCTTTAGGGAGAGACTGGATATACTGGAACCATTTTCCTGGAGCATCAGAGGCTGAGGTGTGACCTTATAGACATTTATAAAACATGAGGGGCATGGATAGGGTCTTTTCAATAGGGTGGGGGAGTCCAAAACTAGAGGGCATAAAGGGGAAAGGATTAAAAGGGACCAAAGGGGTAACTTTTTCACACAGACTGTGGTGCGTGAATAAAATGAGCTGTCAGAGGAAGTGGTAGTGGAACATTTAAAAGGCATCTGGATAGTCATATGAATAAGAGTGGTTTAGAGGGACATGGGCCAAATGCTGGCAAATGGGACTAGATTTATATAGAATATCTGCATGGGCAAGTTGGACCAAAGGATCCGTTTCCATGCTGTATATCTCTCAGACTGTATGACTGAAAGTGATGTAGGATTTCACAGGCCATGACCAGTCAAGCCCATCCAGTGAGGCTGAGATAGTGCTGCAAACAGAGGAGTGGTCTGCCTATCTGAAATCTTCCTCAAGATTGTAGAAGATCCCAAGAACTGTCCAAATAGAAATTTCTTCACATAAGCAAACCGATCCACTGATAATAACGCAAGCTCAGATTACTCAGACTGAAGCTGAGATAGAAGCAGTCTCCAAATGGAACTACATTCAAAAATGAGATGCTGATGAGGAAATGAGATTCCCTTCACTGCCCTGTGAATGAAGAGTGGACAGTGATCCACTCGATGATAATGCCGCCGAGGTATGGTGTGGAAATATTACCAGTAGCCCATGAGATTTCAATGACTGAACATGGCAGAAATCACAAAGCCCCAGTCTGGATCAGCCATAATTTTTATTGGGCACAGCTCCAGAAAGATGTTGTAAAGAATATCTACCAGGTTGTGCGAACATCTCTAATTACTCCTGCATCAGTGATTTCCATGCCAGCTTTTGGGCAACCATTCAACAAGATATTTGCAAACTGTATGGATGAGAGACCAGTATATCCTTTCCATCATGTATACGCGGCCATTTCCCGGATGTTTTTCCCACTGAGAACTTTATTGCCAGTGCAACGATGAGGAAATTGACACAATTCTTCACCCAGTGTAGTTTTCCTACCAAGATCCAGCCAGATCAGAATTTGAATTTCATGTTTGAAATATCCCTCGAATCCACAGCTTACGTGAGTGCAACCCAGCTGAAGTCTTCAGAGCATTACTCATAATCCCGGGGATGCAGGAATTTTACCACCAGATTCTAAAAGCGATGATCAGGGTACATTGTCACAAATATCCCCGTGACCGAGATGAAGGATTAGATTTTCTTCTGTCCACCTCCAGGGACTTACCCAATGAGCCTACAAAGCTTTACCCTCTTTGAATTAGTGTGAAGGACTCTGATGCTAATCCAGGGGAGATTGTTAGGAGGAAAGCAGGGGGAATATCAGGAGTCAACTATTTAAAACAGAGATAAGACTTTTTTTCAGTCTCAGAGGGTTGTGAGTCTGTAAAACTCTTTGCAAAAACGTGGTGGAAGCAGTGTGCTTGAATACTTTCAGGCAGAGGCAGATAGATTCTCATTGAGCAACTGGTTGAAAGATAACCAGGGGTGGGTGGGAATGTGGATTTGAGATCAGATCATCCTCGATCTTATTGAATGTTGGAACAGTCTTGAGCGGTTGAAAGGTCTGCACCTCTTCCCCCCATTCATAAGCTCATATATTCTTAATGGCCTGCTCCTGTACTATAACTCTGTGCAATAAATGCTTAATTGCTGAAAGCTATCATTTTCAGATTAATAAAAAAATTGCTACTTCACCTTTTTGTCACTTGGCTCTTGCTTGACAAGTGACAAGAATGGGTTAATGCATTCATTGAGTAGCTTGTATAAAACCTCTTGAGAGGCTGGCAGCATGCATGTTAATATAATTCAAGCTGATTGATTTAAGACTGACTGATAAGCCAAATTTAGACATAATTAACTTTTAAGTACATGCTGGGTAGTAAACCCTAGATAGTTGCTTGATGGAACAGTTAAGGTGAAGCTTTCAAAAATTTGCCTGCTGCTCATGAAGAATATTCTTGTCACGGTATTAGTGTCAGTGTTTTAACACCTTTGAGGCACAAGGAGAAACTGTGCAGAATTTTTCCACAGCCAGGAATGAGGCTGCAGAGAGTTGATGATGGAAGGATTAGATTTGACATACTGCCTGACCTTTTCTTATTTCAGATTTTTATGTTTTTTTTTCATCGCAGTGTTACCAGTAGCTTACTTTCTGATTATGACAACACAAAGCATACCTTCGAACTTACCTCACTAGACATGTAAGCAGAATAAATCTGTTATCAAATTTCTATTCTACTGTAGTATGAAAATTAACCAGCCTAATACATGTAGAACTGCACAAGAGATGAACCCTTTGTTCACACTATGTAAGGCTAATACCAAACTCTCTCAACTATTTCAACTAATTGCTCATAGTAAATTTGCAGTCTAATCGTCAAATCAATTCATCTTCTGAAATTTTCCCATTTGTTAATAAAATAATCGAGCTTCAACTTTTCATTCAATTATTAATTTCAATTTTGCATTTAAATGAATGTTTCTAATGGAGAAGCTCATAGCGTTGTTCACATTTCAAAATACTTGAAAACAAGTTTCATGTTTAAATGAGTCATCAGTTTAATCTATGACACTAAATTTGATGGCTCAGGGTAACAAATTTCAAAGCGGCCTCTAGCAGGGCTCTGCAGACTGGCATCAATTCTCTGGGACAGGCGACACCAGGGGCTGTTACCTGCACAGACCACACAATGGACTTCATTGATGTGATTCATTGAAACAGCATTGTAAAAAATAACATTCTCTCTTTTGATATTCTTGGTGCACTTTGAAGTTTTTGCTTCCCACAGGAGGAAACAAGAAAAAAATTCTCAAATAACCTTTGGTCTTGATTGTGCAAGCAATAAATCCCACTTGGAAGTATTAAACAACTGCACTATCAGATGCTCAGCTGTAATTTTAAAAAAACTTCATGCCGTTAGTTACATGGACTCCAAAACTGCACAGGCCTTCCAGACCAGACTGAGGAAGTGCACTGATGGACTCTCTTTCTCAACCTCTATCCTTGCCTCGAGGTATGGTGGCCTTCAGGTTAAACCACCACCAGTTATCTTTCTGTAATGAGAGAACAGCCCTATGGTTAGAGAGGACTATATTGACTTTGTCCTTTATATTTACCTGGATTATTTTACCATATATTACACTAAGGGTACATACATTAGGAACTGACAAGTCCCTGGGAGATGGCAAGAACAGTAGATGCTGGAGTCAGAGGTAATACAGTGTGGAGCTGGAGGAACACAGCAGGCCAGGCAGCATCAGAGGAGCAGGAAAGTTAAAGTTTCGAGCGGGACCCTTCTTCAGAAATGGGGAGGGGGAAGGGAGATCTGAAATAAATAGACAGAGGAGGGGTGGGGCTGGGGAAGGTAGGTGGGATAGTGATAGGTGAGTGCAGGTAGGCAGTGGTGGGGATTGGTCAGTGAGGTGGGAGGAATAGATAGGTGGGAGAGAAGATGGGCAGGTTGTGTCAGGTCAAGGAGGTGGGGATGAGAGAGACGGTTGGTCATGGGATGAGGCCGGGGATGGGGAGATTTTGAAACTGATAAAATCCACACTTAGACCATTGGGCTGTAGGCTCCCGTGGCGGAATATGAGGTGCTGCTCCTCCAGTTTGCAGGTGGTGTCATTGTGACACTAGAGGAGGCCCAAGATGAATATGTCACGTGGGAGTGGGAGTGGGAGCGGGAGCGGGAGCGGTTTGCAACGGGAAGGTGTTGTCGGTTGTTGCAAACAGAGTGCAGGTGCTCTACAAAGTGGTCTCTGAGCCTCCACTTGGTTTCCCCGATGTAGAGGAGGCCACATCAAGAGCAGCAGATGCAATAGGCCACTTTGACTGATGTTCAGGTGAACCCCTGTCTAATGTGGAAGGCTTGTTTGGTGCCTTGAATGGAGGTGAGAGGGGAGGTGTAGGGGCAGGTGTAGCTCTTCCTGCGGTTGCAGGGAAAGGTGCCGGGGGTGGTGGGGCTAGTGGGGAGTGTGGAGTGGATGAGAGAGTCGCAGAGAGAGTGGTCCCTATGAAAGGCAGATAGCGGTGGGAAGGGAAATATATCTTTGGTTGTGGGGTCGGATTGTAGGTGAACAAAGTGGCGGAGAATGATACGTTGGATATAGAGGTTGGTGGGGTGATATGTGAGGACAAGGGGGATTCTGTCTTTGTTTTTGTTTAGAGGAAGGGATGTAAGGGCAGAGGTGTGGGAAACGCAAGAGATACGGTTGAGAGCATTTTTGACCACTGAAAGGGGGAAGTTGCGGTCCTTGAAATAGGAGGACATCAGGGATGTGCATGGGTGGAACACCCCATCTTGGGAACAGACGCAGTGGAGGCAGAGGAATTGTGAGTAGGGGATCGCATTCTTGCAGGCAGGTGGGTGAGAGGAGGTGTAGTCTCGGTAGCTGTGGGAGTCGGTGGGCTTGAAATAGATGTCGGTTTCGAGGTGGTCACCAGAGATGGAGACAGAGAGGTCCAGGAAGGAGAGGGAAGTATCAGAGATGGTCCAGGTGAAAGGTGTTAGTAAAGTTGATGAACTGTTCAAGCTCCTTGTGGGAGCACGAGGCAGCGCTGATACAGTCATCGATGTAGCGGAGGAAGAGGTGGGGGATAGGGCCAGTGTAGGTGCAGAAGAGGGACTGTTCCATGTATCCTATGAAGAGGCAGGCGTAGCTTGGGCCCATGTGGGTTCCCATCGTTACCCCCTTAGTCTGTAGTAAGTGGGAGGAGTTAAAGGAGAAGTTGTTAAGTATAAGGAAGAGTTTGGTGAAGTGGATAAGGGTGTCGGTGGAAGGGGGACTGGTCGGGCCTGCGGGAGAGGAAGAAGTGGAAAGCTTTTAGACCATCCGTGTGGGGGATAAACGTGGGATTGGAGGTCCATAGTGAAGATGAGGTGTTGGGGGCCAGTCCGTAGTGAAGATGAGATATTGGGTGTCCGTAGTGAAGATGAGGTGTTGGGGTTCCATAGTGAAATGAGGTGTTGGAGGTCCATCGTGAAATGAAGTGTTAGGGGTCCATACAGAAGATGTCCCTGGATTTGGGTAGACTTTATAATAGGGTGTTAAAACAGGTGGCCAATTAGTTTGAAGCTCCATTGGCGTTAATTTTCCAAAATGTTGCTCGATTCTGGTAAGATTCTGTTGGAATGATAAATAGGAAGAAGAACTCCTTGATTCAAGATGGGAGAGAAGCAGCTATAACCAGTCTTTTTAACACAGCGTCCTGCTCGCATGCCCACTTCTCTCTCCTCAGCATGCTCCAGTGAATCACAGCACAAACTAGAGGAACAGCATCCCATCTTCAGACTAGACACTATACAACCTTCTGGACTTAATATCCAGTTCAATACTTTCAAATTGTGAACCAACTCCCATTCCTTCCTTTCTTTTAGCTTTAATTGTTACATTTTCTGTCACCATGTCCTCTCTCCCCTTCCCCCACCCCAGTGGGACTGTATGTTCTTTCGAGTTTGGCAGAGTTAGACACACTATTGCTCTGTCATTCTCACATTCCCATCACTTAATCTGAAGTATCAACATCCTTTCTCCCCCAGTTCTCCACGCCTACCCCCAACCATTACGTGAATGCTGCCCCCTCTTCACTTCACTAGTCATCTAGACTCAAAATGTTAGCATATTTTCTTTCTGTGGATGCTGCCTGACCCACTGTGGTCTCCAGCATTGTCTGTTTTCAAGCAGAAAACAGGACTCAACAGGCCAGTTAGCCTAATGTCTGTCATAAGAAGGTGCTAGAATCGATCATTGAGGTTATTGCTGGGCACTTAGAAAAACTCAAGATAATTGAGAGGAGTTGGGAAATCATGTTTGACTAATTTATTAGGGGTCTTTGAAGAAGTAACGTGCAGTATAGATAAAGGCAAGCTCATACATTATACTTCCGGAATTCAATTGGCAAGATGCCACATCAAAGTTTATTGTCTCAAGTAGGGGCTCATAGTATGGGGACAACTTACTGTATTGATAGAAGATTGGCTGGTTGGCAGAACATAGTGAGTATATGTTGATGCATCTTTAATTTGATGGCAAGATGTGAAGAGTGGGATCCCACAAATCCTGTACTGGGAATTCAGCATTTGACAATTGATATCAATGACTTCAATAAAGTGAGTGAATGCACGGAAGCTAAATTTGCAGATGACACAAAGATAGAGAGGGAACTATGTTGCAAAGAGGACATATTGAGGTCGCAAAACAATGCAGGCAAGTTGAGTTGAGTGAGAGAAGTCTACCAGATGGGATACTATGAGGGGGAATGGTGAAGTTGCTTATTTGGGAGGAAGAACAAAAAAGTGTTACTTAAACAGAGAATAACAACAGAGTTCCAAGATGCAGAGGGAGTAGAAGTTCTATTGCATAAATCACAAAATGTTTGAGGACACAGCAATTAATTAAGGTAGCTAATAAAATGTATTTATTTTTTATAAAAGGAATTAAACAAATGTAAGGATGTTCTGCTTCAATTATGCAGATCACTGGTAAAACCATACATCAAATATTTTATGTAGTTTTGTACTCCTTATTTAAGGAAGAATGTAAATAGGTTATAGACAGTCCATTAGAGGTTGACCAGATTGTTGCCAGGAATAAGTTTATGTTGTCTTATGAGGATAGGTTGAACAAGCTATGGTTTTCCCACTGGAGTTCGGAAGAGTGAGGGGAGATTTGGTTAAAGTATGTAAGATCCTGAACGGTCTTGGCAAGGTGGACATGGAAATGATGTTTTCCATTGTGAGTGTCCCAGAACTAGGGGTACTGTACTAAAATCAACCCTTTTAGGACAGAGATTAGGAGATATTTTATTTCCCTCTCAGAGAGTTGTGTGACTTTGGAACTCTGACTCAGAAAGCAGTGTTTATGGGGTGATTGAATATTTTTAAGGCTGCAGTGGTTAGATTCTTGTTAGGTAAGAGAATCCAAGTTATTGGGGGTAAATGGGAACGTGGAATTTAAAATAGAAATAGATCAGCAATGACTTTACTGAATGGCAGAACAAGCTCATGGGGCCAAATAGACTACTTCTGTTCCAAGTTTATACATTCGTCAGTTCTGTGGAAGGGTCACCAGACCCGAAACGTTAACTGTGTTTTTTCATTCACAGATGCTGCCAGATCTGCTGAGCTTTTCCAGCAACTTTGTTTTTGTTCCTGATTTACAGCATCCGCAATTCTTTCGGTTTTTATATGTTCATATGTTAGGTTCCTCCCTGTTCACAGAGCCTGAGATCACAATATATGACATTCTTCCCACCCGTTGAGGGTATGCTGTTTATGGTGATCAAGCCATATTTGATTACGTTAGTCTGTTCACTGATCTATATAATTGTGCATGATTGCTTGAGGCTTTGAATGGAGTTTCGGAGTCAACTGACTATCTCCACACAAAGAGAAAATATTCTAGAAAAGACCTGGATTACATTGCAAAGACAATACGTGTGAAAAACTAATTCTGTAAGTTCTAAGGTGTTTGAAGCTATATAAATAAATTTGAAGTTAGAACTAGAGCTATCCTTACAGTATTCAGATATCAGTATACATAAATCAGATAAACAATATAGACAACAACTTGGCTGCTACATAACAAATGTCAATGAGTATAGTCAACATTTGCTTCACCAGCAATATCCTGGAATTCCTTTATCATATTTTAGGATCTCTTAATCACTGGCGGCATAAATATTTTACTCTATTCACCCTACCTCAATCCTTCACATCAGCCAAAACCCCTCCACTTCTCTCCAGATTCCCTGGAAATAGTAGGATTCAGACAATTTATCAGCATTCAGAGCAAGTTAACTGCCCTAGATGAATCCTTAGTAATGATAATTAAGGAATCTCTTCATACTCTGCAATATTTATATTGAAAATGTACCACACCTAGGAGTTTCAGTTTTATAAGATAAAACTGAGAGGTTTTGCATATGTACTGTAGTATGTTATCAAAAGTACTATATAATAATTATTATTGCATTTATCTAACAACATCCATAACTCCTGGATGTTCCAGATCACTTTATGAACTTTGAAGCATTTTTGAAGCTTAGTCACTGCTGTAATAGTGGAATATAATGCTAGATGACACAACCATGTCATTGTATGTCAATAGCATTTTTAAAAGCTATTGTATTTACAAACGTATCAAAAATATCCACAGCAACCAATTTTCAACATTTCTGTTTTTAATCCTATTTCAAATTATTCTGATTTTGGATATCATCCCTATTAAAGGTTATTACAACATTTAATGAGGCTCTACTGTATAGTATTAAAATTAATGTTTTTAGTGTGAATGGATTTGGATCTCCTTAACTGATTAAAAGAAGAATTAGATTTTCACAAAATTAATTTGTAACAGGATTCATACTTCTTGTGCAATAACAAAGGTTGCAAAGTGCCAATAAACCTCAGCCATACATTGGCAAATGTAGTTTTTGTTTTGGGACTTACAGGAGAACAGAATTCATCAAATAAGATAAATTGCCTTATTCCACACAAGGAGAAATGGTATTACATGCTAACAGATGTGAAGATGCAGTAGATAATCACAGAAATACAGAATTGGTAGTGTCCAGAAGGCTACTATTTGGTCCATCATTTCCCCACCAGCTCTCTGAATGTGCATTATGACTTAGGTATAGTCTCCTGCTTTTTCAAAAAAAAATCCCAGTTTATTGTTTCTATTTAACTGATAATCTAATATCTTCTTGAATGCCTCAATTAAACCTGAATGCATCACATTTCCAGACAGCGTATTCCAGACCCTAAATACTGGCAACTATAGAATTCAAGAAGATGTTCTGTGAAGTTCTTGAGCAGATTGATATATTAAATGAGGAAGTATCAGAGGTTTTGGTAGGTATAAAAGTGGACAAGTCCCCATGTCTGGATGCATTATATCCCAAGCTATCATGGGAGATGAGAGAGGAAATTACAGGTTCCCAGCCCCAATTGTTTCAAATTTTTCTGGCCACAAGAGAGGTGCCAGAAGATTGGAGAACCGTTTATGTGGCTCTACTTTCCAAGAATGGTTGTAGAGATCATCCAGGGAACTATAAACCAGTGTGTTTAACATCAGTGGTAGGGAAACTATTGGAGAAAATAGTGAAGGAGAAAATTAATCTCCATTTAGTCGGACAAGGTTTGATCGAGGTGCTCAGATTGGCTTTGTCAGAGGAAGGTCATGCCTAACCAATTTGGTGGAAATTTTTCAAGGAATTACCAAGTGTTTGGATGAGGGTAGGGCAGTTGATATGATTTACATGAATTTCAGCAAAGCCTTTGACAAAGTCTCACATGGGAAGCTGATAAAGGAGTAAGCTCATGGCATCCAGAATAACTTGTTAAGATAGATCCAAAATTGGATTCCTGACAGGAAACAGAGGGTGATGTTTGAAAACTGGATGTGTGACTGGAGCCTGGTGTACTATGTCATACCACAGGGATTTGGTCTTGGTTCCTTATTGTTCGTAATATTCATGAATGATGTGGATGAGAATGTGGGGGGAATGATAAGTAAGTTTGTGGATGATGCAAAGATTTGCTGGGTGGTTGACAGTGAGGAGGAAAGTATTAGGCTACAGAAAAATATAAATGGATTGGGCAAATTGAATTTAACCCATTGGAAGATGGAACAAGGCAAAGGAGTGCTAAATGAATGACAAGACACGAGGAAGCTCAGAGGAACAGAGAGGTGTTGGAGTTGTTGTCCACAGATCCCTTCATGTTGCAGGACAGTTTAATAAGGAGATTAAGGATGCAAAAGGAATGCTTCAGTTGTGGCATTAGTTATGAGAGCAGGGAGGTCATGCTGGAGCTGTACAGAACTTTGCTTCGGCTACATCTGGATTACAGTGTGAAGCTCTGGTAACTACATTATAGGAAGGATGTGATTGCACTGGAGGGGGTGGGAAGGAGATTCACCAAGATGTTGCCTGGAATGGAACATCTCAGCTATGAAGAAAGGCTGGATAAGCTTGAATTCTTTCATTTGGAGCAGAGAAGGTTGAGGGGTGGACCTGATAGAGGTGTGTAAGGATATGATAGGTGTGGACATGATGAATATGAAGCAGTTCATCTACTTAGTTGAAGGTCACCGACAAGTGTGCATTATTTTAAAGTGAAAGGCAGAGGTTGAGGGAGGATTTAAGGAAAAGCTTTTTCACCCAAAGCATGGCGGGGGTCGAGAATGCATTGCTTGGCAAGATAATTGAGGTGGGAAACCTTTAAGAGATACTTGTACAAGCACTTGCAGTGTCATAAAATTCAAGGCTATGGGCCCAGTACAGGAAAGTGAGACTAGTGTAGCTAATGGTATATTTCTGGTGGTATAGACTTGATGGGGTGAAGTCTGTACTGTATGATTCTGTGATTATTCTTTCTCATTTGTATCTTTTACAAATTACATTATATTTGTTCCCTCTACTTCTCAATCTTTTAAGGAACTGTTTCTCCCAATCTACTCTGTCCATCCCCCTCATGATGATGAAAACTTCCACAAGATCTTCTTTAGCCTTCTCCTCTCTAAGGATCACAGTCCTAAATTCTCAAGTTTCTCATCACTGGAACCATTCCCATAAATCTCCTCTGCACTCTGTCCAAATTGCTCGCACCCTTCCTAATATGTAGTGCCTAGAACTGTGAATCACTCCAGCTGAGGTCTTGTACAAGTACAACATAACCTCCTTGTTCCTATTCTCTATGTCCTATTCATAAAGGTTAGGATATTGTATGCTTTATTGACTGCTTTCTCTACATGTCCTGCCATCTTTAGCAACTTGCGCACGTAATCCCTTAGGTCTTTCTACTCTTGCACATCTTTTGGGTAGCATCCTTTATTTTACATTCTATCTCAAATGTTCTTTCCACCAAAATGAATCGCGTTTCACTTCTCCACGTTCAAATCCATCCACCACCTATGTGCCCACTGTGCCAATTTTTCGATGTCCTTTTGTAGTTGTACTTTTTTACTTTTCATAGTTTACAATGCTTCTTTGTTTTATGTGCTCTGCAAACTTGGAAATGTTCCCTGCACACAAAAATCTGAATGAAAAGCAAAGTTCCCAAAACTGACCGGTTAGGACCCCTACTTCAAATCTTCTGCAAGCCTGAAAAATATCAATTAGCTATTATTCTTTGTTTCCTAATCCTGAGTTAATTTTGTATCCATGTTGATATTGTGCTATATCTTCCTTGAGCTATAACTTTTCTCACAAGGTTCTTCTGTGGCATTGTAGCAAATGTATTTTGGAAGTCCACGTATTCCTCATCAATGGCATTCTGCTCATCAATTCTCTCTGTTATCTCTTCAATAAAAACTCCAGCAAGTTAGTTAAACAGGATTTTCCCTTATGAAATCCTTGCTGGCCTTTCTTCACTAACCCAGATTTTTCCATGTGACTTATTAATTCTATCCTGAATAATAGTTTGGAGAAGGCTACCTACCATTGCAGTTGAGTGCAATGAGTGTAGCACTTGGATCCACCTATTCCTTGCCAAAATACACAAGTCGAATATCTCAAACTTGTATGTCTGCCAGAGCTGTCAAGACTCCAAGTACAACATTCAACAATTGAACCAAACTCAAATCAACTGGAGAAAGCACTTCTTCAACTGAGGGTGCCAAGTCTTTCAATCTCTGCAGGGTTAATGAGGAGGGTTCTGTAAAATATGGCGAGAGATCTCACTAGGCGTCAAGAAAGAAACACTTGAATAAATTTGACGAAATTGACAGTTAGCCAAATAAAAAAAATGTAAGGCTCAGCCCATTGTCTTCAAATATGGAGAAAAGTAAATTAATCATTTCCAGATGGTAACTCATTCTCCCCATCTTATTGTTGATTCCATGCATTGTTCTATTTATATCTGCAGAAATGTCTGCAATCATTGCTAGACAATCAATGACCTTAATCAGGGTGTGAATTTGAACATACTGGAAATGTTGAAGTTACCCCTCACTGCAGATCGAGGACCATGAAAAATAAAAATTGCTGATGAGACCAAAGTAAATCATTGGGTAAGCGTTCCAACTGAGAAGCAAAAATCACTATTTGCTCCTCAGAGGCTGTTTTGGAATCTGCTGACTATAGTTTTGTCACTTGTAATCACAAATGCATCTGTTCATTGTAAAGCTCATGAAGTGTGCAGCTACAAACATGACAGAAAAAATTACACAGAAGTTGCACAAGCGTTAAATCAGTAGTCTTAACTTCTGCTAAACAGTTAAGTGAGGACGAGGCCGGTGCGGGTATGGAATGAGGTGCCAGAGGAAGCGGAGGCTGGGACAATTACAACATTTAAAAGGCATCTGGATGGGTACGTGAATAGGAAGGGTTTAGAAAGATATGGGCCAAATGCTGGCAAATGGAACTAGATTAGTACAGAATATCTGGTGGGCATGGACGGGTTGTACTGAAGCGTCTGTTTCCGTGCTGTACTTCTCTATAACTCTATAACTCTATGAGTGTTTGGTTGGATCAACATAGGAATTGGTTATAAATTAAAATAAGCTACCTATTTGATGTAGAAGGCTTTACTCAGATTCCAGCTCGAATATGTTGTAATTCTAATAATGCAGAAAACCCCACTGGAAAGGAACATTGTTTATTGTTGAACATTAATGGTCCCTGGGGACGCTTGTTTTTTGCCCTTAGGTTTTCCTAATCAACTTGTCCAGAGATGTAATTATACACCTCTGGACCAAGTGGGACTTGAACCCAGGTCTCCTGGCTCAAAGGTAGGGACATTACCACTGAATCGCAAGAGCCCTTTCTGAGTCTGCTTTTCTTTTGTATCTGGGTCTTTTTTTAAATATATCCAGAAGTACTCCGACACACAACTGAATACTTTCTCGTTATCATCATCAAAGCATTATGACATTTTCAGTCTTGTTTTTAGCTATTAACTGCCACCAGTAATCACCCAATTGGATGTTTACATGAAAAGCCTGTTAAGTGAAATACAAATGACCAGAAGGTGAGGGGGAGATGGGGAAAGAGGTTGGTCTGTTATATTTAACTCCAGAAGCGCTCTGAACATTTTAATTTCCCATCCCGAATCACAGTGACTTTTTCTTGACATTAACCACCACCAGTAAATCACCCATGTAACCAATTGAATATGTACATGCAAAGCCTGTTACAGGCAATGCAGACCGTCAAAAGTGAGAGAGGTATAAGGAGACTGGGAAGGGGCTAAATCAAAATGGAGTTTGTTGGGGAAATAAACAGCTGCATCCCCTGCTGTACCCATCTCTCTCCAAAGGCATCGAGAGTGTCGATGCATGTGTATGGGTCTGTTCTTTTTATATATTGAGTCTGCTTTTTTTAAAATTTATATCCGGATGTATTATCACACACAACCAAGCAACTTTCCCATCACCAAATCACCATGACATTTTTTTATAACTATTAATCGCCGCTGGTAACTTGATGACTGTGCTAATTTCAGTTTATGTGGCACTGGGTCTGCTTTATCTTCTTTTCCGTGTATCCAGAATAAGAAAAGTTATCAAACAGAACTGAGTGACTATCCCACCACCAAGTCAGCATGACCTTTTTTTAATTTTTTAAGCTCCTAGCCACCACCAGTAATCTCCTGTGCTGCTAATTAAATATTTACATGCAAAACTGATTATGGCCAATATAAACCACCAAAGTGAGGGGGAGGTGGGGACAGAGGGGTTGGGTCTGTTTTTTTTTCCTAAATAAGCCTATTTCCTAATCATCCTGCTCATAGATTTTATTACTCACCTCTAGGGCAAGTGGGATTTGAATCTGGGCCACCTGGGTCAGAGGTCGGGACACTGCCAATGCACCACAAGAGCCGCTGTGGGTCTGCTTTATTTATTTATTTTTTATTTAACCTCCTTTTTTAACCAACCTGTTAAGGATATTATTACACGTCTCTGGAGCAGGTGAGATTTTTTTTTACAGGTGATGAGTTCCAGCTGGGTAGACTATTGCCTGCTACAAAGGAGCTCATACTCAATGAGCTCCATGAGGAGATTAATTAGTGACTCCCCTATGGACCTTGCTGGGGTTATTACTGTAATGTTCTAAATTCATAATCAAAGGAAAATGGTCATTAACCTTAAGAGGTAATGAAGATTGAGAATAATATGCTTTTTGCACATCAGATCGCAGAATTTTTCATATGGCCTCTCCCAATCGTCCATAGTCATTTTGATGGGAGATCAGCAGAAATTAGACTAATACTTGTTTCAGCTTGATTTCTAATAATTGAAGTGTTGGGAGATTGGGAGCATTCTGTATAAATGCTGACCCCAGGTAATTTTACCATAAGGCTTGCTTTTTCTTTCAATGCAGAAGAAACTTGAAGGTGATTTGTTGAACTTTTCAAGATTATGAAGTTGGCTGGAATAATAAATCACAATGCATTTTTCACTGCTGGTGATGGGTTCATATATTCCAAAATTCAAAATAATAAAGTGAGCCAGATAACATTTTTTCACCCAAGGGAAACTGAATCAATATCTGCTACACCAGAAAAAGGAATGGATGCAATGATTTGACATTGCAAATCATAATCTACCCAAGGTATGTTTGTAGAACACAAGTTGATATAAAACCTTGATCATGTGGTATGCTTGGAAGCTATGAATGTCAATTTCAAATGATAAATTATCCTTTGGCTTAAAAACTCTGGCGAAATCCATGATTGGCAATATGTCTTCTAGAGCAATCATTCTACTGGTGATGTTGCAGTCTTTCTGTACATCTTTTAAACATCTATCACATTATTGGATGCCTGTAAAGCCCTTGATAAGATGAGCACACATACACAAATTAAAATCATGCACTCTCCAATCAAAGCTATGCTTATGGTTCTTTAGTTTGCTCGCATCTGTCCTGCAGTTGCTTGCCCAGTTTATTTAATGAGGCAGGGCTCATTTCCATTTCCCCCACTCTGTTTATGTTTCTTTCTATAAATGCACCTTATTATTAATGTTTTCCTCCCTTTCTATACTTTACCTTCAGCCAGAAACTTCAGATTTCATATCTCTTTGCTCACAGACTTCATTCCCTCCTTGGGGTGGGGCGTGGTGGGGGGGCTTTCGGTGAAGCATTGCTGAATCACCTCTCTCCTACTCCTTGACAACACAGAAAAATATTTAGTCTCAGGCAATCTGGAAGCAAACACATTTCAGTCGCAATTGCAGAGATCACTTGGCACAGATCTAGGCTAGAAATCTTCCCTTGTGAGGGGATTTCAGGGTCAATATATTCACTGTGCTGCTGACTTCTCAAAAGTTGTAGAATGTAAGGAAGAGGTTGCTGGCAATATGCTTTTGGCTTTTAAGAAAGGGCAAAAAATGTCATTTGAAGCTTGTCAGGCTGGCCAGCAATGTTGGATCACCCTATAAAAGAGAAAAAGTTGATCAAGAAGATTCACATGAAGAGAGTTGCAAAAATATAAAAATACATATCATGGTGCATCATTATGCTGAATGCTTAGATAGATGCCACATCAATAGCTGTTAAATCACTTGTATATTTTCACTTCAGGAAAGGTGATGGCCTACTGGTATTATCACTAGACTATTAATCCAGAAATCCAGTTAACATTCTGGGGCCTTGGTTTTGAATCCTGCCCTGGCAGGTGGTGGAATTTGAATTCAATAAAAAATCTGGAATCAAGAATCTTATGATGACTGTGAGTCAATTGTCAGGAAAAAACGATCTGGTTCACTAAAGTCCTTTCAGAAAGGAAACTGTTATCCTTATTTGGTCTGGCCTATAAGTGACTCCAGACTCACAGCAAGGTACCCTCTGGGCAATTAGGGATGGCCAATAGATGCTGGCCCAGCCAGCAATGCCCTCATCAAATGAATTTTTAAAAAATTCTATTTGCTATATTAGATGTGTTTCCAACATTCCTACATTTCAAAGAACCTGTTGAAGTTAAGGCAGGAGTTGCAATAGATTATTTAAGCGGTTTGACATTTTTGATTTGTTCAAAGCTGTTGAAACAGATTTTTCTCTTTAAAATGGGAATGAAGCATTGAATAGAATCATGCAGTAAGAAGAATCCAGCCCCAAGTTCACTCTGCACAACAACTGCTTAGGGAGGTCTGTGCTTACTTTATAGGGTGGGAAATTTAATCTTATCCAAAGGCACTGGATGATGTTTCATAAATAAATTACCCATTATGTCTTTCAAGAACTCAGTTTTCAAACTAGGGAAACCCTGATTATCTCAAAAATCTCCAGAACCTGGTACATGTAGCTGTGACAGGAAACACTATATAACTGCAGATTATTAAATTAATTTCCAATTTTTATTTTTGTCAGTATTTTGTTTTATTGAATTCATTTGGTTGTGCTAAAGAAGGCAGCACCATATCGATATGTAAAAAACACCCAAGTTATGATCAAATTTGCTTGTGTTATGACCAAATCGTAGACAGTAATTTGCATAATGCCAATGTTTCCTATCAATGTAAATGAGTAAGGGGACAAAGGTTGCTATTGCGATATCAATGGAAATTTTAGGAAATTGGAACAATCACTGAAGTAAATTGACATTATTAATCCCATTTTTTCATATAACCCTGGAATATTGATTCTACCTCAACCACTGGTGCTCTCTGAACCTATCATAAGTTCTCATCTTGCCTCGGGAGCCTGCATCATGAACTCAAAGTGGGTCAGAAAATCAATCATGAATTCAAACTTGCTTCATATTAATGTGGGATATTAGACTTTGGGTAGACTCAGCTGTCTTGATATAGTTTGAATAAAATTAGGAAAAATTCACATTTATCGAGTTTATTTCATGAACAAAGAATGTCACATTACACTTTAGAGATAACTATGTACTTTTGAGGTTTTACAATGGCACAAGCAAGTCTGATCATTCCTGGGTGAATTATATATCAATATGGTTTATATAATGTAGGAAAGTAAGAGGTTAATTTACACGCTTTGGAAAATTGGAGGTCTGATCTACACTGCAGAGTTCTGAACGAGAGAACAATAGTTCCACAGGAGAGAGGGAGCAGTAGAAAGTTACAGCATCACAGCAAACTATACCTGGCACACAATGTCCATAGGCAGTGTCTCAGGCTGTCACATGAACTGGTAGCATTTGCAGCCTACTGGATAAAATCCTACTGCCAACTAGTCCCAGTGCCACAACATACCAGTGACTGTTAAATCAATCCACCACTGTGCTCAACGCCTTTGTTTCTGGATTCTTCCATGTCTCTGTCAGAAGTACTTACAGGATATCAACATCAGCAGCTGGACAAATGCAGAATGCAAATGACCAGGAGTATTTTTGCAATTGTATGAATTTTGCATAGGAGAATATCAGTCAGTGGTGTGCAGGTTTATGGTTGCTTGGCTTCTCACAGGTACAGAGCATCACTGACTATATATAAATAGCCATAGATCATCCAACTGCTAGGGATTTGCTTTCAGCAATACACAGTTGGTGTGCAGTCAGATAAAAAAGAACTTCATGCAGATGATTGCAAGATTCCCTTACATGATGCTTTCCTCCTGCAGCAGTTTCCACGCGGTAGCAGATTTCCAGCTTGCTGCTCAGAGTCAATACTTATAACATGGCTGTTGGCATCTTCAGAAGTCTGAGGAATGAATGCCAGGATACATTGAGTATCATCTTGCCACCGTGGGTGTCATTGAGAAAGCCAGATCAGTATGTAGAACAAAAAGCAAGATGGCGGAAATCAGAAATAAAAACAGAAAATATTCAAAACATTTTGCAAGTTTGTAGCATCTGTGGTGAAAGTTGATTTGGGAAAGAAACCATCAGTGTTGCACATTGCTGCCTGAGATGCTTTTATAATGGTTTCTCAGATTCCAGTACTGCATTTATTTATCAATTGCCTGCAAGAACTACTTTTGCCTCAGCTCCCACAGTAAGAACAGCATAAAACAGTCCTGAAAACAACCAAGCTTATCTTTCACAGCCCCTGATTGCTTGGCATTAATTGATGTCTTCTCATTTATCATCAAACAATTGAAAAGGCCACTTGCCACCAAGCAAGCAAGAAAAGGGCAATTCCAGAAAATGGTGTAAAATCATACTAAAGGCTTCAATAGGCAGCAGAAATTTGACACTACAACAATGTGCCCTGGGCAGTCTACAAATCTTTACTCCTTCTGTTCCTAACACCAATATGGTGTATCTCCTGTGGTTTCACAAAAGTAGGGTCCATCTGTTTGAGATCCCTGCTCTGTTAACTCAGGTGCTCTTGATGCATATCTGTTGGCCTCTGGGTCTGTGGGGCCACCACCAAAGATTATCTCACTCATACCATTACAGGGATAGATTCGGTCTCAGGATGTAAGACAACATGTTCAATACAATTGGGTGAAGAGTGGGAACACCTTTAGTCAAGTCTTTACTTCCATTTCCCTTTGGTCGTCAGCACTCACATGGTCCAGTCACATTTTCCTGCTAGCACTGAGCTGGAGAACATCTCACCAGTGAATTGATGAACAGCTAAAACTAGGGAATCATTTATTATACTAAAGATGACATTCCTAGTTGACCTGGGTGCCAGGAAGCACTTGCTCGGTAACTGTGCTATGCAGGTAGACACTCCCTCCATGATTGAAGACTTCATTTCAAAAGATCAGAAACATCTTGGTACTTGTGCTTCAGAAGATCTCATCCAATCTCATACGGGGAGGCTGGAACACTTGCCAGTACGTTATACATTCCCTGCTACTTTTTGAGAAATATCCTTTATATTGGCAGGCATTGAAGTACAGAATCTCTGTAGAGCTGAATAGAGTCAATGGAGGCCAATGAGCCAATGCAAGCTCATTACTTCTGTTCCGGCTGATTCCTGCTCTGGCTCAGCTCTCAAATGCAAGTCATACAGTTATCTGCCTTTTTGCACAAAAAATGAAGGTATCAGGGCTAGTGTATGATCTGTATAAATTCTTTGTTGTTATATTCTCAGTTGGAATGAGCTTCTATGAGGACTGGACATCATCCAGTGAAGCTTATATGTAACATTACATTTCAAAGGCTGGTGACACTGAATAAACATGACTGTGTGTTCTATTCCATGTGGTTATCTGAAATTTAATTCTGTCACTAAACAGCTGAGAGGTCCACATTTCCCCAATTCCAACAGCCAATGGGACTTCAGTGATTTTCAGGGACTTCTGTGTAGGCACTAACTGCAAGGCCCTTGAAATTCACTGCCACTCTATCATATTTTGTACTCCCTTCTCTTACAAGAAGGGGAGCAGAGCACTACTAGTGAGGGTAATCATTTATTTTGAGTAGCTGAATAGAGAGCAATTGTGAAGGTAATAATGAGGGTGAAGCATCACATGGCACATGGAGGAGGATGAGTGCAAATGGACAGAAGAGGATGTTAGGAATTGCATTGAAAGAATGGGATAGCTGTAAGGTGTTAGGAGTGAGTTGCTGATGTAGGCTTGAAAATGCAGCTTAAGGGGTGTAGAGCGATGTGAACATCAGGATGTAGGGAAATTTGACATTGCCATTGCCATTGCCTACTGTGATTATTGAATTGTCCCATGCCTTGGCCCAACAGTACAGCACTCTGCTCCTGCTGTGGATCTCCCGCTCAATGTTCAATCACGTCTTCTTTGTGACACTACCAGTTGTGCCTTTTGCTATTGGGCCACTCCGGAGCCCTTAGAGCCCCAAGCAGAACATCTAAAGAGACATCATTAAATGGATCATGCTGTTTGCCCATCTCCAGCCTATTGCAAGTGTTTTGTCTTTCCTTCAGTGTTTCAGCTTGTATATTCAGAACATTCCTTTAAATATTAAAATAATAGCCACCACACATCAGCACAAGTGGATAAGGTTAATACGGCATCCTTGTCTTCATCGGATGGGGCACTGAGCATAAAAGTTGGTAACACATGTTGCAGCTGTATAAAGCTTTAGTCAGGCCACATTTGGAATACTGTGTGCAGTAGGAAGGGTGCGGAGGCTTTGGAGAGGATGCAAAGAAGGTTTACGAGGATATTGCCTAGCTATAAGGAGAGATTGGACAAGCATGGATTGTATTTTTCTATAGTCTGAGGGACAACCCTATAGAAATATATAAAATTATGAAAGGCGTGCTTGGCTGGAAGTTTTGTAATATCAAATACCAGGGAGCATAGGTTTAAGGTTAGAGGGGGAAAGTTTAAAGGAGATGTGCAATTAAAGTTTTTAATGCAGAGGGCAGTAGGTACCTGGAATGCTCTGCCAGGGAAGCTGATAGAAGCAGATATGATAACAATGCTTAAAAGGCATAAATGGGCAGGTAATAGAGGCATATGGGCTATGGTGTTACTGTAGCTTTTAGAGGTGTACTTTATCCTTTTATTTGAAGAGAGGTTTTAAGGCAGAGGTATTGACCAGTCTACCAAAACCACTAAAGTAAACCGCATGTGAGGCCTTGTGTTTTTTTTTGTAAATTTGGAACAATAGAAGCAGCCTGAATGGGTGTGGTCAAGTTCCCACAGAACCAGGATTTTTAGTTTTAGCTTTCAGCAGTTGCTGTTGGGGTCTTGAAGAAGGGGAAGCTATTTTTTCTCATTCGCGGTTACAGCCAAAAGCTGCAGATTCCTTCCTGCTATTGGACAATCTGTTTTCCGAATTTGCCTTTTGCCTAGGGGGATGTTTATGGGATGTTACTATTTTGGAACAGTTAATTAGTAATAGTTACCGAATCTATTATTCTGTTAAGTTTTCCAAAAGAGTTGTTATTCCAATTTATTCTTTTGTGTTGTATTTTAACGATAATGGACGAATAAAGTGTGTTTTGGTTTAAATCTGGTAGTTAGACGAATCGAATTGCATCGAAACTCAAAACCTTACATTTACCTTTAAAATAAGAAGTCCACCTCTAGACTGTCTTCTGAAAATTTTGAGGAGTTTGGTCTGGTCCATAACAGGACTATGTGAGGGCAGATGGGATTGGTTTAGAATGGCATCAAGGTTGGCAAAGACATGGAGGCCGAAGGGCCTGTTCCTGTGCTATTGTTCTATGTTATGCGTTTGATCACTAAGACTACTGAAACTAATTAGATAAGAAAGTCAGAAGTAGAAGGATAATGAGGTGGCTGCTTATTACTTGGTTTCTCGTGGGCTCCCAGCATGTATGCAAATTAAAATCCAGTCCAATATGGTAACTGATTTGAAGAGGTTTGGTTAGTTGAAGCCAGATGGTTTAATCACTCCTAATACAATATACTGGGAATAAGTTAAAAGTACGCAGAAGAGTTAAGATTATCCAATGTGTTTCAACCAGATTCTGCAATAGGTATGGTTTACATGAAGTGTGCATTTATTGAAATGCTGACAGTCAGACAATGGGAGATAAACTGACACTATTCACAAATTGCAGTTGTTCTTTCAAATATTGTAGAGTGCAACGAAGCATAATTATCTCCTCTTTCTGATAAAGGACCACTTGCCTGCACAATTTCACATTGCTGAAAATCTGAAGAAATAAGATTTATGCACAAGTAAGGTTTTTTGTGATTTTGAATTACAATAATAAGCAAAAACATGTGGAAACCTTGGACTCTAAATGAAACAATCTATAGTTTCTTATTAAGTGGAGGGCAATGAAAGAAAATGTGGGTGGAAGCTTTGGAGGAATAATTTTATGTGCATCATATAGTTTACACAACAGGATGCATGATGGATGATTTAGGTGTGATTTTTATCATAGCTGACAAGCCATTTACAGAAATTCACCATTACACTAATGGCCAATTGAAAAGATTTTATATCTTAACCCAGTGAGCATGAGACAGGAATTGTAATTTGCCGCATGAATATTGGGCACTGTAATCAAAGAATCCCTACAGTGTGGAAAGAGGCCATTCAGCCCAACAAGACCATATCAACCCTCCAAAAAGCACCTTACTCAGCCCCACATATTATCGTGCCCAATCCACACCCTGGACATTATAGATGATTTAGCATGGCCAATCCACCTAACCTGCACATCTTTGGACTGTGGGAGGAAATCCACACAGCCATGAATAGAAGATGCAAGTTCTGCATAGACAGTTGCCCGAGGCTGGGATTGAACCTGACTCCCTTGGTGGTGTGAGGCAGCAGTGCTAACTACTGAGCCACCGTGCCACCCAATGTTTTATTGAGAATTACTTTGATGATCTTAATTGAATAAATAGAAGGCGTGCAACATCTAATATCAATGATTGTAAATTTAATTTGTTAATTAAATGATTACAACCATAACAGGTTCAGCGTACGTCACATCTGTTAACTCCGAAAATTGGTAAAGACAAGACAGCTGTTGAAATAAACTTTGATGCTGTAGCATAAGACCAACATTGATTTCAACGATGTTAATGCCTCCCTTTATGTGGCTACTCTAAAGTCCAGAAATCCTGATTACCACTATAGCTAAAAATAGAAATCTTGCTAAAACTGGAGCTACGTAGCCCCTTAAAAGCTTTCAATGACTGACCTTTTTCCTGAGTGTGGATTAGTCAATTGTTTTTCATTTCATTTCCCTTAAAATTTAAAGTGGCCAGATTTGGTCTAGGCTACTGTTGAAGATTTTTAAGAACTTCTCATCAGATCCAAATCCACCTTTAGCATTACTCCTTATGTTTTAGTTCACTCTTAAACACACCAATTTAATCAATCTTAGTACACTATAATGATGAAAAGTCATAGCTGAATTATTTATTCTGCTTCTCTCTACACAGAAACTATCAGAGCATTGCGTATTTCCAGCACTTTTTGTTTGTATCCTAATCAATGGAATCTCTCCTCATAATTTAATCCTCGGAGCCTGATTGTACTGTGGTGAAGCTGTGCTGCACTCCTTCAAAAACCCTTACATCCTTTATAAACTGCCAACAGTTTACTCATCAGTATTTGGTGACAACTTGATTTCGTAATGTAACTGTATATTAGAAGACCACAGAAGGTGATTTTTTCTGTAAGGCATATCAGGGAGCAGGCATGTAAGATGAAAACTGAGGAGTGACTTGAGGCAGCTCAGCGCTAAGGACGCAGGTTCAATCCCAGCCTGTATAGATGTTGTTCATTGTCTTTGTAGGTGTGCTCCAGTCTCCTTCCACCCTTCAAAGATTTGCAAGTGGGGTGAACGGGCTGTGCTAAATTACCCCTAGTCATCCAGGGATGTGCAGGCTAGGTGGATTAGCCATGGGAAATACAGGGTTACAGGGATAGGCCAGGTGGATGGGATGCTCTTCAGATGGTCAGTGTGGACTTGATGGGCCAAATGGCCTGCCTCCACACTGGCAGAATTCTATGACTTGCTCTCCTGTGTTCCGCACCACAGAAACTGTAAATTGCTTCCTAACCAATTGGCTAGTCTCTCTCCATTTAATGATAGTTCCATAATTTGCTGCTAATTCTGATGTCAGTGTACACAGATCTTCTCAAATTTGGGAGCATAATTGTAATAGCACATAGGACAAGATAATAAAAATATTATTTGTTAGTTTTGCTTTAGCAACATTTTATGCAATGTAGACCTATAAATTCCCAGCATCCCATAAAACTATAAGATGCGCAGGGGTAGGGAAGTCATTATATTTGTAAAGGTCACTTTGTCCAGTGCAACTAATCAATTATTTCATTTAAATTTCTATTTTGTGAAAAGTAATCTGATCTTCAGCTGGTACACGCACAACCAAGGTTGGCATGCTGCTCAATCACTCCTTGGTCTCTTCGTCTGTAATGTTCTTTACCTATATAATTATGCATGCCCTGAAAAAAGCAAGACCGATTCAATCCAATCAATTGTGCTTTATCAGTCGATCTTAATACTCAGCAAGTGATGGGAGGGGTCATTGGCAGAGCTATCAAGTAGAACTTATTCAATAACCTGCTCATGGATGCTCTGTTTGATTTATGACAGGGCCACTCAGCTCCTAATCTCATTACAGTTCTGATCCAAACATGGACAAAAGAGCTGAAATCAAGAGGTGAGGTTGGAATGACTTCAAGGCAGTATTTGGTTGAGTATGGTATCAAGGAGCTCTAACAAAATTGAAATCAATGGGAATCAGGAGGAACTTCTCCACTGTTTGGAATACAAGTAGTTCTGCTATAATGCGTGTTTTGTTAATGCAAATTGGCTGTAACCTGATTGATGAATAGTGGACGGTGTTTGGATTTCACAAACTTTCTGCTGTACAGTTATAGCAATTTTCTGTGGCGATTTCCCTGTAACGCGATTTTCTATAGCGATTTTCTACAGCATGAGGTCACACAAGAACGCAACTATCGCGTTGTAGCAGAACTACTTGTAATATCTTGCATGGGGAAAGATGGTGTTGGTTATTGGAAATGATTCATCTCCACTCCAGTTCATCAGTGCTGGAGTTCTTCAAGATAGTGCCTTAGACCCAACCATCTTCAGCTGCCTCATCAGTGACCTTCCCTCTAACATAAGGTCAGCATTGAGGATGCTCACTGATTTTTATATAATATTCAGCATCATTCGTGACTCCTGAGATACTGAAACTCTCTGTTCATCCATGAATTGCTGCAGACCTTGTAGTGCAGATACACTGACAATACTTACAGGAAGGGAATTCCATAATAGTGACACCACAACAATAAATGAGTGGTGATACAGTTTCAAGTCAGGATGGTGCGTGATTTAGAGAGAAACCTGTGTTTGGTTGTATTCTGATGCATCTGCTGTCCTTGTCCTTCTAAGTGGTGAAAATTGCAGGATTTGAAGGTGTTATCAAAGGTGCCGAAATGGGTTGCTGCAATGCATCATGTAGAAGGCACTCACTACTGCCACTGTACATTGTACATTGCTACTGAGTGATGTTGAGCTTGTTGTATGTTGTTGGAGCTGCCCTCTCCAAGTCAAGTGGACAGTATTCATCACATTCATTGCAGAGGTGAGAATTTGTTCAAAAATGCCGGTCGATTGATGGAGGATTCTTTTGCTAAGCCATGATTACATTTGCACATCTTTTGGAGTACAAGGCATAAGAACAAAGAAAAGAAGAGAAAATAAAGCAGGGACAATTAGAAAATGCAGAGTTACAGAGGAAAGCCAGTGATAAAGAGGCCATAGGTGAGTGAGCTCCAGCAGTATCAAGTGTCTGGTGTACTGACCAAAAGGTTCCAGTGCACAGAACTGTTGTACCAAACACAGTTGACATGGTGTAAGAAAGAATGTCAGGCGATGGAATGTAGGTCGGACGAAGAAAGAGTTGAGAGAGTCAGAAAGGAAACTGGCACAGAATTTTGCAACAAAAACAGAAATTGCTGGGAAACTCAGCGGGTCTGACAGTATCTGTGGAGAAAAAGCAGAGTCAATGTTTCAAGTCCAGTGACACTTCTTCAGTTTATTGCTAAATGAATTTCACAGCATTAAGTTATCAGCGTTGCTGTGTCCAAATTCAGGAGCTGAAACACCAATTGCGTATGGCTATGGGTACTTGCTGTTTGATAGGACCCGGGGGAGTGGTACCTGGCATTGGACACCTGTTTGGTGGGTGTCATCCATTGCCACATAGACTGGATCCCTGGGTATTGGAGACACTCAGTGAAGACCCCCATGAAGCAAAAGAAATATACAAATGTTGGAGACAATCCACTGATTTTAAAATGTTGCTCAATAAATGGTCATGAGTCAGAATAATGGCACAGTCAAAACCTAAATTGATGACTTGGTAATTAAATATACTACAGGGAACTTGTGTCTCCCAGAAGGGTGATTATAAGTTGTTATAGATGGTAATGACACAAGATAGAATGGTGGACCTCATGGGGACTATTTTTAAATTAATTAGAGAATGTGAAAAGATATTTCCTCTTTGGGAAACAATAAAGAAACTGTTGAAACACTGAATGTTATCTACAACCAGCCATTGCTCAGTTCTTAACTGGACAGTCTACATAGCTGTCAATCTCACCCCTAGTGAAAGACAGTTATCAGTCAGGAACCACTTAATGATATAAAATATCTCTCTACCCATTTTCCCATTAATTTAGGAACAAAAGGAAGATTTTTGGTGAAGTCTAACTTCTGAATCGGACATCCCTGCTCATGTGAACTACTTGACTTTCATGCTGATCATAACCTAAACTTTTCTTTTCAACATCTTAGCTTCTCTCTTTATTTAACGGTTTGCTTCTCTCCTTTTATCTCATGCTGTTTCATCTGCAAGTGAATTCTAGCCCACCTAAGCTGTATTTCATCTGTGCTAGACTTCTTCTTCCAATCATAGATGCTATGTATTACCTCAACTGTACTTGTTCTCTTAGCCCTCATTTTTAATTCTAGCTCCAACTTTTCTGCTAATACTATTAACTTAGACTTGGTCAATGTTTATAGATCACTCAGTGATAGACCTTTCCTCTTCAGAAAAGTTTTAGCCACTGACAAAATATTTTTGGATTTCAACACATATCATAAAATTCTGAGAAAATCTTATCACTTTTAACCTCAGCATGTCGCAATATTCATATTTGCTTGTGGATTGCATACAAATTTTATCATGACTCCAGACCAGACTTGACTCCTCACTAAATCTCCATAGACAGAATCTATGTGGTTCAGCTACTTTCTAGCGGTACAGCTACCCGGTACACTCTTTAAAAAAAAGATTGATTTTCTATCCTCTATAACGAGCTCCCAGAACTGCACCTCATTGGCTCCTGAACTGCCCTATGTGACAACGTAGAAACCTTGCAATCGGTAATGCACCCACCTATAGGTAGAATAGTATGGGATTAATTTTGGAATAATCAAGTGTAGTAAACACTGAGAAGTCTCTGAACTCCTGAAAGTTAAAATATTCTCATTTTCACAGAAAGCTGGCTGTCAGCCTAAGTTACATGTAACAAAGAAAAATAGGAACTCATCTCAAGGGAAAGAGCAGAGTGGGAAAGAAAAATACGATAGAACTGTGATAGTAAAGGTAAGAGAGATTAAATGGCAAAACAGATAATGACGCAAAGTCAAACAAAACCAATATTGGGATGATTAAATAAACAAAAGATAGGGTTGGAACAGGTATAAATGGTAATAGTAGAATTATTAACAATAACCGCTGTCCAAAATAAATATCGACAGTGGTTATGATTTTAAATTGATGAACTCAATGTGGAGTCCAGAAATTGCAAATTATCAGACTGAAGTGTAAGCAACTGTTCCTTCAGTTTCTGTGGAACTTTGTCAGAACAGTGTCAGTGGACAAGAATAGAGAATATATTACGAACAGAACTGTAGGAAAATAAATGGAACTCCTTCGCTAGGTGTTTACTCAGCTGTCAGGTCAAAATTATTTGTGTAAACATGTTGTACAAGAAAGAATAGTCCCTACAAAGTAAAGTTTTACACCATTTAGAATAATGCAGCCAGCTTTCATCTTAACAACATTGTACATTCACACCCCATGAAAGTCTCAGGGAAGCATGAATATTCACAAAAATATGTTGTGCCTGTCACAGTCTGATTTTCTTCTTAACTGTGTAAAATTGTTACATTGTGCACTCAGGCAAAGAGACATCAATACTGTAAATCCTGTTAGAGTTTTCCTGGTGCCCATCTGTGCATTTGATGGACTATTTTCAAAATTGCAGTAAGGATGAGAAGGTTCATGTGGAGCACAAATACAACATAGCCCTGATGGGCCGAATGATCTGTTACTTTTAATTCTATCTGGTAAAAGTAGCCTAAGCAACTTTTTCATCAATGTTTCCCCAATCTTCCAATCAGATTCAAGCAAGTGATTTGAAGGCATTTACCCTCATCTCCTCAGGAGCTTGTAAGGGTGAAATCTCAGACTGAAAATTTGATTGAATCACTAAGATCTATTAGGCAGAAGAATGGGCACCATTGTCAGAAAGAACAACAAAACAAATGATTAGAGCTCTAATTATGTAATAAATGTATTGTCTCAGTACCCCAGCTGTGGCCTTTCAAACAGAAAATTATTCATTTATGGAGGACCCATTCTTCATGTGGGAGCTAAAATTAAAAACATTGTTTCTTATTTGCACGCTAGTTGAGTTGGCCACATGCAACTCAATGTATTATTGAAGACATTTATAGTTGGTAAGTGGAATAGTTTCTCAAATCTCATCTAGTTTGAATGGGAAACATTGTCATCTATCAGATTAAATAAGTTTGGTGGTGACTGTCCAATATTCACATTTTGGAATTGCATCATGAGGCTCTTTTGGTTTCTACATTTTGGGCATCATACAACTTTTACATTGGAATCTTTTGAATGTTGAAATATTAAATGTTTAATTCTGTCAAAATAGACTTCCTGTTAAACTGACTTTGCAAAATGCATGTTTATCTTTGGACAGCCTCCTAGTAAATAAAGCCTTTGATGTTACAGAAAATTGCTTCATTGACTTAAATAGCAAGTTGTATCTGATTTAAATGGCAGCATGTTTTGCTTCGATGTAAAGCAATAGTTCTGCTTTTAGTTTGATAGGCAGGTTGGATTCTGACTTCTGAGTTAGAAGCTGAGCAGTTATGCCTCATCGTGATGCTACAAAAATCTGACATCTTTGTGCGATACAGAAAGAGTCTTGTAGTTTTGAAGGCCATGCTAAACTGACAGCTGGACGGGGACTGGGGGAGTGGTGTGGTGGTTATATTACTGCTTCAGAAAACATACATTTTGTTTGGATAGGAAGTTGAAGTAGTAAAAATCTAAACCGGCATCTTAAACTACTTTTGTTTCTCATGGAGGCAGGTTGAGGGGTTGGTAATCATTTGAATCATAAAGCAGGCTGGCTATCAAAAACTTTAAATGAGGCCTTGTGTCTCTATTTTGGCAGTGATGCTATTTTTCAGTGACAGTTTGTTGTGGTTCTGAGCCTTCAATGCACCCAACAGGTTATTTTCTTTTATTCACTTCTGTGATGTGGCCATCTCTGACTGACCAGCATTTACTGCCCATTCCTACTTGCCCTTGAGAAGGTGGTAGTGAGCTACTTTCTTGAACCACTTCAGTCTACATACTGTAGGTTGACCCACAATGCTCTTAGTGAGGAAATTCCAGGATTTCAGTGAGATCCCCCTCCCCAGTTCTCCCTCTCTCCTTTCTATCTCTGTAGAACGTATCTCTTTCCACGTTATTTCCGATCCACGTCACTTGCTTCAGTCTTTATCCAATTCTTATGCAATCTTGCACTGTCCAATCCAATGCTGCAACAGCTACTCCTCCGATACTGCCGTGATTGCTCCCAGATCCTCAGGTACTTGGGTAATTGGGGGTATACTTGCGTTGCGATAATGAGGGTTTGAGGGGGTAGTTGTTTGGTCAGCAGTTAAATTGCAGGGGATTGTGGTCAGATGAGATTATTATTGGGGTTGGTGATGTAATTAACCAGATGCTAGACCCGGTTTTAATCTATTGAACATATCATAGGCGATTGTCCAGACGAGTACCACCAAGCTGTCTGAAGTCTCCAACTCTAGCTTATAGTTGAAGACATTAACAGAAAGTTCTGGTGAGCTGGGCAATAACCCATCAGAAGTTTAAACTTCACAGAATCACAGATTGTTACTGTGCAGAAGGAAACAATTTGGCCCATTGTACCTTAGCTGGGCTTTGTTAACTAGTGTCAATCCCCTGCCTTTTCCCCACATCCCTGCACACCATTATATATCAAATAATCATCCAAAACCCTGCAGAATGCCTCAGTTAATCCTGCCTCCACCACATTTCCAGGCAATGCATTCCATATTCTGACAACTCATTGTGTGAAAAGATTTTTTTTCTCACATTATCCTTGCTTCCTTTGCACATCACTTTAAAACTATGCCCTTTTGTTGTTTATTTTACAAGCTGGACCAACTTTCCCTGATCTACTCTGTCCAGCCTACTCTCAGCCTTCTTCTCCACAGGCTGAATAGTCCCAACTTCTTCAATCTATTCTCATTGCTAAAGTTTCTCACACGTAGAGCCATTCTAATTATTGGTTCTGCACACTCTCCAATGCATTCACATTTTTCCCATAATATGGCACCCACAACTGTAAACAATACCCTGACTGAGGTCTAATAAGTGCCTTGTACAAGTTCAGTATCGCCACTCTGTTCTTGTACTCTGCCCCAATTAATAAAGGTGAGAACACTGTATGCTTTGTTTAGTACTCTCTGCACCTGTCCTGCCACTTTCAATGATCTGCGTACATATAAACCTTTTAGAATTGTACTTACTGTTTTGTAATGTCTTTCAGTGTTCTTCAGGCCAAAATTCATTACTTTCATTGAACCTCATCTTCCAACCTCTCACAAATTTCCCAGATATTAACATTTGATCATCAGAGTTCATTAGCATTAACATCAGAATATAGTTTTCGTCTCCATATAAGTAAAAATGTCTTTCTCTATTAAAGCCCTGCATAATCTTAGAGGTTTGTTTTTTTTAATCAACTCTTCCCTTTAGAGAAATGCAATCCAGCCTGTTCATTTCTTCCTGTAGATGTAACTTTGCAGTTCTGGTATAATCTTCTAAATCCCTTTTCCACTTTCTCCCACAGACCCATTTGCTTTTTATCATATCGAAACATGGTCAAACCAAACAAATACAGCATAATTTCTTCAATTTTCAATTCTCTCTCTATAATTGAACACCAGCGCTATTTTTGCTTTTTAATGAAATTATTATTCTTGATTATTGCTTTCAGTGATTCATGTCTCTTGATCCCAGATTTCTTTGGCTTTCTAACCCAGTTAAATGCTTATTTCCCAAGGGCTGAATGGCCTCCTCCTGCTCCTATCTTCTATGTTTCTATGTAAAAGCGCGCACAGTCTGTTTATTCTTTGTGCCAAAATGCAGATTGTCACAAAAATCTGATCTGAAATTTATTTCTCAATTTCATGAACATTCTATGAGTTTACTAATGTGTCTGACAGAACATGGAAAGAGTAACACATGCCAATTACCCACCATTCTGTCATCATTATTTGTCTAGAAGAAGGAGATAAAATAGTCCTAAGTAAGCCCCTTTACAAAACGCCAGGAATTCTTTTCCCTCAAACTGGAAGGATTTCAGAAGAATCCAAAGCTTTGATCCCAGTTGAGTATGTCTTCCTTTGGCCAAAGTGCCAATACACCTCTCTTTATCCTGCATACAGACTTACATGAAATGTTTGCTGTGACTGTAGGAAGATTGCTGTGATAAAAGCATTTTGATCTACATGGAAATGGTGTTTTATATCAGAAAGAACTTTCAATGTGTTACAGTGGAAAGCAAAATGTGGTGAATGTCCCCATTCCATGGAGCCATATTTGACCATGGACCATAATACCATAAAACCCTAAGATATAGGAGCAGAATTAGGCCATTTGGCCCATCAAATCTGCTGTGCCATTTGCTCATGGCTGATATGTTTCTCAACCCCATTTTCCTGCCTTCTCCCTGTAGCCTTTGATCCACTTACTTACCAGAAACTATCTACCTCTGTCTTAGATAGATGAGTTGGCCTCCACAGTCCTCTGCAGCAATGAGCCCCACAGATTAACCACCCTCTGACTGATGAAATTCTTCCTTATCTCAGTTCTAAAGGGTTTCACTTCACTCTGAGTCTGTGCCCTTAAGTCCTAATCTCTCCTACTAATGGAAACATCTTCTCCATGTCCAGTCTATCTAAGCCTGTCAGTATTCTGTAACTTTCAATCAGATTCCCCCTCATCCTTCTAAACTCCATCAAGTACAGACCTAGTGTCCTTAACCACTCCTCACAGAACAAGCCCCTCATGACCCTGAGATGAGCATTCATACTCATAGCAATGTTATTACAGAGACTATATGGTGCAGATTTTCTCATGACTAGAGAATAGTTATACCAGTATAGATGGGAGTTTCACGTGGGGACCCTGTAGAATTCCAGATGGAGTAGATCCCAAATTGTCTGGAAGTCTTCCTTCAAATTGGGAAGTTTGAATGGTTCTGCTCAGAAGCTAATAGTTTCTCAGGAAATATTAGACTTCTAAATATATAGTCAGACTCCTGACCAATTATTCAACTGACTCCATACTCAGATCAGGCTCCCTCAACTACAGTTCCACCAGACAATGTAGCTTCCCCTAGACTCTGACCCGACACTCCCATGAAACTGACACCATCTTCTCTCACTGTGCACATGAATCCCTGTTCATCCCCTCTGCACCTAACACTTTCTTCACTCACTTTGCACCAGTCACCTTTTACCCCTTGCCACGTGACTCATCCCTCCCTTCCTGTGCTTAATGCCAAAAACGCTTTCATTGCTGCCAGACATGCTCCCGCCTTCCCCCAACTCTAAATCTGACACCCTTCACCCCCAATCACCAACCCTCCAATCTGCTGCTTTGCTTCGTACCAGACCCCCTTTCCCCACTCTCCCTCCAACACCTCTTCTCCAATTATTGGACCCTCCCTCTCAGCACTGTCACACCTGACCCTCCCCCAGTCCTAGTCACTGCCAAACCCAGTACCCTCCCTCGGCAACCCAGGACACTCCGCATGTCAATCTGACTTATACCTCCCACCCTGACCCTAAACTGCCTAGCCCTCTTGCTATCTGGAACCCAAACCACTTGTTACTCCCTTCCCACTTGGCTTTCTACCCACCTGACACCCTTCCCACTGACACCCTACCCTGCTGACACCCTACTTGCCTGGCATTGTACTCATCTGACACACTACTTACCTGGCACTTTAGCCCCCACCTACTTTGCACCCTGGCTGCCTAAGCCCTACCCAGATGACACCCTACTTAACCTGGGCACTCTGACACCCTACACACCTGAAACCCTACTTACCCCTATTCATCTGATATCTACCCTCCCAGCATCCTAAACGGAGTGATTGCAATGAGGTTAGAAAGGTGGACCTCATAGGAAATGAGTTTCCTGATTGTGGTTTGTTAACCTGGAGTCCTGGCTGACAGATATAAGCAGGAGTATCAGGGATCCTGTTCACTCAAGATCCAGTACTGACCTAGCGGGATCAGTGTCAAGTGCATTATAGTGTCAAGGGTGACTTGGTGACAGGATACCAGCCTTCAAGGAGTTATTTCACTAACATCACATTGATCTTATGTCCTTACTATTTGACAGTAGCTGTCAGAGTAGCTGTCAGGATCGCTGAATGTAAGAAGGAGGCAATGTTTACCTCCACACCTCGACCAGTTCTGCACTAGGAAGAACTGTCAGAATGTAATTACAGCTCCGCATTTCTGAAGACACCCTGATCAAAATTTCCTCTCCGGAATGCAAAGCTCCCTGCTTTGATGACAAAACATGGGAGGTGGAGTAGCAATTTGATTAAGATTGCCACTCCTTTGGAAATTCCTGCCCAAAATTTCCATGTTAGTAACATCATCAAACCTTTCCTTATCTCAGCTGCTCTGGTTTTGAAACACTTATGCATGCCTTTGTCGCCTCACAATTGGAGTGCCTGAAAATTCAGTTTCTAGCTGACCCTTCATAAAGTTAAAGATATCCAAAATTCTGAACTCACCCACCTGGCTCCAAATTGAACAGTGCATTGATTTTTAAAATTCTCACCCTTGTTCTCAAATTGGTCTTGCTCCTTCTTATTAGTCCACTCTCCTCCAGTTGATGTTTTTGGAAACAAAGACTTAAAGAGGAGTCTTATGACTTTGTTAAAAAATAATATTATATGATAAGAAATTATAACAGTTTTCTGAAAGAATGTTAACAACTGTAAACAATTCCATGTTTTTAATCTAAGTAAGGTGCAAATGACTACATCGCCTATAAATTCCTTTACATGCATGAAACAATTTGTAATTCTAGCCAATATCTGGTGTTCCATGATCTAACCAACTGGTATTCTCCACCTTTTGCGATTACAAGAGATCATCATAGAGATCCAATAGTTTTCTCCAAGTAGCAATTTAGCATGATCCAGAATTAATTGTTATACTAACTAAATTGGACAATAACATTTGCAGATCATATGCGAATCAGTTCTGTTCAAAGAAACTATCAGCTTGCCACAGACATGAGTAAAGATATTAGGGAAAATTTAATTGTTCATTTCTCACTGTAAACCTTCAAAAAAATAAGAGATGCATTTTCTTTTTAAAAGGCTGTCTTGTGTAATTGGATTAATGCATAATGTGCTGATTAACAATTTCCTATATGCATCAGAAATATTCATTGAGATACACTTGGATTGATTTAGTCTTAGAAAAGAATGTTTCAAATAGTCACTAGTTGATCATTCAACCAGCAAAGCTGAAGGTGTGGACAAAATAAGAATTACATTTTGCCAGAACAATAAATCAAGGAACCAACCAGGGAACAGGATAATTCTAGTATTGTTTAATGAGGCAGCGTTAATTGGCAATCTCATGGTAAAGGACACTCTGGGGAAATGAAAGGATAATATGATAGATCTATGCATTAGGTTTGAGACTGATGTGGTGAAGTGTGAAATTGGGCTCTTAAGTTTAAAGAAGGGCATTTACAAAGGTGTGAGGGGAGATTGGTCGAGGTAGATTGGCAAAGTTAAAATATGGGAGAAAAATTTGTAATTCTCAATAAACATACATGCCTGAATAATAAAGGTACCTTTAGAAAAAAGCATAACTGTGGCAATCTAGAGGAGTTGAGACAATTATTAGATTAGCAGAAGATTACAATAATATAAGGTCCGTCCAAGTCACTCAAGGTCCTGATTTGGAAATGTATCGACATTCCATCGTTGTTACTGGCTGAAAAGTTTGGATCTCCATACCAAGCAGTTGTATGGGTGCACTTGTATCAAGTGAGCTTCAGTGGTTCTAGAAGGCAGTTCACCGCTACCTTCTTAAGAAAAATTAGTAATGAGCAATAAATTGTGAGCTTGTCATAAATTTCCAAATCCCATGAACAAATAAAAAATAGACTCAGCCTGAAGGTTGGGAGATAGCAAGAACTGCAGACACTGGAGGCAGAGATAACTGTGAAGAAGGGTCCCGACCCAAAATGTCAACTTTCCTGCTCCTCTGATGCTGCCTGGCCTGCTGTGCTCCTGAACTTTGGGAGCATTTTGAAAATCATTAAAGGATGAGCCAAGAAACTGGTGAAAGAGAGAGAAAAGAAAATTTGAATGCAAAGTAAAAAGATGCAAAGGGCTTAATTTATGCTGAAACATAGAAACAAGGAACAGAAGCAGGCCATTTGGCCCTTCGAGCCTGCTCTACCATCCAATATGATCATGGCTGATCCTCTATCTCAATGCCATATTCCCATTTTCTCCTCATCCCCCTTGATACGTTCAAAATCTAAAAAATGCCTCTATCTCTTTTTTGTGTATATTCAGTGACTTGACCTTCACAGGTTTCTGTGGTAGAGAAATCCACAGAAATCCTGTCTGTAGTATTGAGATAAATGCTGGATAGGGTGCTTGTAAGAAGTATAAATAGTCTAAAATTGGTTGGCTGTACTGTGGGATTGGGCCACTATATAATGATGTGAGAAGGCTCAGGGTGAAGAGTCTGTCACCTTCTTAACACTTATCCCCACCAGTGCAGGAAGCTTGAGGGTGGCCTTCAAGTTAACCAGCAGGTAAACCCTTAGAGACACGACACTAGTGATAGCCAGTAGACTGCCTGATTGGGACTTAAACCTAATGAAGTCTTCTGGAAATGGTTGCGGAGAGTTTGCTGCCCAGCTGGTGGAAGGACCCTTTACCTTGACTGCAAAAATGTTCAAATGTACAAATGTATATTAAGTGGATAGGCATATTCAGGGATTATAACAACTTTAAAATGGTATTTGCCTAATCTACTTGAAAAAAAAGGTTTTTGGAATTGATGCATGTGGGTGGTGCCCATGGTTCATGACCTGAGACGCAGATGGGACTGAGCAACATAATGGCTCCTCACAGCCAGTGTCAAGCTGAAGTCACCAGGTATTCGCTACGACTTCCATGTTGAGAATTCTTGACATGGCTTGTTTGGCGCATTTGGTATGATAGGAAGCTGAACATTAATGAGTCAAGCTGCAGTGTTAATATGATGTCTAACAAGCTAAACTCCCAATTAATTGGCAATTTGTTATTGCCTGATGAGAATCTAGCTCTGCCACTCAGTAAATGCATAAAGATGCAGCAAGTTGCTTCCAACATTAAGGAAGACTTTCCTTTCATTTCACTGTGTAGAGGAAAACTAGCTCCTTCTCCAAAAAAAAACGGAGGAAGCCTCACCCCACTGTGTTACTTATTATAATTATGGGTTTAGCTACATCATTTTGAAGAAAAAGGAGTCATCTTTGCTTTTGATCAAAACCCTCCATATCTCTCATCTACTGTATTTGTGTCAGCTGCTCTCATAGTAGTTTTTACCCCCAGTTTCCTGGTTGGAGTTAAAGGTAAAATAGAAGAAGTCACCTCCTGACTCCCCAAGGCCTGTTCACCATCTACAAGGCACAAGTCAGGAATGCAATGGAATACCGTCCCCCTTGCCTGGTTGAGTGCAGTTCAAACAACACTCAGAAAGTTTGACACCATCCAGGACAAAGCAGCCCGCTTGATTGGCACCACATCCACAAGCATCCACTCCCTCCACTATCAATGCTCAGTAGCAGCAGTGTGTATTATCTAGAAGATGCACTGTAGAAATTCACCAACAATCCTTAGACAGCACCTCGCACTACAACCACTTCCACCTAGAACTTCAAGACCAGCAGATACATGGGAACACCAGAACCTGTGAGCTCCCCTCCAAACCACTCACCACCCTGGCTTGGAAATATACAGCTGTTCCTTCATTGTTCCTGGATCAAATTTCTGGAATTTCCTCCCTAGGAGTAATGTGGGTCAACCTACCACATGTGGACTGCAATGGTTCAAGAAGGCAGCTCACCACCGCCTTCTCAATGGTGCTAAGGACTGGTTATAAATGCTGGCCCAGCCAGCAATGCCCATGTCCCACAAATGCATATAAAGAAAAATGCTACATGGCATTTCCCTCTTAAGTTCAGACTCACTTTTATGAACCCCAATAAGTCTCATGACTTACCCCGCAATTTCTAGCATTCTGAATGAAGATGCCTAACTTTATTACAATGAAGACATTTAAGTCTTCGCCCTCAGTACCTTCCTGACTGATCTCAGGAGGGTAACCTGGGGCATTTCCAGCTGATTTCTTGTTTTCTTGCCTTGCTTTCACTCTTCCACATTTTATCCTTCATCAGCTCACAGGAAAACAAGGAAAAAAAAGTTTATTTTAATGAATCAGTTCATAATCATCAGCCTGTTTATCATTTATAGCCTTTTGGTCTTCAACACATGTTCTTACTTGAAGAGGGAACATGTATTTAAACACCTCTGAGAGAAAGATCTCTCTGAGAACTTTCTTTTTGGTTTCATCAACTCCTCATGCTCACAACAACTTGTCAAAATTAACCCTTGCAGATTCAACATGGGTTTGTATAGGTTGTTTCCTTAAATTTTAAATCTTCTCCCCTTATGATTCCAGACCTGACTCATGTGCATCGAAAATAGTCTGCTTTTTTTTTTTGAATGGGCACTTTCACTTTTCCTAGCTACCATCAGTTCTGAGAAAGGGTCACCGGACCCAAAACTTTAACTTTGACTTTTTCTTCACAGATGCTGCCAGACCTGCTGAGCTTTTCCAGCAACTTCTGTTTTTGTTCACTTTTCCTTCAGCCAGTTCACCTGGTTTGCTATTTTCTATCTTCGGTTTCTGAAGACTCCTTTCTCAATGCATAATTTTAAGCTTAAATTCAGCACCACCGCCCCCCACCCCGTCCCCACCCCCACCTTTGTCTCTCTCTTTCCTTGTCTTTCTCTTCTGTCTGAGATTCAAGTTTTCAAATTCCCTTTCTATCTCTAGCTTCCTCCTTCTTTCATCATGTTCAAAGTGCTTTAACTGTAGCTTAATATCAACTGATTCTGATATGCACTACCTGGGGTACCTGATCTCTCCTGTATCTGAATTAAACACAAATTTTTTTCTAGTCTTTCGATTATTTCTGCCTTCTTAGCTCTGGCAGGCAATTCAACTTCTAATTTACTTGTCAATTAAATCAATGTGAATTTTATGACCTCTTTTAAGTTCATCTGGAAAAGCTCCTCCAGCTGCAGAAATGCATCAGAAATTTCTATTGCCATCTCCTTTTTCATACAAAACCTGATGTTTATCCTTTCCTCCTTTATCCTTTATCATTTACTCTAACTCCACATCAAATTTTACCTTGTCTATGTTGCAAAATTTCTGAATAGCCGCCAAACTTTGTTACATTTCTGTGGGTTAACGTGCTGCAAATCAAGTTCCATTATTCCCAGAGTCATTACAAAGGTGAAAATTTGATTAAACCACTGAAATGACCAATTTTGTCTGTCTAACATTGAAAGAATATGAACACCAGGGTTTTATCATTGACAAGAAAATAACTACTTATTATAACCAAACTGTTTTTTAACTAATAGCAAGAATGAAATATGAATTGCTGACTTACAAATATATAACTTAAACTCTATCCCTTCCCAAGCACATAAAAGTCTGCATAATCAAACATAATCACTTATGAATTCCTCTGAATGTTACTGATTGCTTTTGAATGCAAATGATCACTTCCAGACATTTAGCAAACTGTGATGGCTTTTGAAAACATTGATGACTCCTGAAGTAGGGGCAATCAAAATGAATCATCGGGCTGAATTTTCTCAGGTCCCAATTGACATGGGCAATAGCACGACAGTTTCAGAAGTAAGGTAAGAACAGAAAAGTGGGATAGACTTTCATGGGCAAGATAAGAATCTCACTACCGACAGGGAAGGGGTCCATTTGAATGGATAAACAATTCATTATTACCTAGCCTTGCAAAGTGGACAGCACCGTGGCTAAGTGGCTGGCGCTGCTGCCTCACACAGCGCCAGGGACTTGGGTTTGATTCCACCCTTGGGTGACTCTCTATATGGAGGTTGTGCGTTTTCCCTGTGTCTGTGTGTGTTGCCTCCTGGTTCACTGGTTACCACCCACAATCCAAAGATATGCAGGTTGGGTGATTGGCCATGCTAAAGTGTCCAGGGATGTACAGGCTAAGTAGTTTAGCCATGGGAAATGCAGGGTTATGGCGATAGGTTTTGGGGGGTGGGTCTGGGTGGGATGCTCTTCAGAAGGTCAGTGTGGACTTGATGGGCTGAATGGCCTGCTTCCGCACTGTAGGCATTCTATTTTATAACCTTACACTGATAATTCTGCTGCAGTGCTCTGTCTCTGAGAAGACAAGCATATTATGTAACAGTTGGCTCAGTTACTTTGAGGGGCTTATACCTCCACGCACACAAAATTTCCCCTGCAGTTTTTATACCTCATCTCTCGAATATACTGGTTTTTGTTGGATATGGCTCAAATTGAAATACATCACTGTTCTTCAGGCATCTGACTACATGGCAGGACTGCAGTTTTCCATTTATACCATCTTTTATCTTCATTTTACTGGACAAACAAACTATTGACTGGCAAGTGCAGAAAGCCCTGCCTATGTCATTACAGGCTAACAGTTAAAATCCATTCATGACTATTTGGTTCTCGTGGGATAGGGTACTAGAAAAAATATTTTCTTTCTTCCTTGAGTCCAATGGAATTAAAGGCAATTGTAGCACCACTATTGCCGTTCTAGCTGAAATTATCAAATTCAGTGCAGACCAGGAAGCGAATCTGAGCCTTTCATTTTGTGTAAACATCTGCCTATCAGGTAGAGATAGTAGGAGCTGCAGATGCTGGAGAATCTGAGATAACAAGGTATAGAGCTCAATGAACACAGCAGGCTCCTGTGATGCTGCTTGGCCTGCTGTGTTCATCCAGCTCTACGCCTTGTTATCTCTGCCTATCAGGTAGTGACTGAAATTTTTAAAAAATGCACCACTAAAGCCTTTTCTAAACTTCGATTTATTTATGTACAAAGGAGATGACAAAAATGTATACTAAGCATTCCTTGCAATAATCTACATCATAGAAATTAACAAATTGAAGAAAAAATATAACTACCATAGATAGGTTGTCAACAGTTGCTTATGATCTCATCATATGCAAAGCCCAGAGGCATAAACGATCCCAACATAGCTAAAAGAGCCAGAGATAATTCTTGCAAAAAAAGAAATCAAATTTGCTAAGACATTTCATGCAAGCCAATATTATTATATTTTCCCTCTTCCTGCTACTGCTCAGGCAGCTTACTGAATATAGTTGGAACGTGTCATGATATTTTTTCTGCTTCAAGTGAATGTGTTGCTACCTCTACAACATTGGATTAATCTACCTTTGATTCCAACATATGTCCTTTGCAAGTAAGAACAGTTCCATTAAGCTAATAATGGAAATGCAATCTATGACTAATTAGACACACAAGAAGTATACACGTGATATTAACATGCTTTTAAAATGAGAAGGGCATGTCTTGCAAATTGGATTGCATGTTTTGGAGAAGTTGCCAGGATAATAAATGAGGGAACCTCAACAGATATTGTCTGTTTAGACTTCCAAAAAGCTATTGATAAAATGTCCCACGAAATGCATTTTGGCATGGATGCAGGGTAACAGCAGTCAATGCTGCTGAGCTGGATTGGCAACTACCTGCGAAGCTAAAGGAAGAGGGTTTTGGAGACCACTTGTGTCCAACAACAACAATGTTGGAGCTGTTGAATCACTATTATTTTTATCAGTGACATTGTTGCATATATTTTATGGGGATGATTGTTAAATATGGAGTTGCTACTTCATTTAGGTAGACCAGTTGGAGAATTTTGGCCTGCCTTCTTTCGAGAAGAGAATGCCAAGGCAAGGTTTAAAATAAGTACTCAAAAATATGAGACATCTAGACAGATTAGATGGGGAAACTATAGCTTCCTCTGGGAAGAATCAAGAATGCAAGAGAACAATTTTTTGGAAATTGACTGAAGAAGCAATGGCAACGTGAGAAATCTTTTCATTTAGCGAGTGGTTAGAATCTGGAATCTACTGCGTGTGATGGAGGCAGGCTCACTCTGGGCAGTCAAAAGAAAATCAGACTGTTACCTGAATGTCTAGGGATAAGGTACGGAGTGGCATTAATTGAATTGTGCAATGAGATATCTGGTACAGATATAATAGTTCAATTTGCCTCTTTCTGTGTTGTAACAATTCTTTCATTGTGATTCTGGTTTTACCACAATTTGTGCAAATTTCAGAATTTTAAAGATGCTTATTCGTTTCGTCTGACAAAATGACTAATTTTTAAAAGATCTGTCTTTTGCATGTGGGCAGAATGATTGTTAAATCTACACACAGCAATAAAAACATTAAATCAGTTGGAGGAAGAAAGACTTTTAGCATTTCAGGGCATTAGGGGTATATTAACATGATAATTAAGTATGTGATAAGGTATGGTTTTCTGTCTTTGTTAATGCTCTTGTTCTGGCCTTAGGTAGAACACTCTACCCAGGTTTGTCCCCTCAAATTGTGAGTAATATTGAGGATTTGGCCAGGGCCGCTAGGTTAATTCCCAGTTTGAAGGATTGTAGTTATCAATGTAGGCCAAAAGAACTGAAATTCCACAAGAGTCTTTTAGAAATTTTATCAGAGCTGGAATATGAGCAAATTTAGGCCAATTGGCTTCTCAAATCTGTTCTGCAATTCACTAAGATCTTGGTTGATCTGTCTATGATCTCATCTGCACTTTCTTCCCTGTACTTTGACTCCCTTGTATATCAAACTCTGTCTGACTCAGCTTTGAACATCTGCAATGACACAACCTCCACTGCTCTCTGGGCAGAGAATTCCAAAGATCAACAATCTGCTAAGAGAAGAAATTCCTCATCTCCACCTTAAATGGAAGACCCTTTATTTGAAATCACGACCCCTAGTTCCAGATCTCCCCTCAAGAGGAAACATCTCCTCAACAGATACCATGGTCAAGCCCGCTCAAAATCTTTTACACTTCTATGTTATACAAAATGGAATGCAGTCATTCAAGAAGATAGTTCACCACCACCTTCTCAAGGCAAACTAGGAATGGACAATAAGTGGTGGCCCAGTCAGTGATGCCCACGTCCAATGAATGAAGGAAATAAAACAGAATAGTTAGAAGAACAGTGCAATTTCAAACCTAGATATCTAACCATGTGTATTCCTTTTCAGACTATACAATAATAATGATGATCAATGCATTGTTACATGTTTAGTGGTTATGGCTTTAAATTAAAATATCATTATAATGTACTTACAAGATATTTCTAATAGTGGAAAAAAGACTGAATTTCTTAAAACAACTGATTATCCACTTAACAAATATACTATGAAAAGAAATAGAAGCTAGCTTTGATGGCAAATTCTCAACCTCCAAAATTGTTTACAATTGCTTGCACATTGTCTCTTCCATCAGTGACATTGTTCATATTAGAGAATTCTTAGTATGGCAACAGAACACAACCACCTGGAAGCTCATTTCTATTTGATTTATAAGATGGCTTTTGTAAATTGAATTTGTCCATGCTTCATCTGTACTATTTTTATTCATCATAGGAGGACAAAGAGATTGATTAAGAGAGAGAAAATAGACTGGAGAGTAAGTTTGCAGAGAGTGTACAAGCTGGTTATAAAAGCTACAATTGGCATGTGAAGAGAAAAAGATTACTGAAAACAAATGTGTGTCCCTTACAGTCAGAAACTGGGGAAATTATAATGGGAACAAAGAGATGGCAGACCAATTAGTACATACCGTTCTGTCTTCACAAACAATGTTACAAGTAACGTTCGATAAATGTTAGGGATCACAGGAACTAGTGATAGGAAGGAACTGAAGGAAATCAAATTAGTACAGAAATGGTGTTGGGAAAATTGATGGGACTAATGGTGGACAAATTCCCAAGTTCTGATACTCTACCTTCCAGAGTACTTAAGGAAGTGGTCCTGGAAATAATGGATGCATTGGTAGCCATCTTTCAAGAGTCTGGAACTGTTCCTATGGATTGGAGGGCAGCAAATGTAATCCCACTATTTAAAAAAGGACATAGAGAGAAATCAGGGGATTAAAGACCAAGTAGGCAGCCTGACATCTGTAATGGGCAAAATGCTAGAGTTCATTATAAAAAGTTTAAATGGCAGGGAACTCAGAAAACCATAACAGGATTGGACAGAGTCAGCATGGAGTTATAAAAGAGACATCATGCTTGACAAGTGGAGTCATAGAGATGTACAGCACAGAAACAGACCCTTCGGTCCAACTCGTCCTTGCTGACCAGATATCCTATATAAATCTAGTCCTATTTGCCAGCATTTGGCCCATACCCCTCTAAACCCTTCTTATTCATATACCCATCCAGAATCCTTTTAAGTGTTGTAATTGTAAAGTGCCATTGTTTTGATCTTTTTTCTTCCCAAAGTTCCAAAACAATGCAACAACATATAAAACAGTAATTACTATTCCAAGAATTTGAGGGAATTGGCTCCAACACCAAAAATACCTCAAAAAAGGAGCAGCTCTTACAGCCACAAACTTTACCAGTCCTCCAGCTTAGATTTCCCAGAATCCTCTCTACTGGATTTTTTTCAAGGATGTTAGAAGTAAATTTTACAAGGGGAGCCACTGGATATGGCTTACTTGGATTTTCAGAAGGCTTTCAATGAAGTCCACATAAGAGATTAACATGTAAAATTAAGAGCATGGGATTGGGGATAACGTACTGACATGGATAGAGGACTGGTTGACAGACAGAAAACAAAGAGTGGGAATAAATTGGTCCTTCTCTGAGTGGCAGACAGTGACCAAGGGATCAATGTTTCGACCCCAGTTATTCACTGTACATATTAATGATACAGGTGAGATAACTAAATATAACATCTCTAGGTTTGCAGTTGACACAAAGCTGGGTAGGAGGGTGAGCTGTGAGGAGGATGTAGAGATGCTTCAGTGTGATTTGGACAAGTTGAGTGTGCGGGCAAATACATGACAGATGAAGTATAATATGGATGAATGTCAGGCTATCCACCTTGGGAGCATAAAACAGGAAAGAAGATTATTTTCTGAATGATGATATATTGGGCAAAGGGAAGGAACAACGAGATCAGGGTGTCTTTGTACTCCACAATTTGGGTGCAGTTTTGATTTCCTTATTTGAGGAAGGATGTCTTGGTCATGCAGGGAGTGGAACAATGGCTTACCCAATTGGTTTCGGAACAGCAGGACTGATGTATGGAGAGAGACTGAATTGGTTAAGACTATATTGACTGGAGTTTAGAAGAATGAGATGGGATCACACAGAAACTTTTAAAATTCTAACAGGGCTACACAGGGTAAACACAGGAAGGATGTTCCCAATGTCAAGGGAGTCCAGAACTAGTGGTCATTGTCTAAGGATATGGGGTAGGCCATTAAGAACAGTGATGGTGGGAAATTTATACATCCAGGGAGTAATGAACCTATAGAATTCTTTAAAACAAAAAAAACGATTAAGGCCAAAACATTAAATGTTTTCAAGAAGAAGTTAGATCTTGTTCTTAGGCCTAAAGGGACCGAAGGATGTGGGGAGAAGGCAGGTACAGGGGGCTGCATTAGATGATCAGCCAAGATCATACTGAATGGCAAAGCTCATACTGCCTACTCCTGCTCCTATTTTCTATGTCTCTATACTTCTATTCCATGGTTACTCGCAGTATGCTACACTGAGGAGAAATGTGCTTTATAAAAAAGATATGAGTTTAATGTAATACCTAAACAGATTTATGCTGGCCTGAGGCACTTTATTGAATCTCTGATACAGATCTGCACTGAATAAAGAGGAAAGAGCGTAGGTTTATTTTTCACTTTGTGCACTCTCTCCACTGTGAAGAGATGAGAATTAATATCATTGTAAATAGACCAGTGACATTTGCCCAATGCACCACGAGTCTTGGCCTGTGGGCTTAGTACAAAAATACCTATCGATATTTATTGAGATGTCAGCAACTTTACTTCATATTCAAAATTATTTTCTGATTCCAAACCATATGTCACACAGCAGACGTTACGATTTATTGTGCTGACTGAAATCTTACAGGACTCAGTAAAATTTTCTTTATTTAAATGTTACCAATAAATTTCCTCACAGGATGGCAAGAAGAAAGAATCATGATTGAATACGAACATTGAAGTTTCCTGTGGGTTTCCAAAGATATTATTGTTTGAGTGGCATAGTCATGTTGTGTCACTGCATTGACTCAAGTGAATGTGGTTGTTACTGTAGTTCATGGCCTATAATTAGATGTGGTTCAAAAGTATAATTGTTACTCAGTGAGAACCATACATCGTCACTCGAGTAGTACAAGGGAAGGCACTGTGAGTTAGATAGAGTACGCCCACACGCACTGCAGGAGAATGTAATAGCCTAAAGGAAATGTCAGATTGAACACATTTCTGAGATGCAAGTTTGAATGGAAATGTGGTTCTAATAATAATAAATCATGTCTATCATGTTAGAATGAGTTGAGTCATTAAGCATATTGGTCTGGATGGGTGTTTGGATAATGAGGAAAAAGTTATAAAATATCAAGCGATAAAATGATGCATAAATCTTTGCGAAACTTTGTGGTTTTCTCAACTTTGTGTATTATATAATTTTAATCTGAGCAGCAAAAGTTAGTAAAATAATTTTTGCATTCATAAATGTGATTATATTCCATAAGGAGACGATAACAGTTAAATACTCTGAGAATTACAGGAAGGAACAAAATATTAAATTCCCATCACTGCTGATTTTATAACAAAGATCAATGTCAGCATAAAGTGGCAAAGAGTGTTTATACTCAAGCCACTCTGTTTCCCAAAATTAGACAGGACAACAACAATCTGCATTTATAGGACACTTTTAACTCAATAACGTATCTCAAGGTGATCCACTGGAGCATTATCAAACAAAATTTGACACTCAGCTACATAACAAGATATCAGGACAAATGACAAAATCCTTACCCAAAGAGTTAATCTTAAAAGAAGGAAGAAAGAAGGAGAGAGAACATGAAGGGATTTGAAAAGAATTTTAAATTTGAGCCATTTCTATACCAGGAGTAATGTGGGCCAGTGAGCATAGGGATGCTGGAGGAATAGAATTTTCAAAGTGTTGTGAAGTTGGGTAGACTATTGTAGTTTGTAAAATGATAGGAGGAATGAGTGTGTAGTCCCTTTAGAAGATTTTTTTAAGCTTCTGCAGGCAGCCGCAGATGCACAGAGAGAGTTTTTGAAATTGAAACATTTTATCAAAAGGCTATACTGTTAGCAGGCAAAGCACCATTTTTTTTATCAAGACAACAGGTTTTTTAATTTAGCCAATTAATTTAAACCAGACCCTAGATACCAAAACCCAATATAATTTAAATCTGATAGCTTTGACAACCTAGAACCAATCCTATTGTAAGAAATTAATAGGTCACCATGGGTATAAAAGAAGAGGACATTTGAAAATCAGTGTGAGAGCGAACTGCCATCTGAAGAGAAAATCATTGGTTCTCACAGAAATCTCTAAGCTATTAGAGTAAGCACCATCTAAAGAAATCTATTACAGCACACTTAGCTAATATTCCTGACACAAGAATTTAACGGAGAAAGACATTCCTGAATGGAAAACGGGGGCGGGGTGGTCAAAGAACATTCTGGAAGACATATCCTGGCCGTAATTTCAACAGACTAAGTGTTAATTTATTTTTTTCTTATTATTTTGGTTTATATAAATGGGATTGGTATTTATTGGAACAGCATAACATTAGAATTTTGTTTTATTTGGGAATAGTTAGTAGTTAAGGGGGAATTGTTTGACTTGTTAGTAGTTCTGTTAATTTGTTCATTGTTAGAATTAGATAAATAAATTGTTACTTGTTGTTTCTAAAGTGAGTATCAGGGATTTCTTTCATTTAACCTTTGTTTTGTAATGGATTGGGTCTCGAGTCCACGAACTGGCCGGTTTGTGTATGGGATCTGAATGGGTCTGAACAGATTTGGACAGATTTGAACAGATTTGAGGCATGAAAGGTCTCAGCATATTTAAGAAGACTTGGGGATTAGTGCCCTAAACCTTTAAATAAAACTTTGGTGAGAAGTGGAAAATCTGTAAAATTTTGGTTACTTGTGGTTGGTTAAATCAAAAGTGAGGTAATGGCTCTTTGAGTCATTAAGAATTCTCTGAGGCGGAAGAAGTGACTTTAGAGGTTTTACAAAAGGTGAGCTAGGAAATGCTGCTGGAATTGGCAGACAAGCTGGAGCTGGGATTGCCTTTGTCTGTGAGAAAAGAAGAGGTAATTACAGCATTGGTTGACATTTAAATTTGCTGGAAAGGCCATCAGAATCTTTGGAAAAGGCTAGAATTCAATTGCAGTTGAAGCAGCTTGAACAGGAAAGGGAGCTGTTTGAATAATGGTTACAAAATGAGGAAAGACAAAAATAAAAGAGAGAGAGAGACTGAACTTCAGAAATTGCAAATAAAACAGGATAGCCAAGTTAAAATGATGAAATGAAGGAAGAAGATAGGCTCATGAGGAGGAGAGTGATGATGAGCAGACCCATCGTAGCCAAATACCTGATAGGGATATGTGTATAAATATGTCAAAACATTACCAAAATTCGATGAAAAAGATGTTGAAGCCTTTTTTTTAATTTCCTTTGAGAAATTGGCTAAGCAGATGAACTGGCCAAAGACTGTGTAGGTAATGTTAATTCAGACCAGATTGGTAGGTAAGGCTAGTGAGGTATTTACAGTGCTGTCAGATGAGGTGTTAAGAGAATACGAAGAAGTAAAACAGATTATTTTGAGTACCTACAAATTGGTACCAGAAGCATGTAGACAACAGCTCAGAAATATAAGAAAGGAACCACGTGAGACTTAGGTCGAGTTTGAAAGAATTAACCACAGCAACTTCGATAGATGAGTGAGGGCATTAAAGATAGAATAGACATATGAGGATCTTAGAGAGATTATTCTGCTGGAGGAGTTTAAAAACTCACTTCCAGAACTGATAACAACTTATGTTCGGGAACAGAAAGTTCAAACAGTGAGAAGAGCTGCAGAGATGGCAGATGAATATGCATTAGGGCATAAATCGAAATCTAGCTTCCGAAAGCAATTTCGTTCCGTTATGAATAGAAATTGGGAAATGGGGAGATCCTCTAATGAAAAGCAAAAGTAGATTGCACTGCGAACAGTTTACCACATATGAATAAAGAAACCCAAAAGGGTGGAAAAGAGGTGAAAGGCTTCAGGTGTTTCCACTGTAATAGAGGGGAACACATAAAGTCACTGTGCCGGTGGTTTAAGAGAGTCACTGGGGAAAAGGATGTGGTAAAAGAGGCTAAACCAGTGGGATTAGTTGAGGTAGTGAAGCAAATCCCAAGAGAATTCGAGGAGCTATGGAAGAGTGCGCAGCCTAATCATGGGCTGGATAGTAAAACAGTACCCAATCTCTTCAAAGACTTCACCTGTGTGCGTAAGGTTTACTGAGGAACCATAGGGGAGAAGGTAAGGAAGTTAAAATATTCAGAGTTACAGGAGCTGGTCAGTCTCTAATAGCAAGAGATGAAAGTGTTTGTACTCCTTCTGAAATGTTACCCCAGAGAGTGATTATCCATGGAATAAATGGAGAAAGATTTAGCTTTCCCCTGTGTAAAATAAGACTGGAAAGTCCAATCAAGACTAGGGAAGTGAAAGTGGGAGTGATTCAAAGAGTGTCTATTCCAGGGATCCAGTCTGTTCTTGAAAACAACCTAGCCGGATCAAAGGTGGGATTGATGACTATTGTAGTGGAGAAGCCGAAAGAAAACCAGGGAACTGAGGAGTTAAAAATGAATTTTTTCTGGACTGTGTGGTGACAAGATCCCACATCCATAAGTTTGAGCAAGAAAGGAGAACCAAAGTGAAACACAAAGGAGTTGAGGTCCAGTTAGCTGACACCCTGTTTGATGAAGTGGTAAAGGAAAAACCTAAACAGGTGGAGGTTCAGGCAGAGGTGTTTAGTTCTGAAAGATTAATGGAATTACAACAAAAAGATGAGAAATTAAAGGATTACTTTATCATAAAGCCTACTCAGGAAAGGAATCAGAATGTACTCCAGAATGTTATTACCTTAAGGATAGAATCCTAAGGCAGAAATGGAGACCTTGGCAGGTTAGTGCAGAGGAGAAATAGGAAAGAAGTTTACCAGATTGTTTTGCCGGTAGCATATAGACAGGGAGTATTGTAGGTAGCACACAAATTACCTGTAGGAGGTCATCTAAGAGTGAGGAAGATTCAGGCTAAGATATAGGAGCTGTTCTATTGGCCTGGATTACATAAAGATGTAGTTGAACTTTGCCGTACCTGTCATACGTGTCAAATTGTAGGAAAGCCACAGGCAGTAATAAAACCAGCACCTTTGATGCAAATTCCCACATTTGAATAACCTTTCATGTGGGTTATGATTGATTTTTCAGGTCCCCTGCCTAAAACCAAAATGGGAACCAGTATTTGCTAATGGATGAGTCTACCAGACTTCTGGAGGCAATTCCATTACGGAATGTCAAGGCAAAAAAGATTGTAGAGGAGTGGCTTGATTTCTTTACCCGTTATGGACTCCCCAGGGAGATTCAATCAGACCAAGGGTTCAATTTTACTGCCAAACTATTTAAGATGGTCATGGACAGTTTAGACACAAACACTTTAAATCCAGTGTGTAGCATCCTGAATCCCAGGGAGCATTGGAGATGTGGTATCAGACCCCAAAGACCATGCTCAGGGCTTATTGCCAGGATTACCCAAATTATTGGGATAAAGGTATCCCATTTATATTGTTTGCTATTAGAGATGCTCCAAATGAATCGACTCAGTTTACTCCATTTGTATTGATATTCAGACAGAGCAAAAGGGTTTTTAAAATTAATTAAGGAAAAGTTGATAGGTCTGAAGTCAGAAATGTCACAGTTGGATTATATATCTTAGGTGAGAGAAAGATTAAACAGAGTAGGTGAATTAGCTTGCCAATATTTGAAGGTGGCACAGCACCTAATGAAGCAAGAGGCAGATAAGAAATCTAAAATTCGTACATTTACCCATGAGGATAGAGTGTAGGTGCTCTTATGAGTGGTAGCAGATCCCCTTCAAAACGAGGTTTAGTGGTTCCTATAAGATTGAAAACAAGTTAAGTCAGGTGAATTATCTGGTAAAGATACCAGATAGGAAAACATTTTATTGGTTATGTCATGTGAATATGCCAAAAACTTACTACAACAGGAAAAGGGAACCAGAGAAACAGGTATTAATTACTGCCACTCAGAGTGAGGAATCAAATCCACATGCTGTGAATTTTGATGTGCCTCAGAATAAATTGAACAATGAGGAAGTCCTGAAAGAATAGGATAGGACAGTAAAATATCTGTCTCAGGAACAGAGAACTGAAATGAAAGGCTTGTTGCAGCACTATGAGGACATATGTAGAAATGAAATGTGGACAACTAATACTATAATACATGAGGTTGACGTAAGGAATGATGCTGAGATAAAACAACACCCCTACAGGCTTAATCCTGTCAAAGTAGCACAGGAACAGGAGGAAGTGTAAGTGATGCTCCAAGAAGACATCATCTAGCTGAGTCAAAGCGAGTGGAGTTCACCAATCATGTTGGTTCCCAAACCTGATGGTAATCAATGATTCTGCGTAGATTATTAGAAGGTCAACACCATGACTAAATCAGACTCATACAATCCCTACAGTGTAGAAACAGGCCCTTCGGCCCAACGAGTCCACACCAACCCTTGGAACATCCTACCCAGACCCATCCCCCTATAATCCACCTAACCTACACATCCCTGAAGACTAAGGGCAATTTAGCATGCCAATCCACCTAACCTGCACATCTTTGGATGAAGATCCATCTTTGGACTGTGGGAGGAAACCAGAGTTCCCGGAGGAAACCCACGCAGACATGGGGAGAATGTGCAAACTTCACACAGTCAACCAAGGGTGGAATCGAACCCGGGTCCCTGGCGCTGTGAGGTAGCAGCGCTAACCACTCAGCCATCGTGCTGCCATATCCAATTGCAAGGCTGGAAGACTGTATATAAAAAGGTGGACAAGCCACTTACATCACAAAGTTGGACTTACTTCGCAGTTACTGGCAAGTGCCTTTGTCAGAGAGAGCGAACAAAGTTTCTGCTTTTGTAACCCCAATTGGACAATAACAATTTAAAGTAATGCCCTTTGAAATGATGAATGCCCCAGCCACATTTCAAAGACTTATGAACAGAGTTGTGGTAGGATTGACTAATTATGCGTTTCTATAGATGACTTAGTGACTTTTAACCATTGATGGAAATGTCACATGGTGCATTTGGCAGAGCTCTTTGAGAGACTACGGAAAGCAACGGTGGTCATACATTTGGCAAAGACAGAATTTGCGAAGGCGGAAGTGACATTCTTAGGACACAACATCAGGTGTGGAAGGATGACACTAAGGAACGTAAGATGAAGGCCATCGAGGAATTTCCAAGACCATCCTCAAACAAGGAAGTGCTATGATTTTTGGGACTGAGCACATTCTACAGGAAATTTGTACCAAATTTTAGTAGCTTGGTGGCACTGCTGATGGATTTGTTAAAAAAAACACAAAATTTTGGTGGACAGAAAAATGCCAGGAGGTATTTGAGAATTTAAAAGCAGTGTTAACCACCGCATCAGTTTTAGCCACACCAAATTTCTTGAAACCCTTTGAAGTCGCCATCAACGCAAGCAATGTAGGAGTTGGAGCTGTGATGTTACAGGAGGACGATTGTGGTATTGAAGGACCAATCGGCTATTTTTCAAAAAAACTCAATATCCATCAGAAAAAATATTCAACCATTGAAAAGGAATTATTGAGCGTGGTACTGGCCTTACAACATTTTAATGTTTATGTTGCAAACAATGTATCAAAGATGGTTATGTGCACTGATCACAACCTATTGACAATTTTGAAAAGATTTAAAGATAAGAAAACCAGACTGCTTCATTGGAGTCTTGTGTTACATACATTTAATTTACAGATTATACATGTTCCGGGTCATGAAAATGTTATTGCAGATGCGTTATCACGCGTTTAAATGCAAAATGTGGATATGAGATAGAAATGGTAGTGTTCAATGTTATAGATGTATATAGAATGTGTAACTTTACATTAATGACCTACGGATCTAGTAATAATGGTGTTAAGATTTAGAGAAAAACAATGAAGCCAGCTTTTTATAATAATGGTTCTTTTTTTTTCTTAAGAGGAGAGGTGTTGGAAAGTTGGCTAGAGTATTTGATGTTTGTAAAATGATAGAGGGAAGAATGCATGGTCCCTTTAAAAGTTAATGCATTGTTTTAGGCTTGCAAATTTAAAAAAAAATGTCTGCAGGCAGCAGCAGACACACAGAGAGTTCTTGAAATTGAAACATTTTATCAAAAGGCTATACTTTTAGCAGGCAAAACACCATTTTTACCAAGATTATGGGTTTTTGAATTTAGCCAATTAATTTAAACCAGGCCCTAGATACCAAAACCCAGTTAAATTTAAATCCGATGGTTTTGACAACCTGGAACCAATTTTATTGAAAGAAATCAATAGGTCATCAAGGATATAAAGGAAGAGGGCATTTGAAAATCAGTGTGAGAACAAACTGCCATCCAAAGAGAAACACATTGGCTCTCACAAAAAAATCTCTAAGCTTTTAGAGTATTAAATAATGTTCTAAATAAAGGTACTACAGCACTCTTAGCTAATATTCTTAACGTAAGAATTCAATGCAGAAAGGCATTCCTGAATGGAAAATAGTAGAAAGGCAAAGAACATTCCAGTGACTTATCCTGGCTGTAATTTTGACAGACTAAGTTTTAATTTTCTTTTCTTATTACTTTGGTTTATATAAGTAGGACTTATATTTATTGGAACAGCATAACATTAGAATTTTGTTTTATTTGGGAATAGTTAGTAGTTAAGGGGGAATTGTTTTGTCTGTTAGTAGTTCTGTTAATTTGTTCACTGTTAGAGTTAGATAAATAAATTTTTACTTGTTGCTTATAAAGTGAGTATCAGGGATTTCTTTGATTTAGCGACTCTTTTGTAACAGATTGGGAGTGAGAGGCAGATTATACCACTTTTCACATTTCCTTTAACAGACTACCAGGCAAGGCGAGCTTCTCTAGGTGTTTCAGTTTTAATTATCAGAGAGGTGTTGACCACCCTTTGTAACAAAAGTTAAAAATGAACATCAGAGTTTTGCATCAGCTCTAGTTTATAGTCAGTGGTAGACAGGAGGCTGGTCAAAAGAGAACTGGAGTTGTCAAATCTGGAGCCAAATGCATGGGCAAAGGTTTCAGCAGCAGGTGAGCTGATGATATAAAGTGTGGGCAACATTACGGATGTGGAAGTATGCAGTCTTGGTCATAGTGTAGATATGTAGTTAAAATCTCACCTTGCAGTCAAACGTAACATCAAAATTGCCAATGGTCTGGTTCAGCCCCCAACATTTGTGAAGGAGAGTGATGGGGTCACTCAGTAAAAAGAATTTTTTTACCAAGATTTTATTACCAAGTCACCCTGTGAGAAGTTACACTTACCATGTGAAGCCAAATTCATTATTTTGGCTTACAAATGAAGATATAAACATGCATGTAATGTATATATTTATGTTGAAGACAGTCCAAGTAAATAAGGGAAAATCTTTTGACCTATTTTGATTAGACTCATTGACCTTAATTGCTTATCTATTACTTTCATCAGTCATTGAAGGCTGGTGTACACTAATGGTAATAAGCAAGCAATAGTGAAAATTAATATCTGCTGGGGTAGAAATCTAAACATGATTGATTGAAGAGCTGGTAAGAAATAGCATTCACTTGTACCTACAAATCGTGGCCAATAATTTTCAGTAAGGGATATCTATAAATAACAAAAGAGACTTTTACTAACAAACACCAAAAAGCACAAGTATTGCACATCAAAATGGTAGAAAGATTCCTATTCTTTTACTAATTTTTATACAAGTGAATTTTTTAACTCAAGTGTCGGTGTCCCCACCTCTGACAGAAATTTCAGTGCCATGGAATGTGGAGGAGACATGACAAATATTAATCTTTCTCCAAATATCAACCCACAACTAAAATAGTTGCACTGATGCACACTACTGCATTTTTCAGACCAAATCAGCAGAATGTCACAAGAAGTTAAAAAAAGAGACTTATATGGAATGCCAAAATATATTTGGAGCAGAATCATGGCTTGGAAATCTTTAATGGAAAATAAAGAAAAGTACAGGGATTCCAATTATAAACATCCAGCTCAATCGCATACACATGAGAAATTTGAAAGACCAGACATGCAAAAATTTAATAGAATCCCTACAGTGTGAAAGCAGGCCATTCAGCCCATTGAGCCCAGACCAACTGTCTGAAGAGTATCCCACCCAGACCCACCCCCTTACCCTATCCCTGTACACCTGCATTTTGCATGGCTAAGCCACCTAGCCTGCACATCCCTCAACACTATGGTCAATTTAGCATGGCCAATCCACCTAACCTGCACATCTTCAGACCATGGGAGGAAACCCACACAGACACAGGGAGAATGTGCAAATTCCACACAGACAGTTACCCAAGAGTGGAATTGAACCTGGATCCCTGGTACTGTGAGGCAGCAGTTATAATTACTGAGCCACCGTACCACCCTGAAGTACATTTCTTGTGCTTGTGAACAACTATTTTACATGGTTCTGCATTGTGTTCCAACTGGTGTCGAAATCAAACTCCAGAACGAAGCCTGTTCACAACCTGGGGACTGCCTGTATCTAAAGAAATGTTACATCTTCAATCAAAACACTTAACATCAGAATTTAACTCTTGACCAACTTAGAGCATTCACATATAAAATAGACAGTTATTTACATCATCCAAAAAGGTGATAAGTATTGCTCATTTTCATCAGCACTAATTTTAGGGTTGCCAGCGATAGTAACTTTAAAGGTTCTCCCTATGGTAAAAACAGTTTTGTTAAGGATCGCTGCCAACTTGAATTATCATCAGTTCTCTTTTGTACTGATCATTTAATACTTTATTTTAATCAAATTCCAAATATAATGAAGGAATGTTACTGGGCTATAAAGCAGAGAATAACTGGGTCTAAACAATTCACCTATGTTTGACTAAGATAGGAACTAGGACTCAAATGGATAACTCTCATGGAGAATAAGCATAATCACACACATGATGGACCAAATAGCCTCATCCTGTGCCAGAATATCAATGCTTCTCTGAAAGTGATTCTGAAGGTTATTTGTCAGATTATCATTCATAAAAAACCCAGTGCCTTTCCTTTATCTCCCTTGCAATGTGGGAAAAGCAAATAATCTGAAATTCATTCTAATGCTTGGCTTCAGCTGGAAAGACGGACACTGAAGTTGTTGAGCAGGATTAAGGTTAAGTGTGGAAAAAAAAACTCAAAAAAGTGACCCTATACAATATTAGTATCATGTACAGTTGGCAAGTCATATTCACACAAATGCATTAGTAATTATCACTGGTAATTAAATCCATTTGGAGGAAAGTGGAGTCTCTGATTGTGTTTAGAATTAGCGGGAACATATCTGACAAAAGGATGATCTTACACAGTTTAGATTTAAATGACATCCATTAAGGATGCCTTAGAAGGATCTCAAAATAGATTATCCACTCTATGTTTGTGGTCGAAAATGATCACAAACACTTCAGCATTGACTTTTGCATGCGAGAGCTTAAGGGGAAGCTTGAAGTTATGCCTTTGGCCTCTCTGCTGTAATTATAATAAATGTGCATATTTCAGCTATCAAATTAGCATTGAGTTAATTAGTTCATGATTTTCTGAGTGTTCGGTTGGGGAGAGAACAACTGTTACCAAATTTTGTGGTGCAGTCAACGTAAAATACATGGTTCCTTGGTATTGAAATAATTGAACCATTGTTACAAGTTTGTTCTCTGCAGAGATGCATAAAGTGATGAAAATATGATTTCAATCCCAAATAAAAATGATAATGGGTTTGGAGAATGTACTGATTTGCATGAAAGCAGGTAATACAAATCATTGCAAAATCTGCAGGCTGAAAGTAATAATTTTGGCATTTCAGTTTCCTAGTAAAATAAATGATGATAGCATTATAATAGTGATCTACAGGGAGCTGTATTAAATTTTGCAAAGCTAAATTAAGATCCTGATCCAGAGCAAACTGAGATCTCGATGGAAATAATTTCTAAATAGCTTCTGGGTTCTAAGATACACATATCTGTTATGAACAGCTACAATGATGGTATCATGAATTTGATTGAGAGTGGGAGATCTAGGGAATCCAGTTAGTATATCCACTAAGACAAATATGAGGGTCCCTTTGGATCACATCAGGTTTTCAAGTGGATGATTCAAGATTTTTGCTAAAAGGAAAACAGATTACAAAATGAAGACATGATTTCTTTTGTTGGGAAATGAATACTGAGCAAGGATAGGAATTATCATGAGAACCATACCTCGCATGACCAACATTAGGTTACCAGAATCAGGGTGGGCCTCATGGTTTGAACCAGTGAGATTAAATGGGAGGAGTGAATTATGAACAGCTATTTTGGTATTCGTGAGAAGAACAGGTAATCAGCTGAACACCTGAGATTTTCTCTCTGGAACACAAGAGGGAGCTAGTTGTTTTCTGAAGAAGCAACAAAGTCAATCTCTAGAAATTCCCCAGCTTTGAATATCAATCAGTAGGACAATATCCAAGGAGACTCTCTATTCATTGAATTAGATCATTAAATGGTTGCATGAATCTGCTGCTGCATTACATTTACTGACAAAATGTTGTATGGAAACAATTGTCTGTTGTCCACATGTCAACAAACAAGGTAGGTTTTATTTTGTCAGAATATATAGGAAAATGTTTGTTCAAACAATGGGCTTTTAGGATGTTTTCATTCCAAATTTACCATTCTTCAAGCTAATGCTTCATGCTAACTCTATAGCATTCATTTTGACACTGTTTTGACTGAGATGAAGTTCACTACTCTTGTATACAGTTTCATGGAGATGAGCTTCTTATCCTATTAGAAAAGAGAGTGCCATAATTGAAAAGAAATGAGGAATAGAAATGGTCAGAAGAATCCCATGGAGCATATTCCTCTCCTAAATGTACCAGGGTCTGCCATGAGTTGATTGTGAGATAGTTTTTATTGAACAAGAGGGGAATACCTTTTAAAGCTTTTGCTGATGTCACTGTTGAGGGAGAGCTCTCATGATCAGATGAATGTGATATAAGCTATCTGAGTTAATATTTATATTAAAATAATTTATCTTTGGATTTTGAGTTTTGCATTAGTAAAGTATGGGTTATATGTATGTCTGAAGTTACTAATTAACTAGTATTTCTGTAGCCATGGTGATTTCTTTTAAAAACAATTTGTGAGGGCTAGTTGGCAGCATTTTTGTTTAAATTAGGATTGTGTGATTACAAAGTAGACAATTGTACCTCAAGGTTTTTGGACTAGGAGATTCGTTTTAAAGAACCCTTAAGCTTTTAAAAACAGTTGACAACGGAAATGTAGGAAATTGAGCTGATATTGTCAAGGGACCTTTATTAGAGACAGTAAGAGATTTTTTAAGCTTAAGAGATACATTCAAAGCAGAAAGGGAGAAAATTGTTTTTCAGTTTTGCTTTGAGAGGAGCAGTCCTCTAAAGTCCTTGCATTGGGATGGATGTATAGAGAAGCAAACATGAGAAGGCCAGCAGGATTAGGGTCATAAATCAAGAGCCCTGATGTTGCTCTGGGCCAGGGCTGACAGCCCTGCCCGCCGACACCCCAAAAGCCTCAACCCAAGTACAGTGGCGCCACACCCAACATTTGTGCATGCCCTTCTGGAACCCTAGACCCAAGAAGACCAGATGTCTCTCTATCCCAACCCTGAGATACCATTTATAACTAGTGGGTCAAAGGGTCCTCAATAATGTCCACTCCATCTTCAACTCCATGGTCAACTTTTCACTTTACTCCCAGAACCACATAAGGGTCTCCTTGTTCTCACTTCCTCTTTTTTTTGTTCATTCACAGGATAAGGGTGTACTGGCTAGGCAGCATTTATTTCCCAGGGGGCAGTTGAGCGTCAACCACATTCCTGTGGGTCTGGAGTCACATGTAGGCCAGACCAGGTAAGGATGGCAATTTTCTTCCCTAAAGTACATTCGTGACCCTGATGGGTTTTTCCAACAATCAACAATGGATTCACAGTCATCATTACACTCTTAATTCCAAATATTTATTCAATTCAAATTCCAGCATCTGCCATGGTAGGATTCGAACCGAGGTCCCCAGAACATTACCTGAGTCCAGCAATAATACCATGAGGCCATCACCTCCCCTGCTCAATGCCCTCTACATTTACCAGGTCATAGAATCACAGAGTGCTGTAATCATTATGGCACAGGCAGAGACCATTTGGCCTATTAAGTTCATGCCAGCTCCGTGTAAAGCAATCAATGTGGTCACATTCCCTAGCTCTGTTGCTATTTCCCTGCAAGCCTATTTCCCTCAAATACCCATTCAATTCCCTCTTGCAATAATTGATTGTCTCTGCTGCCACCATCTTCATAAGCAATGAATTCCAGATCATTGCACTCCGTGCATAAAGAAGGTGTCCTTTTCATCCCTTGCATCTCCCTTGTATCTTTTGATCAAAACCTTAAAATTGTGTTCTTTGCAGCATCAATGAATGAGAACAGCTTTCTTTTTTATCCACATCATCGTCTTGTGCACTCCTATCAATTCTGCCATATCTCTCTGCATCCTCCATCCCTCAGTCCCCTTTCCTCTAAGGAGAATGACACCAAGTTTTCCAACCTAACACTGTAGTTGATATTCCTCATCCCTGGAACCATTGTGATAATCTCCTCTACAAGCTCTCAAGGATCGTCCTTTCCTCCTTAAATTGTGGTGACCAGAATTGGGCACAAGTTTCTCATTCTGCACTAATCAAAACTTTATAAAGTTTCAGCTAACTTCCCTGTTTTTGTTTTCAATATTGCTATTTATGAAACTCAACATCCCACACACTTTGCTACCCACTCTCTCTCATTTTGCCCTTTCACCATCAAAGTTCTGTTCATTAAAAATCTCATGATCATCTTGCTTGGCATATTATATAGAACTGTGTCATTAAGTCTATATTGCCTCTCCCCATCTATTCTGCTAAAATGCATGACCCAATACGTTCCGTACTAAATTCCATCTGCCACTTTTCCACCCTTCTATGTCCTTCATCTTGGAGAATTCCACTATCTTCTTTCTTTCTGAAAGACAACCATTTAACACGAGCCACTGTTATCCATTCTCGAGCTAATTCTTTATCCAACTGACACTGACCATTTTATTCTAAGAGTCTCTATTTTGTTCGCATGCCACTTCTGTAATACATTGTCAATTACTTTCTTAAAATCTACATAGACAACTTCTATTGTATTCCCTTCATCAATACCTCTTTATCAATAAATTAATTGGATTTGTCAAGCATGACTTGCATTTTAGAAGTCATTGTTGGCACTCTTTAATAACTCAAACTTTCAAAAGTCCCTGATTACTGTTTTTAAAATCTTACTTACAACTGATTTAAACTGATTGGCCTGTAGTTACTAGGAATGTCCTCATAGCCTTACTTGTAGGAGGGTGCCACATTTGCCATTGTCCATTCTTCTGTTATCTCCCCAGTACCTAGGAAAGATTAAAACTTAATAGCAATTCCTTCCGTTATCACTAACCCCACTTACTTTATCCATCTGGGCTTCAAGTGATCCAGAACATGGGTCCAACATTCCTCCAGAGAGTTTTGCCCTGTGACTGTTGTGGCTGGCCCCATCATCCATCCAGAATTTTAATTTGGATTTAGCTCTGTGAGGGTGCCTCTATGACGATGCCCACCTGACCCAGCCAATCTGCCCTAGCTGCATCCATCTCTCCTGATTGCATTATTGAGGCTTATGAGCTGCTGGCTATGTGATCGATCTGGCAGTATCAGAAATGTGTCCTTCATGGATGGCAGGCACATAGGTAGGAATAGAGTGGGCTGCCCCTTGTAATATCCGAACTGGTCCTTCTGTCAGTAGGTGAGGGCTTTTGATCCCAGTCTGCATTCCAAAGCCCATAATGATCCAAGAAGTTTATTTCCCTCTCCATAGATGCTAACTGACCAGCTGAATAGTTCCTGCATCAGTTTTATGACATTGCTATAATTAATTTCTGAGATCTTCATATTGTAGGTGTGATGAATTAATTTTGTGTGTGTGCACCTTTGTTCTGTCAGAGCCAACACTCAGTGAACACTGTAGCCTTCAGGGAATAGACAGATCCAAGCAGTTGCTATATATGACTGTTTCAAAATATTGGCTATATTCAGCTTTGCCAGAGAACAAGGGTGGGAGCTGGTCTCAAGATTTTCAATAGGTCACTCGAAACATTTTGGGGGGATCACTGAAGAGCAGTTCCCAGATGACTGTTAAGACAGAAGCAAGCTCCAGGCAGAAAATAACTATTAAGCGGTGCTACTGAAAAGATAACTGAACTGCAATGAGTGTATATAGTTAGGAACTCGGTAAGATTTGAATGCAATGATTGCCACTTGTTGTTAGAACTCGGGGGAAGTTCTAGTAGGTAGCTAAACATTGGAGTCTGTGATCAGTATAAATCCTGGGAGCTGTGGGAGTTTTGAATGACATCTGACCTACATTAAAAGTTCAGTGCAGCTCTAAGCAAGGTTAAAGAAAATGTATAAGCAGAATTCACTTTGTGCAAATAATACCAAGAATTCTGCATTCCTGCTTGCTCTGCACATTAATGTAGAAACATAAAGCAGCATTGATTGGTGGATTTGGTAGCAGACAAACATAATGGGAGTTTCTATGATACCAGAAAATGTCATACTTTTATATTTGGCTTTGGATTTTTGAGAGTAGTGAAGGGAACACTTACTTCAAAGATTACATTTTGAGCTTTGATGAGCACTAAGGAAACTACAGGGAAGAATGACAAAAAGAGTTTGGCTAAAGCAATGGACGCAGGAATGGGCTCTGAGCTGATGCATTTTGCACTTGCTGATTGTTAATTTGAGTACCATTTCAAAAATTAATAGGATATGTAATGACCATTTTTTGTAGTCAAAATATCCACTGAGTTAAAACTCAAATCAGGGTCAGCAATTATTGATGTTGTGATCGAGTTTGAGGATTTTGATGCAGAAAAGGAACATTAACATTATGCCAAAATTTTAAAGCCTTTACTTGATAAAGCCATCACATTGGATTTGGAAAATAGGATATCTATAAAGGTTAAAAGTTAGGAAGTTAAGAATGCAATTTTGATGGCTTCTTTTCACCCAAAAGGCTTATAGCAAACATTGAAGAAGCTTATAAACATAGATTCAAGAAATAAAGAAGAATTTGAGGAATATGATGATACAGGAATTTAGTAATGTACGAGAGACAAATACAAAAAAAAAGGGAAGGCTTGTTCAGCCCAATAACATTTCTCTGCTCCTTAAAAATAATTTGTATGTTTCTGTGTAAATGATGAAATTGAGTGACTGCTCTCTCAACACAGATAATTCAATTGAAAAGCTGTTATGGAATCTTTATAAATTATTTATATGAAATGTATCTGAATTATTTATTCCTCCTATATGTCAACTACTTATTTAACTTGACAATTGTTCATTTTATATGGAACAAAATTGAAAAACAACCTTCTTCTGCTGATCTGGTATCTGTGGCACAAAGGTAAATCTTGTGAGTACCCTATAGTTTTGTTTCATTCCATAATATATAATTGAACAACAGCAGATTTCTGGTTGCCTGGTTACGAAAGCAGTTATTGTGGGTTATTGCCACCATTAGAAAATCCAGGCTAGTGACTTGAACTTTTTTTTTTATATTCATTGCTGATCAGTCCAGAAAATTGGGATGGATTTCACAATCTTGCACAGAATACTGATACCCAGATTCCAACAGTCAGCTGAACCATTGCAAATGATCGAGGAATTTAAGAGTGATTTATGTCCCAACAGACTTCTAGGCAGTTATTTTGCCTAATCAACCTGTTCAGAGAGTTATTACACACCTCTGGAGGAGATGTCATTCAAACCCAGGCCTCCTGGCTCAGAAATAGAGACACTATCAATGTGGTACAAGAACCCTTCAACCTGCCTATACTCTGATTCAAAACTCAATCCATCCAAATCAGGTCTAACACACAAAAAAAGGCAAAGTACTGCCTTCTGAAGAAGATTCATACCAGACTCGAAACTTTAACTATTTCTCTCTCCACAGGTGCTGCCAGACTTGCTGAGTTACTCCGTGTTTATTCCAACCAATAAAACTGGCCACATCCCCAGTTCAAAACTGTGACATTCTGCCAATTGCACTAGTTTGTGAAGAATCTTCAATTCATGCCCATTATTATAAACACACAAGCACCACTGGGTACATTTTAAAATTTCTTTGATATCAAAAAAAATTTATTATCAAAGAAGTTGCCTAAGAAGCATTTAAAAGGTGGAGAATTGATTACTTTTATTAAAAACGTATAGTTCGGCTATAATCCCATACTCAGATGAATTAGAAAAGCTGCATTAATTTTCTACTCATAAAAACCTCAAGAAATATATTTTAATGGGAAAACGTAGAAAAAAAATTGTTCTATTATGTTGCTCGATTATGCCGCTCCATGGACTGTTTTATGTTTGGGATTCTGCAACTGAATTTTCCTGGTTACTAAAGTTTAACCTATGAGAGCAATTTTATTCTAATTTTGTATGCAATTTGCAGATTGCTCCAAAAAAAGGAAACTGCACCCTTAAAGCAATTTGTTACTGAACCCAAAGCTTATTCTTCCATTTCCTTCTACGTAACAATCAGAAGATTACTTTCAATTTTCCATTGAAAGTTTTCAATCAATCCAAAGTTGTTATGAATCAAATTAATTGAACACTAGTAAAGTCCGTAAGAACATTTACAATCGGAGAGCAGGTTGGAGAATTATATAAGAAGGTCAAGATACTCTGGTGCTGATATTCTGTCAAAACTGTTATTTCTAATCTTGCATACAACACCAACAAGACCTTGTTCCAATTACTGTGTACACTTTTTTTTGTCATGGATGTGAACATCACTAACTAGGTCTATATTTGCTTTTCATCTCTAATTGTCTCTGAGAAGGTAATGGTGAGTCACCTTTTTGAACTGCTGCAGTCCACCTGGTGTAAATAGACCCAGACCACTGCTAGGAAGGGAATTCCATCATCTTGACACAGCAGCAACGAAGGAATGGCGATGTAGCTCCAAGTCAATGGGGAACCAGAACAGAGTTCTGTTCCTGTGCATTTGATACTAATTGGAAAGGATTGTGAATTCAGAAGGTACTGCTGAAGGAATATAGATGAGTACTGGTGAATGCTGGTGAGTGATAGTTGGCACAGTGCATCATGTATTTCGTATTAGTTACTGGTTAAGGTGGTAGATGGGGTGTCAGTTAGGTTGGCTTATGTTTCCAAGAATGTTTAGTAATATTGAGATTATTGAAGTTAGTTTTTTTTATTTCATTCATTGGATGTGACCCTTACTGACCACTCCAATTTCCTTTGAGAAGGTGGTAGTGAGCAACCTTCTTGAACTGTTGCAGTCTATTTGGTGTGCATACACTCACAAGTGCTTTTATGGAAGGAGTTCCAGGATTTTGACTCTGTGACAATGAAGGAATGACTGCATAATTCCAAGTCAGAATGTTATGTGGCTTGGAAGGGAATTTGAAAGGTGTTGGTGCTCCCATGTATCTGCTGCCATTGTCCTTCTGGATGGGCAGGCTTTGAGAAGTCAAGAATGAATTACTCACTGCAGAATATCAGCCTCCAACCCACCATTGTTGTCTCAGTATTTATATAGATGGTCCAGTTCAACTTCTGACCAATGGAAACTCCAGGATGTTTCCAGTGGGTAATTCAGTGATGGTAATACCGTTGGATGTCAAGGGACAAAGGTTGAATTCTCCCTCTTCTCTGAGGCCAATGGTACATGCCACTGATCAGCATAAACTGATGGCCCTAAAAAGGCTACTTTGTTTTTATTGCCAATTACAGCACACAAATCAATTCATTAGTCTGCTGTTTTGCACAGATTCATGTTAAAGCTGGTAACAACTTTAAGCAGAAAGATTTGGCAGTTCTTGCCTGTTTGTTGTTTATAATTTTTTATTGTATTAGAATTGCACATTTTAGTTTATCTCAAGTGCCTATCATATATTTAGGATGACCTATAGTTTGTACTTGCATTTTGGAATGGGATAATGCACTTGTCATATTTCTGCTTCTGCTTTAGTTGCATTGGCGTTGCAAACTGATATCCGTATTGAAATAACTCCAAGGAGTTTGGCATCCCCTCACCAAGTCATCCTTTATTTACATGTGCACAGCATGTGGACTCTGACCAGCCAGCTTAAAGACAGTCCCTAGAATGAAAAGACTCTCTGAATCCCCTGTTTATATCTGTCAGCCAGGGATCCCTGATTGGCCCAGGTTAGCAATCCCAATCAGGGATCTCATAGTCAATGAGATCCACCTAGCCCTCATTCCAATCACTACATATATGCAGCCAACATTTTTTTTTTAATGGGAGCGCTGGCTAACCAGACTGAGAGAGTCTTGATAATTGACATTTTTAAATGAAATAGATCTGAAAATGTGTGTCTTGAAGATTTCTAGTGACGGATGGGGCTGGATTTTTTCCTTGGGCAGCCTGTTCCATTTTGTCTAGGAAGAAAGGTTGTTGATACACTGTCTTGAAAACAAGTGGGGTTTGTAGTTTGTATACATATCTTTGATTTGCTACACTTCAAGTAAAATATGTTGTTAGTTTAGGCTGCAAAATCTTTGTAATGCAACACAATTAGAGTTTAACGATACCATGCACACAATGTGTGGTGTCTTATAGTGAGAAAACAGTCAATTAATCTACCCTGGGATAACACTTAAATGCAAGTTCTAAATGCTGAAACTGAATACATGGAACTAAATGTAAAACTGCAATAACAGTGTAGGAAAACGAGAGGGGATAGGAATGAAAATAAAGCAGTAAAATAAGTCTATAGAATGGATTAGCTGAGAGAAAAGAATGGCAAAAATCACACACAGAGGCAAAGCTGGAACAATTTAATGCAACATATGGCAGAGAGAGGTGACAAGACAGAGTTCCAGCAAAGATTTTGAAAAGCAAATGTCAAATGGAAAAAAAAGCAGGTAAGTGAGATGAATAGAGGATGAGCATATAGGAACATTTTAGTAATTGTGCTTAAGTTGGTTTTCATGATCTAATTAGATTTGAGTTCAATTAATTATTAAGCATCAGAGCTAGATGGTTTTTAAAAGAATTATGTTCTTATTGGGAAAGCTTTTCATTCTTTGCTTCAAAAACAGAAAGTTGACTGCATTTAAATGATTTATCATGTTCATTATGCTTGATGTTATTTCAATAACAGTGAAGCATATTCTTCCTCACTCAATAAAAGAAAAAAAAAAGGTTATGTGGAGATAGAATTCAGTGAACCGATGGTTTTAAAAGTCATGCTGTTCCATGTATTTCTATCGGTCACTGCCATTTTTGAAAAACAAAACTGGCCAAATCAATCCATAGATGGTACTACTCCAGAGAACACAGCAACTCTCGATCCGAAATTATCAACTGCTAACAAAAATATTGCCTGTTTACTAAACAGGGATACACGGTTCCAGCATTTAAACCACTGACAAAATGCAAAGGTGTCTGTCTTTTATGTTACCCAGGTCAGATTTGCCAAATAGTTGATTCGTCATTTATGGAATACTTCTCGCACGCTGTTTTCTAGATACAAGTAACATTGTTAAAAGCCAATACATACATAATTTGACAATATTTTCCTTTGGTAATAATCATGGTAAGCTGACACTAATTTTTTGAAAAGGTGATTTATGCGATAAAATGTTAAGCATTAGGCTATCCGTAGGTGCTGTGTCAACTGCAGGGAAACCCTGTGGATTTGAAAATGAACCACTGCAGGAAAAGGAAGAAATAATAATGAAACAGAAAATAAAAAATGTATGTTACATAACCGTAGAATAATTTGTGCCTCAGCTCTTTTTATTCAAAGCCCCATTATAAAAGTATATCTACACATATTGACACTCAATCCAAAAGCATCAAAGTTATGAGTAGGATCAGAATTCAATATGGTTATATTTGAAATGTATGGAGAGCTAACAACTGAGAATGAGAAGAATTGCTCCGTCCTATCTACCTATGTTTGTTTATTACATTTTAATTTGTTGCTATTTGATTGTTTCTTAGTGTAGGTGGGTGGTAAATCCTAGTTTGCCCTGCAGTTACTCCTTTTATTATTTCACAGGATATGGGTGTTGTAGATTAGCGATTATTAAAAATCCCTAATTAGCCTTGGGAAGGTGGTAGTGAGCTGTTTTTCTAAATAGTTAGCAGCTGTTACAAGTAGGTGAGGAGGGGTCATAGACTACAATCTTTTCAGCTCCCTTTCAGTTGATTGCAAAAAATATTCTTAATGTTTTTTACTGCATTAGCTATCACATTTCAACGAAAATGAATTAACCAGATCAAAAATGAAGGAGAACCAATTCCAAGGTTTAGATGAGTGAAGGAAATCAAGTTCTGTGACTGATTAAACTCAAGATAAACTAAGAAAACGCAACATCCACACAAACATACAAAAAAGGTACTAATGTGTTAAAGGGAGTGGGTGGGAGGATGGGGTGAAGGTTGTCGAGTACATACAGGGATAATAAAAGCAAAAGATTTATAAATTTAAGCTGTGTTGTGAGAGTATTCAGCAATTCTTTTGCTTCCTCTGTAAGAGCGAAGCTGCAGATGTCCTACAGTTCTCAATTGTCTCTGGTCTAAGTTGCCTTTCATCAGCTAGTTTCTGAGTTTGAGAGACAGAGAGAGGGAGGAGAGAAGAACTTTCAGTATCCTTGCTGTTATTAGACTTTCTTTCTCCTTTGTTGATCAAAGATTGCTGTTGATACACATGGTTTTTTTGCAGATTCTGCTGACATTGTTTAATTCCAATATGGATAGCTGTAGGCAATGTTTTGTCTCTAATGTGTCCATTTATTATGCAAGTATGAGTAAAGCAAGATATGCAAATTTACTGAGTATCAGTGCCTCTTAATTATGGTAGTAATTTTAAAGCAGCTAGTTTGTATTTTCTGTATGGATTGCTGGACTATATTATGTCATTAGTGCCCTATTTAAAACCATTGATACTTTTGAAAGTGTCAAGTGTTCATGTCAAATAATGAAAGAGATTCTCTCTTATTGGATACGCATTGTCTGGCACTTGTGTAATGCAAACATTACTTGCCACTTATCAGCCAAAACTTGTATTTTGTCCAGGTTTTGCTGCATATGAGTTTGGATTGCTTCAATATCTGAGGTGCCATAAATGGTGTTAAGCATTGTGAAATCAACAACAAACATCCCAGTTATCACTTAATGATGAAGGGAAGACTATTGGTGAAGCAGCTGAGAATTGTTGGCCAAGGACACTACCCTGAGGAACTTCTAAAGAGATAACTTGGAGCTGAGATCACTGACCTCCAACTAACTTAACCATTTTCCTTGGTGTTAGGTATGACTCCAACTAGTGGAGAGTTTTCTTTCTGACTCCTATGGGCATTAATATTGCTAGGGCTCTTTGATGGCAGGCTCTGTCAAATGTGACCTTGATATCAAGGACAGCAACCCTCATTAAACCTCGTGATTATAGCTTTTTTTGTTAGTGTCAGGATGAAGACTGTAATAACGTCAGAATATCAGTGAGAAGGTTATTCCTTTGCAAGTGCCAGTTGATAACATTTTAGATGTTCCCTTCCATCATTTTGCTGATGGTCAAGAATTGCTTGATAGGGCTGTAATTGACTCCATTAGAGTTGTACTTAGAACATACCAAGGCAATTTCCCACCTTGTTGGATAAATGTCAGTTTTGCCAGCATTGGCTGAGTGAATATTGAAGATAGTGGGTAGGTTGCAAATCAAGCAGGCTGCTTTATTATGGGTGGTCTTGAGCTTTGAAAGTGTTGTTGAAGCTATACACATCCAAACAAGTGGGAGTACTGTGTCACACTCCCTCAGTTGCAACTTTTCAATGGAGAACCATTTTTGGCGGTTCAGGAGGTCAGTTATTTGCCACAGAACTTCCAGTCTCTGACATGCTCTTGTAGTCACAGTATTTATACGGCTGGTCGAGTTTAATTTCTGGTCAGTGATAATCCCCATAATGTCAATGATAGGACACAGTGTGTAAGGTATGATTCTGTGTGTATGACTGTAACAGGCCGTTGCTTGACTAACCTACAGTGCTAACATCTCATTTTCACAGTTCCTTTTCATTTTATCCTATGAGGAATTGTGTTCAATGATGAAAAGAATGCTGAAGGGCACAATGGTGGTGGGAGGAATAAAGAAAGAAAAAGGAAGAAATGAGTCCAACAGAGTAAGAAGATTTAGGTCATAAGAATATCCCTTTCACTTCCTGAGCCTTTAGATCAATGGCACAAGTGGAGACTGGCTTTGCAAGTTGGAGATCCCAACATGGTGAGATTTCAAATTGATTTTCATAACTCTAATGATTTGTGGCTTGGAATCAAAAATGACTGAGAACTGTTGGAATGTACTTTAAATTCAATCGACTCTCTAATGATCCCCAGGAAAAATAACAAGCTACCTGAATCAATGAATGATGATTTATTGTCATTTGTTCTCTACAATGAACAACATGGCAAAATACAGAGAGAAGCTCCAACTGTCGCCACAATCCGGTGCCGTTTGAAACCTTCAAGAATACAAAGAATAAAAAGACAAAGCTGAAAAAAATCCATCTTCTCTCCACTGCCTCCACCATGAGTCTTGGGCCCTAAGCCGGCCGACCAACAACACAAGCACCACCACCTACCCTGGACCAACCAATCTCGGAGTTGCCATTTTTCAGGTGTCATCCATTCAATACTGGGCACAAGTGCAACAGAACTGAACTGTTGTCCCTAACTGACGATGCAAGTTATGAGAAATGGAAATGGAAATTGCTGGAGAAACTCAACAGGACTTGCAACATCTATGGTGAGAGAAACAGAGTTATATTTTTTTAAATCCAATACGACTCTTCTTCAGAACAGAAGTTATGAGAATCGTCAATTTGAGCCGTTGGGAGACCAATATTTTGCAACTGCAAAAAGAATGCTTTTGCATTACCTCAATTGATTATCTTGCAAAGGTTTGGTCTTTCTTGAGATAATAGCTAATGCAAGGATGGAGTAGTGTAGTTGTGGATCTTTTTCAGACTTACTCCTTCGTGTGAAGGAATTGACAGAAAAAGAAACCTTACCAAAATTTAAGTGGTCATCTCATACTCCATGGATCCACCTGGCCCATGTTCCAATCACTACAATAACTTCTCAGATGTGGAAATCCATGCCATAGTGCAGCAAGACCTAGGCAATATTCAGACTTGGGCTGAGAAATGGCAAGTAACATTCTCAATACACAAGTGCCAGGCAGTGACTATCTCCAAGAGAGAATCTAACTATCATGCCTTGGAACCATATTACCTTACCTTCACCATCACTGGATCAAAATTCAGAAACTCCTTCCATAACAACACAATGGGTCTATCTACCCCAAAGGATTGTGGTGGATCAAGACAACCGTATATCGCCACATTGTCCATGATGTTTTACTTACCTGCTTTGTGTCTGATGCAGCATGTTATGTACCTGCTCAAATGTGTGATGTTACTGCTTATCAATACGAAATTAGAACTAATCGAAAGGAAGTGGACGTAGTAATTTGCTGAAGGAATGAACAAGACTTGTATTAGAAGCAAGCCTGATTGTATATTGATTGCCCACAGTGTCACAATCACAGTGCAAAGAAAATCAGGATGATTCCCCAAAGGAGCAGAAATCTGCTCCGCCAGATCACCGCGCTAATTTTAAAGTTGAAACTGACTCTCGTGTTCATTTTCATCTTTCTCTGTTGTCTTTGTGTTATTACTATTTTCTCTGTCTCTTTGTAATAGCACAAATTCTGCTTTAATACTGTAGGTAAGGCTTCCTCTTCTCAGCATTGTTGGAGTAAATCCAACATTAACTTGCAGAGTATGCACATTCAAACACAGAAGTCTAGAACTTGTGAATTGTGAGAAGATATGAATTGGCTTACCCCCACCCCCCACATTCTCTGACCTATAATAGAATCTTCCCAGTACACTCAATACCGAATACTAATATAAAGTTATGTTATGAACTCGTTTGGTTATTCATTACACCTGTAACTTAATGCTGTGTATTTCGGAATAAGTGGATATTTAATCGTACAAATAATAACTACTTTAAAACAGCTTCTCTAGATCTGAACATTTAACTTGCATTTGTGGACTGTCACTACTTCAAAATTTAATTAGTGCTAGAAATTTAAAACAAAGCCATTTTGAACTTTTTTTGACCTGTCTTCTTTTATCTTTCTCTCTCTCTTAATCCTATCTACCTTTCCCAATCTTTATTTTGCTGCTGGCACATGATTTAAATCTAATATTCACTTCCAGGTTTTTACATCCAGTTTTGAATTCATGATTCAGTGAGGATTTTTCAATCTCCTCTTTGGAAGATAAATTACTAGTTCACGGATGAGTTGTAGTGGGTAGTTGTCAGCAACGTGAAAGGCAAATATCATTCCATTGCCACTCACTGCAAAGTACACCTTTCTCTGATTCTTATCCCACTTTAATGCACTTTATTCTTCTTTTCCTTCTTTGTCTGTCTTTACTTTCCTTTTCTGTGGGTGGTAGCTGGAGCTATGATGTAGTAGAAAAGAACCACCAATAGCTCAAAATGACATTTAAGAAGGAGATTGGTTTTAACCCTAACCCTATCTCTCCCAATCCATTCTTTCCTTCTATCCTCGGTGTGTACACATTCCCCATCTTACCATGCTGCGATTGGTATCACTATTCCTACCTCTTCATTTACCATACTGAGTAATATATGCTGCAGCATGGTGGCTCAGTTCTTAGCACTGCTGCCTTTCAGCACCAGGGACCCAAGTTCAATTCCATCCTGAGGTCACTGTCTGTGTGGAATTTGTGCATTTTCCCTGTGTCTGTTTGGATTTCTTCTGGATGCTCCAGCTTCCTTCCACAGTCCAAAGATCTGTAGGTTGGGCGGATTAGCCATGGGAAATGCAGGGATAGGATAGGGTGGTGAGTATGGGTGGACTTGTTTGCTCTTTGGAGAGTCAGTGTGGACTTGTTGGGCCAAATAGCCTGTTTCCATGCTGGGGAGGTTTTATTACTAGTACATTCACAGACACTACCTGATCAATCAGTTTATCCTCTACTTTTTCTTAGTCTGTTGTCACTCATTCCTTTTTTAATTTTTCTCACTGCCATTGCTTCCTCCAGAATACTTCTTATTACTGAGTGCAATTCTTTGTGGAATGAAATTAATTAGGAATTCAGTTAGAAAAAACAAACTCAGCATGTAAAATGCAGACTTGATCCATAAACTGCTGCAAAAGAGAGTAAAACAACCACATTTCAGGTGCAGATCCAGTAGATTTCGGATGCTAACAAAAGCTGTCCCTTATATAATGTTGGCATGCTGTCAATTCATCTTTCATACGTTGATAGAATATCCAATGTTCCACCAGAAGTTCCTGCTTTCATTTTGGTCTATATTAAGTTCTCTACAATGTTTTATGGCAATTTGTTAATACTGAGAACACTGCATCCTTTCTGCTTCTAGTGCTGTGAGCGACATCTCACAGTCTTACATACCTGTTCTGAAGAACAGTCATACCAGACTTGAAACATTAACTCTATTTCTCTCTCCACAGATGCTGCTAGACCTGTTGAGTTTCTGCAGCATTTGCTGTGTTTGTTGCATACTGATTGCTGCTTTTTGCCTTTGTTTCGCCTGGACAGATTCCTTCCTGCTACTCGGCCGTCTCCTCCTTCAGTTGTGATGCCAATGGTGCATTGCATTGTCCCCACAGAAAGGACATTCATTTTTTGCCACTCCTCAAGTTGTTAATTAAGTGACCATTTCCCAAATTCAAGAGGCTTCCCTCTTCAGCCTCCCCTCATCTAGTTCAGAAATCTGAGCCTGCCTGTTTCAGCAATCTTCTGTCCCCAGACAGGCACCCGCTACAGCTATCCAAAATCCTATAGTGTCTGCAGCATAGACTTGTAGTCGTGTATTGCCCCTTTGATCTTCAATCTCAGAATTGCGTTATTAGAAAGGCTGCAGCTTTGTATGCTAGCCATCCACCCCTAGTGTGTTAAAAAGAATAAAAAGGAAGTCTTATATTTATACAACACTTCTCTCAACCTTAGGAAATCCCATAGTACTTTACAACCGATCATATACTTTTAGTTAATCTTATAACTGTAATGAACCATTCCCAATTGCTTCATAGGGAATTGACAAATAAGGTATTGGGTCGGGAGCCAATCAAACAGGCTGCTTTGTTTCAGATTGTATCAACCATCTTGAGTATTGGAATTGCAGTCATCCAGGTTAGTGAAGATTATTCTGTCATGATTTTGAATTATATTTTGGAACTGATTAGATGATGGACGGACTTTCGGGAGTCAGGCAGTGAGTTACTGCAGAAATCTTAGCCTCCGACCTGCTCTTGTAGTGACAGTATTTATAATGCTGGCCCAATTCAATTTCTGGCCAGTGGTGACTCCCTAGGATGTTGATAGTTCTGGATTTGGTGATGTTGTTTTATTTTAATTCATTCATGGGATGAGGGTATCAATTGCTAGGCCCAGCATTTATTGCCCATCCTTAATTGCCCAGAGGGGAGTTAAGAGTCAACCACATTGCTGTGAGTCTGGGGTCACATGTAGGCCAGATTGGGTAAGGATGCCAGTCTCCTTCCCTTAAGGACATTAATGCACCAGATGTATTAAAAGGCAATGGATTCACGGTCATCATTAGACTCTTAATTCCAGATTTCTTACTGAATTCAAATTCCACTATCTGCCGTGGCAGAATTTGAACCCTGGCCCCCAGGACATTACTGGGCCTCTGGATTAACAGTTCAGCAAAAATACCACAAGGCCATTGCTTACCCTGATTAATATTATTGACTGTGAAAAAGAGGTGGCTAATTTTTCTCTTGTTAGAGATGGCAATTTTCTGGCATTTGCATTGCACAGAGGTTACTCGTCACTTAGCTATTCGAGACTGAATATTATCCATCTCTTGCTGCACAGGGGCACGTGCAGCTTGAGTACCTAAGGAGTCACAATTGCCACTGAACATTGTACAATCGTCAGCAATGTTATAATAGAAGGTATATCATTGATGAAGGTAGTTGAGCCTAAGACACACTACCCTGAGTAACTCCTGAAACAGTATCCTTCAATTTTCCATACCTCCATCCCTTTAGGAAAACATGTTCTGCTTTCAATTTTGTGTGCATCTTCTGTAGCTTTTACTATATTAAAAGACTAACTCTGGAAAACTGAATGTCAACAAGACTATTCTACCACAATCTGTCTGAACAGTCCAACTGTTACTCCTATTGGAAATCTCAGTTGAAAGAGCTAACAGCTAAACTGAAAACCTGCATTAAATCCACATGGAGCATTCTAACATGATGCAGTGGTGTTTCTGATGGGTCAGTGATAAAGCACCAAAATCACCCACTGGGATTATCTGAGTGTAAGAGTCAGTCAAGGGTATAATTTGTGCCCGGATCCCAGCATGTGTGTCCTACACGGTAGTTGCACATTTTAATTATACATTTTCTCTTTAGAGAATTTTGTTGGCAATTACTACAAAATATTCAATGAAAATTTACTTATCTTCAACTTAAAAGAATCATTTACTTCCAGTAATGCAGTCAACATGCTCCATGTTAAATTAAATATTGAGAAATTTAAAAAAGTAAATAATTCATTATGCTCAAATAAGAATTTTGTTGCTTACCTTTTTTATTAAGCATTTCTTAACAAAATATTATTACATTTATTTTAAAAAATCAAACCATTCATAAATACTGTGAACTGGAATGTTTGTATGAATGTGATGGTGCTAATTAGTTTGTTGCATCCATGAATTCTAGCAGGTTGAAAGTCTGTCAATGTTTGGTTACTTTTTTTTGTATTCATGTCATGGGTTCATTCTCTGTTCACATTGGGTTATTTATAAAATTACAAGTGGGAGACAGGAAGGTTACAGCTGCTAGTTAATTTCAAAATGTCTATTTCCAGTTTATGAAACGTAGTTATCCTTTTCTTGTAAATTCTACATATTAAAAAAAACACTTTGCTGAGATTTGGTTCCATATATGAATGATTCTGCTGTAGGAAAAATTGTTTCACTTATTAAAGCCGTAGTTTCATGCAGTTGTATATGAGACTGTGACAACTGGGATATTTTATTGAACTTCTCAAACCAAAGATGATTTGTGTTTATTAAATTCTTTTTGAAATGAAAAGCCTAAATTAATTGTTTTATTATATTTACACAAATTAATACTATACTCTATAAATGACTTATTTATGATCTTGGCAGATTAATGTGGTTTCTTTCCTCTACTTTAACCCATTTAAATTACAGAGATTGAAATCTACATTAAGGTATTCAGCTGCGTTCTTTCTTAAAAACGTAGTATGCTTTCAAAACATAATGAGTAATTGACAGTTTACATTGCTTAAGTTTGTTTTTGGAACAGTCTCAATAGACCAATCCAATTAATATTAAGTTCAGGCCTAAAAAATCTTACACGTTACATCTACAAAGATTATGATAAAAAAAATCACCATGAATTGATTCTAATCAATACATTCATGTTACATTTTATTTGTCTTTTTAACTATTCACATATTTGCGATTCTCTGGTTTCAGTTTGCACTGACCATATAATGTTAATTTTCCCTTCCATTTACATTTTCTCCAGAATTAATTTACAGAATGTATACACCCACTATGGGTATCCCTCTGTGAAACCACTCATACTGTTGCATCTAACATTTTCCCTCACTCGCTCTCACCTCCAAATCTCCCACACTACTGACTCTGCATGTCTTGTGTATTGTCTGTTTACTCACCCAGGACAATTCACCAGAAACCCTAGGAGCAATGGCAACCGCTTTTATATCAGTCAATCTCCCCTTTGTCGCATTCTTGGAGATTCCAGCCCACGAGGGCAGAAAGAGCCAAGACTGATTGAAAGGAGTGGGACATTTGGCTTGTCAACGTCTATGAGGAGAGTTACCCGGCCCTGGACAATGAAGTCTGTGACTGCTCCTGCAGTGATGCTGAAACCTCCATGTCCTTGCAACCAATTAAGAATTATTGGGCTTTGCTGTGCTGCTCTCCCATTACCGCTGCGGTGAAAGTACTCTTAACATGTCCAAACTCCTACCCTTGTTCACAATGCATTTTCTCTTTTATTTCTTTAAGGCACCAATGGAATCTGCACGTTCTCCACAGATATGAGGGTGCCCCCACAAGATAACTCCTCCTTCACTTCAGTGGGGAAATCCACAGGTGATCCAGAGGATGCACTGATAATGATACTTCCTGCGCTTTCCACCAGCTCTGATACTGACATCTCCAGTGGCTATTTTAGCCAGGTTAGAGCTGTGAGAACGTTCTGATTAATGCATCACTGCCACTTCTTCGCAGCTGGCTGATGAAAAAGTATCCCAGTTCACTGAGCCTCGGATGACTGCCAGAGAACAGGCACCTGCTTTGCACCACACAGGACAAGACCCCGTGGTGTCAGCAATCAAGATCATCATAGAAATGTACAAGCAGACACAGGAGCACAGGCAGGATTGTGGGACAAACTGCCTGAAAGGTTGGAGGTTTCCACCAAAGCTGTTTGTATTATGCTGCATCTGGCTGCCTCCCATGACAGGCTTTTACCAAAAAAAGCCAAAGAATTACTGATGCTGGAAATCAGAAACAAAAAGAGAAATTGCTGGCACAACTCAGCAGGTTGGACAGCATCCGTGGAGAGAAAGCGGAGTTAACGTTTCAGATCCAGTGATCCTTCTTCAGAACACTGTTAACCATTAACTCCTGTTGGACTTTGAGACATGGCCACTTGGTTGATGCACATGCAGTCTCATGCCACATTATGCCACATAAGCCAGTCTCACCTGATTTTCTCACTACATCTTTTAGATGCTGGAAATATTCTGCCCAAAGAGTCCACTTGGAAAAACTTAAACATAATTTCAGCAAAAACATGCTGTGTTGTTTTGTATAAAGCACAAATTTCTGGCTGTAGCAGAATAGTAAGTACAATTATGTCAATCTATTTAGTAATTTATGTCTTGATTAATGGGTGTTTTTTAAGAGTTAACTTCCGCAGTAATAAAAGAAATCCTTTGTCTGCAAAAAGAAAATGCTTCACTTAATGAAGGTGTAATTGATGTGACTATAAAATGTTGTTGAAGCTGATGGTTGTGCATTTCATGATGTACATCATGCTGAGAGCCAGTGAGTATATGTCGTGTGTACCTCTTGCAGGATAAAACAATTGCCAGAAAGAGAGGAACACTAGATGTCGAAGATTTACTTGGAAGATTTACTTGAATAAACAAGATTAATTGAGTGTAAGTTAACAACAGGCAGATACATTTTAATGAGCTAAATGTTGAATTTTAAAAAAGAAATATTAGAAACAAACAGGGAATAGCGAGCTCATTTCATGTCTAGTTAGTTACAAATCAGATTGTTTTCACTACACTTAGTGTTTTCTCTGACAATCAGACTTAGACAGGCAAAGAATTCATTTAATTAATCAGTCACCAAACTCCAGCCAGAGGCAAAAGATTTTTAAAGATTGTTTATGTGGTATATTTTAAACCTTGGTTGCCAGAGATAATCTCTTAAATAAGTATTCACCTTTGAACTATCAAATTGCTGCGATATTAACTGTTCAACAAAAGCTGTATTTCTCTTTATTAACAGTAACAACTAATGAGCTTAGTTAGCTCAGTTGGCTGGACAGCTGGTTTGTGATGCAGAGTAAGCATTGACAGTGTGGGTTTGATTCCCACACTGGCTGCGCTAACTATAAAGGGGTCTCTTTCAAAACCTCTCCTGTCACCTGAGACATGTGACCCTCAGGTTAAATAACCATCAGTTACCTCTTACATAGGAGAACAACCCTATGGTGTGGTACCCTATGGGTTCTGAGGAAGGGTCACTTGCTCCGAAACGTTAACTCTGATTTCACTCCACAGATGCTGCCAGACCTGCTGAGCTTTTCCAGCAATTTGTCTATTGTGTGGTAAGAGTGTAGTGACTTTACCTTTACAGGCTGCTACTAAATGTAGTTGGCTTTGTGTAGCTCAGTACAACACCTTAGCTGAAAATAAGTATAGGACATGTTTTTGAATTTCATGTTCCTGTCCTCCAGCCAATGATAGAACAGTTTCTGATTGGATGAAGAGGTTCAGAGTGGACGCCTCTTTTTATAGATTTTATATTTTAATTTTTAGCAGTGGAAAGTTAATAGATGTTGAAAATGCAGGAGGTCCATCTTGCAATGTATTTTTTGACATTTGTATCCCAATAATGTTGGGTACAATGAATGCTCATATTTTCCTGGCAACTGAGATAGCAATCAGTCATCATTGGGAGATTTCAGATTCAAACGTAGCTTGATCGCAGACGACTGTAAACATGTTTTTAAATAATTTTTAAAGACCAAAGGCTGGCTAATTGCACTATTAGAAGATGCTCTATACCTGAGCAAATCAGCATCAAACACCCATTATATCAAATGGCACTTTCTCAGTCAGCGATTAGGTTGGATTTCATCAGGAACTTTAATTTATTGTTTATTTTCTTGTTGTTTGGTCCAAATGTGAATAAAATGGCTAAATTTGAAAGTCAGAGTGGATGGTCTTGACGTCAGTGCAGCATTTGAACACGTGGGCTATCGAGGAGACCAAACAAAATTGAAGTTAATGGAAATTGGGGGTAATCGTTCTTCTGGTTGAAGTCATAACCTAGCATACTGGAAGATGGTTGTAGTTGGAGACTAATCTTCTCAGCCCCAGGACATCATTACAAGAGTTTTTCAGGGTAATTTGTTAGGCCCACTATTTTGAGCTACTTCACCAATTGCCTTCCTCCAAATGGTCACAAACGGGGGTGTTTTCTAATGACGGCAAAGTGTTCAGTGCTATTCACACAACATCAGATATTGTAGTATTGAATAACCACATACAGCAAGACTTGGACAACATGCAGGCTTGAGCTAATAAGTGTTAAACAATGTTTGCAGTACACAAGTGACCATTTCCAACAAGAGAGTATCTAACCATTTTTTTAAAATCAATATTTAATGACATCACTTGCTGCATCACCCATCATGAACATTCTGTGAGTCTAACACTGACCACAAATTGAGCTGCATTGGCAATATGAATACTATGGCTAACAGCAGGTCTGAGAAATGAAAGTTCTGCAGTAACTCACCTTCTGGCTTCCCAAATTCTGTCCACAAATTAGGAGTACAATGGAATATCGTCGGTTTGCCTGAATGATTGCAACATTCAAGAAGCTGAATGTCTTTTGGAAAAGCTGGTGCACAGTAGCAGCATTAACATCTACAAGATACACTTTGGCAACTCACCAAAGTTCCTTTGACAGTACCTTCCAAATCCGAAAGACGACCACCTCCAAAAAACCAACTCTTTCATTCATATACAACCAACTATAATTTTGATATGACATGTTACTCTTGACATCTGTTTATTTTCACATCCACAAAAGATTCCTTAATAGACTAGTGACATAGTCTGTACAGATTTCAGTGTAAATAAAAGGTTTTGGGTCAACAGAATGATTACAAATGTCAACATGTACTATTACATGCTTTCTAATAATTGTTGATGTGGTTAATAAAACAACGATAAAATGCATTAAAACTACAATTTGATATTATTTCTTTGACAGGAATTGTTCCCTCATTCAGCCAAGCTATACTCTAGAGTCACTTTATACATGCAGCTTTCAATTTAATCAGGAAAACATCATAAATCAGGACTGTAATGTTTGAACACAAATAACAAACATTACAATTAATCTGCAACAATGTACTTATGATGGGAGGCAACTTTAATTTTCTGAATGATTGTTACACTGCTTGATGCTTCATCTAGATATCCAGTCCATCACCCTTTAACAAAACAGTACTCTTCTTCTATAACTTTTTTTTCACAAGAAAAGGAATGTTAAAATTCTCTCATAAAATTGATTTGTGGTAATACTTGAATGAATTGGACTACACTCAGAAAAAGATAAGAACTGCAGTGAAAGAATAATCCATCACAAGCCAACATCTCCCTGTTTATGTAGCATCTGCTACATCACTTTTACACCACATTAACAGCTATTGTAAATGCTGAATGTCTTATTTTATTGTAAACAACATCCAATGATAATAGTTCAGGTTTAATATAGCTCATCAGAAATGAAATTTTATTTCCTAGGATTGTAAATAACATATCATGTGCTCCAAACAAATGTTTATAGCCTGCAGGTCAGAATTATCCCTATTGTCCACAGCTATCTTGTCAATTTAATTTACTTTAAGTACAGGTGAATTCTATGCTGTAATTTGATAATTATTCTCTGCTAATAAATTAAGCCATTGAATGAAAAATCTCAACTCCAGGAAATAAAAAAAACAATAAATAGATATGGCAAATTTAGACAGAAGTCACACGACACCAGGTTATAGTCCAGCAGATTCATTTGATAGCACAAGCTTTCAGAGCACTGCTCCTTTGTCAGGTGACTTCTGACTTTACCCATCCCAGTCCAACACCGGCACCTCCACATCATGGCAAACTTAACCACAACAATATTAAATCGGTGCATGTTGTAAATTGTTTAAAAGTAAAAGTAAAAATAGAATTGTTGTGTAACGCTTAACTGGGAGCAAATTTATTCCTTTCTTTTACGACAATTTGACCTGTTAACACACTAGGAATGGAGATGTAGAACTGTCCCGTTGAGCAGTCCAGCTGAAATCTTTAGAGGCACTACTCCAGGTACTCCAAAAAAATCATAGAGCATATGACGTAAGAGTGGGAGTAAGCCATTCTGCCCTTCTGCTTGGCCTGTTAATGTTGCTGATAGCCTTCAACTTCAAAGCATTTTTTTTTGTGAAACCGGTGGAGAGTGTTGAGTATCTGTGTCATCCCCCAGGATCACCTCATTCCTCCTCTTTTACTTATTTAACCCAGCTTGTACCTGCAGACCTACTGGCACATTCCCATCCCCCTGATCTTTAAAATGACCCTTGGTCATAAGAATGGTTCTGTTCCTTAATACACCCACTAGGTGAGCAGTGGACTCATTTCATCCACATCCCAGTTAATTAAATGAGCGAACATTAATCCTCTGAAAATGTATGGATCTTAAGACTAGAACCCATAATTCAGATGGACCACCTAATTAATGTTCTAAACTCTACTACCTATGTACTCTGCCCTTAATTTGATTGATTGGCTTTTACTTGATGCGAGTAATTATTATGTTGTCTTGCACTAGTTTGCTTATTCTTCCCTATTTTTCTCTTTTACCAGAAATGTACTACCATCATCCATCGTTTATCTTTGTCTGTCACCCCAGAGATACTTCAATATGTATTACTTGTTAAGTATTCTATTGAGTGTTCTTTTCATTATCAGTATTGATATTCATTCTTGGGATGTGGATGTGGTAGCAAGCCAACTCTCAGGTGACTGCACGGATGGCTCACACAGATATGAGCTTGCATTTGTCAGCAGACATTGTCACTTTGGAATCACTGGGAACAGAAGCTGAAGCAGCATTTCCAACTGGCCCTCCAGTTTCTATCTGCATTCGTTCCCGAGACACAATCAATGATTCTTCTTGCAGAGCTTCTCTAAACACACCAAGGATCAGCATAAATTAATGACCCAAATCTTCAACTCTCCGAACAGTCAGTGACCGGACGTATGACCAGAAATGTGCATTGGGACCTTGTGGACGTCCCTACATGCTTACTTCTGTGGGAATTGCCCAGGGAAGTCCTGATGGGTGATTGTCCTTTAACCTGAGTCGTCACTGGATTAGAATTGGAAATATGGAACTGTTCCAAGGCCTTACCTTGATGGTAACCACAAAATATTAGACTGAAAATATCTTGGTCTAACCCAACAACTGACTCCCAATCACTCAGACTGTGCTCTCTTACAATATCTCGACCTCTGACCAACCATCTGACCACTGACTATCCTCTAAACCCTACCATATTGATCCTCCACTACCACTTTAGCTACCCAATTACCCTTCAAACAGAACTATCACCTTTCCTAACTACCATTTCACTTGACCTACTATCACATACATATTTACTGTCTGACCAACCCATCAAATCACTTAGCTCACCCCCTACCCATCCTACACTCTACCCATTTCCACATTCAGTTTACTGACCTGTTCAAACATTCACTAACATTCACATTGGCCCTTTAAACTTCCCTTGTGGCAGCAAGTGTCATTAAAATTTGGGGGGAGGGGGTGCGTTGGTGGGGAGGGGGGGACCTGGTGGTACTGGTGGTGTGTGTGTGTGTGTGTGTGTGTGTGTGTGTGTGTGTGTGTGAGAGATAGAGAGAGAGAGAGAGAGACAGAGTGTGTGTCTGTGTGTGTGTGGGAGAGAGTGTGTGTGAGAGAGAGAGAGAGAGTGTGTGTGTGTGTGTGTGTGTATGTATGTGTGGGGGGGAGAGAGAGAGAGTGTGTGTGTGCGTGTGTAAGAGTGTGTGTGTGGGAGAGAGGGTGTTTGTGTGTGGGAGTGTGTCTGTATGAATGTGTGTGAGAGTGTGAGAGTGTGGGAGAGAGAGAATTTGTGTGTGTGTGTGTGTGTGTGTGGGAGAGAGAGAGACAGTGTGTGTGTGCGTGTGTGAGAGTGTGTGTGTGAGAGTGTGTGTGTGGGAGAGAGGGTGTTTGTTTGTGGGAGTGTGTGTGTATGAATGTGTGTGAGAGTGTGAGAGTGTGGGAGAGAGAGAATGTGTGTGTGTGTGTGTGTGTGTGTGTGTGTGTGTGTGTATGCTGCAATGGAGCTCAAAGCGTTTTGTGCTCCACATTTCTTTGAAGCCCTGGCAATTAATGCAGAACCACATCCTGGCAGGGAAAATTTCAAACAGACTGGAAATTCAATAATAATTGCTCCTTAGAAGATCAATGACGTTATTTCTCCTTGATTATTCAACACATGTTCATTGTTTCATTCATTCACAGGACATGGGCATCACTCACTAGATTAGCATTTATTGCCCATCTCTAATTGCCCTCGAGAAGATGGTATTGAGCTGCTTCTTGCACCACTGTAGGTAATTGAACCCAGAGTGCTGTTAGGAACAGAATTCCAGGATCTAGAGCCAGAAATAGTGAAAGAACTGTGATATATTTCCAAGGCAGGATAATGTGTGACTCAGAGGGGACTTTTCAGCTGCTGCCTTTCTATATCGTAGTGGTCATGGGTTTGGAAGGTGTTGCCCGAGAAGCCATGTTTAATTCCTGGACTACAACTTATACAGGGTGCACACTGCTGTAGGTCAAATGATGGAGGGAATGAACATTTAGAACATAGAACATAGAACATAGAACGTTACAGCGCAGTACAGGCCCTTCGGCCCTCGATGTTGCGCCGACCTGTGAAACCAATCTGAAGCCCATCTAACCTAAACTATTCCATTATCATCCATATGTCTATCCAATGACCATTTAAATGCCCTTAAAGTGGGCAAGTCTACTATTTTTGCAGGCAGGACATTCCACACCTTACTACTCTCTGAGTAAAGAACCTACCTCTGACATCTGTCCTATATCTATCACCCCTCAATTTAAAGCTATGTCCCCTCGTGCTAGCCATCACCATCTGAGGAAAAAGGCTCCCACTGTCCACCCTATCTAATCCTCTGATCATCTTGTATGTCTCTATCAAGTCACCTCTTAACCTTCTTCTCTCTAACGAAAACAGCCTCAAGACCCTCAGCCTTTCCTCATAAGACCTTCCCTCCATACCAGGCAACATCCTGGTAAATCTCCTCTGCACCCTTTCCAATGTTTCCACATCCTTCCCATAATGCGGTGACCAGAACTGTACGCAATACTCCAAGTGCAGCCGCACCAGAGTTTTGTACAGCTGCAACATGACCTCATGGCTCCGAAACTCAATCCCTCTACCAATAAAACCTAACATACTGTACGCCTTCTTAACAATGCTATCAACCTGGGTGGCAACATGGACACCGAGATTTTTCTGCTCATCCACACTACCAAGAATCTTACCATTAGCCCAGTACTCTGTATTCCTGTTATTCCTTCCAAAGTGAATCACCTCACACTTTTCCGCATTAAACTCCATTTGCCACCTCTCAGCCCAGCTCTGCAGCTTATCTATGTCCCTCTGTAACCTGCAACATCCTTCCGCACTATCCACAACTCCACCAACTTTGGTGTCATCCGCAAATTTACTAACCCATCCTTCTACGCCCTCATACAGGTTATTTATAAAAATGACAAACTGCAGTGGCCCCAAAACAGATCCTTGAGGTACACCACTAGTAACTGAACTCCAGGATGAACATTTCCCATCAACCACCACCCTCTGTCTTCTTACAGCTAGCCAATTTCTGATCCAAACCGCTAAATCACCCTCAATCCCATGCCTCCGTATTTTCTGCAATAGCCTACCATGGGGAACCTTATCAAATGCTTTACTGAAATCCAAATACACCACATCAACCGCTTTACCCTCATCCACCTGTTTGGTCACCTTCTCAAAGAACTAAAGTGGTTAGACGGAGTGCTAATCAAGCAGGTTCCTTTGTTCTGAATGTTATTGAGCATCTTGAGTGGCGTTGGGGCTGTGTTCATCCACACAAATGGAAAGTATTCCATCATACTCTTGACTTGTGTTTTATAAAGGTAGACTGGCTTTGGGGAGTCAGGAAGGTAAGCTAACTGCAGCAGAGTTCCCGATCTTTGACTCCGACCTGCAGGATGTTGACAGTATGGGAGTCAGCAATTGTAATTTAAAGTTGTGACGATTAGATTCTTTCTTGTTGGAGATGGTCATTCACTGGCACTTGAGTGGCATGAATGTTATTGGCCACATATCAGCCCAAGCTTGAATGTTAGCTAGATCTTGCTGCATATGGACATAAAGTGCTTCAGCGTCTGCGAAATCTGCAGTGATACTGAACATGGTGTACTCATCAGCAAATTACTTTTTTCAATGTTATGACGGACAGAAGGTGATTAATAAAATAGCTATGATTCAAATTTTCTTTTGATTGTCATGTATTTTAATTGATATGTATTATGTTTTCATGCAAAATAACACTGTATATCAATATTATCATCTTGTAACAACACTGTTCCCATATCTCCATTACTGACAGCAACAGCTATTATGAAAGCTTTTCATTTTTAAATTTAGAGCAGTCAAAGCAGGTGTATTTATTAATACTGCCTTCAGACTCTCCAAGGCAGTCTGACAAGACTCTGTCTAGTTAAATGTTGGTATTTTCTCCAAAATGTTCATTAATGGGGTAATTACCATGCCAAAATTTGAGACAAACATCCTATAAAACCCACATGTTCTGATGAATTTCCCATTTAGTTTCAGGAACAGGAAAGCCCATAATTGCTCAAACTTTAGCTTCCTCGAGCAACATTCAACCTTACCCCTCTAAATATCCTCAATAGGTGACTTTGGCCTCTTCATTCACTCTTCACCAAACTCATCACCAAATCAGCCTCTTGTAATCTTCCAAACATATGTTCCATGTGTTCCTTCCAAGTTTTTCTGTAGACGAATAGATCAATGATATACACAGCACAGCTGTGAAATGTGGCAATTAACTTACTTTGTGAATGTTTGAACGGTAGCTGGTGAATTCTGCATTCCAAATGACATAACCTTATATTGGTACAGGCAGAATTACAGTCATGTCTATGCAGGGGTACCACGATGTAGGAAAAATGAACATTTTACTTTTTTGAAAAAAATACGGAGAATGGAAAATCTCGGTTGTAATAAGATGGAGTCAAGAGGGTTAAGTGATTTACCTCTTTGTCTGCAAATATGGCCAAAACATGGATGTTAGCCAGCTTATCCGGTCAGGACATTAAAATGTAAATAACCTTGCTGGAACATTCCTTTGACACAACAGTCCAAATACAATACATTTGTTCTGTGATCTAAAAGTTGTAATTGCCCAAATGCCTATAGGAACTGATGCACAATGATCCTCAGATCTAACGTCTAGAGAATAAAATTAACTCCAAGATGGTGACAGAGTAGGACTCCTGATCCAAAGCCCGTCCGCTTCGTCCATTTCTTTTCTTTCTTCTTCTCTCTCTTTTCACCTTTCTCTCCAATTTTACCTCCCATCCTTGAGTGGCACCGGCAATGTCAGGGGTGAAAGCCAGCATGGACTCCTGGCTTCAGCATAGACTCAAACACCTGCCCTCAAGGTGAAGCCTGGCGTGGCCTGGGTTGGAAGGGCTGTCACTTCTGAACACTCACTTCTCTATTTTTATAATTTATTTCTGGACTTTATATTTCTTTACTTTTCTAATTTTTGGCCCCATGAATTTGTACTGAAAATCTGTACCTTGGTACCTAAAATGGCGTCATAAGTGGCAACTTATAATTTTTTCACTCTACGCATGTGAGAAAAGCTAATTCTAATTCTAATTCTAATTCCAAAAATTTGACAGAACGGCATGAGAAGCATCAATTCCATCACAAGAAAATTCAAATGACAGCAGTTCAAAGTATGCCAATGTTAAATTCATCACAAATTATTTGCTTGGACAATGGGAACATTGAGACTATGGTTATGTGACATATGGTTATGGTTGATGTCAACTAATCTGGGAATCAAGGAGACCACACAGGGAAGAGATTACACCCAACAACAGAGTGTGCACCTGCCTATAGTCCAATAACAAGCAGCGAAGTGGGGCTTTGCTTTTATATACTGCTTTCCAGATCCAAGCCAGATCGTCTCTCCAGCGACTGAATTACACCATTAGTGCCAGCAAATTCAGAAACCTACTTTAGAAAGGAGCAAGAAACTCAGAATCCATTGCCAGAAAATTCTGACCTCTATTATCTTCAGAGAATTGTAGCAAATTGTCAGGCTGGCAAAGATTCCAGCTTTCACCTCGACACATAAGAGTAATAATGACTTTTTGGACTCTTTAAAAACTTTAAGTGCATGCTGCCTCTTTTGTAATCATCATTTCTCGTGATACCAGGATGACTAGAGAACTCCAGCTACTTTGACTTATTTCAAAGATATCATTGCTCAGCATAAACTTAATTTCATCTCCGTGTTGAGCCAATTATCCAGAATTGAGTCACTAAAAGTTTTGTTTAACAGTTGCAACATTTTCCACATCAGTGTAACGCATAGCTAAGAAGTTCTTTCCTGTTTATCTATACACACTGATCTGTTTGTTTTTTATTGGCCTGTCTATTTCAACAAGAGTTCCCTCAGAAAGGCTACAATATTGTTTTCTTAACATCTCTGTATTAGTTAATGTCATTACTAAGGTGGTTCACTCTAAGTATTTTCCACCTTTAACTCAGCGTTTTAATCTTCTAGTATATTTATAGTCCCATTTTACTTCTATACTATCTAGATCAATGGTTGATAGCCAGCACACCACACTCCTCACCCCCAGCTCATAAAATAATTTCAAATGACATCCTTGTTGATGTGATTTTCTGCCTGCAGTACTAATCAGATTATTTACCTTGTTGAGTTTTTTTTTAACAGAAACTAATGTACTAAATCTAGCATTGGGTTCATCCAGCAATGGGATCAGAATCAACACTTTATTTGCAGACTTAAAGGTTTGAGTTCAGCTGTCGTATCAGCTCAGCTTTACATTATTTATTGAGAAGCTCTAACGTGTCCCCAAGCTGAAGTAGATCTTTTTCATAATCTTTCTTGAAACTTAAACTCATAATCTATGAGACTAATTTCTTCTTCATAGGCCATAACCTTTCCTTTAACGAATTTAAGTGGTCCCTTTACTTAATGTCCATAGATGAACTCAAAGGGACTGAAGCGAGTTGACTCATTAGATGGGTCTCTAATGGCAAATAATAAAAATGAAATTCTCTTATCCCAGTCCTCGGGATATTCAAAGCAATAAACTCTAATCATAGTTTTTAAGGTTTGATGGCATGTTGCCAAAGCCCCGAGATTGGGTGGTGTGCAAATGATTATACCTTCTTTCCTTGTAACCTACCTACAATATTCATGACATGAAATCACGATTAGACTGAACTTCTCTGACTAGTGCATACCTGGTAAAATAAAATGTTGTTTTCTTTAATGCTGTCTTTTACAGTATTGTTTTCAAAGAAAAATCTGGGAATTGGGCAGGAAAAATCCATGATGTTGATCAGATGTTGAAAAGATATTGATACCCCATTTTGATTTTGGGTAGATATCCCTCACAATCCACTCAAACCCTGCTAAATAGTTCATCAAATGTAGATAATATGATCAATAGAGTTGGTTTCATTGCTGCCTAGATCTTCACAACGAGTTGGCGTGTAAGATATCTCAGAGTCATAGAGGTGTACAGCATGGAAACAGACCTTTCAGTCCATCTCATCCATGCTAACCAGATATCCTAAATTAATCTGGTCCCATTTCCCAGCATATGGCCCATATTCTTCTAAATCCTTTCTATTCATTTATGTTGTAATTGTACCAGCTTCCATCACTTCCTCTGGCAGCTCATTCCATACATGCACCACCCTCTGCGTGAAAAAGTTGCCCTCAGGTCCCTTTTAAATCTTTTCCCTCTCATCATAAACATATGCCCTCTAGTTTTGGGCTCTCCTACCCTGGGAAAAGGACTTTGGCTGCTCACTCTATCCATGCCCTTCATGATTTTATAAACATCTATAAAGTCACACCTCAGCCTCTGACACTCCAGGGAAAATAGCACCAGCCTATTGCAGAGTTCAGCCACATCTCCTTATAATTCTGGTCAAAGTAAGACTTTAACCTGTGTCCTTCTTGTTGTTAAATGACCTGCCATCAGACTTTAATGGAGAATTTTTTAAATTACCCAGCAGTAAACAGGAGAGACAATAATTTGATGAACTACTGACCATTCCTCTTCTATTAGTGTCTGAGAAAGTTTCTGTTGTATAAGATAAGGGTTCTGAACTGGTCAATATTGGAGATTTTAATGATCTCTACCCAATGTGGCTCGATGAGCAATAGAACTATCAGCAATGTGCCCAATACATTCATAGGGGAAATCTGAGACCTAGCTGACAGGTATTGTAGAACCTATTTATGTCAGTGGACATTTCATAAATTTTAAGCTTGATACAGGGGTGGGTGTCACAGATTTATCAGATTGAATATCATGGAAGAAACAAAAATTACAGCCTACAGAAATGCAATTACATGATTAAGGTAGCATAAACTATCAAGATTATACTAAATGTATACATTCTGCAACACCAAAAGTATACCAGTTGAGAACGTATACATGATTTACAATCAACACATCTCACATGTTCAACTTGTTCCAAGAGATAGTGAACAGTTCAAGAAAAAACAAATCTATTCCAAGAGAAGTCAGTCAGAAAATATTTGATCCAGGAACAAATAATGTTGTGCAACTGGTCAAAGGGGCAAATAGCAGATTTCATTGAGTTTTCCATGCTCATGACAGAACCTAGAAAAAGAAAAAAAAAACTCTATTCAGACCATTTTTGCTAGCATAAGAGAATTGTTTCTGACTATCAACATGAAGGAAATCCATAACTATACAGTAGTGGTGGGAATGTTTCTACTTCCAATCCTCATTGCAAAATTTCATATGACAGAAATCAGCAGTTTACACACAGAATGTAATACTGGCAGCAAAAATGAGCAGTACCATCCACTTGAGCCTATTGATGATTTTTAAACAAGTCATTCAGGTAGCAAAACTGTGCAGAACAAATTTTTACTGCAGATTTGACCTTCACATCAGGTGATGAGGTGACACAAAGTTGAGAGGGACATTTCAGTTCTTTGTCTTCCAAAGCAGAAAAAGCAATGCCAGTAACAAAGATAATGCTCAGTAACTAGAAATCCTTTGGTAACATGACCTAGAATGGGAAAATATATGTGTCCCTCTCAAATATAAGAACCTTGGAGGAAGAATGAAATAATGTTTCTTTAAGAAGTGAATCACTTGATACTGATGAGTGTTCTTCCAATGCTCATGGGCTTATTCAGGTTTGGTTGAGCTGTTACAGAGTGTACAGCTTCAGAATAAGAACCTCCCCATAGGATTATAGCAAATGTTGAGTTTCTATGTTCTTATTTCTGATTGGAGCCTACTAACCGCTGTCTTTGATCACACAGCGTATCGAAGCAGTTCTTTTCGGATTTGGTTAAAGGTAGTGAAGAGGCAACAGCAATTTGTTTAAATATGAAGATTTATTGAGTAATAATAAATGAGTAAGTAAATAAAAAGAATGAACAAGAGAGAAAAACAACAATGAGCCTCACGTCCTTCAGCCTGTCAGGGACTCCTCGTTTGATGGCTGGTCAGGAGGCTGAGGTTATTCTTGGTACCGTTCACATCCTTGGTTCAAGGTGAAGTCTGATGACTTGGAAGAAAACTCTTTTACAGTGTAACAAACAGCCAAGCACAGAAAACAGCACAGAAAAGCAACTTTGATTATGCCATCTCTGGCCTGTACAGGAATGTTCACAGGACTTATTGAAGGTCATGTAGCTGTTGAATATCATCAACAAGTTTGGTGCTTCAACCCATCCTATACAATCCACCCCTGACGATATTTGACAGCGCGCGTTACAATTGCAGATGCAGATGTAAATCAGTGCCAGCTGCATGAGAATGCATAATAAGAGTATGTAACCTACACTAGGAGATTAAAACTACAATGAAAATAACTAGCACCAATACAAGCAATACAACAATAGGGTGTATCATCAAATTAATGGTCACAGTGGCCTTTGGGAACCAACCCCTAAATATATATCCCACCCCTGAGGTACGATGGAATTTAAACAGCAACAATTCATACCACGTGACCATCTGCCCCCGATGGGCTCAAAATTCAGATGAGCCCACAGAGGATTAGCATTTTCATGCTTACGCTAATGGCAGTAATGTCCTTAATTACATTTGCTGTGCAACCACATCACATATGTACACACAACTTAAATCTATTCTGGCCAACATCCTGGGGGTTGAGGATCCCATTCCTGCTGAGAGCCCTCAAAACCTGCAAGAGGGAGAGAGCGAGAGAAAAAAATGCGTGCGCCAGACTAGCTGGCTATTAGTTGATTTTACATTTTTTCAATTAATCTATTCACATAATTTGCTCTAGAAGTCAGCATGTTCCAGATTCAAGTTCCTTAATTTGAGAGTTTTTTTTAAATCCTCCAGTTCCCTATCCACAGAGCACTTCACCCAATAACAGGAAAATAACATCATACATGGGCTCAGAATTTCTCCAGCTCTCTTCATCTGTATCTGTCCTGAGGATACTTCTCCAATATATTTCCCTCCTTGGCAATTGTATGAATGATTGTATCATTGAGTGGTAACCACCTCCAAATGCAGGGACCCCCTTTTGAGCTAGAATATACGTGGTATCAAACAACACAGCTCTAACGTTCATCAGGCTTTACCTTCAACTTATGCTTTCTGCCTTTTATTTTTCCCCCAGGGTTCCCTTACCACAGGCTCCTACCCCACTGAGTCTTAGCTCAGCCTTCTTTCACATACACTAACTGTCCTAACATTACAATTCCACCTACTGGTTTAGTCATACTAACACTCAAGATGGGGTATTTGTGTGTCATCCAATGGGCTCTTTCACTCAGTCCACTATTATTCCTCCCAGAGTCCATAGTCTTTCATTGCTGCAACATGCTGATATAAGAGCTAATCACGCTTTTTATTTTGATTGTACTTCCTTTTATATCCCTTTTACTAATAATACTTGCATTGTTTTAAAGTCAGTTTCTGTACGGATTTTGTGTCAGTGTCAGTTAACTGATGTTTTTGTGGTCTTCCAAGCCAAACTAATCCTGCCGTCAAGTGGGTATACGTTGAGACCTGTTCTTCACTGCATGTTTTTGTACTGTCTCATGTTTGTTAGCTCAAAGGTAACATTCACTTTTGCACACTTACATCGGTGTCCCAAGACCATATCAGGCATTCTTGACTCCAACATAATCTTATCAAATGATCTATGAGGTTTTACTTATCTCGTCACGTATGGTCTCGATACCTCGGGTTGTGGCTTGATCACCAATTCAGTTTTTGTCAGAAGGAAAGACAAGGACGCAAACATCACCAAGAGAAATCCATCAGGTTGGTGCACTCATCTAAACTTCCTTTGCACTAAAATGCACTTTTTTAAAAAATTCATTCCACAGGATGTGGGTGTCGCTGGCTAGGCCAGCATTTATTGACCATCGGGCACTTATGAGTGAACCACATTGCTGCAGGTCTGGAGTCACATGTAGGCCAGACCAGGTAAGGATGGCAGTTTCTTTTCCTAAAGTACATTAATGAACCAGATTGTTTTTTCCTGACAATCGAAATGGATTGATGCTCATCACTAGATTCTTAATTCCAGATATATTTATTGAATTCAAATTCCACCATCTGCCATAGCAGGATTCAAACCTAAGTGCCCAGAACATTATCTGGGTCTCTGGATTAACAGTCTAGTGATAATACCACTAGGCTATTGCCTCCCCTGACCTCAATTGCCATCTCAATACATTACACTAATCTTTTTTCATTTTCTGTCACCAGTATCCACCCTCAATTATTTCATCTCATCCAATTTTGCAATTTAATTATTACCACCATATCTAATTCCAGAGATCTGTAGAGATTTGTAATCCATGGAATATAATCTTATTTTAAAACAGAAGTCAAACTTACATAACATACTTTGTTTCAGAAATAGTAGGAACTGCAGATGCTGGAGAATCCAAGACAACAAGGTGCAGAGCTGGATGAACACAGCAGGCCAA
>NC_063336.1:107343995-107374703 GCF_021869965.1 Rhincodon typus
ACATGTCCATCCTGGGCCTCCTGCAGTGCCACAACGATGCCACCCGAAGGTTGCAGGAACAGCAACTCATATTCCGCTTGGGAACCCTGCAGCCCAATGGTATCAATGTGGATTTCACAAGCTTCAAAATCTCCCCTCCCCCTACCGCATCCCAAAACCAGCCCAGCTTGTCCCCGCCTCCCTAACCTGTTCTTCCTCCCACCTATCCCCTCCTCCCACCTCAAGCCGCACCCCCATCTCCTACCTACCAACCTCATCCCGCCCCCTTGACCTGTCCGTCTTCCCTGGACTGACCTATCCCCTCCCTAACTCCCCACCTACACTCACCTTTACTGGCTCCACCCCCGCCTCTTCGACCTGTCTGTTTCCTCTCCACCTATCCATCTTCTATCCGCCTTCCCCTCTCTCCCTATTTATTTCAGAACCCCCTTCCCCTTCCCCATTTCTGAAGAAGGGTCTAGGCCCGAAACGTCAGCCTTCCTGCTCCTCTGATGCTGCTTGGCCTGCTGTGTTCATCCAGCCCTGCACCTTCTTGTCTCTAACATACTTTGTTTGTTCTTTTTCCAAGATGACCACTTTGTTTAAAAGTTACTTGATGACTCATTCTCGATATTTGATATATCTCTATGTAAATGTGCCCAAATTCAATATTCTGTTTACTCTCTCAAAGTCACGAACCATGTTTGTATGCATTAAAATGATTGAGACTGTGTGCATGCACTTTATCATTTCCTAGAATCCTTTTAAATGTTCAGGTAACTATTCCATTTAGATGTTTTAGAATACCAGGGCATGAGAGCCTTAATATAGTTTTTGTCATGATATGCTTAAGGGTACCCAGAATCTGTGGTTTCAAGATTCCTGACACTCACTACAATTGATATTTCCACAGTACTCCCCCAATACTGAAATGTGTTATTGATGAATGGCTTAATGTGTTGAGGGTGCCTCATCCGTCACTGTGTGGTAACATTTCAATTCTGCAAACGGGTTCAGCCTTCAGTGTCTCCAATTTCTAAAAGAAAACAAGCTCCATCCATTCAATATCAAGTAGAATGGGTTAATTAAATTCAATCTACTACTGATTCAAAAAAAGAGTGGGGCGTAACCTCTTGCATATAATTGTCAGTCTCTCCTCCTCCTTTAAGAAAGGAAAAGCCCATCCCTTTGTTAAATTTACATTTCCAAAACTCCTTGCACACAGGGAGTTGCATTTTCAACATTCCAGTGTCCCTATCGCTTGGATATTAGCAATGAGTAAATCTTATCATTCAGAATTAAAGATTCACTCATGTTAAAACATTATTTGGAAGTTTACTATGGCCAGAAAATGAAATTCCAAACATGGTAATTTCTGGAAATAAAATTTACCCAAGTCCAAACGCAACATGGAGCCAATTCCAAAAGATAAATTTTCAAACGTTAGGAACCAAATTTTTGAAGCAATATTTTGCAGATTTTTTGCTTTACACAAGCAGTGACCGTTTCTTAAAATGACATTGTATTAATCATACATGCACCACACAGGCACACAACATACTTTTAAAATCACCATCTCTTCCCAAAATGCAAACTAACTTCTAAGTATCCCCAGATCTCGAGCTCCAGAGAACATATTGTGCAAGACAACATTTAGCAACCAACAAACGAAGCTGCATTCAAACAAAACCACAAAAAGTTAACACTTCTGCAAGGTACAGTGCAGAAACCTGACCTCCACGTCTTCTTTTTCAGGTTATAACTGTCCTACATCCTTTCGGGGGTCCTAATTTTGCTAACATATTAGCTACAGACCCAAAGTCAAAGTCTGCCACATTCCACCCTGGAATACGAAAGGTCTCCGGGAGCATCAGGTTGCTTTTCCCTTCTCTTACCCATTTTCGCAAATCCCATCCTGTTGCCAAAAATGTCTTGGATCACAAAGTGTATCCAAGCGGTTCTTTACTGCTGTTAAATGTAGTTAACAGAAGGATCGACAACAGCAGTTTGCTGAAATACGAACATTTACTGACTAACAATAAAAGACGAAAAAGAAAGGAACATTTCTTAATTAAATAAAAAGAATGGAAAAGACAGGAAAGAAACAGTGAGCCTCACAGCTTTTAGCTCTTTGGGAACCCATCGATTCATAGCTGGTCTGGCGGCTAAGGTTGTTCCTGGCACCATTCCTGACCCCAGTCCGAGGTGAAGTCCGGTGACTCAAAACTCTCTCTCTCTCTCTCTTAGAGATAGCTAGAACTGCCCATGCTGGAGTCAGAGATAACACAGTGTGGAGCTGGGGGAACACAGCAGGCCAGGCAGCATCAGAGGTGCAGGAGAGTCAATGTTTCCGGTCAGGACATTTAATCTCCCCGGGGGACAGGGAAGGGAGCTGGGAAATAAATAGAGGGAGGAAGAATGTGGCCAGGGGAAGGTAGGTGGGATGGTGATAGGTGGATGCAGGTAGGGAGCAGTGGGGATTGGTCAGTGGGATGGATGGGGCGGAAGGGCATGCAGCTGTCGAATATCATCAACAATTTTAGCCCTTCAGACCATCCTACACAACTGCCCAGTGCCAAATAAGACCGTTGTCCACTGATGCAGGGCATGATCAAAAAGAAGAAATTACTTGCTCAGGAATTGAGCACACTGCAAAGCAGAAAGCTTTTGTTTTCATTGAGCAAGTTATTCTATAATGGAAATTCATAAGATCAAAAGGTTCTAACGTGGTTATGAGCTAACTACTTGATTCAGTAGAATAAATATCCTCTATAAAATATAATCAAGAGAGTAAGAGTTCTCCAGATATAGTAAAGGGACAACCACCTGAGATAGAAGATTATAGACTGAAGATTATATCAGAGAAAGTGGGTAAAAATGTAGCTTATCAGATTAGTTTACAGAAAAGTACAAATCAGTGACTAATATTGTCCCACAAAAGTCCAGGTTCAGGCTTTAATTATCTAACATTTTATTCATGATTTATTGATAGAAATAGAAACCTACATATCCAAATTTGCTAATAACACAAAGATAGACAGTGTTGTAAGTAATGTGTTCAAAGCATAAACAGAGAGAAAAAAACAATGAGAATAATTTTTCCAGTCCATTCAGGCTGCCACAGGGAGTTGGGAGGTTTGGGGGGGTTGGGGAATGAAAAAGCCCTAGAAACTGGATCCAGGTTGGGATCTTATCATAATGGCCCCTCAGCCAGAGTACCCTAGGTTGGAAACAAAAACAGAAATTGCCGGAAAAGCTCAACAAGTCTGGCAGCATCTGTGGACAGAAATCACAGCTAACATTTCAGGTTGAGTGACTCTTCCTCAGTACCCTAGGGTAAGATTGAAGGACAGTGGCAAATCTTCCTTTTATCTCTCGATAAGTAAGTAAAAAGTGGATAGGGTGGAACTGGTTTAACCCTGAAGCCTTGATTTCCCAGCCTTGGAACTTATTTCTGGATAATAGCAGGAACTCACCAGGATTACAAAGTAGAGCACAGTGGGAGAGATTCTTCAGTGAAACTGACAGATGGAGAAGGCTTTGATCAATTACACTGATAGGCTGCTGTTCAAGGCATTTCATCTTGCAAAGAGTGATTGTACAGTTTGGCAGCTGATTGGCAACTTCTTGGAAGGTGTCTCACTTGTCTCATACTTAATTCACCTTCTGCTGCATTCCCCTACTGTAAGCCTTCTGTGCAGCATGGGAGCAGGTAATGCAACTACAACTCCCACCTCTATTAAGAACTGAGAGCAGAGGTCACACCACCAACATCAGCACTACTGGAGACAGGAACAGCACAAACAGCACCACCACATGTTTTCTCTTCAGCACATGGCCCTCCATTTATACAAAGGAGAGGGATAATAAGAACGAGCTGGATCTCCAGTTCAGGCCCAATTGGCAAAGGGTCAGCTCTCTCAATGCGTCCAAGATTACAATGAGATATAATTGAAAACCGTTGTAAGACAATGCAATTACATAATACAAAGGATGAATACTATGCAGTAACCTCCTTCCCAACACGCTCCCACGTTGGAAATGTTGAAGAGCTTTGTTTTGTTTTGCAATCTCCACTGGGCTTCTCATTTTCAGTGGTTATTTCTCTGTTTCCAAAGTTTTAAACCCTGTATATCGGATGTTGGTGTGTTAAGTGGGCTTTTATGTTGGCTCCTCCTGGCAAAAAATAAATTTGGTCCCGATACACCATTACAGCTGACCCTTGATCTATCCTCTGGAACCCTCCACCACAACCAGGAATCCCCAAACACACCCACACCACCTCCATCAAACTCAAACTCCTTCCTCGCTCCCTAACACAATCCAAACCAATCACCACAGGTACAAACACTAGACCTATAGCATCCTGACAATGGGAAGACAATGGCCTTGTGATATTTTCACTCAACTATTAATCCAGAAACCCATGTAATGTTCTGGGGGCCGATTCAAATCCTGCCATGGCAGATGGTTGATGTTGTATTCAATAAAAAAGTTGCATTGAAAGTCTGATGATAACTATGAAATTGCTTTTAATTGTCATTACAAACAAGAACCATCTAGTTCACTAATGGTCCTTTAGGGAAGAAAATCTACTCTCCCTAATTGGTCTGGTCTACATGTTAATGTTGATGTTATTAATGTTGATCTTGTCTAGCACCCATCCTGTGGGGTGTAACCTACATGCCTGACTCTGTCTAAGTATTTTTTCACCTTATGATCTGTATGTCTTTGATTGCTATGATCTGCCTATACTGCTTGCAAACAAAGCTTTTCACTTTACTTGGGTACACATGTCAATAAATTAAATCAAATCGAATCAAATCAAATGTGACTCCAGACCCAGATTGTGTGGTTGACCCTAAAGTGCCTTCTGGGCAATAAAGTACAGGCAATAAGTGCTAGTCCAGCCAGTGACGTTCACACTCTATGAACAAATTAATAAAAAGCTGATACCCCCAACCACGCCCCCAATCCACAAGACCACCCCTCCAAGTGGGACAGTCCTAACAACTTCCAACTGACCCTAGAACCTCAACACCCTCCTCCCATTTTCCCAAAGCCCTCAACCCACTTACCTGCCACTCAACCCCACCCACCAGCATCTTAATACGTAACCCACATGATGCCTTTCTCCTTCAACCACCTGACAGTCTAGCCCCAACTAACTTTCCACCTACACCATTAAGTACTGCCATTCTGCACCTCATTCACCATGTGCCATCCTACATCCTCATCCAACTTCCAGATAACTCCCTCATGTGGACAGCACCCTATCCCCCACCCACAAGCCAGTGTGCCCCCCACGAACTTCTCATCATACCCTCACCTACTTGATACCCTATGACCTTCTCTAACAGGCCACCCTACACCCTCAGCCATTTGGCACCATATCCCCTCACTGCCCTACTCCCTGTCCTAACTACCTTACCCACTTACCTTCTGTTGGGAATTGTCACAAAGGCTTCAGGGTCTTTAAATTTTGGAATACTGTATCTAATGTGGAGGAAGAAAGGGACATGGTTTCAATGCCTATACACTAACACTTGCCTTGGACTAGACTGCTTCAGCTTGAAAGGCTCCTGACTTAGAGATTGACATGGAGAACTCCTCCATAGGTAAGTGCACTTTTTATCTGACTGGAGTGAGATATGGGGTTTCCGACACTGATCAGAAGATCTGGACCAGGGTCTAAATTTAGTTCCAGAGGAGGCACTGCATGTTTCCCTTCCAATAAAATTGTCTTAAAGAATCTCCACTGAATGATACTATCCTGCCTTAATTGTTTCTCCAAGTAATAAAATGGCCAAAGTTCCCCACTAACTCCACATGTAGGTTAAAAAGCCTGCAGATTCTCAGCTCATTATATTTCCATCAAGAAAAACAAAAATATGTTAAAAGGAGATGACAACATGAGGTCAACTTGCTGCACTGCAGGCACATAAGCACTGAAGAAACCATCACTTCAGTGTCTCTATGCTGTGACTGCATTGCCTTAGGGCCATTCACTCCACAGAAAGTATTTAATAGCATTATGAAATACTCCCATGTTATGGGCACCCAGTATCATGTCAAATGTTCCATCTTATTTCACACTCATTGTTCAGAAATGTTTTTTACATATGTACACATTCCAAATGGCAAAACTTATCGAGTAAAGCTTCTTTTACAAGAAAGAGTCTATACTTTCAGAAAATTCCAAAATATCTAATCCATAGAATCCCTAACATGTGGAGACAGGCCATTTGGCCCAACAAATCCACATTGACTCTCCAAAAAGCAACCCATCTACTGACTCACTCTCCCAACACTGTATTTCCCATGGCCAACTCACTTAACTTACACATCCCTGGACACGATGGACAATTTAGCATAGCTAATCCACCTAACCTGCACATCTTTGGACTGTGGGGAAAAACTGGAGCACTGGGCAGAAACACACGCAGACACAAGGAGAACATGCAAACTCCACATAGACAGTCACCTGAGGCTGGAATTGAACCCAGATGCCTGATACTTTAAGGAAGCAGTGCCAACCACTGAGTCACTATGCCACGTTAAATTAACTGACTCCTCTTTCCAGTGTGAAGCAGTCATAATTCTTACTATCTAAAGATTCAGCAAAATATGAACTGTTTTCAAATTATCAGTAATACAGTCTCAAACATCTGCCAAATCCAGATACATCAACTAACCAGAGAGGATATTTTAAAGATTAATACTTGATTAAATATAGCGTAGTAAAAATGACTCGGATGAACACACACACTAATATTCCCTGATGGCCATACAGACTTTCATTTTGATAAAAATCAATACTGCATAGTTACTTCATTTGAAGATTACTGCAATTAATTATTTTGCTCAAAGTTTTATTGCAAGAAATGTGAGCATGAAATCTAAATTAAGTTTTGTGCATATGTTAGCAAAGCATCAATTTCCAAAAGACCTGAAGCTATGATACTTCTTTCTAAATATGATCCTACAGATGACGTATTTTTGTGTGGGTTGTAGATGTTGCAAGTAGTGACAGTCTGTAAAAACTCCTTTGTCTTTTTCATGGTGAAAATTGGGTAATTTGTTCTAATTCAATTCTTTTGTTTATGTGTAATTATGAAGTGCTGAAGGCATCTGTTCTGGGTTCCCTGTTGTGTATGTTGATCAGAAATAATACGGAAACTACTTTTATAACATTTACTGTTGACACCAACAAATATGGCCAAATTAAAGTAAAATGATTGCGCAAGTAATAACAAACAAGGAGCTCAGTTTACTTATCTCCCCATTTTTAATTCCATTTGATTGCAACAAAAACATAAAAACAGCAAATAGGGAAGAAGTAGGCCATTGGGCCTTTCAAGTCCTGCTTTGCTATTCAATATGAGCATAGCTGATCACCCAGCTTATAATGAATGGAATGAGGTCAACCAGGAGGATCTCATAGAATACAGGTTCCCTGCTTGGGGCTGTTAACCTGGTCCAATCAGGGAGTCCTGGCTGACAGATATAAACAGGAGTGTCGGGGTTCTGCTCACTCCAGGAGCCAGCTCTGGGCTAGCTGGGTCAGTGTCATGTACTGTGCACAGGTAAATGGAGGATGACTTGGTGACAGGATACTGGCCTTCATGGCGTGATCATAGAATCCCTACAGTGTGGAAACAGGCCCTTTGGCCCAACAAGTCCACATCGGCCCTCAGAGCATCCCACCCAGACCCATCCCCCATAACCCACGTAATCTACACATCCCTGAACACTACAGGGCAATTTAGCATGGCCATTCCACCTAGCCTGCATATCTTTGGACGGTGGGAGGAAACCAGAGCACCCAGAGGAAACCCATGCAGACACAGGGAGAATGTGCAAACTGCACACAGGCAGTCACTCGAGGGTGAAATTGAACCTGGGTCCTTGTTGCTGTGAGGCAGCAATGCTAACCACTGTGCCACCACTCCACCCAAAATTTCATAACTTGGTACCATTATCCCACTTACTGCCCACATTCTTTCATCCCTTTAGCCCAAACAACTATATCTAACACCTACTTGAAAACATTCAACGTTTTCACCTCAACCATTTTTTATGGCAGAGAATTCCATATGTTCATATAAACAGGGCTTATAAACATTTACAGTCTGTAGTGGGGTAACTTTTAAAATGTGCATCACTGACTGTTAGCAGTACACATTGAAAATTCACAATGCACAATTTTTCAGCTGTTACATTTGAATGATCAGGACCACTCACTTAAAAAAAAAGTTCAAAATGGTCAGCAACATACATGGTCTTAACAGTAGCACAAGTTGTAAATTTGCACATGATGAAACAAAATTGATGGGTAGAATCTTATTGTTTTGTGCCTAAGTATGTGTCGTGCTGTGTTTGGTGGAGTGATTCTTGCTGTGAGGCTGAACATGTTTTCTCCACGTTAAATATCAAACTCACCATGTCAGTTGCTGTTTGAGCCTTCACAGCAAGGAACGTGCACTATTTCCAAACCATCTGACCACACACTCACTGGAGATCCCAGAATTGACTGCATCACTGGTGCCAGTGTCATATTCAAAAGGATGTCAAACTGGAGTTGCCCAGTATGTTCCCTCACATTTGCTTTGGACTTGGTAGACAGGGAGATACCCTCACCCACTTTTCAGAGTGATCCTGGAGATCCTGCTGGATGGGGTGGAGCAGAGGCAGGTTATCCTCCTCCCCCAAGACCAGCAATGGATCCACCAGATCATGCATCCTGGCCCGAGGATGTCACCTGGGTTGTAACGGTATCAGCCTTCTGGTAGAATGTCCAGCAGTGTAGGAGGGTCAATCACCTTCTCCACAAACATAAGTGCCATCTTCTCTCTCATATCTCACACTCGCTCTATCACTGACACTGGACCCACCTCCCAGCGGAACTTATGCTCTACCTCTCTCACTAATCCATGTAATATCTTCCCCAGTCACCATCACCTACCCCAAAATGTGACATCAGTGCCCTCTGTGTTGTCTACTGACTCACTTGGGAAACCTCCATACCTGCACCTCCAGTAAGCTGTGACACCCACCTTGACCTTTCTTAATATCTGCTTGTCTCCCATTCCAGCAGCAAAACAGCCCACAATAGAGCAGAAAGAGTCAAAGCAAGTGGTACACTGCCCTTCATTCAGCACTTCATTCCTTATGAACAGAGGATCCTGATTCTGGCTGCCCTAAACAGGGTCTGGTCTGGTATCAAAGGCTGCCCTTGACGTGTTGTGCTAGAATCCACTGAGACCAGACTATTCCACCTTGACTGAACTGAGGTATGCTGAAACTACGACAAGCTTCCTGGCTTTGCATCTTTGCTAAATTGCACGGCAAAGTTAATAGTAATACGAAGCAGGTATCTCTAGCTGAGGGGGAAAGTCACAAAATGGCAAAGCAAGGCAGGGATTTGCTAGCATCCATGTAGACTCACGGTGAGAGAGCTGTATGATAGTGAGCGAAAAACTCAAAAGATGCAGCCTGGTCGAGTCCATGAACTGTGTTGTCCTTGAATGCAAGTGCCCTTGCTGAGACAGAAATAGTAGTTATTGCAACCTCATGTGAAGCATTGAAGTGCAGAAGCAAACCATAAGTGAATCTGAGATGAGCCATGAGCGATCATAGAGGACATCACATGTCAGATGCCAATGTCCATGGATAAGGGTTGCATGTGGTCAGTGCCTATGGAGCACACCTGAGATATTGGCGCCTGATGTCCAACATGGAGGTCTTTTGCAGCAAGTGGTGAGTTGAGCATGCTAAGAATCTGCTCTGGTTTCCATGTTGAATTTTCCTGATTGCAATCTTTGGCAGGTTGGATTGGTTAAAAAAAACTTCCTCCTTCATGGTTGCCATAAGCAACAATGAGAAAATTTGGAAAATATGGCAAGAATGAAAAAAAACTCAAACTTTTCCCTTAATCTTTAAAAGGGACTTCTGAAGCTCATCATTAGGCAACACCTACTTCATTATATCTCATTGTTAGCCCAACTCGTGTTATTTGTGCACCACATCAAATTCTCCTCACTCTCCTCAACAGGCTATACAGTACAAATTCCCTACAACAATGTCAGAACAAGTAAATGGCAGCTGCAGCTCACCCATTGCTTTTCCAAGCCATCATCAGTGTCTTCACCACCATGTCACTACAGTTTCCATGAACACTAACTGTCTTGACATTCCATTCATGCAAGTCAGCAATGGAAAACCACCAGCTTCACCATACCACTATGCCTGCTCTCAGACAACTCTCATACCATTTCAGCCCTTCAACTCTTTACTTTTGGACCTCAGAGACACCTAGGACTTGAATGCTTCTGCCTGGTCACTTTGTATGCAGGCACACATCCACCTTATGCATCTACTTTGACTGCTTGCTTTCTTAGCACTCATTCAATTTGTGCTTATTTAAAGGCTGCTAGCCCTTGTGGCTTGCATTGCTAAGTTCCAGGTTCCTAGCCTCTGTGGCTTGTAATGTTTTGTTGCTATGGGGAGCAGTCAGGTTGCTTGTAGTGGTGGGGAGCACTAAATTGTCAAGAGGATGGATATGTCATTCTATAGCACTAGCCTACATTTTTAAAAAAATTATTAACAGGATGTGAGCATGGTTGGCTGGGCCATCATTACACATCCTTAGTCACTGTTCAAAAGTTGGAGGCGAGCTATTTTGTGAATCATGGCAATCCATTTAGTGTAGGTGCACCCACAATGCTCTTAAATTAGGGAGTGCAATTTCAGGAAGTGGTGTTCCAATGTTTCTACTGCTCTTGTCCTTCTAGATGGAAGTTGACGTGGGTTTGGAAGGTGCTGACTCAGAACCTTTGGTGAATTTCTGCTGTACAATTTGTAAATGGTACACACAGCTGTTCCTAGGTGTCGGCGATGGAGGGAATGGATAGTTGTGGATGTTACGTTAATCAAGTGTTATGCTTTATCCTGCATGGGTTGAGCATCTCGAGTGTTGTTGGATCTGCTCTCATCCATGCAAGTGGGGAATATCCCATCACACTCCTGACTTGTGCCTTGTGGATTATGAAACAGGTTTTGGGGAGTCTGGATGTGTGGTATTCCTAGCCTCAGACCTGTTCTTCTAGTTATGGTATGGCTCATCCAGTTCAGCTTTTGGTCAAAAGTAACTGCTAGGATGTTGACAGTAGGGGTTTCAGTGATGGTGATGCCATTGAATGTCAAAAGTGATGATTAAACAGTCTCTTATTGGAGATGGTCATTATCTGGCATTTGGGTATGAATATTATCACTTGCCAGCCCAAGCCTGGATATTATCCAGGTCTTGCTGCACTGGGACATGAACTGCTCAGTATTGGAGGAGTTGTAAATGGTGTTGAAACATTGTATAATCAAAAGTAGCAAAGATTCCCATTTCCGGCCTTGTGATGGAGGGAAAGTCATTGATGAAGTAGCTGAAGATAGTTGGCCCTGAGACTCTACCCTGAGGAACTCCTGCAAAGATGTACTGGAGCTGACATGTCTGGCTTCCAACAACCATAACCATCTTCCTATGTGTCAGGTATGACTCCAACCAGCAAAGAGTTTTCCCTCTGATTCGCATTGACACCAGTTTTGCTAGGGGTCCTTAATGCCATACGCTATCAATGTGGCCTTGATGTCAGGGGTAGTCAATCTCGCCTCAACTTTGGAATTCATTTGTGATATCCATATTTGAACTAAGGCCTTAATGAGATCAGGAGTTGAGTGGTCCTGGTGATTCCCAAACTGACACGTAATGAGCAGGTTATTGCTAAGCAAGTGATGTTTAATGCACTATTGATGATACCTTCCATCACTTTACTGATGTTTAAGAGCAGTCTGTTGAAGTCAGTTGGATTTGTCCTGTCTTTCATGCACACATGTGTCAAATTTCCATATTATCGGGCTGTAATGTGACAACTTAGCTAAGGGGCACTGCATGTTCTGGAGCACATGTCTTCAGTGCTATTGCTGGAATGTTGTCACAGGCCGTAGCCTTTACATTATCCAGTGCCTCCATCGGTTTCTTGATATCACGTAGAGTGAATCAAATTAGCTGAAGACTAGCAAATCAAATGGTTGGGAGCATTTTAGAATTCAGCAAAGAAGGACCGTGAAATGCTTAAAAGAGGAAAAATAGCATAATGGAGCAAAACTGCAGGAACCTGAGAATGAATTGTAAAAGCTTATAGAGGTATGTTGAAATAAAAGTTTAGGGAGGTCAAATATAAAGGACCTTACAATCTGAAATGACAGGATCGATAATTTACAATGAAATGGCAGAACAATTAAGCAACTACCTTAGTTCTGTCTTCACAGAAAGCACACAAACAACTTCTCAAAAATAATAGGGAAGCAACAGTTGATTGAGCAGGAGGAATTGAACAAAATTAGTATGAGAAAAGTGAGAAAATAATAGTGATACAGAAATTAATGAGATTGAAAGGTAGTAAATTCCCATGGCCTTACAATCTACATTCCAGGATATTAAAGAAGGTGACTTTGGAAATAATAGATCCATTGGTTGTCAGCTTTCTAAATTATGTAGATTCTAGTCCAGTCTAGGCAGATTGAAGGTTGGCTAATGCAAGCCCACAAATAAACGAGGAGAGAGGGACAAAACAGGGAATTACAGACTAGTTGGTCTAATACCAGGTAGGTAAAATGGTAGAGTCTATTACAAAGGATGTGATGATGGGAAATTTAGAGAACATCAATGAGATTAGACAAAGTGAACATGGGTTTATGAATGAGAAGTCATCCTTAACAAATCCTCTACAGATTTTTGAGGAAACACTATTGGAACAGGTAAGGAAAACATAGTGGATGTGGTGCATTTGGATTTTCCTGATAAAATTCCACATACATTTATGAACAAGATTAAAGCACATGAGATTGGGATTATTATATTGTCATGGACTGAGGATTGACTGGCAGACGGGAAACAGAGAGTAAGATCTTTACTTTAGATGGATATTAGATAGAAGTTTCCAGTTGGGTACCACAGAAATGAGTGCTTGGACCCCAACTATTCACAAAAAAATCAGTAATTTGAATGAGGGAATCAAATTCATTTTTCAAGTTTGATGACAACACAAAACCAGAAGGAATTATGGATTGTAAGGAGAAAGTAAAGACGCTTCATGGTAATTAATTAATGAAGCTTACATGATTTAAATAAGTTGGGAGAGTGGACAAATACATGGCAGGTACAGTACCACATGAATAAGTGTGAAGATATCTGCTTTGCTGTGAAGAACAGAGTAGCAGAGTATAATTTAAATAGCGATACATTGAAAACTGTTGATATAGAAAAGTGAGTGACTTTGTACACTAAACTTCAAAAGCAAGTATGCAGGTGCAGTTGGCGGTTAGAAAGACAAATAGCCTTCATTACAAGAGAGTTTGAATACAGGAGCAAAATTGCTTAGCTGTGGCTATACATGGACTCAGTTACCAGTTTTGGTCTCCTCACCTCTGAAAAGATATATTTGCCACAGAACAAATATAGTGTAATTCATCAGACTGATTCCTAGTCATATGAGGACAGTTCGACAGACTGGAGGGATAATGTTTCATTTGGTTGGGAAGTGTGTCAATACAAAGGGTTCCTCTCTTGGTATATGGATTGGACAGAAATGAGGAGAAATGTGTTTACTCAGAGGGCAGTAAACCTGTGGAATTCTCTACCATGTATGGCAACAGAGGCCAAGTTACTGAATAAATTTAATAACAAAATAGATGGATGTCTAGATCTAAAGGTGTCAAGAGATATGGGGAGTGAGCAGGAGCATGGTATTATAATGGACGATATGCAATGATCATATTCAATGGTGGAGAAAACTCAATGGGTTGAATAGAGTGCTCTTTCTCCTATTTTCTATGCTTCTATTTCACACTGTCTCCAACACTGACACTCAAAGACATCTGTATAGAAACCATCAATCATAAGTAGATGCGAAAAGCCGCCATCCCCCATTATGTAGCAATTACTTCCTACTTGACCCATTTACGTCGCCAATGGGAGTATTGTTCAGATGATCACCTGACTAAAACCAACTTCAGATAACCAATCTTACTTACTCCATGAACCAGGGAGAAACAAGCCATTCTAGAAATGATCAGTGCAGACTGCATGGGTTTTGCTTTCTCTCTCTGTTTTTGACTATTCATGTCCTCCAGGCAGATACATTTCAAAGAACTCAGTCCGGCAGCTTTTGTGTCCAAGAAATCAGAAATATTGACGATTTAGATCTTTAACCTACTTTCATGCCAAAAATAGAAGGTCCGCTGAGCCCAGTTTGGATCCACCCAAGTCATCAACCTTCAAGACCTGTAAGTCATTAACTTTTATCAGATTCCAAAAGTCTAACTTCCCACTCTGTAACTTAATGGCGTATGCATGAAGGTTAGATCATTGTTATTATTTTACTTAGACCTGCTTACGTGCAATAAAGTTAAACTCTCTCCTTTTCGAAGGACACAAGAAAACTAGTCTGTTTGTGCCTTTTTCAGTTGCAGCACAGTTAAACGTTCACTGAATTGGCAAGCATATTGTTTCTTTTAAAAGAAACATTTGCAGTCATACAAGGAGAATGATAAAAGAGGAATTATCCAATCTGATGTTAAATGACAGGATCAAAAATAGAAATTGCTGGAAAAGCTCAATGGGTCTGGCAGCATCTGCAGAGAGAAATCAGACTTAACATTTCAGATCGAGTGACTTTTCTTCAGAACTGCTGCCAGACCTGCTGAGCTTTTCCAATAATTTCCATTCTTGTTTCTGATTTACAGCATCAGCAGTTCTTTTGGTTTTTATTAAGCGATAGGACATTTGTTGTTGCAAGAGGTTTCATTTTAGCACCTTCGCATGAGCCAAAGAATCGTTCACTTGAAGAAGTTTGAAAGTTTCCCAGATTTGTCCGTTTTTAGGGTTTCTTGCATTCTACTTCAGTTAGTAATTACAACCATACCTGATAGTAAGACTTAATCAGAACGTGTACGCAAATGGTTTTGTTGCAGATAGTCTCTTCAATATTAAGCACTAGTTGTTGTGTTTAGTACTGTTCCATTTTTAAATTGTATCAATAATGCAACCAATGGAACTTAAAGTAGCTCAGGAAAATAAAATGAGCAAACGGAAAAATTAATAGAATTCTAGACAGGCAATCAGTTACCAACAGTGAATGCAATAAGCAGACAGCAGAGGTGAAGTAGAAATACTCAGACAGAAAAAGATGACAATGCAATGAACTGGACTGATTATCTGCTAGCTTAAAAGAAGGTAGAACAGTGTCAACAATATTCATAAATATCAGGATATCAGGTGCATAGTGAATACAGCCTCCTAATGTGTAAATTGAAGGTAAATCTTTCATCTTGCGTGCTTACTGATATCATAGTGGCACCATTTCACAGCGAAAATAATCCCAGGTGGGATACATTATCTCAACTACAGCTTGGTGAAATACTATTTTGATCAAAAATTCAAGGAATGTGTCCCACAAGGGCTTAATTTTACTAGGAAATGTCCCCTCACTGAAATCCACAATTATGCAAAGTAAGAGCTAACAGGCATCAGCTATACAAGCAGAAAATCATACAACTTTGAATTCTTTCACATAAGACTGCAGCTTTGGAATTATCCAAATTAATACAAAAATCTTTGAAAGTATCTCAATTATGAGAAATTTGAAAGCTGAGGCACACATACTTAGTTTGAGCAGTAGATTAGAGCAGTAAGAGTGCTGAACTAGTATAGCAATAAATACATAAGTGGGATAACTGCAAAATATGAAAAAAGACAGGAGGCGTAGGACCATAAAAAGGCATATATCACCATTCAAAAGAATAGAACAGAATTAGATTTATTGTCATGTGTACTCAATTTACAAAAGAATAGGAGTAGAGTGCCCAACTAAGACAAATCTTAGCACCGATTTGGCAACTATTGGTTTTATCTTTACAAGGATTGGACATAAGGATAGAGTTTCAACAGTTAGATATTAATTGAAAGTGTCTAAGAACTTTAATGATGGTATTTGTACTTTGAGGTGATTTGAACCACTGTAACTTGTTCTAAATGAATTGTCAGCATCAATTCAGATGTAACTAATGCACAGAAATTTGTTAAAAGATTTTTTTAAAGTCTAACTGGTTCGATTAAGCACAAACTTCATGTCTTCTGAATTCCTAAGTAGAAATTGCTTTAGATCCACAAGAAAAATTTCTGAGCAAGTACAAATCTTTCGTCCTGTGAGGCAGTGCCTGCCAGCACCATGTATCATTTATCCCACTGTAGACAGTATCAGGCCCATTGCATGTCGTGAAGGAGGTCATTGACCAAAGATATAGTCTCCAATAAGGCGAAGCGCTTTTGAGATCTCTCTCTGAGCCATGAAGGTAATCAGGTGAAAATTCAGATTATTAATGCAATCTCATAATCTATAAATCTGCAGTGAGTTAATAATGTAGTCAGTTTAGATCTTCTGGGATTACCAGATGTAAGATAATTGGAGTGCCTACAAAAAAATACAAACGATCTACCTCATGATATTTACAGGCACATAGATAAAGGTAATATTTATTCAAGCCACCAGCAACTTCATCTTCAGCTTGGTAACAATGCAATGATCTTTTGTAGCACTGCTGTGGTAAAAAGAATATTGCTGTCTGATAGCATGAAAAATATGATCACCATACTGTTGTACAAAAGGTTCAGATTTAATAGGTTTTGCTGAAGCCATAAAAGTAAAACAGCAGAAACAGATTCCAATGCTAATAAAGCATGAAAACAAATTACCATACATTGTGCTACAGATTTACACCTGAGTGGCGCATATGTTGCCTAAACAGCAAATACCAAAGGTTCTGAGTTGCAGTTTAGAGCAAACAGCACCACAAAGACTGTTATTTTATAATTCGCTCCACTTTATCACATTATTACTGATAAAGTGGATTTGCTGAAATTTTATTACTCCACAGAATGAAACCAGCTTTAAAAAAAAATCGTAAGAGAAGATTCAGAACAGATTTCCATTGTGTAAGTGTAGTGACTACAATGAGGTCAGCCAGGTGAACCTCATAGAATGAGTTCCCTGATTGGGCCGGATTAACAGCCCCAATCAGGGAGCCCTGGCTGACAATATAAACAGGAGTGTCAAAGGCTCTGTTCACTCTAGAGCTGGCTCTGAGGGAGCTGGATCAGTGTCAAGGACTCCCCACATGTAAATAAAGGATGATTTGGTGATGGGATACCGGCCTTTGTGGAGTTATTTTAGTGGCAACAAGAGAAAAGCATGGTTCTGAAGAAATTCATGCATAATAGGTAGCTTTGATTTGGGGTGAACATTTCTGGCATCATGCCGTTATTTGGGAAGCTTGACTCATTTGATCCTGCCATCGGTATCTGGGCCCAGTATGTGGAAAGAATGCATTATTTTTTCTGGGCAAACGACATTGGGGCAAATGAAAAGCCCCACAAGTAATTCTCCTGACAACTTGAGGACCTACAGCTTTTTTGGTTGTTAGGAACCTAACTATCCCTCAGGCACCGGATACTAAAACCTTTCAAGACTTGACAGATTTAGTCAAGGAATATTACGACCTCAAGACTCCTCTAATTCTGAGACACTATTGGTTTTACTTGGAAATTCGAGAATGAAGGGAACCTGTATTGCGATTTTAGACTAGGTTAAGATGACAGGCAGAAGCATGTGACTTTGGTTTAACCGTTAATAAGATGCTGAGAGACTATTAGGTATGTGGGATTAATGATGTAACCATGCAAAAGCACCTACTAGCTGAAGCCCAGCTGGATTTCAAACAGGTACTACAAATGGCTTTATCATTGGAATATGTAGCATGTGCAGCATATGAGTTGCAGGGTATGCCAATGGAAGTGGACATCCTCGCCAGGCTGACTGAGTTTGGGGGACACCACTTGAGTGAAGACAATTGCATAGCCTCTCTCAGGACATATCCTGAACAGGGGGGCTCTAGGTCAGCCCACAGCAAAACCCCAGAACAAAGCCTGCCACCTCCTGACAAATGGTTAAAATTTTCTTCAGGATCTGGGCCGATAAACCATTGTAGTTGTTGCTGGTAGTCAGACTCGAGACAACAAAAGAGTCCCACCAGACCTAAACTGAGTAAGAGAACTCATCGGCTGTTATCCAGGAGAGTGAGCACCCTGGTAAGTCCACCTACATCTGGTTTGGAACATTTAAATTGCTTAGCAACATCCAAATCAGAATCAAAATAAACGTCTGGTTGAATGGTCACCCAGTTCTAACGGTGGTCAATACTGGCACAGCCATGTCAATGATCGCAGAAGTAGTCTTTAATAAAATCCTTAAGTTTGTGCAAGAGCTTGGCTAGACTGAGAACCAATACCGGATTAAAGGTACAACTTCGGTACTGACCTCTTCTGAGAAGCAGCTGGTTCACTTACCACGGATTGTAGTAATAGGCTAGGGCCCAATCTTAAACGAGTAAAATTCATTGAGAAAGATTCAACTTGATTGGCTCAACATTTTTCAATGAGAAAATAGTTGCCTGAGTGAAGTCTTTAAGAAATACCCGGACGTTTTTCAGGAAGCTCCAGGGGTTATCAAAGGAACCAAGGCCACGTTGCACGTTGACGAGGAAGCAATTCCACTATTCTCAAAGGCCTGCACAGTTCCATTTGGGCAAATGTGGAGGCCGAAATCAGAAGTTTGGAAAGTGAAGGAACCATCAAAACAGTCCAGTTTGCGGAATGGACAGCACCGATTTTTCACCGCTTGTGAAGCCTGTTGGGTTGGTTCACCTTTGTGGAAATTTTAAACAAACATTAAACCGCTGTTTGCAGCTGGATAAATACCCAATCCCTCAAATAGAGGATTTGTACCCAAAGGTGGCTGTCATTCACGAAGTTGGACATGAGCCATGCGTACCTGCAATTGCAGTTAGATGAGGATTTCCAGAAGTATGCTGCAATTAATACCCATAAGCATTTATCCCAATACATGAGACTGTCATTTGAGGTATCGTCAGCCTGTGCAATTTTTCAGCGGACAGTGGAGAACATTTAACAAGGTCTACCCCTGGTTGCCATTTATCTAGATGATGTGCTAATAACAGGGAAGACCATAAGGAGCACTTAAAGAACTTGGATATAGTCCTTAGACATTTCTCACAGGAGGGTATATGCCTTAGAAGGGAAAAATGAGTGTTCCAGGCACCCCAAATGACCTAGTTGGACTACAGAGTTAACAAGACCAGGTTACCCCCATTGGAAGATAAAGTAAAAGCTATCAAAGGTGCTTTGGCTCCAACGTCTGTAGGAGATTAGGTTTTTTCTTGGATTGGTGAACTACTACAAAAAGTTTATACGTAACCTGGCATCTATCCTGGCACCTTTGAACAACTCTTAAAAAAGGGTCAGCCTTGCAAATGGTCAAGTAGCCAAGCCATAGCTTTCAGGGAAGTGAAGAAACAGCTATCACCCACTGAGGTGTTTGCACACTATGGTATTAACATGCGATGCCTCCCCATATGGCATCTGAGTAGGTATTAGCTCATTGGTGACCCAATGGAGAGGAATGCCCAATAGCATATGCATCAAGAACTTTGGCTACTGCAGAGCATTAATACACCCAGATAGAGAGGTAGTCAGGAAGTTAGGAAGTTCTACTAATGGGCGTAAATTTGTAATAATAACAGACCACAATCACCTGCTATATCTACTTAAAGATGACAAGGCAGTGTTGTCCATAGCTTCAGGCTGAATTCAGCAGTGGGTTTTAACACTAAGTGTGTATAATTACAAGTTGGGACACCGCCCGGGAGGCCAAGTAGAAAATGCAGATGCATTGAAATGTCCCTCACTGACAGATACACCATCAGTGGTACCATCATTTGGAAAAATCAGTTTCTGGACACGCTTCCAGTCACAGCCGACAATTTCAGACTTGGAACACAGAACAATCTGGTCCTGGAGAAACTGGCACAGCTGATGGTTATGGGGGGATCCAAAGGGCCATCACAACCAGAATTGAAACCCTTTTGGATCCAGAGAGACCAGATCATGGTAGAGGATGGCATGTTATTATGGGAAGAAAGAGTGATTATCCTAAGCAAAGGCCACTGCCAGATACTGGCTCAACTCCATTAGGGTCATCCAGGGGTTTTCCAAAATGAAGGTGTTGGCGAGAAGCTATGTCAGGTGGCCAGGATTGGATGCGGAGATAGCTGCTTTGGTGGGGCAGTGCCGACAAGGACAAAAATTATCACCAGCTCTCCCACATTCATGGGAATAGCCAGGAAAATGCTGGATTCAGTTACACATCAACTATGCAGTTCCTTTCATGGGCTCAATGTTCTCAGTCATTGTCGATGCCCACTCAAAGTGTCTGGACATGCTTACAGCTCATTCGTCAAACACAAAACAACAATAGAAAAACTGTGCACATCTTTTGCAATACACAAACTCCTGGAAATGTTGGTCACAGATTATGGCCCATTGTGTACCAGCAGGGAATTTGAGTATTTCCTAAAGTCCTATAAGGACAACTCCATGCCACCCATCATCCAATGGCCTGGCAGAAAGAGCCATCCAAACTTTGAAGGCAGGCTTAAAGAAACAGCCTACAGCTTCACGAGATACCAAACTGACCTGGCTCCTATTTGATTATCGGACCACCCCTCATGCAACTACAGGGATAGCTCCAGCAGAATTGTTAATGGGGGAGAAGACTCTGTACCAGGTTAAATCTGATCTTCCCAGACTGGGATTGGAAAAGTGAAACAGCATCAGGAACACCAATGCTGGACACAAGACTCCAAAAGGCGAGAGAGACAGCTTACTTCAGGGGATGAAATTTGATGTAGGAACTACAGGAATGGCCCTGCATGGGTAAGAGGCATGGTTGACATGAGGTCAGGTCCAGTGACATATAAAGTTCAGGTAGGTGCAATGGTCCTGAACAAGCACATAGACTATGGGAAAGCAGCAAACTCACAAATGGTGCAGAAGCAAAATTTGCCTGACTCCGACTACCTTTCCACCCGTTCTGGAACCCATGGATTCTCCCTCTCCATCAAGCGATGAAGATACGTTGGAATCTGAGATGGACACAGCAGATGTCGCTGTCTTGATACCTTTGCCGCCTGAAGAGGAGAATGAATTTCTTCCAAGATGCTCCGGGTACAAGAGCCAAGCCAAAGTGTGTTACACACCATCCGTATCCAAGGCAGAATTGGAGGAACCTGACCCAGTGCTAAAACACTCCAGAACAAGCTACAAAACAGAAAGAGCCAGACTATGCCCTTGGATTCAGAGGGAGACGGATGTAACGAAATCATCCAGGTGGACATGTGTACCAATGTCCCTCAGTGTTTCCCAGAATTCGACCATTCATTTTGTGTTCCCTTGCCTTATTTGTCCTGCACAAGTGCATCACCTCACATTTATCTGGTTCGAATTCCATTTGCCGCTGATCAGCTGATCTGACCAGTCTGTCTATATTCTCTTGTAATCTAAGGCTATCTTCCTCACTACCTACTAATCTAGCAATTTTATTTTTCACCTGTGAACTTATGAATCAAATGTGAACTGTTTGGAAAAGGTTAACAAAAATGGATCATATGTGCCTATGGTTCTGTCCATACCTGTTGAGCAGTTAGATTTTCCACTCTTCCCATTGTCCAACACCCCAAAGCACACCCAGCCGACTGTGACCTCCTTCCATGTAGATACAGAACTTCTAGCAGCGACAAGGTCAGTTTTGAAAATGGCCAGCTGGGAAGCTTAAGTGAGCATTGCTTTACAATCCAACACTCTCCACCCTTCCTTTCTTGTCATCACTTTTGATCCTTCCAACGTCATTGTTCATCTTCCGTTTGTAATCGTTGAACATTCTCACATCACATTACCTTGTCATTTTGGAAGTGAGCATGTTGTCTCTCCCCACTGAGCTCACCCCCAACCTAGCAAGATTTCACCCTATGTCATCCTTAGAGTTTGCCTTTGATTCCATGACCCACCCTAAAAGAAATTTGCATTTCCTTTTCTCAGGCTGGACTTTCTCCCCTCCAAAACTGAAAAATTCCCCTCTTCCCTGGAACAGTAAATTGCCTTTTTACCAGCCAAGACCTTTGGTTTTACACACTGGCCTCTCGAGTGGACACCACTGATCCCACACATGATGACAAACATTGGCTTCAAACATAATGGCACAAAAACACCTTTGAATGAACATGAACTGTGGCCATCAGTCTTCCATTCACCACTGTCTAAATTTTGAAGATCAATTTTATTTCAGGAAGTTTCAATAGAATGCGAATTCATGGCACACACACATATTACATGTAAGAATGCACTATGGGTTTGCTTGAGGTCTGAACCACCAGTGCCATGCCACTGACTTAACTTTTTCAATCTGAACTTGTCATTGAGATTTCAATGTTTTATCTCCTGCCTGATTAACTTAACCTGCCTGTCATGTTTCCTGCTCCTGGAATATTCATTAAATTCTGCCAAGGTTCCTTTGCTTGAGTTTACAATGAGTATGCTTACTGGTACCATGATATTGTCAGAGCAAAGTATGTTTGGATTGGATGGGCTAATATTACTAGTGGAGATAGTATCAAAAAAGATCAGTTTGTTAGCAAATGACACAAAAGAAACGGAGGCATTTGTGTGAATGTCATCAATCAGTGGTTAACTACTTCTTCAACAATGTGGCTACAGATGACCCCACTTGAATGCTTATTCTTTTGATTGCTCGGGTTTTTTTGTTCATTGTGCTAGCTCCTCATTATCAAACTTGAACTGATGGACTCATACATTGCAAAATTGTGCAAATTGCAATATGCATTGATCATCCTCGCAATTTGGGCATACACTGTCTTCTAGAAGCTTTGTTGTTGGAGGGCTCTGTTCGACATTATATTATCTTATATTAGTTTGCTGCAGTGGAATCATGAGGCACGGCTGCAGAGATTTCACCTCATTCCAAGAAACCATAGTTTTCTAGAACTTGGTTATCTTCACAAAAGGGATCAGTGAATTCAGACTAGTTCACATTCAAAGCATCATGGCATCTATTATCATTTTTAACATGTACATTATTGTATTACAATTAAAGCTTCCAATGAAAGGGAAACTATTAATGAATTTTAGCTAATCATCCTACATTTCCTATCATCGTTCATCTCTAAAATCTGTAATAACTTGCATGCTAGTGAAACCCAACTGTAGAATTTCTCACTCTCCTCCCATATTACCTAGGTGTGATGCCAATGTAAATTAATATATCAGCTCTGTCGAGGAACACATTGGTAACTGGTTGAATAACTGCCTGATCACTACTTGGCTGATATAGCACAGAGTATCTTTGGTAGCTTGAAGGGAACCAGTACTAGAACATAGAAACATAAGACTTAGAAGCTGAATTTTGCCTTTGCATTGCTTTTTATGCTATTCATGGCTGATCTACTAACTGTCTCATGGCCACATTGCTGTCTGTCCACTCATAACTCTTGACTCCTTTGTCTATCAAAAATCTATCCAGCTCTACTTTGAATACATTCAATGACTCAGCCTCTTCTGCATTCTGTGAATAATATTTCCATCAATTAATGCCCTTCTGAGAGAAAATAATCTCCATCATAAAAGGGAGACCCTTTATTCTTAAACTCTGTTCTCTAATTGCAGCCTCTCACACAAGAGGAAACATTCTCCTATTATCCACCCTGACATATCCTCCCAAAACCTTACATGTTTCAAAAAGTTCACTACTTATTCTTTTAAACTCCAATGGGTACAGGTCCAACCTGTCTTTATTAAATAAGCCCTTTGTCCCTGGTATTAGTCAAGTGAATTTTTTTTTCTTTATTCATTCACAGGATGAGGGCATCACTGGCCAGCCCAGCATTCATTGCCCATCACTAATTGCCCCAGTGGGCAGTTAAGAGTCAACCACATTGCTGTGGGTCTGGAGTTACATATAGGCCAGACCAGGTAAGGATGGCAGTTTCCTTCCCTAAAGGACATTAGTGAACCAGATGGGTTTTTCCTGACAATCAGCAATGGATTCACAGTCATCATTAGATTCTTAATTCCAGGTATTTTTTATTGAATTCAAATTCCACCATCTGCCGAGAATGGGATTTGAACCCGGGTCCCCAGAACACTATTGGGATCTCTGGATTAATAGGTCCAGCGATAATACCATGAGGCCATCGCCTACACTCAGCATAGTGATTATTTTTAGTACCCTAGGAAACTGGACAGTTATTTCAGCAATACAGAAGATCTCTTAAAAACCATTATTATCTTCAAATACAGAGATATTGTTGAAGTGTCAGCGCTAACTTGAGACATATAGTTACAGGCAATGTCTGATGGACATGTTACCTTTTTCTCCAATCCATGTCTTTTGTTTGTTTCTCTTCCTCCATAATGAAGGTGGATGCTCCATTAGAATGACATACCAGCTTTAAAGTCATTCCAAATATGTGGGAGGCTGTGAATTGCAGGAGATAATCAAAGCTGCTAAATTTGCATTTAGTTCTATGACAGCCCTTAAGTAACAGCAGCAAAACCCAATTATTCTCCATATTTACAGCATTATTGTTGAAAACCATGAAGAAACCCAGTTCACATAAACTGACGTTTTCCCAGCCACCATCAGTTCTGAGGAAGGGTCACCGGACCCGAATCGTTAACTCTGTTTATTCCTTCACAGATGCTGCCAGACCTGCTGAGCTTCTCCAGCAACTTTGTTTTTGTTCCTGTTTTACAGCATCTGCAGTTCTTTCGGTTTTTATTAAGAAACCCAGTTCCATAGTTTACTTGAATATCGAGTACTTGGGCTATAAAAGACTGGAGAATTGATTGTATACGTTTATAATGTCAATCGTCAGTTTTCCTCATTAATGTTTTGAGATTATTCTTTACGCAGTCTTTGGCTAGTTTTACACGCTCAGAGTAACAATTCCAGCAGTTTGTTGCAATAGTTGAGGTTAAGCAAATTAAAGCACTGAAAACAACATTCATTTGTACCATTTCTAATTGATTAAAATCATGAACACATTTGCACATTTATATATGGTGTAAATAAATACTGCTTGAAGAATGACCGTGTGGTCTGCTCTGAACTTATTTGAACAGACAAACTCATCCCAGAACAACAGTAAGTGAAGAGGAAAGCCTGTCTATATTTTGTGTCTTCTATATAATATTTTTCATGTGCGAACTGCAACAGAGTAGTTAAGATGTTACTGGGTGGGCAAATTAACCAGGCACATTCAAATAAACGTAAACTTAACCTAGCATCGAACATGTCATGACAAACTCTTGGGAGTTGGAACTAATAAGACAAAATGACTAAGAATAATGGCAATTTTCTGAATTATTGCATGCCCATTGAATCCATAGGGCTGCTAAACAATTCTCAAATCTCTTGAGACTGATTAAAAAGAGAAAATACTAACATCAGGAATTCCATGGGCTGCCAAATTGGTTGTTAGTTGGCAAAAGATAACTTCATTTGTGGAACCATTTAATCATGTTAAGCAATGTTAATAACGACAAATTAGGCTGTTTAGTAAGCAGTGTTGAAGGTGGAATATGAGCATGGATAGAGGATTGGTTAACCAGTAAAAGACAGTGTTAGGATAAATGGGGTCCTTTCAGGATATAATCTTTAACCAGTGGAGTGCCATAGAGATCAGTGCCAGGGCCTCAGCTATTTACAATATATATTAATGACTTGGATAAGGAATGTGAATGTATTATAGCCAAGTTTGCAAATGGAACCAAAATAGGTGGGAAGGCAGTGGTGCAGATGATACAAAGAGTGAGATATAGCCAAGTTAAGTGAGTGAACAAAAGGTTGGCAAATTGAATATAATGTGGGGAAATGTGAGGTTATGCACTTTGGCAGTAAGAATGGAGGGACTGAACATTATTTAAATGGAGAAAGACTGAGGAAAGCTACAAAGCAGATACATTCAGGAGTCCTCACCCACGGATCACAAAAAGCAAGCATCCAAATGCAGTGGGTAGGAGGGAAAGCAAATGAAATAATAGGCCTTTATTATCATTGAATCCCTACAGTGTGGGAGCAGGCCCTTATTTGGAAAGGAAATGAAATATAACAGTAGGGAAGTTTTGCTAAAACTATACAAGGCGTGAGCCATACCATAACTGGAGTATTGTGAACAATTTTGGATTTCTTATCTAAGGAAAGATATACTGGTGTTGAAGGCAATCTTCAGCCAGAAGTGCCAAGGTGATGATCCATCGTGGCCTCCTCCAATGGTGTCCCGCATTGCAGATACCAGTCATTCGCCAATTCGATTCATGCCACGTGATATCAAGACACAGTTGGAGCATTAGACATTGTAGATGCTATGGGCCCTGACATCATCCTGGTAATAATATTGAAGCCTTGTTCTCCAGAACTTGCTGCTCCCCAGCCAAGCTCTTCCAGTTCAGTTACAACACTGGCAATATGGAAAATTGCCAAAGTATGCCGTGTACATAAAAATCAGGACAAATCCAACCTGGCCAATTACTGCCCCATCAGTCTACTCTTGATCAACGGCAAAATGATGAAAGGTGTCATCAGCAGTGCTATCAAAGAGAACTTGTTCAGTAATAACATATTCAATGATGGCCAGTTTGTGTTCCACCAGGGCCACTCAGCTCCTAACCTTATTACAGCCTTGGGTCAAACATGGACAAAAGAACAGAATTCCAGAGGTGAGGTGAGAATGACAAGTCTGGACATCGAGGAACCCTAAACTGGAACCTGTGTATTGGGTGCAAACTTGCTGCTGGCTAGAATCATACTTGGCACAGAAGAAAATTGTTATGGTTGTTGGAGGTCAGTCATCTCAGCTTCAGGATACATCTGTACGTATTCATCAGGGTAGCGTCCTAGGCCCAACCATTTTCAGCTGCTTCATCAATGACCTACCCTCTATCATACGGTCAGGAGTGGGAATGTTTGCGTAATGTTCAGCACCATTCATCTAGAAGGACAAGGGCAGCAGATACATGGGAATACCACCACCTGCAAATTCCCCTCCAAGCCACTCACCATCCTGACTCGAAATATATTACCAATCCTTCACTATCCTGGGTCAAAATCATGGAATTTCTCTCCCTAAGGGCATTGTTAGCCAACCTACAGCATGAGGACATCAGGAGTTCAAGCAAGCAGCTCACCACCACCTTCTCAAGGGCAACAAGGGATGGGCAATAAATGCTGGCCCAGCTGGTGATGCCCACATCCCATGAGTGAATAAAAATGGCCATCCAGACAAGGTACACTAGGTTGATGCCAGTTATGAGAAAGCGTTACTGAACACATTGAAAAAAAATGTTGCTGAATTTCCATGAGCACGTGCACATAAACACACACATGCACACATACAAACAGTGATGTCAATCCATTTATTTCCAAATTGATCATGAAGCCATTCTCTCTAATCAATGATCAGTTTCACACTAGCTAATCTCTGTAATCTGATCTGTAACACACTCCTCACTTTCTGTAATGAGGAGAGGTTGAGGAGATAGGACCTGTACACATTGGAGTTTAGAAGAATTAGAAGTGACCTTATTGAAACATGTAAGATTCTTAGAGGGTCTGACAGGGTAAATATGGAAAGGTTATTTCCCATTGTGGAAGAGGCTAGTATCATGTGCCATAATCAGAGAATAATGGATCACACATTTAAGACAGAGATAAGGATAAGTTCTTTCTCTCAGTGTGGTGAATCTGTGAAATTCTCTACCACAGTGGATTGTGGTAATTAAGTAAATTCAAAGCTTAGATGGACAGATTATTAATCAGTAAGGGAATCAAGGGTTATGGAGAAAATGCAGGAAAGTGCAGATGAGAATGATTCGATCAGCCATGATCTCATTGAGTAGATTCAATGGGTTGAATAGCCTACTTCTGTTCCTATATGTTACGGTCTATGGCCTTAACAAATCTATTTATTGAAAATCAATCAAGTACGGCTGGACAAATAGAATGGCATAGCAATCAGTGCATGAAGGCTTCTTTCTGTGACTTTGTAAAACTTTCAGAAACCTTTACATAATCTGTGTTTGTGTGCTACAGATTGTAACAGTAAAACAAGAAAATAGCAGATTATAAAAGGCACAATTTGTTTGCACAGCTGCTTGTGGCATTTACTTACTTGTCTCTGTGCTTTAGGGCAGGTGACTCACTCAGCTGTGTAATATTGCAAGAGATATATATATAGGTGTATATATAAATAAACCTGTCCATGAAAAGCATCAGAGAACAAAAAAACAAATTGCACAGAAGAACTTTACTGACATTTTGTGGATTTCTCCTTTCTTCTGACCTAAGCAGGTTTACGGGTCATTCCACAGTCTGATTAGGTTTAGGTATTTTCTGTTCTTGGATGATATAAGGCCTGTTAAGACAGCACTCAATTCTTATAAAATTTCTTCCTGAAATTTAAATTGTCTTTATCCTTCTCCAGCGATGATGCTATCTATCTCCATAATTTACTCCAGATATCCAGAATTTTTTCTGTATATCAAGAGTTGTCATTTGCTCTTCCGGGCTCTCTCACAACCTTATTATTCAATACATACCCAGCCCGAACCCAAGCTCTGAGATTAGGGAATGCTAACACAAAACCTGTGAGATTCCAGATTCACCTTGTTCCACTTCTTCAGGGTATTAACTTTAGTCCCAACAGTTGCCATCGCTCCAGGTCACAACCATCTGACAAGAAAGTTGCTGATTGCTTAATTGGAGGCAGCTCTCAAACGTAAGACGTCTCTTTCCAATGACAATGAAATAGCTAACCAGCAAGCCTGTCAAGAATAGGTGGACTTTCCTCACTGTAAAATTTAGTCTAAAATGCTAATGGACTGCTTGCACCTAACAAATCCCTGGATCTCCTATGATCGAATCCCTCATAATAAGAGGCAAGAAAACTGAGAAGGAAAATGTAAATATGAATTATTTATCTGGATTTGACTTCCTTGTCATTGTTGTAAAATGGAAGGCAACGAGCTTGATGAACAACTTTTGGATTGATTCCTGAAAATTAATTTTTGAGTTGTTTGTTGTCTGATGTCTTACAGTCAGTGTAACTTAAAAAGGCGTGTTCATAATGTTACAGAGGGGATGGTTAATGAACTCCTTGATACTCACTTTAGAAGCAACAAGTAACAATTTATTTATCTAACTTTAACAGTGATCAAATTAACAGACAAAACAATTCCCCTCAACCACTATTACTGAATAAAACAAAATTCGAATGGTATGCTGTTTCAATAAATATAAGTCCCACTTATATAAACCAAAGTAATAAGAAAAAATAAATTAAAACTTAGACTCTCAAAACTACAGTCAGGACCTATCTTCCGGAATGATCCATGCCTTTTCCTCTATTCTTCGGTCAGGATTTGTTTCTTTGTTGAATCCTTGTGTCAGAGATATTAGCTATAAGGGCCTTGGGACTTTTTTAGATGGTGCTTAAACAGAGAGCTTAAAGATTTCTGTGAGAGCCAGAGTTTTAGATAGCAGTTCGCTCTCACTCTGATTTTCAAAAACTCCCTTCTTTAGGTTAACCCTTAATGACCTGTCAATTTTCTTATCATACAATTGGTCTGAGGTTGTCAACACCATCAGATTTAACTTCAATTGGTTTTCAGTCTCTAAGTGTCTGGTTTAAATTAAATGGCTTATATTTAAGCTGGTTATCTTAACACCAAAACAAGCCTCGTTTGCCAACCACACAGCCAATTGATACATATGTTTCAATTTCAGAAATGTCCATGCAGACATTTCTTTTATGTCTCCAAGCTTAGAAAAGCACATCACCTCCTAAAGGGACCACACACTCTTCTCCTCTATCATTTTTACAAACAAATTCTAACATCCTCCCTTCTAATTCACAAATACTCTACCCAATTTTGCAACAATAATATAATCTCTCTATCGTAGCATGTGACCTGAAGATAAAAATGTCTAAAATGTTATCTGAGCTTAAGTCACTTCTAGTATATCATACTGATGAAAGTATACTGCTTTTTGGATCCGAATAGCCTAATATTAGTGCAGATACCATGGGCTAACTTTTACATTTTTATGGCTGAGTGACTTGCATTAAGTTTTTTGGATAGATTCTCACTGTGAGTCCCAGCAAGATTTCCCACTGTATTTTGTTAACGTGCCTCTTGAATTATTATCCCGCCACTATGGCATCATTTGCAGTCGATTCTATCCCAATATTGCTACAAGCTGTTCCCAGACAAATTCACACTCACTGGATATCTCCCAAACAACCAATACCACCTTTAATGTTCATGTTCTTTAAAAGCTGTTGTACACTTAGACAAGCACTGACAATCCCCAGAGTTGTCCTACACAGTTCATGAAATATGCCCTGCACATGGCAGACAGGGGGACGTTTGCACCACACTTAATGAGCTGATGGGGTGGTGCAGCCTGTAAGAACATCCTCTTCTCCCAGGACCAGCAGTGGAGGCCATGACACCAAATTATCCCATCAGAGATAGTAGGAACTGCAGATGCTGGAGAATCCGAGACAACAAGGTGCAGGGCTGGATGAACACAGCAGGCCAAGCAGCATCATAGGAGCAGAGAGGCTGACGTTTCGGGCCTAGACCCTTCATCAGAAAGGGGGAGGGGAAGGGGGTTTTGAAATAAATAGGGA
>NC_063336.1:107384703-107417491 GCF_021869965.1 Rhincodon typus
GTGGGCGGTGAGAGTGGGCTTGGTGAGGGGCCAGTGGGCGGTGAGAGCGGGGCCGGTGAGGGGGCAGCAGTAGGGGGTGAAAGTGGGGCCGGTGAGGGGGCAGCAGTAGGGGGTGAAAGTGGGGCCAGTGAGGGGGCAGTGGGTGTTGAGAACAGGCCTTTTGCACGGTAGCGGTAGCAGCAGTCTCCTGGGTGTCCTAGCGATTGGAGCAGCGCCTGTACCATTGTGGAGATGGGACTTGGGACTCTGAGATCTTGACTTTTCTTTGTTTTCTTGCTTACCTTTTGCCTCTGTTAAATTTTTAAATTCTGGTTTTGGTAACCAAGTGAGTGCCAGTAATGGTGACTTTGTGCACTTTTCGCTGTACTTATGTATTCCTATACTTAGTACATGTGACAAATAAATAAATAAACCCAAATCTAAATATAAAAGTAAATAGTAAGAATTTTCATGAATGTTCGAAATGACAAAGGGTAAAGTAAATGTTTGTCCCTTAGAGAGTGGATTTTGGGAATTAATAAAATGAAAAAAAAATTGGTAGATACGTTGAACAGACATTGTGCGTCTATTTTCATTGTAGAAAACCCAAAATTGTAGGACAATTGGAAAGTGTCTATGTGAAAAGACAGATTCAAAGTAGTTTTATTAAAGGGAAATCATGTTTGACTAAGTTATTAGAGTTCCTTATTGAAGTAACAAGTTAATATAGATAATGGAGAACCTGTAGATTTGGTGTTACTTGGATTTCCAGAGACCTCTGGAAAAGGTGCCACATCAAAGGTCATTATCCAACATAAAAGTTTGGAGTGTAGAGGATACCATATGAGTACTCACTAGAGTATTGTTAGCTAACAGGAGACAGAGTAGATATAAATGAGTCATTTAGATGTAACTAGTGAAATGACACAGGCGTCAGTGCTGGGGCCTTTACTGTTTAAATCCTTATCAGTGACTTGGATGAAGGAGCCAAATGTACGGTTGCTAAACTTGCAGATGACAGATGGCAACAAGATGGGTATAGAAACTAGCTGAAATGAAGTTGGATATTAGGATAAGGGACAGCTGAATAAGGGAGTGTTAGACAGTTAAGGGGATATTTCAGAATACTCAGAATAAATATATCTATACAATCTAAGGGGCGGACTTACTATCTGTGGTTAACTGAAAGAATTAAGGAAAGCAGCAAATTTGAGGAGAAATATACATAATTGTGCAAGGATGAGTGGCAGGTTAGATGATTGCACACAAGAGTAAGTTTTGAAGAGGATGTCAGCAGTTGGCAAAGCCAAAAATTTGACAGGTTGAGTATAATTTGGGAAAATGTGAATGTGTTCATTTTGGCATGAAACATTGAAAAGTCAAATGTTATTTTACATGGAGAATTTTAACTTTAACGAAGAGAAATTTCAAAAAGCTGAGGTGCAAAGGCAGCTGAGTGCATTGATAAATCAATCACGGAAGGTTACCAGCTACACAGCCAGCGATTAGGATGACAAATAGAATGCTATCATTTACTGCAAAGGGAATGGAATATGAAAGTGGGGAAGTTTTGTTAGAGTAGGACAGGAGTGCAGGTTCATAGTTTCTTGAAAGTGGAGTCTCGGGTAGACAGGATAGTGAAGAAGGCATTTGGTACACACCTTTATTGGTCAATGCATTGAGTAATGGAGTTGGGAGGTCATGTTGTGGCTGTAGAGGGCATTGTGTTAAATTCTGGCCTCTCTGCTATAAGAAGGATGTTGTGAAATTTGAAAGGGTTCAGAAAAGATTTACAAGGATGTATCCAGAGTTGGAGGGTTTGAGCTATAGGGAGGGACTGAACAGGCTGGGGCTATATTCCCTGGAGTGTTGGAGGCTGAGGGGTGACCTTATAGAGGTTTATAAAATCATGAGGGGCATGGATAGGGTGAATAGCCCAGTCTTTTCCCCAGAGTAGGGGATTCCAAAACTAGAGGGTTTAAGGTGAGAGAGGAAAGATTTAAAAGGGACCTAAGGGGTAACATTTTCACACAGATAGTGATGCGTATATGGAATGAGCTGCCAGAGGAAGTGGTGGAGATTGGTACAATTGCAACATGTAAAAGATATCTGGATAGATGTATGAACAGAAATGATTTAGAAGGATTTGGGCCAAATGTTGGCAAATGGGACTCTATTAATTTACACTATCTGGTCGACATGGACGAGTTGGACCAAAGGGTCTGTTTCCATATTTTACAGCTCTGTAACCCAATGACAGGACCTTGAAGAAATTACATCTACTGTACAGAATACAGTTTTAGTATCCTTATTTAAGAAAGGATATATGTGCATGGGAAGCAATACAGAGAAGCCCTACTCAGCTGATTCCCAGAATGAAGGTGTTATACCAAGTGAGGGAAATATGGAAAGGTTGAGGCCTGTATCTATTGGTGATTAGAAGAATGAGAATTGATCTTATTAGAACATCTAAGATCATGAGGAGATTTGACAGGATGGATACTGCGAGTATACTTCCCATTGTAGGAGAGACTAGAACCAGGGGACACAATTTAAACTAAGGTATTTCCCAACTTAGACAGAAGTAGACAGATATTTTTGTCTTCCAGAGATGTTTGCCTGAGGAATTCTCTCCCCCAGAGAACAGGAGATAGTGTAATTGAGTATTTTTAAGATTAAGGCAGACAGATTCTTAACTGACAATGGAGTCAAACCTAATGGGTATAGACAGGAAAGTACAGACCATAATCAGATCAGTTATGCTCTTCTCAAATAGAAGAGCAGATATGAGAGGCCAAATGGTAATCACGTAACCATTGCCAATTGTCATAAAAATTCATCTGGTTCATTAATGTCCTTGAGGGAAGAAAATATGCCATTATGTGATAGATTACATGTGACTCCAGACTCACAACAACACGGTTGATGTTTGACTGCCTTTTGGACAATTCAGGATCACAGTAAATGCCAGCCTGGCCAACAATGCCCACATCCCATGTACAAATTCAGAAAAGATTCAGCCAAAATTGAATGCGTTGAAAAAATGATCCATTGAATGTCCGTGAGATTAATTATTTGAGAAGATGTGACTCTGAGTCACATAAACCAAGGCAGCTAAATCCTATTCCTGAAATGAATTGATGAGTATTTGTTCAGACACATCAGTCTCTGGGGATGTGGGGACAGCGTGAACTGTGGCTATAAAACAGCCAGGCTCTTTAGCAAGCCCTAATGGAGTACACGCCTGAATTGTTGAAGGATATATATACCAATTGAGGCTTTTAAAATGAAAAAAAAAGTCTCCCTACAATAGATACAGAGAACCAATTTCCTGTGATGGGAAGATCCAGAAACAAGGGGTAGTGCAGGTTGGTAGAGGTATTGGGAAGGGAACGACCTCAAAAATAGAACTAGGGCATTCAGTTGTCTTCAGTAGGTGTATCCGTTACCCGACTTACTTGTCTCCATATCCATGTTGTCTTCTCCATAGGGTCTGCTTGTAGCAGCCACTATTCAGTTCTAGCACTGCTGGGGCTGGAAGATCTACTGATCAATCTGATTGGCCAGCAGCTCTTGAGGACAGGACCTCCTCCCACTGAGAGAGAGGAGTCCCATTAATACCTCTGTCAGGCTGCTTGGGGTGTGTTATGGCTGCAGAGGGGCCTTGTTTGAAGTCATTTGGTTCAGGACCAAATTTTCTTCTGGTGGGTGTGGAATTGGGGCAAACATAATGCTGCTTTCTCCCTCATAAAACCCAGTCCAGACAGAATCAAAAACACTGACCTCCATGAATATAACTGGACAGTTTATATGTTCAGAGAAGCTTTGCGGTAAAGATCCTTACTTAGAACTCTACGTACTTTTTTTTATCTCACATTAAGGGCTCTGAGGCTAATATTTAGCTTTCCATCATTCCCCTGATGGCAATCGCTAACTCAGCACCGTGTTGGTTTTTTTTACTCAATTGAATACCTGGGTTCTTTCATATTCCTTGACATCTTCATTTTGGCAACGGTGGATGATATTTTCATTACTACATCTCTACCATCTCTAATATCGTCACAAAAGAAATTCTCTCTCTCTCTCACTCTGCTTTTAAAAACTATCTAAAAATTTATACCTTCAACTATATCATTTGACTGTCGTCAAAGTTAATTGGTCCATCTGATCGACTGCCCAAAGTTGTTCTTTTAAATGAGAAATACAATAAGAACACTAAACTTTGCAACACAGTGACTGCATTTACATCTGCAGTCTTTCTATTTTCTCTGTAGCAACTTCTTTTAAAAGCATATATTGGAATTAAAAGTTAAAAACATCCATAGTACTTCGGGATTCTGATCCAATGTCATGACAAGAGCAACTTTTTTTTCTCAAATAATTTGAAAATTTCTTTATCCTTGAAGCATCAGCCTTAACTCAACGTTAGCACTAACTCTACTGGGCAGCGGAAGTATCTTTAAACACCCTTCAAGAGACTTTAGCATCAGTTCTAGGCTGACATTTTCCATGCAGTATTGCAGGAGCTGTGCGTGTCAGAGGTGCAAACTTCCAGATGAAACATTAGGCGAAGGTTCCATCTGCTTCTAAATATCCATTAAACAATCCAGGACACTATTTGAAGAAGAACATGGAATTTGCCCTTGTCACCAATCATCAAATGTCATTAAAATAGATGAACTGGTCATTTATCTCACAATGTTGATGAGTTTAATTGAAGTTTCTGTCAAACACATAGTGAGATGAAAGTGACAGAGCTGGAGTTACTCAAAATTAATTTCTACCTATACAATAACATTCATGTCTTAAAAATGCCTCTCATTCTTTCTGTTCAAGGAAGTTTAACTTCCAAAGTTTGAATTAATTTGACTTTCCAGACCTCTTGCTGCCAGCTGAAGACATTGAAGAAGTTAGCAGGCCACATCTCCCAACAGCTTTGCCTGTAGCTCACAGATCTTTACTTTATGATTGATGGTAACTTGAATCATTCGCACAACATGGTAGTTTTGCTTTTAGAAAGCTCTACATCATTCTTTATTGATGTATGTTAATGAAAAGCTACTGAGGAGGAAAGCCTGTGGGGAAAATATATTTAGAAACCATGAAATTAATCAAAAATAGTTTTTTTTTCGTACATGTAAGACATCAAGAGCAGGAATTCTCCAACTTTCTCTGAGGTAAAAAATATATAGCTGTAGTCAAAAATAAACTTCCTTAACAGGTATATGTCTCATGTGCCAGACAATTTCTACTTGACATGGCATCATTCAACTTTCATATTTAGTAATCAATGCTGAAAGGAATAATGATACTCTGCACATTATGCAGCGAGCATCTTTGAAGAAACAGAGTTAGAGAGTAGGATTTTCTCCTGCCTTGAAGTGGCAGGAAGGGCACATAGTAAGGTGGGTTGGCACTGGAGAGATACCAGCCATCTCAGCAATCAGGTTCTGAGTGGGAAAGTGCATGGGTGACCTACCTGCCTTTACTAATTAAGATCCTTAAGTAGTCAATTAATGACCAGCAGAATTTACCTGCAGAAACTCTGTCAGGTTCACTGTTATTTAATTAGAGATAGGCTCTGAATAAAATTCCTGCCATTAAATCTGGTAGTTTCGACAAAATCTTTGTGACGAACTATTGTTGGAAAGATGGTTGATGAAGAAAGAACTATGTGGTTTACCTTACAATTTATATTTTCTCAGCTTTCTCTGAAAAGACCATGTCCAAATCACATATGGGCCATTAAGTTAATATTGTGATCTGCCTTGTGGACACACAGATTAATTTGAGTAACTTGTATGTGAGAGGATTAAAATTATTTCCAGCAGATGAAGAAAGCATTTTGGCCTGAAACACCAAACATCTAGACTTGCATCCATTTATACTCTACAGTCTTACATTTACCAGAATTTAATGACTCAATGCATTTCTGCAACCATTGGATGATCTCCAGGCTCAAGCTTGTACATCAACTCTCAGTTGGTTACAATAGTCAGCTACTGTGTCAGTTTGTCACATTGTTGAAGAATTATTTGCTCTGAGATATCTGACAGAGAGCGCTGAAAAAGGAACACGTGCATTTCAAGGAGAGGGGAAAGAACACATAGATTCAGACAGACTAATCTCCCAGCCCTCCTCAAGGTAATTCAAAAATGGAATGACAGTCTGCTGCCTCTCCATGAGAAAAAGACTCTAATAAGTACAGTTAGTGCCATGTGCAGCTGGTTACAATGGAATCAAATGCCAATTTGTTCTTGTCCAACAACTAAAGAACGTATCACAAGGGGTTGATGAACTAATGAAGTCAGGCAAACTAAAATCCAGCTTCTGTACCTCATCTCTCTTGTGAATTCTGGATATAATTAATATACCTTCAAAAATTAATAGCTATACAACTAAGTTTTTACTACATACTCTGAACTAATGAGGAATACAAATTAGACAACTTGGCTGGAAATTTTTCACTTGGTTGCTGTCAGATTGGCAGGACCTGGTCAGGACCCAAAATGTTCAGGGGATTATTTCCCAAAGCCTCGGCATTAGCATCCTTCCTTCAGGGACAACGAGTGAGCAGGACAATACAACCATTCTGTCAAAAGAAAGGCCATCACATGGACCATAAGGGCTCCCCAGGACGTTCTAGCAACCACAGGAACGTTAAATATCCCTAAGAAGGCTGCCAGCATTATTGAGCACAAACCCTCCCATCACTCTGGTGTCTCTTACTCTTAGTTGAGGGTTCTGTTGATTCTGAGGAATTGCAGTGTATAGTGAGCTGTCCCAAGGACAAGAGGAAATGGACAGTATCTCCGGCCAATAGGTGTGGATGAAAGTGTCTAACTAAGTGAGCAGGAGGGTGGTCCCCTGACAGCCTCCAGACAATGCACCAGAGGGATCTGGGCCCTAAAGCAGGGAGGATAGATGAGTGGCTTTGTATTTTCAGGTGCAAACTCTGCACTCTAACATTCCCAGCATTCCTCTGCATGACACACCCCAGGCCAATGCACATTGCAGCTCCACTCAACACTCTGTGAAGAGCTCTCATTTCCCAACTGAGCATGGGAGCACAACCATTCCATGCTGGCATTAATCTCTATGAACTTCCTCCTGTCTTTCCTGATCAACAGTTATGATTGTAACCCTCATTCTCTTCTCCTTTATACGCTTGACCAGCTTTCCTTTAAATGCATTTACGTTATTCACTTCAATCATTCCCTGTGGCATGAGTTCACACATTCTCATCACTTTTAGGGTAAATACATTTCTTCTGAATTTCCTATTGGATTTTTTGCTGACTATCTTATTGATTCTTCCTCGCAAATTAAAACATTCTCTCTGCATTGACTCGACCAAAACCTTTCAGAATGTTATAGACTTCCATTAGGTCATCCTCTTGGCTTTCTTTTTCAAGAGAAGTGATCCAGACTTTTCAACTTTTCCTACTATGCATACCTATTTATTCTTTTCTTTTAAATTTCATCCTTATAAGTCTTCTCTGCACCATATCCAGGGCCTCTAAATCCCTTCGATAATGTATCAAGCAGAACTGCACACAATACTCTTAAGTGAAGTCTTTTGTTATGGTTCAGTAACAATAAGGTTTGATTACCTCAACACCCCTCCTGCCCGAGTCAGAACATCCTCATGTAATTTATTACAGATTTCCTCAGACCCCTTTGGGGAGGGTGTCATCCCCAAATTTAGAAGTATTTGATTCCAAATTTCTAAATCATTAGCATAAATTTTGAGCAACAGTACTAATGCACATTGCAGCTCTGTGCAGGCATCTCACTTCCTAACTGAGCATGGAAGCATTGATCCTTGTGACCTATGCCCACCCATCCTCTGCTATTCTGAACAACTAGCCTTCAATCTAACTCCCTGATATCTGATGTGAAACTAACTAGCAATCCATTCTACCACTTGACCCCTGACCAGAACACCCAACTTTATTTTTTGACTGTAATAGGCTTATTATTAAAAGTTTATTGCAGGCACCATACATTATACTTCTGCATCACTCTTGTTTATTCTCTTCAATCTTTATAGTGTGTTAAACAGTGGCTGTGTTGCCACACAGTGCTTCACAGGAATATTCTAATCTTGCACCATCAAGATGCCAAAACCAGATAAATTCCACAATTATGTATTTATTTCCCAGAAATGATTCACAAATAATCACTGATCTGTTACTGAATCCTATTATATGCATTGCAACCATTACCAGTTTGCTGCCACCATCTCCTTCCCTTGACTGTGTCTAAGATTTATAGTAATAGAGGAAAATCACTAGTCAATCTTAATGAAAAGTTCTTATCTTAAATAAGATACAGCTTATTGTATGACAATAATTAAGTAAATGTTGCATTAATAAAATAGATATTGTTACGAAGGCTATTGGGAGATCTAGGTCTTCACTCTACAAGAATCTAAGATATTCTGCCTTAACCCCATCCAAGTCCATATGATATCATCATATTGGTAAAAGCTGAATGCAGTCTCCAACAACATATGAATGTAGAAATGTAAAAAAGTATTAGAAGCAGGTGTAGGCCATTCAATCCCTCAAGACTGCTTCAAGATTCAATAAGATCATGACTGATCTGATTAGAATCTCAAATCTACATTCCTGCCTATCCTGATAACCTCTTGTCCCCTGTTTAACCCAAATCTACTTACCCCTGCCTTAAAAATATTCAAAAACACTGTATCCACTACCTTTTCAGAGCTCCAAAGACCTACTACCATCCCAGGGAACAAAAAAAAAACCTAATCTTTTCTTTTTATGGGAAACCCCTGATATTTTTAAACAGTTCCAGATTCTCCCACAATATGAAACATTTTCTCCTATCAAGTCCCCTCAGGATAGTGTATGTTTCAATCAAGTTACCTCTTAGCCTTCCAAACTCCATTCTATTAGCTTTCCTAATTACTTGCTGTACCTGCATACTAACCTTTTATGATTCAGGCACGTAGACACCCAATCCCTCTACATCTCAGAACTCTGAAATCACTTATCTTTCAGATATGTTTCTTTTTCATTCTTCATGCCAAAATGAAAATTTCACATTTTCCCACATTATACTCCACTGATATTTCTTAACCCACTCAATCTATCTATATCTTTTTTGTAGTCTCCTGTGTCCTCTTCACAATCCTTGCTTACTTATCTTTATATTATCAGCAAATTTGGTAACTATACTTTCATCAAAGGTGTTTATGTAAATTGTAAACAGTTGAGGTCCCAACACTGATCCCTGTTTCATTTGTAAAGAACCATTAATATTGTAAAATTCCCAATGACACTTAGACCAGAATATTTTCAGATCTTCAAATCTAACTTTAGTGTTATACCACAATAGTGTTCATAAAGGCACTATTTTAGAAGTCTACTAATAATATTCAGTAAAATCTCATTGTCCAAATGTAGCTGTTGTAGTTTAAATGAACAAGTTTGCTCATTTTTCATCTTCTGAAATAATCTTATTGTCGAAATATATACTTCATGCAGAAATCCAAATCTTATTTCTTTCGGGGTCTGGAGGTGATTTTGTAATTCTATTTCTCGCAGTTAAACTTTGGAATAATTCACTAGTTTGAAGACTATTGATAATGATTACAGAATGGTGGGGAAATGAATACCACAATTCTACAGGGGATGAACTTCATACCTGAGTGAATCTATGATCTCTATCAACACCAGATTTAAGTTACATTTATCTGCCTAAAGCCTTGAGTTCTAAATAAGCTTCCTACAATATTTTAGTAGATCTCAGTGGTAAATCACTTATGCTATTGTTAAACCTACAACGGAATATGCAGGGTGCATTAATATTTTAGAAGTATGCTCAATGTCGGCACTGTATTGTAACAAATAGTACTAACTAGACTGTAACATTGATAACTCTTCAAATATCTGCTCCTGTGAGTTAAGCATTAAATGATTTATTGTAGAAATAAAATTGCCATTGTTTGGTTCATCATATTAAATAGTTGAAATAATTATTTATTTTGAAAAATTACAAAATTACAGCATTGTTAATCCAAAACGTAGGCAGTAGACACCTAACACTCTATGTCTCCAATCTTTCAACACAATAAAGGAAAACTGGCTACAGGCCTGTTGTTCATATGTTAAGTCTGAACAACCACCATTTACCTTCTATTTAATATCATTGATCTTTGATTTGTGAGTAAAATGATACCTAAAGACCCCCATTTATCTTCTATGGCTGTTAGTATGGCTATGGCTAAATAGCTAACAACCATGTGATTGAAACTGTCTTCTTATAGTAACTTAATGCCAACAAGAACACAGCTACAGACAAAGTCTATGCCAACGATGTCTTTTATAAACCATGGACTTGATATATGTTTTTAACACTCTCCCATTTTGGTTCCAAAATCTTTGAGATCACTTGTAAAGAAACTAGATGCAACAGCCTTGAGTACATGTCAAGATGACCTGTTGAACAGTCTTCTCTTTGAAGGAGCCTGCAATTAATCTGAAATAGATCCCAGACATCTGAACTTACATGACTTAAAATTCTCCTGATGAAAAGTGAGAGAAAGCTCCTTTCTTTACTGGACTGGTGTTCATTTAATATTTGTAAAATGTACACACTTCTTTTGTTGTACCTTCCTTCTGCGAATGATGTGTGATTGATGTAGTGTTTTCATTTGTCATTATGTGCATGTACATAAATAATCATTTTGGTTTAATCTTACGAAAGTCTCCAATTGGTGACTTTGAAATTAATTACGCACAAATGGAGGCATTTAAAAACATATGCATCTCACTTATTTTTAAAAAAGCCACAATGATTACAGATAGCAGGGAAAAAAAACTGGGAGTTTCAGTTTATCTCTTCTCCCACCTCCAAAATACTGTGACTAATTAAATGTGCATGTGTAACATACAAAAGGGGATAATACCCTCAAGCCTGTTCTCCAGTAACTGTTCTGTATGTCAACTTCACTGGCTCTCATTTGTTCCATACTCTGCATTGAACAAAAATCCATCAGTTTTAGGTTTTGAAAATTTGCATTTACCTCACATCAATTACCTTTCTCAGCACCTAAAGCAAAAATATTATGATAACAAATGGATAAGGTAAGTTGAAGTGTGATTAATAGTGATTATGTTTAAACCTGTGTTATTTTACTTGCATGTAAGTACAGAAAAATAAAGCTTCATTCGCAATGGTTGTGTATACTACAGATAATAGATTTGAAATGTATTTGTTTCATTTATGACTAATTCTCTGTAGTGAACATATTGATATAATGTGATTGAAATAAACCACTTTATTTTCCATTGTAAACCCTAAAGGATTATCTCAATACTAAAAATAATAAAGTGCTACTTCATCATAAAGTAGTTATTACTGTTGACTTTTTGCTGGTATTTGCATTTTATTTTGGAATTAATTTGTGATTATTTGTGAATAGTAAAAAATGTGAGATATTAGAAAAGAATGCAGTTAAATATATTGAGGTCCTCTGCGTTATGAAACTCACAGGTTTCTTCAGTTAAACGATCACAATCTGTTAATGATTACAATGATACTGGGGTGGCAGGTCAGTTTACAGAAAAAAAAATTCTAACTTTCTGCTTCCAATGCTGAGTTGTGCTAGACAACCACTTGGAAAAACATCTTAGTTGTGGAAATAAAAATTGGGCTGTCTCCCTGACTGGCATTGGGCCCTTAATTCTGTCATACAAGGGTATTGGTTCTGAAAGAGTTAATGTTGAGCTATATTGAGCTCCACCCAATCTGATGATGTCATACGGCATGGAAGAGACCCTTCGGCCCAACCCATATCCCTCGAAACATTTCTTATTCATGTACTTATCTAAATGTCTTTTAAATGTTGTAACTGTACCCACATCCACCACTTCTTCTGGAAATTCATTCAATCATTCATTCAGTCTTTGCATGGAAAGTTAACCCTGCACAAAGTTCCAATGAAGATCTTCATTACATACTTGGCTTCTAATAGTTCCAATTATGCCTAACAAATGTTAATTGTACCCATGTCTTACAATAAACCATACTTTGCTATGTAAGACAAACCACCTTCATGTTAAGACTCTATATTGGCCAATCCCCTACCACTGATAACGATATAGACCCTTATCCCAACATAGAAAGGAAGATTGTTGCCAGCAAACTACCCCAGCAGCATGTCACGAATGGCTGCTAACAGTTGCTAGCAGTGCCGATATCCAAAAACATGATAGATGGCTGTTCGATGCATGGTTGACAATCAGAAAATCCGCTGAACATTGGGGTAAATTCCATCACTTACCTTTCGTATAGGAATGTGACATTCTTCAATAAAAAACAATTTAGTTTACAGCTGGCAGTTAAGAGACCAATTATATTTTAATTGCAATTTTCCGTATCTATCTCTGTAATAAGCCACTTTTTATATATATATTAATACAGACTGATAATTTCTACATAATGCAAATTAATCATGATTCTGACTGGAAAATTGAATCCCAAAAGGATATGAAGGTGGCCAGACTTTGCCCACATGTAATTTACACTTTGTCAATATTCCAAAAATATATTTTTAATGCTTTTGATCCCCAAAGGCTTTATAGGTCATGGAGCTGATATTCCTCTTTAACTGATAAGTGTGAGTGCTGTTTCTTTCTTAAATTAACTCAATCATTAACAAAATTGCTAGAATATACAAAGGTGAAATGTGTGTTTCCTGGGGAAGTTATTATTTTAGTCAAACAAATGCATTGGCACATAATTCCTTTAACAACTTTAAAGGTAAACTTTAATCAGTTAACAGAATTGCTGAATAAATTCAGTAATTTGGCCTTGGATTATTTTGGAGGGGCAAATGTTTCCTCAGAGTGAGAGTGCACTCCACAAGCATGCAAAAGAAATGATAATTGAGGCTTTTAAAGCAGGGGGAATGGAATTTTGGGCCCATCCTTCAGGCAGGCGGTTGAAACATCCCAAGTTACTCTCCCACTTCCGGGACATGGCCAAGTCCAGTTTTAACACATTCTTCTGAGCAAGTTGCAAAGTCATTCACTCAAAAAAGGGTGGAGTTTCAATATTTAGGCAAATGATAGTCATGAGACTTCATCAGAACCCAATGGCATTTAAGGAGACGTTTCGAGAGGAGGTGACGTAGTGGTAATGTCACTTGTCTAGTAATTTGGAGCCCACCATTCATTCTAAGGAGATACGGGCTCAAAACGCACCATTGTTACTGGTGGGATTTGGTTTTAATTGATAAATTTGGAGCACTAAAAAAAAATGTGCTGGAGAAAATCTACAGGTTTGACATCTTCTGTAGAGAGAGAAACAGAGTATAAGGAAAAGCATGCCTATCAGAGCTCAAGAGATTCAGGCTGTTGAGAAATTTGTTTCTTGACTTTTGCGGGACAAGGAGGATCAAGAGTGCTCTTCCACCTCCAAGAGAATGTTGAGCTCTCCCCCCTCCAAACCCATACCTAATCCCAGTCTCCACTCAACAAAACCTCTCTTCTGTCCTTCATCTCTCTATAAATCGTATTTACAATCACCATCCCACGTTGTAAATCTCTTCTCCAACCATCATCTCCTGACCTTCAAAACCCTTCCTCAATCTCCATCTTGTGACCTCAAAACCCTTCCTCAATCTCCATCTCCCAACCTCAAAGACCCTCCTCACCTCCATCTCCTAACCTCAAAGCCCTTCCTCAAACATCATCTCCTGACTACCAAACACATCTTCAACCTCCATCTCCTGACCACAAAACTCCTCGACATCCATCATCTCATGAACTCAAAGTTCCTCCCACAGGGCATCTCCCCACACATTCCCATGACATGTGAGAAAATCTTTTGGTGATTAAGACTTCTGAGGCCTCATACTGGCAGGTCAGGAACTTCTTTTTTCCAAAACTATACTTTCTTCACAAGATTTATAAAATTTCTTTACATGGCTGTTCAAAATTGCATCACATTAAGGTAAAAATAATCCCTTCTAATGCCCTATATATAAAATATAGATGAATACCACATAAAACTGAATGTATACTACATTTACAGTTAATGTACAATATTAGTTGCATACCAAACAAACAGCCAATAGGGTTTTTATCCAGTTTCCAAGCCCCGCACTATGTTATGGTTAAAAGACCTCAGACTTTTCCCATCGAGCCCTTGTACTGACTCCCCCCATCTTTAGGTATCCATCAGCAGGGAGACTCAGTAATCCTGGACCCTACAATGTGCCAGTCTGCAACACTGTTAGGAACATGTACTGGATGGCCAGAAATTTTCAGGCAGACTCACGAACATGGGTTGATGATTCTACTTGATCTAGTTTATCTAGTTGATCATGCCTGGGAGTAGCCTACAGAGCACATGTCCTGTTTCAGATGAGACGCGACAAAAACCACTGCACATCTTTTCCAGACATTCTTTGCAAAGGCATGTTCCAGAAGGAGGCGAGCAATGGTTTTCTCAACAAGGGCTGTTTCCGCCAACCTCCCACACAACTAACCTGTTGGTCCTCTGTGCTGCCTCCTTAGATGCTTGGAACACCTCAGCACCTTTTCTCAATGTGTATCAACACTGACAGCTGTGCCACCCACAGTTATCCCACCCTTTCTGTATTTACAGAAGAAGACAGCACACAGCAGGGCAAGGAAACACATGTCACACCAAATGAGAAAGTAGCACTCTGCATGGCACTGCCATTCTCCTATTAACCTGGCTCTGTCAGTCTCATTCATTGCATACTACTTCTAAGCATTGGCCATGACACACACTCTCTCTCTCTCTCTCTCTCTCTCTCTCTCTCTCATCTTTTGCAGGTACAGCCACGACTTCTCCATAAAAAAATTGCTTGTCTCCCCTAGAGGTCCGTCCTTCCAGGCAGCACAGTGGCCCAGTGGTTAGCACTGCTAACTCACACCACCAGGGACCCAGGTTCAATTCAATCTTCGGGCAAACATCTGTGTGGAGTTTGCACATTGTCCCCATGTTTACGTGGATTTACTCCCTTTGCTCCAGTTTCCTCCCACACTCCAAAGATCTATAGGTTAGGTGGATTGGCCATGTTAAATTGTGCATAGTGTTCAGGGATGTGCAGGTTAGGTGGATTAGTGGTGGGAAATGCAGGGTTACAGCGAAAGGGTTGGGAGTGAGTCTGAGTGGAATGCTCTTCAGAGGGTCAGTGAAAAGCTCGATGGGCCGAATGTGCTTCCATACAGTAGGGATTCTATGAGGACGAGGTACCAAGGTCTCGGAGGAAGCATCAGCATGTCAAGCTGGTGAGCATCTCACAGCAACGGCTCAACAGCTGGCCACGGGCAAAACGCCCAGGTTGCTGGCGCTCAGAGAAACTGTCAGAGACCCAGCACCTGTTAAGCCACAAGTGGGAGAGGACGTTCTGCTGTTGATATCAGGGACAAAACGGCCCTAATGCGTACAGCGAGTCATGTCACTGCCCTACTGCTTCATGGACAAGTTGGTAAGCTGTAATAGATATTCAGGCCCTGTACCTTCAGGAACTGTTGGAGATGTTGCATAGATAACACAGTGTGGAGCTGGAGGAACACAGCAGGCCAGGCAGCATCAGAGGAGCAGGGAAGTTGATGTTTCGGGTCAGGACCCTTCTTCAACTTCGTCAACTTTCCTGCTCCTCTGATGCTGCCTGGCCTGCTGTGCTCCTCCAGCTCCACTCTCTGTTATCTCTGACTCCAGCATCTGCAGTTCCTACTATCTCGGAGATACGTGCATACCTGCGCTCCATCCGATGGTCCTCAGGACCATAAACATGGCGACAGGGGAATGAGGAACTTTGGCTCCACCCCTGGTGCCCGCTCCTCACAAGGAGAAAGGGTAGTGCCAGGAGGCATCCAGTCTTCAATAGTACCACACGTAGACTCCTCAGCAGTTTCCACTCAGGGCATTACAGAGGTGGCCAGGCCTCCAACTCTGACCCCAACTGACCCTTCAAAGTTCAGGCTGAGGAGGGTGAACTTATCTCTGTTTATATAGCTGCTTTTTCAAGCAGCACACTTAGGGGTGAACAGCTGGGGCAAGAGAATGTTTTCTCAGAAGCAATCTTAGCATCTCCACAGATACAGGAGCTGTCTCTTCTGTACAGTATAATGCGTCTGAAGCTTGAAGAAAGCTAGTTTATTTCCTCTTTCCAGTTGCTGCAAGCTGTGACTTTTAATTGATTAGTCAAAGACCTTTCTTAGTGGGAGCCACTCACCCTGTGCATCCTGAAAACAAGTAGAAAATATCCAGAGAAGGAAGATGAAAAAGCAGCATTTTCATTGACCCAAGAATCATCTCACCAAACCCCATAGATTAGGAGCACTGAACTTCCTTCTCTCTGCCATAAGACCTATGTTATGTTTTCTTGACTGTGTTTGTCTATATGTGTGTGTAGAGGGAGTTTACAATGCAGTTAGAGTTATTACTAGTAGAGTTGTATTGTTTATCTGTGGCTAGAATACATTTATTTGTAATAAATAATAATTCTTGTTAAGGAAGGAAAACTAGTCCATGCTATCTGTCATCCTGGGTCTGAAAATCGGGTAAGTAGTTGAATTCTGTGTACATTTTAATATCTTTACATTTTGTGGTGACTCTGGGAACAACAGGGTTTGATTTCGAGTGAATTACCACAGGGAGGGGCAACAGAGTGTCTGCCGGGTAAACAGCTAGCACATGCAGTAGGTTGATGTAGAACAGTGCCATTCAGTAAGGTGTGTGCCCCAGGACAGTGGGAAGGGGGGGTGTGTTGGTGACTGTGCATCAAGGCAAGTCACCTCTTCATGTGACCGCACTAATTGGCATGGCAAGGCAAATCGAGGCATGGATGCTACGGGAATGCAGGTAGGTGCTAAGTGAATGAGTGCCAAGCGAGCAAGTGATCTGCTCTGAGATACAGCCTGGTCCGGACAGTCAGCTAAGTGTTTGTCCCTGCGCACAATGTATCCTCACTTCAGCGTTTCAATGCTAGTTGCTGGTGGGCTCTGTAATGCAGGTCTGTGCTTCCTAAGTGCACCAGAGAAGTGCCACGCTGGCTGTGAGGGATTGCTGAATACAACATGTCAAAGCCTGCAGAGGAATGGTCCATGTGGCTGGTGCCCATGGAGTGTGCCCCGGGCTTCAGTTTGATCATTGGCAACACAGAGGTCAATCAGAGCAAGCAGTGAGCTGAATCCACCAGTTACACACTTTGTTTTCCTTGTTTTTTATTTCCACAAAGTCAAGCTGGTTTGACAACTCTGATATATATATTTTTCTTCAGCACCAGGAACACATCTGTGTGACCAATTATATATTGACAAGCAAAGCCTGTTAAGGGCAAGGCTGACATCAGAAAAAGTGAGGTGGTGGTGGTGGGGGGAGCGGAAGCAAGTTTGGTAAGATAGGTGGCCAAATATTAATCAGGCAAGTTGTAACAAGACGTTTAATGAGCTATAATGCCCCTGAATTGGGAAATCGCCATTGCTCAGTGAGAAACGTGCCACGCCACTTGCTAAATGCAGAAAAGAATAGAGCAAGATGCTCCCAATATTGAGGCACGCTTTGGCAGAATTCTCATCCCATTCTGTCACAAATCTCACCACACCAAACTTCATTCAGATATAACATTCTGCACGCACTGTTCTACACCACTGTAGTATCACGTTTAATTCTGGTCGCTACATCACAGCAAGGATGTGGAAGTTTTGGAGAGGGTGCAGAAGAGATTTACCAGGATGCTGCCTGAACTAGAGGGTATAAGCTATAAGGAGAGGCTAGAAAAACGAGGGCTGTTTTCTCTGGAGCAGCAGAGGCTAAGGGGAGACTTGATAGAAGTACAAAATTATGAGATGCATAGATCGGGTTGACAGTCAGAGTATTTTTCCCAGCGTTGAAATGTCTAATGCTGGGGGGCATGCATTTAAGATGAGAGGGGGTAAAGTTCGAAGGTGTTAGGGGCAAGTTTTATACACAGAGTGGTAGGAGTCTGGAGCTTGCTGCCAGGGATGGTGATAGAGGTGTTTGAGGGGTTTTTAGATAAGCATATGAATGTGCAAGGCATGGAGGAATATGGACCAAGGGCAGGCAGCAGAGATGAGTTTAATTTGGCAACATGGTCAGTACAACATTGTAGGCTGAAGTGCCTATTCCTGTGCTGTACTGTTCTATGTTCTGCGAAACCCACAGGCAGTTAAAATCACTTGAGATATCTCTCTCACGTACACAGTGATAATACCTGTAAGTCCCAGGGGTGTGTGCTGGAGTGATGGGAGCGCATTTCTGGAAAGGGATGACAACAAAGAAGGAAGCAAATAATTGCCTCGCTCACAAAAACAGAAATCATTGGAGAAACTCAGCATGTCTGGCAGCATCTGTGGAGAGAAAGCAGAGTTAATGTATCGGGTCCAGTGATCCTTCTTCAGAACTTCTCAAATGTTTCAATGACTGTTTTCTTTAAAGAAAACCATAAAGAGAAATCACAACATTACTGTAAATTATCAGTATAGGTTATATTTGCTTATGAAAGGAGATGTTATCCGTTCCAAGTATTTTGCAAAACTGCTGTATTAACAGTGCGAGATGTTCCTAAGAATAGAAGAAAGAATCTATTAGAAATGAAAGCAGTCAGGTTATGCAAATTACATTATATATGCCATGATGTTGGAGAAAATCCATGCTGCTTCCATTTTGCCTGAAACCATATTCTAATATACAAGTGAACATTGTCATCTGATTAAAAACCAAAAGAACTGCGGATTGCTGTAAATCAGGAATAAAAACAGAAGTTGCTGGAAAAACTCAGTTCTGAGGAAGGTCACCGGACCCAAAACATTAACTCTGATTTTTTTTCTTCACAGATGCTGTCAGACCTGCCGAGCTTTTCCAGAAACTTCCATTGTTGTCTGATTTACTGTCACCATTTGAGCAAACTGTGCAATCCAATATACCAGATTGGTGACCTTATCTGAAACAATGGGCTGGCTTTCAGTTCTGGGGTTGGAACCCTGATGGTTGGTTTCCATCTCCTAATCCCACGTCAAATTGATGTCCAATGGACAATTTGATTTTTGATGAGCTGGCCAATGAGTGGGAAGGGGACATTCTTGCTATCCAATTAAAGATGGTGGGCAGGCAGCTGAGGTTGGAGGGCCAAAAGGAAGTGCCTCAATAGGAGGTGAGTTGGCAGTCACGTGTGTTAAAGGAGGCACTGAGAGAGAGATTGTGTTTCAAGATGGAGGGTCCCACTGAAGAAATTTTATTAAGGTGAAATTAAAAGTGATTTCAGTGTGCCAGGTGATTACTATGGAGCAGGGAAGCTGTGACCATCCCATAATCCCAGCCATAGTGGGGGTTCAACATGGATGGAGCAATGAAGGATTCCCTTGCCCTGCTGTGCCAAGAGAAGGGCACACCCAGCCCTGGATCAGGGTCAGTATCAGTATGGGACCTGTATGCCAGCAGCACAGATTTACTGAGACTTTAATGCTGCATAATGTGATAGATACTTCTCTCCTCCGATATAATACTTTCCAAAAGGTCCCAGACATGGAAACATATGGCAAACTACTCAGTGGCAGGAAATTGAAGGCCCATCCATCTCCATTCCCACCTTTGTGGTAGTTTCAAATTTCTACTCTCAACCTGCTTCTCCAGAGCTCAAAAGTGATTAAAAGGCACGGTAAATTATGTAGATGAGAGCAGGAAGTTGTAATGTTGCATACAAAGAGTAAATCGACTGCAAAACTGCACCAGATGGAATTCACTGTGGGGAATTATGGATCCAAGAAAGATAAATTAGAATTCATTTTAATGGCAAGAGACGAGGAGATATTGAGGAGTGAAAGGATTGTGTTTTCGGATTCATAAAACACTAAAAGGTAGTCACAAGTGTATAAGAGCAATCAAATGACTAAAAAGGAGCATTGGCCTTTATCCTGTGTTGCTTTATCTTGTATTGAGGACAGAGTACTTGGACATACAAGGTAAAATAGGGCTGAGTCAGCACAGCTTCATCAAGCAGAGGTCATGTCTGACAAGTCTGTTAGAATTCTTTGAGCAGGTAACAAGCACGTTAGATAAAGAAGAGCCATTGATCATGACCTATTTGGATTTCTAGAAGGTCTTTGACAAGGTGTGACACAGGAGCCTGCAAAATAAGACAAGAGCTTATTGTTAGGTGCAAAGTACTGGTATGCATAGAAGATTGGCTCACTGGCAGAAGGCAGAGAGTGAGGATAAAGGGGTCTTTATTCACATTATATATTAACAATCTGGATGAAGGAACTGGGGGCATCGTTGCTAGATTTGTACATGAGACAAAGATAGTTGGAGGGCCGGGTAGTGTTAAGGAGGCAGGGACGCTGCAGAAGGACTTGGGACAAGCTAGGAGAGTGGACAAAGAAGTGGCAGATGGAATGCAATGTAGGAAATTGTGAGGTTATGCATTTTGGTAGAAGAATAAAAATGTAGGCTATTTTCTAAGTGGGTAAAAGCTTTGGAAATCTGAATCCGAAGGGACTTGGGGATCCTTGTTCAGGATTCTCTTAAGGTTAACATGCAGGTTCAGTTGGATGTTAGAAAGACAAATGCAATGTTAGCATTCATTTTGAGAGGACTAAAACACAAGAGCAGGGATGTACTGCTAACGCTGTATAAGACCCCAGTCAGACTGCGTTTTGAAATATTGTGAGCAGTTTTGGGCCCATGATCTAAGGAAGGATGTGCTGGCCTTGGAGAGGGTCAATAGGAGGTTCACAAGATTGATCCTGGGGAGGAAGGTCTTGTCATATGACGAGCAGTTGAGGACTCTGGGTCTGCACTTGATGCAGTTTGGCAGGGTGAGGGTGGATCTCATTGAAACTTACAGAATACAGAGAGGCCTGGATAGAGCAGACATGAAGAGAATGTTTCCACTGGTAGGAGAGTCTAGGACCCAAGGGCATAACCTCAGAGTGAAGGAATGACAATTTAGAACTGATATGAGGAGGAATTTCTTCAGAGGGTGGTTAATCTGTGGAACACATTGCCAAATAAGGTTGTGAGGCCGAGTAATTGAGTTTATTGAAGACAGAGGTAAATAGGTTCTTGATTAGTATGGGGATCAAAGGTTATGGAGATAAAGCAGGAGAATAGGGTGGAGAATCATACCAGCCATGATTGAATAGTGAAGTAGAAGAGCTGAATGGCCTAATTCTGCTCCTATATCTTATGGTCTTATGGTCTTTCTATAGTACGGTCCATACAGAGAAAGTATTTCCTCTAGAGAAAGCCTAGAGAAAGGGGCTGAATGGTACATTCCTGTTTCCAACATACTTCTGTTACCGCTTTGAGAACTGAGGATGTTAATGATCCAATGGGATGATACCACATGAGCAGCACCCATTACTATTCCAAGGATGTGTACATATATTGCCTGGTAACTATAAGTTAATTAAACTAACAAATGGTTTAGGGAGTTACAGATTGAAAAGATTAGCTTTTTATGAGAGTGGTTTCAGATTTCAGATCAAGTCTGTCATAACAACAATTATAGATCAGCAGCCATTAACTGACCACTTTTTTAAACTTCTATGTTCAAGAATAAATCTAAACTATCGCTGCCCTCAATACTTTCTATTTATATTATAGAGTCATGGAGTCAAAGGTGGTTTATTCAATCACAATTTTCTGTGTTTTCCAGACTTCAGTTCTCTTTATTTTATATTTCACCTGCAGATATTCATAAGGGAAAACATTCTCAGGCACACAGCTCTCAAATTGTTAAATAAATAAAATTTGTAAGGAGCGAGCAACAGATGGCATTGCAACGTTATTTTTTTGTTGAGAACATTTTCTGATTAAGGTTGAAGAGCCGAAATCTGCCTTAGATGATTCTAAACAATGTGCGACAAAGATAGAGAGCTCTTGGATTTTCCCACATCACTGGATTTCCCCTAAGAGTAGGTATAATTGACTTTAATTATATTATCCTATGTTTGCCCTTTCAAAAACTGGCAATGTCTTATAAGAGCAAACAGTTTCACTTGCGGAATGTTCAACAAGTAGTGAATAAAATACGTTTGTGCCTAAGTTCAGGGCAGTAGTCAGGATACCTTAAACCTGTGGTCTCCAAACTATTCTGATCACAGATTATCTCACAGTCGATCGTAGTCTCAGTCCCTCATACACCATCCGTGTTCCATCGAAGATGTGTGCTTGTATAGATCGTCATTTTGCTTCATAACTTCTGATTCTATAATCCATTACCACACGCGGAGCTCAAAGGCCAGCACAGTTAGGGAACACTGCAGAGCACCACGCACAATGTCTGATTGACAGAAACTGACCAGTGGCCCCAGAAATACACTGTGACCACAGGGATCCCATACCCTGAAAGCAGCAGCAACTTTTCAGATGTTCCAGAGTCACAGGTCCAAAGGACCACATCACAGTGGCAGAGTGATGTCATGAACCACAATGTCAAGTGAGCGCAGGGTAAAGCAGTTTCCAGATCCACATTTAAAACTCACATTTGGTTGCAAGTGCTCATTTTATATTTGAGTTGATCTAATTTTAAACGCCAGTTTTTAAAAAGCCTGTAACTTCATTGATTATTACGTGTGCTGCATATCTCTAAACCGAGGTATATGTTGTGGGCTAGTAGCTATTTTTTATTTCTTAGCTTATTTTTTATATCTCTACCTAAACAAAAAAGTCCCTGGCTAGCAATAATGCTGAGAAACAAACCTGGACAATGTAAAATAAAATCAAAAATGTACAACTTCCACATGGAATGTGTAGTCACTGTAATGAGATCAGGCAGGTGGACCTCATAGAATATGAATTCTCAGAGTGGGGCAGTTAATCTGGTCCAAACAGGGAGCCCTGGTTGACATATAAAAACAGGAGCACCAGACATACTAATGCTCTGAGGAAGCCAGACCAGTCTGAAGGACTTTCCATGTAAAAATAAAGGGTGACTTGGTGACATGATACTAGCATCTGTGGAGTTATTTTGGTGGTGATAAGAGTAAAGCACTCTCCTGAAGAAATTTGCTTGCAATAGTCATCTTTGAGTTGGGGTAAGCATTTTTGGCATCATGGCAGTATGTGGAAAGCTTGACTTGTTTGATCCTGCTGTTGAAGTCTGGGCCTAGTATGTGGAAAGAATGCATTATATTTTTTTCCAGGCAAATGTTGTTAGAGCAGATGAAAATCTACGAGTACTCCTGACAGCTTGTGAACTCACAGTTTTTTCAGTGGTTAGGAGCTTACATATCCCTGAGGTACCAGATGCTAAAACCTTTCAAGAGTTGACAGATTTAGTTAAGGATTGTTATGACCCCAAGCCTCCTCTAATTTTGAGTTGCTATCATCTTATTTAGCAATTTGACAACCAGGGGAATTCATATTGGGATTTTTGATTAGGTTAAGATGACTAGCAGAGGCATGTGACTTTAGTTTAATCCTTATGTGATGCTGAGAGGCCATTTGGTATGTGGGATTAATGATGCAACCATGCAAAAACACCTGTTATCTGAAGCCCAACTGGATTTCAAACAGGCACTGCAACTGGTTTTATCATTGGAAAATACAGCAAGTCGAGCATATGAGTTGCAGCGTATTCTGATGGAAGTGGACACCCTCACAAGTCTGACTGAGCTGAGGGAACACCACTTGAGTGAAGACGATTGCATTGCCATACTCAGGACATATCTTGAACAGAGACATTTTAGGTCAGCCCACAGAAAAACCCCAAAACAAAGACAAGCCTCTGTCAAATGGTTTAAAATTTTCTTCAGGATCCAGGCTGGCAAGACTTTGTAGTTGCTGCCAATATGTGGACTTGAGACAACAAAAAGAGACCCACTGTACCTAAATTGAGTACAAGAACTCATAGGCCTGTATCCAAGAGAGTGCACACCCTGGAAAGTCCACCTATATCTCCTTAGAACAGTTAAATTGCTTAGCAACATCCAAATCAGAACCAATCAAACTAAACTACTGGTTAAATGGTCACTCAGTTCGAATGGAGGTCAATACTGGCACGGCATTCTCAGTGATTACAGAACCAGTCTTTACCAAAATTTGCTCTGGACTCCACCCGTTAAGTTTGTGCAAGAGCTTGGGAGGACTGAAAATCTATACCAGGGAACATTTACAGATTAAGGGTACAACTTTCACTCCAGTCTCTCAAGAGAAACAGCTGGTATAGTTACCAGTGATTGTAGTAAAAAGCTCAGGCCTATGCTTGATGGGGTGAAATTGGTTGAGGAAGATTGGCTTAAATTTTTTTTTAAATCAGAAAATGGCTGTCTGAAAGAAGTCCGAATTAAATGCTCAGAAGTTTTTCAGGAAGGTCAAGGGACTATCAAAGGAGACAAGGCCACCTTGCATGTTGACCATGAAGCAATTCCACAATTCTGCAAAGCCCACCCAGTGGCATTTGGGCAAAAGTAGAGGCAGAAATCAGAAAGCTGGGAAGTGAAGGAATCATCAAAGCAGTCCAGTTTGTGAAATGGGCAGCAACGGCAATACTGATTGTGAAGCCCTTTGGTCGGTTTGCCTTTGTTAGGATTTTAAATGAATGGTAAACCACTCTTCACAGCTGGACAAATGCCCAATCCCTCACAGGATTTATACATAAAGCTGGCAAGGGGACTGCCCTTCACACAGTTGGACACGAGTCATATGTACTTGCAATTGCAGTTAGACAAGGATTCCCAGACATATGCTGCAATTAATACTCACAAGGGTTTGCACCAACGTACAAGACTGCCATTTTGGGTATCATTAGCCTGGGCAATTTTTCAGCGGACAATGAAGAACATTTTACACAGTCTACCTCAGGTCACCATTTATCTAGATGGCATGCTAATAACAGGGAAGACCATAAGGAACATTTAGAGAACTTGGACATAGTCCCTAGGCATTTCTCGCAGGTGGGTTTGTGTCTTAGAAGAGAAAAAGGTGTGTTCCAAGTGACCTACTTGGATTGCAGAATTGACATGATCGGGTTACAGCTGTTGGAAGATAAAGTGAGGGTGATCAAAGATGCCCTGGCTCCCATGTCTGTGCTGAAGCTTAGATCTTTCCTTGAGCTGGTGAATTATTACAGAAAGTTCATGCATAACCTGGCCTTCATCCTGGCACCTTTGCATCAACTACTAAAAAAGATCAGCCTTTGAAATAATTGCATAACCAAGCCACAGCTATCAAAGAAGTGAAGAAACAGCCATCATCCTCTATCATGTTGACACACTATGATCCCAAGTGAGATCTGGTATTAACATGCGATGCCTCCAACATGGCATCAGGGTAGATATTAGCTCATGGGTGGCCCAATGGAAAGGCATGCCCAATAGCAGATGCATCAAAGACTTTGGCTACTGCAGCGTGTAAATAGGCCTAGTTAGAGAAGAAAGTTTTGGCAGTCATATTTGGAGTCAGAAGATTCCACCGATACCTTTACAGATGTAAACTTGTGAAAATAATGGGCCACAAACACCTGCTATATTTACTTAAAGAAAAGGCAGTGCTGTCCATTGCTTCAGGCTGAATTCAGCAGTGGGCTTTAATACTAAGTGTGTATAATTTCAAGACGGAACCAGGAGGCCAGGTAGCAAATGCGGATACATTAAACCATCCCTCACTGACAGACACACCGTCAGTGGTACCATGATTTGGAAAAATTGCTTTCTGTGCACACTCCAGTCACAGCTGACAATATCAGAACAATCCAATCCTGGCAAAACTGGCAAAGCTGGTAGTGATGGGGGAAACCAAATGGCCATCACAACCAGAATTGAAACCCTTTTGGATCCAGAGACCACATCATGGTGGAGGATGGCATATTATTATGGGGAGCGAGCGTGATTATCCCAAGCATAGGTCACTGCCAGATACTGGCTGAACTCCACAAGGGTCATCCAGGGGTTTCCAAAATGAGGATGTTGGCGAGAAGCTATGTCTGGTGGCCAGGATTTAATGCCAACAAAGCCGCAGATGGGGCAGTGCCCAGAGTGTCAACAAGGATAAAAATTACTGCTAGCAGATCCCCCACATGCATGGGAATGGCTGGGTAAACCCTGGACTCGGTTACATGTTCACGATGCAGGTCCTTTCATGAGCTCAATGTTCTTAGTCATTGTGGAAGCCCACTCAAGGTGCAGAGTTCATTCATCAAACACGGGAACAATGATAGGAAAACTGCGTGCATCTTTTGCAAGACACGGACTCCCAGAAGTGCTGGTGATAGATAACGGGCCACCGTTTACCAGCAAGGAGTTTTTAGTTTTTCTTAAAGTTGAATGGCATTCAACATATAAGGACAGACCCAAGCCATCCATCATCTGATGGTGCAGCAGAAAGAGCTGTCCAAACTTTGAAGGCAGGTTTGAAGAAATAGCTTGCACGCTTCATTAGACACCAAACTATCAGGGTTCCTATTTGTTTGTTTCCTCTTCACCTATCCGCTCCTCTATCCATCTTCTATCCGCTTCCCCCCACTCTCTCCCTATTTATTTCAGAACCCCCTTCCCCTCCCCCTTTTCTGATGAAGAGTCTAGGCCCGAAACATCAGCCTTTCAGCTCCTATGATGCTGCTTGGCCTGCTGTGTTCATCCAGCCCTGCACCTTGTTGTCTCGGATTCTCCAGCATCTGCAGTTCCTACTATCTCTAACCCGGGGTTCCTATTTGATTATAGGGCTGCCCCTCATGCAGCTGCAGAGATGGCAACTCTGCTGGAGCTATTGGGCAGAAGAATCTGCACCAGTTTAAATCTGATTTTCCTGCACCTGGGACAGGGAAGGCCCAGTAGCTCGTCTCTTGCACCAGAGCATCTTGGAAGAAAATGTTCCAGTACTGGGATTCATTCAATGGAATTCCACAGTAAAGTTCCCAGATGTTTAATAGTTTATTGCATGTTACACTGCAGCCATTCAGAGTGACAACAGATAGTTCAGTAAAAGGGAAGTACTATGGATGCTGGAAATGTGCAATAAAAACAGGACTTTAAAGTATTGGCAAAGATCTATAGCTCAGATTGTGGATGCAGTTGTTGACTTGCTCACCGAGCGGGCTTGTTTTTGCTCAGACGTTTTGCCACCATGCTAGGTGACATCATCAGTGGACCCTCCAATGAAGCAAAGTTATTCTAATCTGCTTGGAATTTATACTGTCTGGGCCATTATGGTGAGTAGTGTCATTTCCGGTATTGATCTATATGGGTTTACATATGGGGTCCAATTCTATATGTTCGTTGATTGAAGAATGGGTGGAGAACCATGCCTCTAGGAATTCCCGTGTGCGTCTGTTTGGCTTGGGCTACTATGGTTACTTTGTCCCAGTTGAACTGATGGTCTTCGTTGTCTGAATGTACAGATATTAAGGAGAATTCATTGTGCTGTTTTGCTGTTTTGCTGCTAACTGACGTTCATGTATTCTGATGGCTAGTTTCCTTCCTGTCTGTCCAATGTAATGTTTGTGACAGTCGTTGCATGGTATTTTGTAAACCATGTTGGTTCTGCATGTTGTGGAAATGGGGTCTTTAATCCTTGTAAGTGTTTGTCGTAGAGTGGCTGTGGGCTTGTGGGCCATCATGATTCCTAGTGGTCTTTAGGAGTCTTGTTGTCAGTTCCCATATGTTCCTGATGTCAGGAAGTGTGGTAAGTGTGTTGGTACTCACCATAACGGATGAAACAGTATAAATTCCAAGCAGAGTAGAATAACATCGCTTCATCTGAGGCTCCACTGATGATGTCACCTCGCATGGTGACAAAACATCTCAACAAAAACAAGCCCGCTCGGCGAGCAAGTCAACAACCTCATAAAAACAGGTTATGCTGGAGAAACTCAGCACTCAGGCTCTAAACTAATTAGTGGAAGTGGAGTGAAAGTGTTCAATTGAAGGGAAGTTTAAAATCTTGAAGAAATGAGAAAGCAGGGCTTCAGGGTAGTGAAGAGATGAAGAGTTGCCTCACTGAAGGGCAAAGTCAAGATCAGGAAATAACTGAGGCATGAAAAGGACAATAATTATCATGGGTGATCTTAATCTGCATATTGACTGGATTATCAGATGGACAAGGGCTACATGGAAGATGCATTTAGAGTGTGTTAAGGAATGTTTCTTGAAGCAATGTATTACAGAACTCGCTGAACAAGAGCCTAGATCAGATTTATTTTTTTTTAAATTCATTCATGGAATGGGGGTGTTACCGGCTAGGCAAGCACTACTGCCCAGAGGGCGGTTAAGATCAATCACATTGAGGATCTGGAGTCACATGGAGTCCAGAGCAGGTAAGGATGGCAGTTTCATTCCCTAAAGGACATTAGTGAACCAGATGGGTTTTTTCCAACAAAAGTTTCATTAGATTCCTAATTCTATATTTTTATTGAATTATAATTCTACCATCTGCTGTGGTAGGATTTCAGCCCATGTCTTTAAACTATTACTTTGGTTTTTGAATTAACCATCTAGTAACAATACCACTAGGCCATTGCCTTCCCTACTGCACCTGGTATTCCAAGGCATTCTCCCAACTGAGTATTAACGAGACCTGAGTCTGCTTAGCTTCCGAGATCAGACATTTTCAGACCAGTATGGCTGGAGGCAAGATTTAGTTATATGTAGTTAGGTTGTACTGATAAGAGATCACATAGTTAAGGAACCTCCAGGGAGTAGCAATCATAACATAGTAGATTTTCAAATTCCGTTTGAAGGAGTGCAACTTAAGTCTCAAACAAAATGTCCCCAGCTCAAATAAAGGCAATTAGAGTATGAAGAAAGACTTGTTGGCTGGCAATATAGACTAAGGGAAAGACCAGTGGCTGAGCACTAATAGATATTTAGGCAGATATTTAATAATACTCAGCAAACATCTATTTCAGTCAAAATGCAGGAGTCAATAAGAAGGAAAAAAACACCTATAGTTAACAAAGGCAGTCAAGGAGAATATCCAGTCAAATACCAAGTCATGTAAAGTAGCAAAACCTAATGGTAATGCTAGAGGACAGGAAATTTTATTGGAACCAGTTGCCAATGATCAAATAGGCTAAAAAAGCAGGAAAAGTTATGAAGGTAAATAGGCCAGAAATATAAAGAAACAGTTTCTATGGGTGTGCAAAAAGAAAGTAGCTAAGTTAAGTGTGGAACCCTTGAAGGATACAACTGAGAAAGTCCTAATGAGAATAGGAAAACAACTAGTTATGTGAACCAATATTTTGCATCAATCTTCACAGGTGGACGTAGTAAACATTCCAAATATAGCAGATAAGCAAGGTGGTCATTGGAGGTGTAATAATTGTATCTTTTTTTGTTTCTGTATTTTTGCTTGTGGACTGAAATGGGAAAAGGACTGCTTTAGAAATCAAGGATTGTTGCACATTTCATGTGTTGGATGCTAAAGTCCATCAAAGTAGGGTGCATGCAGCCGATTCTCATGGTAAATGCCATGAAACATTGCTGCCATGTGTCTAAGATAGACATGCGGTGGAGCAAGCAGTGTGGGAGTTAGCAGGTACCCACACTGACTTCTATGTTGGGAATTCCTGGCATCCAGTTTCTTTCTGGCATGTGGGAGAATGGGAACCTACATATTATCGAGGCAAGATTAAGTAGTGTTGAGGGTAATAGAGAGCAATAATCTCTTGTTAGCCTCTTGCTGCTCACAAGTGAGAATCTCATCTCAAAATCTAGGGCTTGTTTGGAAAATATGACATTTTGGTTAACATTCACATGATATCTCACTCTATTTTTCCTAAATTTGTCACTATAGTCACATCATTTCAGGGTCTGGGAAGATTTTGACCTGAAGTGTGGCATCAGGTCTCAAAGCAGGGGGAGTGCTAGATTGTCTCATGCAATTATGTTCATGTCATCCCATCTCATATCAATGTATGAGTAGCATTCCAAATCCTACAGACAGTCCAGGATCTCCCAGGCATCAAACTCCAGGCACTGTATTTAAAAAGTATCTGACATTAATTCACACTCTGCAGGGTACCCAGGAAGCACAGACTGGCTTTGCAGGGTGCAGCAGCAACTAGCATTGAAATACTGCAACAGGGATACTTAAGTTGTACAGACAGATACTCATCTTATAGATTCAACAAGACTGCATTTCAGGGCTGCTTGCTCACTCTCTTGATTATAAGGTGCATGATTTATATATATTTTATGATGACTTATTTTAGAGTTTGCAATTTGAACTGGTGGCATGTGGGTTTTCAGTCTGTGTGTATTAGGGAGTTTAATAATTAACATCAGTATTTGTGGAGACAACAGTGTGGAGCTAGAGGAACACAGCAGGCCAGGTAGCATCATAGGAGCAGGAAAGTTGGCATTCTGGGTTCTGAAGAAGGGTCCCAACCTGAAACATCAACTTTTCTGTTCCTCTGATGCTGCTTGTCCTTTCCTCCAGCTCCACACTGTGTTGTCTCTGACTCCAGCATCTGCAGTTCTTATTATCTCAGAGTATTTCAGGAGGGTTTTAGACCAATATGGGACAGGAAGTCTCACTAACCTGGAGAGTAAAGGTTGAAGAGCATTAGTTTGTTTTTTAGTTTGGAAGAATCAGGACTTTTTTTTCCATTTGGTGTAAAACTTATAGCTTGGAAAGATTTTATTTTTTAGTTCAAAGGAGTCATGGTTGAAGTTAAATGTCCATAACAGTTCCTTTCAGAGAAAGGAGATACCTTATAACTATTAGAAAATAAGGTGCATTAATGTAAGGGTATTAGTTTGAAAGTTCTAGTCCAGAAGAGTTTTTAGAACGCTGAAGGGGCTATTTGAAGCTGAGAAAGTTGAAGCTCTGTTGTGGGAATAAGCAAGAAAGAGGTTATTACAGTCCAAGGCCAGGATAGAGAAGTAAAACACTCTCTTCTGTTCAAGTACAGTTACATGATGGTATTAGGATAGACAGGATTGCATTTTTACTGTGATTTGAAGTCTTGCAAATTGTATTTTATGTAAACTTCTTTTTTCTATTTTTCTCCTTGCTGAAAGGTTTGCAAGCGCTGTTGGGAAGTGTTTAAACTAACTTGGCAGTGGGGTAAGATCTAACAAATGTTCAGCAGGGGACAATGTATGACCAAAATTTGAAGAGACAGCAAATGAGTCAGGAAGTCATCAAATTACAGGCCAGTTAATTTACGAGGGAGTTTAGAGAGTTGGATTGTATAGAAATCAGGAAGGATGACTATGATATCATTAAAGAAATTAGCATAAAGAGAGGAGGTAAACCATGGGAAGCACTGAGCAGAGGGACCTCAGTGTGTGTCCTTTAAGGTAGTGAGACAGGTAAAGAAGGCATATGGGATAATTGACTTTGTTAGTGAAAGCATAGAGTTTAAGAGTAGATACTTTATGCTGGAACTATATAAAAAGTTAGTTAGGCAACGCTAGTTTCTAGAATCCAAATTATAGGAGGGATGTAATTGCAATTGAAATAGTGCAAGGAGGTTTACCAAGATGGGTTGAAAAGAAATTGGATAGACTTTGAATGGTTTCCTTGGAGCAGAGGAAACTGGGTGGGAATTTGGGTTTGGGAAGGGGGGAACATGATTTAGATGTAAACATTATGAGGGGCATAGATAGGATAGGCAGGAAGGAACCTTTCCCCTTGACGGAGGGGTCAATAACCAAGGGACATAAATTTAAGGCAAGTGGATGTGAAGAAAAATATTTTCCACCAGAGGATGGTAGCAGTCTGGAATTCACTGCTTCTAAGGGGGTGGTAGAGACAGAGACTCTCATAACATTTAAAAAATGGTTAGATGTGCAAGGCATACAAGGCCATGGGGCAACTGCTGGAAAATGACTTTCAAATTGTCAGGTGGTTGTTTTTGACTGGTGCAGATTTGATAGGTCATAGGGCCTTTCTCTGTGCTATAGACTTCTATGGCTCAATGACCTTAAGAAGGTCAACTACAGTCAATCCTAAGGATCTGTCCACTAAAAGTCAAGGGAGGTTATCTGGGGCCACTGCTGAGGGAGACAGGATGGACAATTTAATTTGTGGGTAAGTGGACAGATGAAAATTTTGATGGGTTGGGTCGGGACTTGTGGAGGTTCAAATTCCAGGTGACTGATGGTATGGATTATATGGAGGGAACGTCTACATTTAGGGATTCACTGAGGATAAGTGGTAGAGTCTGAAACTCACTGTCCAATGAAGAACCACTGTTGCCTTCCATCTTGCTGCAAATAAGGAGTGTGCAATGGAGATAAAAATGGCTGCTTCAACACCTGAAGTGGGTCGAATAAATGGTTCCTTCTGAGAGAAGAAGACACCACCATCTGCAGGTTTGCCTCCAAGCCACTCGTCATCCTGACTCGGAACTATAATGTCTTTGCTTCAAAGTCACTGGGTCAAAATCCTGGAATTCCCTTCCTCGCAGAAATGTGGGTCATCCTACAGCATGCAGACTGCAGCAGTTCAAGAAGGCAGCTCACCACCACCTTTACTACGGCAACTAGGGACAGGCAATAAATTCAAGCAATGTGGGATCCTTCAAAGGAAAACAGCATGAAACAGACACTCTTACAATAAAATTAAAATACACTTTAACTTTATTAAACTTCAGCATTAGCCTGTTGCATCAGTCCAAATCTCCACCAGTACTCTCGAAACATATTGTACAAGATAACAAATGAATCCCAATGATGCTAGGGATGCAATAACAATGTTTGCTTCCCTGGAAAGATGGGGGCCAGTTGCCAGAGTAACAATTACTGAGATTTATTTATTGCCTACACATGGTGCAGGAGCTGGGTTGGAGAGAACCTGCCCCACAGTGAAGCTGTTGGTCTTGGAGT
>NC_063336.1:107417501-107453874 GCF_021869965.1 Rhincodon typus
TGACTGGTCCCTGCACTTGCCAGCAAGGACTAGGATCCTCTCCTTGTAGCGGGTGAGCCGATGAACATCGGGTACCCCACCATCCTTCCTGGCTCTTTCACCCACTCTCTCCTGTGATGAGAAAAACGACAGGATTGAGGGAGATGCAAGTGGGTGACACAGCATTTAGGGCAGGTGCAGATTTAGGAAAGGTGGTGATCTATCCCGATCAGGCAGTGCGGAGATTAGTAATCGGGGTTAGTGGTGTGGGTGAGAGAGTGAGCGAGAAAAGATGTTGCAGGCAGCAGCGAGAATGGTTCAGTTTGTGTCTTAGTGGGAGGTGGGCGCCGTACAAATAGAGTATGAGGTAGCCAAGGGAAGATGGTAGCTTTACTGTGGCAGAGTGAAGAAATTCATTGATCCTCATTCAGCATCGTTGGGTGTTTCGCCAGACCATGAGCACTACACTGACCCAGATCCCATCCTCTGACCAGGCTGACAGAATCTGCTGCTCTGGGATCCTCTGCCAGTCCTGGGAGACTACGATGTTTCTGCTCTACACTACACCATCCACTAGAACCCCCAAGTCCCCACTCTCAAAGTGGAATGCCAATTATCGTTGTCTGCCATGAGCAAGTGAAAGTCTTCATGTACAACTACAAACTGCCAGTGCCTGGCCAGGATGCAATGACCTCTAAAATATGTCACTAGTATCAGCAATCAGAGTCATACAGTGCAGAAACAGACCCTTTGGTCCAACTCATCCACGCTCACCAGACATCCCAATCTGACCTAGTCCCATTTCCTCCACACGCCCCACAACCCTTCCTATTCATGAACGCATCCAGATGTCTTTAAAATGTTGCGATTTTACTAGACAATACCAATAGTGGTCATCACTCCACTGCGTTGGACAGTCTGGCTAGCACTGGATAATAAAGACACTGCAGGGGCATCATAAGGAGTTAATGAGGTGACTTAAATAGAGGGGATTACAATTAAATGAGGGTAAAATGGACAGGGTAGAGAGATTAGCAAAAAAAAAAGATAACAAGCAAGCAGTGAGGGCCCTCTTGTGTGAATTGGTAGCGCCTGTCCTCCTGGATCAGGAGCCCCGGGTTCAAGTTTCACCTGCTCCAGAGGTGGATAACAATATCTCTGAACAGGTTGATTTAGAAAAATAGGATTTATTTTAAATTGACTATCAGCAAAAATCTATCCCAGTCAGAAAGAAAGATTCTAAGGAAGGGATAAACTAACCATGGCTAACTAAGGAAGTTAAGGGGAGTATTAAGTTGAAAGAAAATGCAAAGCAAAAGTCAGTAATAGCCCAGAAGAAAGGGATAAGTTTTAGAATCCATCTTTGCTGGATTCTAAAAAAGATAATGAAAACAGTTTATTTTCACAGAGGGCAAACTGGCGAGGACTATAAAAATTGACAATAAGACTCTCTAAATATATAAAAAGGAAGAGAAAGTCAAAGTGAACACAGGCCTCTTAGAAAATTAATCTGAGGAGATAGTTATGGGGAACAAGAAAATACAGAAGATTTAAACACATATTTTGCATCAGTCTTTATGACGGAAAATATTTCAAACATCCCATTAATACTAAAGAATACTAGAGATGAATTAAGTACCATCACCATCACTAGATTAATAGAATGAGACAAACTAATGGGGCTAAAGGCAGAGAAATCCTTTGGCCCTGATTGCTTACATACCAGGATCCTAAAAGATGTAGCTACTGAGATAGTGGATGCATTAGTTGTACTTTTCCAAAAAAAAGGAGAGTGGCAAACGTCATTCCCTTGCTCAAAAAAGGGAATAGGGATAACCGTGGAAATTACAGGCCAGTTAGTCTTACTTCAGTGGTGGGCAAATTATTGGAAAGGGCTCTAAGAGATAGGATTTATGATCACTTGGATAGGCACAGTTTGATTCGTGATAATCAGCATGGATTTGTGAGGGGTAGACCATGCCTCACAACCTTATTGAATTCTTTGAAGAGGTGACCAGACACGTGGATGAAGGTAGAGCAGTGGATGTGGTATACATGGATTTAAGTAAGGCATTTGATAAAGTTCCCCCGGTAGGCTCATGCAGAAAGTAAGGAGGCATGGGATAGGGGGAAAATGTGGCAGATTGGATTCAGAATTGGCTGACCCTTAGAAGGCAAAGGGTGGTAGTGGACGGAAAATATTCAACATGGTGCTCAGTTACGAGTGGTGTACCACAAGGATCTGTTCTGGGTCCTCTTCTATTTGTGACTTTTATAAATGATTTGGATGAAGGAGTGGAAGGGTGGATTAGTAAGTTCGCGGACGATACGAAGGTGGGTCGAGTTGTGGATAGTGCGGAGGGCTGTTCTAGGTTACAAAGGGACATTGATAGGATGCAGAGCTGGGCTAAGAATTGGCAGATGGAGTTTAAACCTGAAAAGTGTGAGGTGATTCATTTTGGAAGGACAAATTTGAAAGCAGAATACAGGGTTAACGGAAAGATTCTTGGCAGTGTGGAGGAGCAGAGGGATCTTGGGGTTCATGTCCACAGTTCCCTGAAAGCTGCCACCCAGGTGGATAGAGTTGTTAAGAAGGCGTATGGTGTGTTAGTTTTCGTTAATAGAGGGATTGAGTTCAAGGGCTGTGAAATTATGCTCCAGCTATACAAAACCCTGGTTTGGCCACATCTGGAGTATTGAGTCCAGTTCTGGTCACCTCATGACAGGAAAGATGTGGAAGCGTTGGAAAAGGTGCAGAGGAGATTTACCAGGATATTGCCTGGAATGGCGGGAAGGTCGAGAGAGCTAGGGCTTTTCTCTTTAGAACAACAAAGGATGAGAGGTGACTTGATAGAGGTGTACAAAATGATCAGAGGTATAGATAGAGTGGACAGCCAGAGACTTTTTCCTAGGGTGGAAGTAGCTATTATGAGGGGGCATAGTTTTAAAGTGAGCGGAGGTAGATATAAAGGAGACGTCAGAGGTAGGTTCTTTACTCAGAGTAGTAGGGGCATGGAATGCATTGCCGGAGAGGGTAGTGGAGTCGGCCTCATTAGGTGCATTTAAGCAGCTATTAGATAGGCACATGGGTGATAGTATAAGGTAGGGGTGGAGGCTAGATAGACCTTAGGTTTAGGGTAAAAAAGTTCAGCACAACATCGTGGGCCGAAGGGCCTGTACTGTGCTGTACTGTTCCATGATCTAAAATTCTCGGATTCTAGGAGTACCAGAGGATTGGAAAATTGCTAATGTGACACCCCAGTCAAAAATGTACAGAACCAAAAAGCGAGTAACTATAGGCCAATTGGATTAACATCTATTGTTGGAATCAATTATTTAGGAAGCTAATAGCAGCATATTTGGAAAATCATTATCAAAGCAGAGTCAGCATGGCTTCATGAAAGGGAGATTGTGCCTGATTGATTAGAATTCTTCAAGGAAGCTTCAAACAAATAGAGGAGAACCAGTGTTTTATTTGGACTTCCAGAAGGGGTTTGATAAGGAACCTCACAAAAGGCTAAGAGCCCATGGTGTTGCAGGTAGTATATTGGCATGAATAAAGAATTGGTTACTGGGTAGGAATCAGCAAGTGGGGATAAAGGGTTCTTTGGCGACCAATGACCAGTGGGGTTCCACAGGGATCAGTGCTGGGACCACAACTGTTTATAACATATATTAATGACTTGGAGGAAGGAAGGGAATATGCTATAGCCAAATTTGCAGATGATATAAAAATAAGTGAAAACTCAAGTTATGGGTAGGATACAAACAGTTCACAGATTTTGATAGGCTAATGAAATAACTGCACAGAGGCCAACATTCCATCACCAAGTCACTCTTTATTTACATGTGCACAGTACAAGGGGGTCTGATCATCTATCTCAAAGCCAGTCCCAGACTGAGGACACTTTCTGAAACTCCTGTTTATATCTGTCAGCCAGGGCTCCCTGATTGGCCCAGGTTAACATCTCCAATTAAGAATATTACAGTCAATGAGATCCATCTGGTCCTGGTTTCAATCACTACAGTTAGTGGGCAAAATGTTGGCAAATAATGTATATTATGAGAAATATGAAGTTATTCACTTTGGAAGGGAGAACAAAATATTATTTAAATAGAGAAAAACTGCAGATTGCTGTAACACCAAGGGATTTAGAGGAACTTGTGCATGAAACACAAAGCTAGCACACACGTACAGCAGGTGATCAGGAAGGGTAATAGAATGTATAAGAATACAGAAGTCTGACTGAAACTGTACAAGGTCCTGGCGAAACTATGCTTGGAGTACATGAGCAGTTCTAGTCTGTTTTTTTTTAAGAAAGTACATTATTTCATTAGAAGCAGTTCAGAGAAGGTTCATGAGGTTGATCCCTGATTTGGAAGGATTGTCTTTATGAGCAAAGGTTGACCAGGTTGGGGCTCTACTCATTGGAGTATTGAAATATATAGGATTCTGAAGTAGCTTGACAGGGTAACTGCTGAGAGGATATTTCCCCTCATGGGAGAGTCAAGGACCAGAGGGCATTGTCTCAGAATAAAGGGAATCCAATTTAAGACTGAGCTGAGGAGGAATTTCTTCTCTCAGTAGGTTGAGAGTCTTTGGAACTTCTTGCAACAGACAGCTGTGGGGAAAAAGTGCTGAATGTCAGATCAGCCATAATCCTATTGAATGGCAGAACAGGATTAAGGGCCAAATGGCCTACTCCTGTTCCTATTTCATAGGGTCTCATGAAAGCCATCTAGACGCCACCAAGAAACTCAGCAAAAATCACATTCAGCCAATTTCTCGTATGATTCAGCCCAATTGTTTTTGTCAGTACAGTAGCATACACAGGAACCTATCACTACAACTGAAGACAACTTTTTAAAAAATGGTCCTGCAAAATCCTCTGGAAAAGGGTATTGTCTTGCTCTTATGAGACAGACGGATAAAATTCACCCTGGATAAATGTGCAAAATGATTGTCACGAACCACCACTCCCCACCTCTATATATCATTCACCCTGGTAGCCTCGTGTAAGACACACCCTCAGCTTCCACCATTTGATTTCAATACCTTATTCTTTTCATGAATGGAAACATACCAACAGACTGTTATCAACAGCTACTTCTGAGAAGAGGAGCGGAGCCAAGTAAAAGTGGATTTGTAGGCAAGAACTCGAACATTGTCTCTCTATCTGTCCCTCAAACTTAACAGTCACAGTCTGGTCAATAGGTAACTTGGAAAATCCACTGTTCCCTGAGGAATCCAGGTTACTTGCACTACTTCTCAGGAAACAGAACAACAGCTGAACCACTGGAACAACAGAGTGTGGAGCTGGAGGAACACAGCAGGCCAGGCAGCATCAGAGGAGCAGGAAAGTTAACATTTCTGGTTGCGATCCTTCTTCAGAAGTTTTTAAATCATCAGTAAAGGACTCACCTTCATTCCCCTGTGCCCACACGTTTTTAAACACTGCAAAACCACTAGAATTCAGCCTTCCCCCTCACAACTCGAGCTCTCTAAAATTGACAGTGTAGGAGTTTTAATATTCAAGTCTGAATTAAGACCTTCCCCTGTTCTTTTTAACGTTTATTATTTTGATATTGGCTCTCCTTCATTTTTGCCCAGATTCAGCTTAATTGAAGTGTGACATCCACGTGCGGAAAATGAAATAAAAAATAATGCAACTGGCCAGGAGATCTTTAAAAAGAGGGGAGTTAATCACCCTTTTCAACTAATCATAACATATGAAATGTTCCAGAAAGCAGTATTTGGCTTTGTAAAGTCCTACTGTCTGGAATCTGAGGCACTTACATCTCAACCTACTGTTGTTGAAGTCATTTTGGTACTGTCCCTTTGATTGTGATTAGTTGTTATGAATAATACCAAAACACTATAGCAACCATTCTGCACAAGCAAATTAGTTTTAATTTAAGACCGTAAGATACAGGAGTAAAATTAGGCCATTTGGCCCATCAAGTCCACTCTTCCATTCAATCAGCCCCATTCTCCTCCCTTCTCCATGTAAACTTGACCCCCTTACTAAATCAAAATCTTGAATGACTTTAACCAAAATGTCATTAAGCAAATTACTACAGAGTAAATCATCTCATTGAGCTATTGCAGACTGGTATATTAATTAACATTGAGAGGATGATGAAAGTGTAAGACATTTCAAATGACCTTAATATCTTCCAACGAACACTCTTCTTAGATGTAAGACAATAGTTTCGCTCATGTAACGGTCACTAGAGGCAGCTAATCTATCAAAAGGAAGTTTGGCTTTAAATAGACTGATACTATATTGTATCAGAGATAGTAGGAACTGCAGATGCTGGAAAATCTGAGATAACAAGGTGTAGAGCTGGATGAACACAGCAGGCCAAGCTTGTGATGTTGATATGAAGCGTATAAACGTTTCTGTTGAAATCATGAAAAGACTGCTGTAGTAATCATGGGAAGTTTACCTGCCACTATCTCTACCAAATTGCATCCAACACCACACAGTTGCATCGCTTTTTGCGTCACATCTCACAATTAAAACGTTAAAACACTTTTCTTAGAAACCACCACATTACAGGCAATAACAATTATCTAGGAGCCAGTTTAAGCCAATTCAGTTTTATGAACATTCTGACATTCGTATGAGAATTTGCTCTTGTGGTTTATGCTCGGTTGGATTACTGTTCAGTTGTAAGTTGCTGCCAGTGATTTGTTATTCTGTGCAGACAGTAAACAATGTACAGTTATACATATGTTCCATTTTAAGGAATGCTACGCAGATTGAACAGTTATTTAGCCTCCAATTCCAGAGCAGTACGAAGCACGCATTACTTCCTCTTGTGGCACCATGAAAAACAGCAGCTGTAACACTGAATTGCAAAGGTACGTCAGCTGTAAGCGATGTGGGCGACATTGTGGATTAATCTTTTTACATTTAAAATTTCGCCTCCACAATTTATCTGCTGTGCATTGGTTAAATAGACACTGCAAGAAGATTAGGAGTGTCTCAACCACGACTAATAATTTTGCTTAATGATGGCCTGACATCAAATGAATTAATTGTTGCCTGTGATACCTCTATTCTGAACCGTACCACCAATGAGCAATAAAGTCCCTGATGCCAATTGAATTATCTCCTGATCTGAAAGAGCAATTTGAATGATAACAACAACTTGCATTTGTACCGTGCTGTTATCATGATGAAAATTCCCAAGGCACTTCACAGGAATTTTTCAAGGTAATTTCGCTACTGAACCAGAGAAGAAAATATTGGGACAAAAACATGAGTTTTATGAAGCATTTTAAAGGAAGAAGGAGGGGTAGCAAGATTCGGGATAGCATTCCAGGGCTTAGGACCGAGGCAGCTGAATTTATATTTGTAAACGGTGAAGTAATTAAAAACGAGGATATGCAAAAGGCTGAATTGATGGAGTTCTGGGATATTTAAAAGCTTGTAGGATGGATAAGAAAGGGTATCCCAGGAATCATAATCCACGTCCTGGATGGAAGCCAAGCATGTAGCAATAGTAACTATCAGTCTCGTACATAACGACTGAATTTCTTACTGGCTCATCGCATTCAAAACAAAGGATGATGAAATTTTGCAGACTAGTGATTACATTCATCCAAAGGGAGCAGGAATTGTTAATTAATTTGCAACAAAAACGTCAAAAGATTCAGTACATGCAAATACCAAGCAAATGTAATGTATATTAATTGATATTGATTGCAGGATCATTCAAAATATTGCGGTCAAGGTTGAACAGCCTTCCCATTTTCTGAGCGAAAACCTGATGAAAGTTACCCCTTGAGGACTTGATTGATGCCACCCTCAGAGAGCTCATACCGTTCTAGCCCATGGGCTCTGTGGTGCAATGGTAGTGTTTCTGGGTTTAAGGGGCCTGGGTTTAAGTCCTACCTGCTCCAGAGGTATTCAATAACATTTCTGAACAGTTGATTAGAAAATAATGATAGTATCTCATTAGAGGTTTTATTTTCAAACTCCTTAGTTTTCTTGCGTAAATATATTCAATTCAAACAATTCATTTCATTACCACTTCACTTTAATTGTTATTGGTATAGTAGGTGAGGCTAATAATTATCTAATTCTATTTGATGTGTGGAAAAAAAATTCTATACCCAATATAAGATTTGTTTGAATCTAAAAAGTAAGTTTGTGAGCTGGTATAAACCTACATTTTACTCAATTTGAAATATATAAACTATCTTTTAGTTTGTGGAACTTTCTACAGAATGTTTGGTTTACTTTCTCTTAATGATTTATATGTCCAGTGTATTATTTTTCCTGTCTATGTAGCTTGTCCATTGCTGTTTTAAATAAGACACATCAGTGCACAGAATAATCTCAGTGGCTAAAATGTTTGCACGGGTTATGGAAGCTTATGACACTGAGTACACTTATCCTCTGTATGAATGCATCAATTATATATTCATATGGCAAATGTATTGACATTTATTTAAACGTAAATATGTTTGTCTCAAAATTGTGCAATTAGAACATTTTTACTGAAGTGAACATCATTCATTCCTTTAATATCACAGTCATGGCTTGTTACACAACATCACACTGCAAAGAAACAGCAACAAATAATTATAACTGAAGTTATCAACATAAGTAGCAAAAGTGTTGGATTTTGTGGTCCACAGCAAAACAACTCACGGCTGACCTTTGAAGAAACTTGCCATCAAAACTCATAACTGTTTCTATGTTATGGAACACCCCTCCCCTCCCTCATGTCAGTTTGAATCCAGACCCACATCAAAGTGATTACCAGGCATCTGCGGCAGTGACATCACCAAGAATAGTAAACAAAATGATCACATTGAGGTATTCTCACTGACAGCAAAACCGGAAATTAAAACAAACATTCAGATTTGTTTCAGTATGTGGTCGAAGAGCCTCAGGGCGGAGGAGATCACCAGTGGGTTGCAATGAGAGAGATCACCCACTGGTGATCATCTCTTTGTCACCCCAATTTTAAAAAAGCATGGAATGCACTTTTAAATTTTGCAGATAGCGAAAGACAGGTGGTCCTGAATTTACAAACATCCGATTTACAACCACGTGTACTTACGAACCCATAGAGGGGTGTCTTTTTTTTTATTCATTCACGGGATAAGAGAGTCACTGTCTAGACCAAAATTTATTGCCCATCCTTAATTGCCCAGAGGACAGTCAGGAGTCAACAACATTGTTGTGGGTCTGGAGTCCCATGTAGTCCAGACCAGCTAAGGATGGCACTTTCCTTCCCTTAAGGGTATCAGTGATCCAGACAGGTTTTTCCTGGCAATTGACAATGGTTTAATGGTCATCATCAGACCTTTAATTCCAGATTTATTTTTTGTTGATTTCAAATCGCATCATCTGCTGTGGCAGGATTCAAACCCTGCTCCCCAGAACATACCTGGGTCTCTGGATTAACACTCCAGCAATAATACCACTAGACCATCATCTCCCCTATATTGATATTAATTTTAAAGATCAACATGCAAATATTTACTCTTACTTACAAACAGCTTTTTTATATTGCATTATACTATGTGTTGTAACTTGTGTACAAATTGACTTACAAACGGAAGTCAACTCAAGAACAGAACCCATTCGTAACCCGGGGACAACCTGTAAGTAATTAGCATATACAGATGGAACAAAATATCATAAACAGACATTTCTAAATAATATTTTAAGTGTATCTCTTTACTATCATGTTCCTGTAGGAAGGATATAATTAAGCTGGAGAGGGTTTAGAAGAGATTTACCAGCATGTTGCCAGCTATGGAAGTTTTGAGGCATAAAGAAAGGCTGAATAGGCTGTGCCATTTTTCACTGGAGCATAGGAGGTTGAGAGGTGACCTTATAAAGGTTTATAACATCATGAGAGATATAGATGGAATTAATGGTAGGTATCTTTTCCCGAGGATGGGGGATTTGAAGACTGGAGGCATATTTTTAAAGAGAGGAGAAAGATTTTAAAAAGACATGACGTGCAAATTTTTTTTACACTGAGGGTGGTTCACGTGTGGAATGAACTTCCGGAGGAAGTGGCTGATGTCAGTACAGTTACAATGCTTAAAAGACACTTACATAATTACATAAATAGGAAAGGTTTGAAGATATATGGGCCGGAGCAGGGAGCCAGGACTAGTTTAGTTTGGGATTATGATCAACATGGACTGGTTGGACCAAAGGGTTTGTTTCTGTGCTGTATGACTCTATGGCCAGTTTATAAACAACTTGGCACTCTGTGATAGTCTCTCTTAAATTCTTAGTGAGCAAAAAGGTCAATAAATAATTAATTATTTAGTCAAATGTGTTTGCTATTATTTTAAAAATATGGCTGGCTTTTGATTGAAAGTAGGAAATTTGAACTTAACGTCAGGATTTAAACTCATAATCCACTTGCGTAGTGAAGAAAAAGAGAGTCAGATTGCCAGAGGTGCTGTCTTTTAAATCAGGGTTCTTCTGCCTATTCTAGTGATTCAGGTTGATATTAAATATTCCACAGGCTGACTGGAAGAAGAGCAGTACATCTTCTTCCTGTCATCCCAGTCATCATTCCTGCATCAGCCAAGACATCTGAGAAAACATAGACTTCCTTTTGTGACCACCATCTTTATTAACATTAAAGCAATCAGTATAGTTTGGAAGTAGTTCATTCAGCAAGACATTCTAATATGATAAATCATGATATTTATGATTGTAAAGTATTATCATTATTTTTATGAAATGTACAGCAGTGATAATCACTACTTCATTAATGCCAATGGGAGTTTACAACATTCAGTCACAAATGTGGAGGAGAATTACCCAACACAAGGCAAGCCAAGCAAAAAGAGTGCTGCAGACACAATGGGAATTAATTTTCACTTAAGTCGCAGCAACAGTGGTGTATTCCCTGCTGAAGTCTGCAAAAATCCAGTCATCAGTTCCATCAATGCTGTTTTACATTCATGAAATGGGATTGATAATAATAATTATAGACTGTTCCTGTTTGGGGAAATGAAGATAAGCGGTTGAAGGATAAGCCTGTCAGACTTAATTTTAAACATTACCTACCTATTTTTTAATTTTCTGGTGCAGCCTAAATCAGTGCCTGTTATTAATTTCAATACATGACAAAATCATAAGGTTTATGCCTTGGAAAAATGACAGCTTTACAGTCATTGTACTGTGTGGAGAGTATGTGCCTGAAAGTTAGCTAGAAAACTCTAGTACAATTTAAAAACCTAGGACAGAATCAATGCAATTAAGAAACAATACACTCCTAAGATCACAATAACACTTCAAATAAAAACGGCAAGCTTTTCTTCCTGATTTGTGGTGTGTGGGCATCATTGAGTATACCAGCACTTATTGCCCATTCCTAATTTTCCAGAAAGTAGTTAAGTGTCAACTACATTGATGTGGGTCTGGAGTCGCATGTAAACCAAATCAGGGAAGGACTGCAAATTTTTTCACTAAAGGACAATTGTGAACGGTAAGGGTTTTTATGACATTTGACTGTAGTTACATGGTCACTTTACCCCAGATTTTTATTGAGTTCAAATTACACCGTCTGCTTAGGTAGGTTTCAAATCTTCAGAACATTAACCTGGGAGATAGTAGGAATTTCTGCATCACCACTCAACTACATTATCTGACATTACAATGCCAGCACCTTCCTTCAAACTGTGTATACTGTACTCTATGGTATAAGGTTTAGCATACAAAGAAATGAAGACTATTTTTTCCCTTAAAGCTGAGGTGTCACTTTGACAGAAATATCTGCTTTAGACATTGCAAGCTGCCTGTGATGACATCTACTTCCAGATATTTGTCCAAATTCTTCAAGTGTTAAAGACCCTCCAGAGTGACCAAGATGTGGCTTTGAGTTGCAATGATGTCTTCACTGCAAGATGCCATCTCAGCAAAAAAGCTAAATTGTGTGTTAGGAATGAATGCCCTGGGACCATTAATCATCTCATTACCAATGAAACTGGCTTTCTAATGCTTGTCAAAGAGGTGGCACGCCATTTAATGGCAAGCGTTGCAATTATCAACCTTTCCTTTAAACTGACTAGGATAAGACATAGTGTGAAAGAAGGCCATTCAGCCCATTGAGTCCACATCAACTGTCTGAAGAGCATCCCACCCACACCCACCCCCCTACCCTATCCCTGTAACCCTGCATTTCCCATGGACAATCCACCTAACCTGCACATTGTTGAACGGTGGGAGGAAACCCATGCAGACACAGGGAAAATGTGCAAACTCCACATTGTCAGTAGCTCCAGAGTGGAGTTGAACCTAGGTCCAACTATGATGTAGCAGTGCTAAACACTGAGCCACTATCCAGGTGAGGTTTGCAAGCACCTTTTTAAGCCACGCTTTAGCTTTCATTGCTCAACTGACAACACTGCATATGAAGAAGAATTTCAATTCACATCACAGGACCTTCTGGGATACTTTGTTGTGAATTCCTTAACACATTTATCAACACTTATTCCACAAATTCTCTGAGGATTTTACATTAGCGTTGTGTTATTTTCTTTTGGACACCTTGCAGGTGTCATCAGGAGAAAGCGAGCGATTTATCACGGGGATCCTGTTAGGTTTTCTCTCTAGTCTACTGGAGAGATAGGAGGGGGAGGGGAAGATGTTGCAAAACAGAGCAGCATCACTACTCGAGGAGAGAAGAGGAATCCAGAATCAAATTGATTGCTGTAAGCTCCACAACCTGAGCAATCATGACAGAGTGCATCTGTTATCACTAACAAATGTGTCAAAGAGTCAAACTCAGGAGTTACAGAGTAGGAGAAACAAGATGAGGGGTAATGTATTAGCATGGGTAGAGGATTGGTTAACACACAATACACTGAATCAAAATTATTTATCCTTGTGGCACTTCATTAATAGTATATTACCAATCTGAAAAAGGCTAAGTCCTAGGTCCTCAATTGTTTCCTATGTATCTCAATGACTTGGAGGTGGGGTAGTATGTATCTGTGATGATACAAAAATAGGTGGGAAGACATGTTTCATTAGGCCAGAAGGAATCTGCAAGGGGATATGCATTGAGGGAGTGGGCAAAAACTTCACAGATGGAGTTTAATGTAAAAAAAGGTGGGAGGTGATGCATTTTAGTAGAAAGAATCAAAAGGCAGTCTCTTTCTTATAGAGAAGGAGAGTCCAAAAACATGCAGTACAGAGGTATCTAGGTGTTCTTGTGCATGAAGTAAAGAGATTTTTAGCAAGCAGCTGTTGTATGTGATTAAGAAGGCAAATGCAATTTTGCCCTTTATTGCCACAGGGTTGATTTTAAAAGTAAGAAGGCATGTTACAATTCTACAGGGCGTTGGTAAGGCAATCTTTGGTGTGGCTGTGTATAGTATAGGCCTTGTATTTTATAAAGAATGTAATGGCATTGGAGGCAATTCAATAAAAATCCATCAGGTTGGGAGGGATGATGGGACCAACTTATCAAGAATAGCTTTATAAAAGTTGTTTAGGTCTTTATTCATTACAGTTTAAAAGAATGAGGGATGATCTTATGAAACACACAAAATTCTAAGGGTGCTTGACAGAATACATGTTGAGAAGATGCTTCCACTAGTAGGGATATCTTGAACCAAGGGTCATAGTAGCAGACTAAGGGGATACTCCATTTATTACTGAGTTGCATAGGAATTTCTTCTCCCAGAAAAAAACAAATGTCTCAATTCTCTACCCAAAATATGCAGGTCTCTGTTTTGGCAACTCTAAGCATGGTTAAATCATAATGCACAGCAATACTTAGCTGTTTCTGTAAGTTGCCTTTCAGGTTTTCAACTGTAACTTTGCCTTTACACCTACATCCTATGGGTTTTTTGGTGGTGCAGTGGTAGTGTCCCTATCACTGAGCCAGGAGGCCTGGGTTTAAGTCCCAACTGTTGAAGAGGTGTGTCATAACATCTGTAAACAGGTTGATTTAAAATATATTTACAGGGATTTTTAAAGGATCTTTATCCTGGCAGCCCAGGAGCTCACCTAAATCAGGCAAGAGCCTCACATGGTGTATAGTTAGGGGTCAATGGGTTGATGTAGTACTCATCCAGACTTGTCCCTATCTGTATTCGCTTGTAACTCAGCAGATAGACTTGCAGCCTAGTTCCTATTCTGCCACATTTACTGTGCCAATGCAGCGCTGGTGAACTACAGTGAATTTCTGTTATAGATTATTACCTCAGCACTGGGATGGAAGTCAAACCAGAGTTTCTAAATATCTTGCATCTGCCACCTATACTGCACATGTTCTATTCCCAATGTCATGTTTTACATTTTCTGGGCTTTCTGTACTTTTTATTGTAAGAAATCTACTTTTCATTCTTGCTATCGCATTAAGCTAGGTGGCTGACTATCTTAAGCTAGGTGGCTACCTATCTTTGGTACTTGTTGAGATGGATTTAAAAACACATGATATTTGTAGTTTTGAAAACATCTTAAATGATGCTAAAAGTAAAGCTATTACAGAAAGGTCACACCTTCTGTCAAAAATTAATATGTAACAAATTATCAGAATTTTTGTCTTAACATCTATATATCATTCTTAGAATGGTAAGAATATTCTCATTTCATTGTTTATAAGATTTGACTCTCCATTATCTAAATAAGAAACTATGCTAACTTTCCCATGGCTGTGTTATCTCAGCAAAATTGTATGTGATTTGTCTCAACATGACATTATCTCACTGAGAACAAGCAATGCTGAAAAATGAGAAAATAATTCAAGTATCTTTGAAACGTAGAGTGAAAGAAAAGCCACAGCTGGCAGGAATGAAAAAAACAATACTAAAATCTGATCCAACTAGTCATTATTTTATTCAAAAAACAACTTATTTTACATAATGAAGTTTTTACTGCATTCTGAAACCTACAAAAGCATAACTGCATTGCAGAAAAATGATGCTTTTCATTTTGCTTAGTGATCTCCAGAAATTGATATTACTTTCACCCATTATATCTTTTTATTAATCCCTGAAGAAAGAAAGTCACAAATAGATTTTTTTAAAAGAAAACAGCAAAGTAAATAGCAAGCATTTTATGAAAATGAAAGTCAGCTGAACTGTAAACACATCACGCACCAACTTAAATCATTGCGTTCAAATAGAATATGTGCGTGTTAACTGTAAATAAACATTAATATTTTCCAATTTTTCACCTTTTTTACATTCTCTTACAACTGTGCATATGTGGGGTAGACTTTAAGAGACTGATAGTGAGACAGCAAGCCATATTATTTTGCTGTTGAGTTTTGCTTCTATTGATGTCTACCTTTTTGAATATTCTCTTATAGACTCGTAGAGTCATACAGCAGGGAACAGACCCTTCAGTCCAACTCATCTATGCCAACCAAGTTTCCCAAACTAAACTAGTCCCATTTTCCTGTTCTTATCCCATATCCCTCTAAACCTTTCCTATTCATGTACCTAGCCAAATATCTTTTAAATGTTGTAGTTGCACCTTCATCTACCACTTCCTCTGGCAGTTCATTCCATATACGCACCACCCTCTGTGTGAAAATGTTGCCTCACAAGGTTACTGTTAATCCTCTCATTACTGAAAATATCATCACTATCAGTCAGAGTTTTGGTTGATTTTTGGTTCAACCCATGAATAATTAATTTTTGAAAATTTGAAATAAACCCATGATGATAATAGCCAACTCATTAAACAGAGACAAGACAGGTGAACTGTTAAAATTGGCAAAGTTATTTAACAGCTCTGGAGTTGCCAGGAACTTATCAGTTCAGAAATTCATAATTTTCAGCAGGAGAAATAGCAAGGACAACCACCCAAAGCCAACAAGCTCCATTTTAACATCCTAACAACTGCATCTCACCTCTTGGAACCTGATGATAAGTTTGAGAGAGTTTTACATAGCCAACTGAATATTAAGCAGCAGTGGGTTCCCAAATCAGCCCAGCAGCATAGAATCAAGGTGAGAAGAGAACCAACATGATAAGATTTCAATTTTATCTCATCCTGTGGGGACAAAAGAATTACCAGAGACAAAGGAAATCCATTGTGCAAAAAGAGAGCTGAAGAATTTCCTTCTGTTTCAATGATATCTTGATGCGCTGATAATGGGAATTCCAAACTTCCATGTTTGTGTAGCAGCTACGGCTTGACAAAGACCCAGTGTGGGAGGGAAGTGTCATTATAAGCTTGGTTGAATGTCGCAGAAAGGCAATAACATCAAGAAGGCCTGCAGAATGGAATTATTAGCATTTGCTCTCTGAACTGTCTTTGTTTATGCTCAAGCCCTGTATCTGTTCCAAGTTAGAATATGTCACAGGGATAGAGAATGTCAAGTACTGTAGCACCTACTCTGTAAAAGGACAAATTGCTATCTACAAAGAGATTGACACCAGAAGAACAACCTCCGCAGATGGGAAACTGTAATGCTCAGCAGAAACATCATAGAAATAATGAACCTAGTGAGGAAAGTACTACAAAGCAATAATAATAATACACAGGGTTAAGGTCCACACTAAGGCAAACGATAAAATGAAGGCAATCAGAAAACTGATGAAGTGAACATGACAGCTGGGGAAGAGATATGGTGGGATCCCAAAGAGTTAACATTAGCAGGAATTAAGTGCCCAATCTAAGCTTCCCAAAGCCCATAAAAATAGACCAAACATAAACAGAGAATAAGAAGTTGTGACAAGAAACCTAGCTTAAAGGAAGAGGAGATAGTCCAACAAAAGTATTTGAATTGAAAAACGACTTCTTGATATGTGAAGAAAAACAGGTTGGTTGCAAGGAACAATGAAATGAAATAGCATGTCAGGGACCTGATATTCCTCTGAAAGATCACTGAGGTCATTGTCAATTAAAGGTAGCTTGGTGACAAAGCAGGAAGGGTATATTGAACATGGCATTGTGGTTCTAATTATCAATTAATAATGCAGATGCCAACACCAAAAAACTTCTAATGTATCATACTAGGCCAACAGTAAAACCAGGGACTGACTCCAAACTTATGATCTGAGGCTATTTCTCTGGTCAGGCTGGGGACATCAGTATGTATTGCTAATATTTGACACCTTTTCAAAAGGGATAGGGGTACCTCCCACTACTAGAGCCCAGTAGAGACTATGGTCAGTAGATTAATCAATCGTGTTCACCAAATGGGGTGTACACAAATCAGTAGGTTCAGATCAAGGAAGTAATTTCACTGGAGCAGTTCTGCAGAATGCAATACACCTATCGGGATTAAAAACTACAGTCTCTATAGCTCACCATTTGGCATCTTCTGCTACTAAAGAAAGAATGAATCAGAACGCGATAACAATGTTGAATAAACAAATTGTACAGTTCCAATGGTTTTCTGAGATCAATTATTGCTATTGACATGAATATGATTTGACCACAAATCAATCAAATCACCAAGGTAAACTGACATGAAATATACAATTATGCAATTACAGTACGATTCAATAGAGCACAGGAACAGGCCCTTCAGCCCACCAAGCCTGCACCAATTCTAATCCTTATTTAGACTTGCTACTTATTGCCCATGTGCAGATCCTATCCCTCTGTTCACCTCCTATTTGTGTGTCTATCAAGATACACCTTAGATGTTACAAACATGCCTGCTTCCACCACCTCTGCTGACAGTGTGTTCCAGGCATCCACCACCCTGTGGGTGACAAATTTTCCCCGTATTTCTCCCCTAAACTTTCCCCATCTCACCTTGAACCTACGCCCTCTTGTAATTGATTTTTCCCATTCTGGGAAAAAGCCTCTGACTATCCAATCTACCTATGCCACTCAACTTTGTAGACCTCTATTAGGTCACTACCCCCCACACACCTCCCCCCCACCCCCACACCCCACCCCCACCACCCCTCAACCACCATCTTTCCATTGAAAACAATCTGAGTTTATCCAACCTCTCCTAATGAAGGGAAGGACAATGAGGTCACCAGAGAATTTTATGCATGTTGATCTTACTTCCCCTGAAGCGAAGGCACCCATTCCAGAGAACTGTGTGAAACAGTTGGCAAAGCAACTGCAAAGACATTTAGGTCTTTGCAACAGTAAATATTAAACATTCTAATAAAAACAAGCAAGATGTACTTTGACTTAAAGGTCAAGCGCATTATACAGAAGGCAGGATAGCAATGGATTGTAAAGTCCTATCAGTTGACAGATCTGCTGACTGCCCCATGAGTGATTGCTTACCTAATCATGAACAAAGCCAGTCACTGTCTGGTGCAATTCTTTAACAAAACAAACTGTTTCACATAAATTAACTACAGGATTCAAAGGAGTCGATTAAGGAATTGCAAGTATTATGAGTCAAAAGGCTCAGTCGGCTGCTACAAACAGGTGAGTTTGGGTCGTGTTTAAAATTCTAAATGCAAAAGCAAATCTGAAACTTGAACACAATCTGCTTTGGGCCTGTTCACTTCCAATTTTAAGAGGCAACAGGAAGGCAATGAATCCCTTCACCTTTCTGAGTGCATGCTTGTTAGGTTTTCCAGACCTTAGAAACCTTGCAGTTGAGGAAAATTAAATCTAGGGGATAAGTACCTTTACCCATGGCTTGTAGGCCAGGGTGATTAGTAACTTTCCAAATAAGCACAACATCACACTTTCTGATCCATCTGCCACCCACTTTCAAAGCACCCCCAGCTACCATTCAATCTTATTTCCATCTCCAAATGCACTGCCACCCCCACCCACTACTGCCCAAACGCCAGCAAAAACCATGAGCTTCGCTAACCAAAATCATACCTTACAAATGATTGGACCCATCGATCTCCCACAGCCTGCCATCACCACAATAAACCTAACTGCTCTCAGGCTATCTCAGTTATGGTCTTGTGCTGTAGAACCTCTGGGCTGATCAGGCTTGGCTGTGGGGAAGTAAATGACAAAAAAAGCTGCATGTTCAAGAAAGCAGTAATTCCTGGTGATAAGACCTTAAAATGATCTTCCTGTTCCCTTCATGCTTTCGAACTAAATTCCAGGGTCACTGTATATGTCGATATTGAATGTCAACAAATCTAAGTATGAGCTGTATTAAATATGAGGTATATGTTTTATAAAATATTGATATTGGCAAAATAATTAACCCAGGAAGTGAAGGATGAGGAATTGATAAGCTTAATTAAAGAGGGATTTTAAATTCAAGCACAGGATCGAAATCTCCAAGTGTGCCACAGTAAACCTGTCTTGAGAAGGAATGTGATTAAACCCAGAGGAGAATGTAGGGGAAAAAATGAAGATTAATGATTTAGCTATCAGTAAAGTGTGATTGAACATATTTCGCATACAATAGTTCTAACAAGTACAAAGGGCCGGAGTGCTCCTCTAGGACTCACAAATAAAACTAAGGGTTCTGTTATGACCAGGTGAGGAGGGTGAATCACTCTCCATCTTTTTATAAGCATCTCAATTGGCCACAACAAAGGTTTTTAATTTTTTTTTATTGCACAGCTTTGTCTCACCCCAATAAAGTTGCAGTTCACCAGAATTAAATAAGGAGCTATTACAGGAGTGAAAGTAAGAACAACTTTACTTGTTAATTCTGAATAAAAATAACAAAGACATGTCATCAGATACACGCAAAAATGCAATTTAAAAAGGGAGGAATGTCTTGTGCAAATTGGAATATAAAAGTCAATACAATTCTTGGTATTAAATTTTAACCTAAGAACATGTTTTTTTAACTGATGTCTTGAATCCTCTATTGCAGCAAAGTTTGCAAATATTTTTGAGTTCTCAGTGAATTGTTACTTCTTTGGTTTCATTTATCACTGGCTTGTAACCTTTGAGAGAGACTAAGAGAACAAAGGGTGAGAGACAGAAAAGCTTCTACAGTTTCAGTTACAATTCATCTTTCTCCCTGCTGTTCTGCGAAACAGCTGTTTAAAATAAAGCCCATCCATGTATTCTCATGTCTAGGTTCATTGTTTTCCTTGCTGGATAATTTGCAGGTGTCTCTTTCCAGGTGCACAATAGGCTTTTAAATATGGCAAGGGGGTAAGGGATGCCAGTATTTCAGTGGATATCCACTGAGTGTTGAGTTGGTCTGGGAAAAGTGCGTAGTAAGATGGAAATAGAATGAGATATGAGGGACACCATCAGGTAGATAGTTAATGAAGTGAGTTTGGCAAGATATAATGGAAAAACTCACCTGGCCTCCCAGTAAGAATTTCTCCACAAAACTTAATGTAACTCACATTTCACCAAAAATAATTGTAAGATTCAGCCCAATATCGATGTCAGATTGTTACTTCTGCAAACTGGAAAACAATCAAATAAAAAAATCAAGATTGTAAATGTGTAAAAATCTTCAGATTTTTTAGAAGTTCATCCAACGGGTAAAAAGCTAGACTCCATTTCACACTATTGAAAGGGTATTCTGTTATAATAATGACATCAAATATTTAATCATTTCCCATTACTTTCATGTTTTCACCTTCGACATAGACAGTTCTGAGGTCAGTTTGTTTACTTGGGAAATTTTATTGGCTCTTGGCTGCAATCCACCTGCCTAATCATTTTGCAAACACTTAACTCTGTTCACAGCTGGCTTGAAGAGACTGTTTATCTAATTGCATATTTTGTGCAATTAATGTCTATTGCTACCGTTTATTTACATGACTATTCAACATCATCCAACGATTCTAATCAAAGTTGTGAGCTGTGTTCATAAAGTCAATAAGTCACACAGTGGCTACAAGAACAGGTCAGAGGCTAGGAATACTGCAGCGAGTAACTCACCTCCGAACTCTCCAAAGACTGTCCACCATCTACAAGACACCAGTCAGGAGTGTAAGGGAATACTCCCCACTTGCCTGGATGAGTGCAGTCCCAACAACACTCAAGAAGCTGAAACCATCCAGGACAAAGCAGCCGCTTCATTGGCACTGCATCTGCAAGCATCTACTCTCTCCACCGCCAACACTTAGTAGCATCAATGTGTACTATCTGCAAGACGCACTGCAGAAATTCACTAAAGATCCTTAGACGGCACCTTCCAAACCCATGACCACTTCCATCTCAAAGGTCAAGGGCAGCAAATATATGGGAACACCACCAACTTCAACCACTGCCAACACTGACTCGGCACAGTGGCTCAGTGATTAGCACTGCTGCCTCACCGCACCAGGGACCCGGGCCTGATTCTGGGCAACTGTCTGAATGGAGTTTGTACATTCACCCTGTGCGTGCACAGGTTCCCTCCGGGTGCTCTGGTTTCCTCCCTGAGTCCAAAGATATGGAGGTTAGGTGGATTGGCCATGCTAAATTGCTTGTAGTCTCCAGGGAAGTGCAGATTAGGTGGATTAGCCATGGGAATTGCAGGGTTACAGGGATAGGGTAGGATTGTGGACCTGGGTTGGATGCTCTTTGGAGGGTCAGTATGGACTTGATGGGCTGAATGGCCTGCTTCCACATTGTATGATCTATTCAAGTTTCCTTTCCAGCCACTTGTCATCCTGACTTGGAAATATATCGCTGTTCCTTCACTGTCACTGGGTCAAAATCCTGGAATTCCCTCCCTAATGGCATTGTCAGTCAACCCACAGCAGGAGGACTGCAGCGGTTCAAGAAGGCAGCTCACCACCACCTTCTCGAGGGCAACTAGGGACGGGCAAGAAGTGCTGGCCAGCCAGCAACATCCACATCTCACAAATGAGTAAATAAAAAGAAATGAGTAAGGGAAATGGGATTAATTCTTTGTAGACTGTGAGCCCTTTCCAACACAGTTAATCTTTGCCATTAATTTAACTGGAAGAATTGGGTCAATGATTTTTGGTAAAAGAGGAGTCTTCTGGAGTCATCATCTTCTCCCTTTCCTCAGATCTCCAGCACATTGTCACATCTTCAGATTTGGAATCATCTTCAGGATTAAGATCATGCCAGCTAGGAAACCTCATTTCTGAACAATCCAAGTCAGGACCATAATGACAGGGTTAGTTCCATCTCACAATTGCCACTTCCATGAGAAAAATTTGGCCTGGATTTTTCATTTTAAGTGTGTTTTAATGACCTATGTTACAGTTCCAAAAATGTATCAACTGTCCCAGCATCAAAATCTTTTCACTAGCATGAAATACAATCATTTGAGATAGAAAATTAGATTGTTTCAGTTAAAATCGTATTTTAACTTATTGAAAAAGAGACATTTTAATCCATAACATAAGCCAGTAATGAGTTTTGTTTTATAATGTTATTAGGAAAATCATTTTGATAAAAGCAAAGTGAAATAACTCCACAGAGGCTGGTATCCTGTCACCAAGTCACTCTTTATTTACATATGAAGAGTTCTTGACAATAGTACGGCCTCATTCAGAGTCAGCTACCAGAGTGTCAGTATCTCTGATACTCACTCCTTTTATATGTCAGCCAGGGCTCCTTGACTGGACCAGGTTAACAGCCCCAATCAAGGAGCTCATATTCTATGAGGTCCAGCTGGCTGACATTGTTACAATCACTACACAATGTACTACGGATGCTGGAAAGTTCTGATGAACTTATGATGAACTCTAAGACTTGCTCTCTCTACCGATTGCTACCAGACCTACCAAATTTCTCCAGCATTTTCTGCTCTTACATGATTTTGATATATCTGAGTTACTTTTCTTTAATTTTGCAACAAGCATTTCACTTTCTTTTCAGCTTTGTCTCTGCCTTTTGGACTAAAATTCAACAAATCCTTCATGCTTCAGGAAGAAGCTACAGGCCCTTGGCTCCAGTCACCTCATTTATCAAAGTTGAACGCAAGATTTTTCCATTATGTATTTTGCGGATTTTGCCTCAAAACAGAGACTGTATTCTGTTCTCACTCTGTGTCTATTGCTGTAGGTGCTAGATCCAGAGGAGATCAGAAAATTTCAAAGGAAAGTTAAAGCTGCCTGTCACAGTAAAGATACTAAGATACTGAGCAGGAATTTTGTTTCAATTGGATATGCATTTTATAGGCTTATTTCATCTGCACCAATTTTAATCAATGAATTTATTTGTTACTTTTTACCAAAGTCCTCTCATTTTGGCTGTTAGCTAAATGGTGCAGTCAATAAGAACAAAATACAAGTCTGTTTTGCGTGCTACGCTAAACAGATAAAAAGCATTGCCAACAAGTGATTGAGTTTAGTATCAGCCATGGCTAAATTGTTTTTATTTATTCACAGGATGAGAGCATTGCTGGCTAGGCAGCATTTATTGCCCATCCCTAATTGCCCAGAGGGCAGTTCAGAGTCAACCACATTATTGTAGGTCTAGAGTCACATGTAGGCCAGACCAGGTCAGGATGGCAGTTTGCTTCCCTAAAGGACATGAGTGAACCAAATGGGTTTTTATGACAATCAACATTGGATTAATTCCAGATATTTATTGAATTCAAAATCTACCATCTGCCGTGGCAGGTTTCAAATCTGGGTCCCCAGAATGTTATCTGGATCTCTGGATTAACAGTCCAGTGATATTAACACTAGGCCATCGCCTCCCCTGAGTTGGTAGCTTTCTTGCCACTTAGTCATAAGGTTTCAGGTTCAAATCCCCTAAAGGTCTATGTTTAACTGGTCTAGCTTTGAACTTCTTGTTTTCAATCCAAGCATCACCCTCCTTTATTTATCTAAACTTTTCTTCTACTTTTGCTGAACAAGTGTACTGACACTGGAGGGGATGCAGAGGAGGTTCACTAGATTGATTCTGGAGTTGAGAGGGTTGACATATGAGGAGAGATTGAATAGACTGGGACTATACTCATTGGAATTTAGAAGAATGAGGGGTGACCTTGTAGAAACATATAAAATTATGAAGGGAATAGATAAGATAGAAGCAGGGACATTGTTTCCATTGGTGGATGAAAATAGAACTAGGGGGCATAGCCTCAAAATAAGGGGGAGCAAGTTTAGGACTGAGTTGAGGAGGAACGTCTTCACTCAAAAGCTTGCGAATCTGTGGAATTCCCTGCCCAGTGAAGTAGTTGAGGCTTCCTCATTGAATGATTTTAAGGTAAAGAAAGATAGATGTTTGAACTGTAAATGAATGAAGTGCTTTGGTGAGCAGTCTGTTCTGGGTAAGTGGAGCTGAGTCCACAGAAAGAGCAGCCATGATCTTACCGAATGGCAGAGCAGGCTCGATGGGTCAGATGGTCTTATCCTGTTCTTATTTCATATGTTCTAAGTGAGGTTACTAAACATCTTCTGACATTGCAACGTGTTCTTGAGGGTACTGAAAGTGCTACGTACAATTACAGTTACCTCCTTCCTGGTGGCCTGTGCTGATTCCCCATGCCCCCCCATCCCCATTTCTCCATATATCATTCTTCAATTTTCTAATTTGTTACAGCAAATTTTCACATCAGCATGTGAGAATTTAAAAGGCTGCCTTTTTTCCTTCCTTCACTCTGGACACTTCAGTTCCTTATTCAAGCATCTGTTCAGCCATTAAACATAGGTGAGTCTTTTACACCTGTTTTTTCAAATCAACCTGTTCAGAGATGCTATTACACATCTCTGGAGCAGCTGGGCCTTGAACCTGGATCTCTCAGTCCATGGTAGGGACTGTACCACTGCACCACAAGATGGTCTAATCTCGTGCTGTTCCCTTGTTTTCTGGGAGAAATATGTTTTGATGGAATGATGCCCTAACCTCCAACCTCTTGCATATTTCCGGGATGTAGATGTTATGCTTGACATTGTGAATCTGCAGCTGCATTTAAGGATTTTCTTGATGGCTGCATCCTGTGTCCATCCAATAAACCTAATTTGAATATCATAAATACGGCTTGGTCGTTTGCTCACTGTGCAAACTTGACATCACAAAAGGACAGTCACAAATTTCCTGCGGAATAATGTTTACCCCAATCAGATCATTGCTCACAGTGTATCACATATACTCACAAATGGACCTAAGATTGCTGTTTCCAGAAGTGAAAAGTGCTTAGTTCCTATCAAATTATATATCTCCAATATTTGAGTAAAAGATGAAGTTATTTATTTCAAGCTGCAATGATGCAATAGCAATTCAAATGGCATTTCTCACTAATTGAATGCTGCCATTCAGATAAAAAGACGATCCCACACAAGTGATATTGGATATCTAGTTCAAAGCCAGTGCAATGCCATGCATGTAGGCCCTATATCTAAATGATTGACAGATCATATAGAACAATCCGTCCTTTTGGTTGTTCATAATAGACAGTGTACTGACTGTATAAACTAACCTGTGCTTGCAAAAATAGAAAACAATGTCTAACATTAAATGTAATTCTGTGATTTTACAGCATTTGCTGAACAATCCAAGTGCATTCAGAATTACACTAACAACCAATTTAAGATTATAAGCCCAAATCTCAAAGTGGCTCAGTCACATTTGCTAGAAGCCACATCTATTCATATGCAATGATCTTTCCTTTGCATGAAAAGCAAGAAAATGTCAGGGCATTATGTCCTTTCTAAATTAAGCAAAAATTTGATGGACATTTGTTCCCTTGTGCATTCTCATAACAGGCCTCAAATAATCACAAACTGAAAGAACTGCAGATGCTGGAAATCAGACGCAAAAACAGAAATTGCTGGAAAAACCTAGAAGGCCTGGCAGCATTTGTGGAGAGAGAAACAGAGTTAATGTTTTGGGTTTAGTGACCCTTTTTCTGTGCTGATAATATCTCCAACAGTCCATCGCTGCAGCATCAGACTTGATTTATGTTCATGCTGTGGAGCAAACTAATTTGCCAGCATTCTGGCGAAGGGTTTTGCAATCTGTAATATGTGTTAGCACACTGGGGTCACAACAGCCTTGATCCTTCCAACCTTTGGATGATAACCAAGAGTTCCATATCGCCAATCTCACAAATCCTGTCAACGGTATAAGATCAGAGGAAGCTTTCGTGCCAGTCAACATTATACATCCCCACAAGGCAGGTTGACACAACCTGAAAGCAAAATTTGATACAGGAACTAGTGTCAACTTATTACAACTATCCATCCTAAAAGTTAAACACGCCAACAAGTGGCATTCCATGAACAAGCTACAAAACCTGCAGCTGTCTCTCTGTATGCAGCAGATTATCAATTCCATGTCGTGGTATAAATCACGCTGCAGTGCCAATATGCAACTTCAGCTGGGATTCCCAGAATCTTCCAACTGGCAAATACCAATGACCTAGCAGTAGCAGAAGTACCAGTGTGCAAAGATCTCAGTATCATAACCATTCGTGAGACTCGCATCATGTCCTACAGTCAAAACAGACAAAAGACTTCCCTCTTCAAAGACAAATGCAAAATTCTGTGGATGCTGGATATACGAAATAAAATCAGAAAGAGCTAGAAAACCTCAGAAGGTCTAGCAGCACCTGTGCAGAGAATTTATGAAACAAAAATATTAATCACTGTTGGAACAGATTTAACCCATTGCAATCTTCTAAGGTTACCCACTTATCATTTTTTTCCAGACAGAATTCCAAGGCTAGTCTGCTCTGAGGGCAACACTGGAGAAATCACTCAGTGTATGTGTACTGTCTCAGGGCAAGATGCAGCCCTTTTTTTTATGGCATTTGCTACAGTATTTCAGGAGGTAGATTGTTTAAAGGTTCCAAAGGTGCTTTGACAGTAACTGAAGAACGATAATGGTGAAAGGGAGTGTTAGGAGGGTAGATAAAGGGAAAATGTGCCAGGTGGGAGAGGAGTAAGATGCCAGGTGAATGAGAGTCTAGAGACACCGATGAGTGAGCGATCAGGGTGCCATCTGCATGAAGGGTCAGTGCCTGTTCAGGGGGATGGTATGGAGTAAGAGGTGGAAGGTTGGTGCAGTGCATCAGATCATGAGGGTTGAGGGGTCCAGCTGATAGTGGGTGTTGGGGTTGAAGGTCAGATCAGGGAGTGTGGGATTGCGGTTTTGGGTCTTGAGGGGGAAGAGGTTCCCAGTAGAAGTTAGTATTCTCTTTCAAAGGAGTTAGAATAGGTTTTTAATCCTCTAACATCTCTCAGAAATCACACAACACTAGGTTGTAGTCCAACATGTTTATTTGAAGACACAAGCTTTTGGAGACTCACTCCTTCTTCAGGTGTTAGTGAGAGAGGTGGCATCAGACACGGACTTTATAAGTAAAAGATCGAAAGGTCACACAACTGATGAGGATGTACTAAACAAACCTAAGATGTTGTCAAATCTTTAATCAATTAAAAGATTGTGTGTGTGTGTGTGTGTGTGTTTGACTGTGTGTGTGTGTGTGTGCGTGTGCGTGTGTGCGTGTGTTTTCTTACCTTGTCCACCCATGTCCAACACCAGCACCTCCACGTCATATCATTTTCAGGGTAACTTTTAAGCTTAAGTAAGTCTTTATGTAATGCACGTTTCGGCAGTAATCCTTCCAGAGCGTAATATCTTTCAAAGCCTAACATCTTATACAACAAAATCTTTCTGTGTGTCAGTATCTAAGATGGGATCACTGAGTAGCAGGCAGGGAAAGTGGCATTGAGGTCACAATGCGATCAGCAACAATCTTATCAAGTAGCAGAGCAAACTCCAGGGGCCAAATGAGCTATTTCCATTTCTGTGTTCTCATAAGATAGCCCAGAGAAATGAGCTTGTCCTGCTTCTGTGCTCTCGTTGTAGGAGAGTCTGACGAAAATAAAAGTTCCATGAGCTTTTGCTAACTTTGCCTCACTTCAAGTAAGATCAGATTATCACAGAACAGGAATTGAATGAAGGGCTGTGGAACTTGGGACTACAATTGAAGAAGATGTTAAGACTAGTTTTGCAAAGTATACATGGGAGTATCTCTGAGGAATTCTCTCTCTTTCAAGTATGTAAGGTTTTTTTGATTCAGTGAAGTCCATTCCTTTGTTGAACCCCGGTTCCCAGTACCAGCAGATGTACAGGGATGTACTTCCTGCTCCATTAGCAGCGCAGAAACCCTTACTGTTGCCCAATAACAAAAAAAATCAACCTGTTATCAAGTATCTATCACAGAAACTAAAGATATTTGTTGAGAGTCATAGAGTCATACAGCACAGAAACAGATCCATCAGTCCAACTTGTCCTGATGTCCCAATATGACCTAGTCCTATTTGCCAGCATTTGGCTGATATCTCTCTAAACTCTTCCTAATCATATACCCATCTAATGTCTTTTAAATGTTGTAATTGTACCTGTCTCCACCACTTCCTCTGGCAGCTCATTCCATAGATGCTCCATGCTTTGTGTTAAAATGTTGTCCCTCAGGTCCTTTAAAAATCTTTCCCCTCTCACTTTAAGCCTTTGCCCTCTAGTTTTAGATTCCTCCACCCTCGGAAAAAGACCTTGGCTTTCACTCAATCCATGCCCGTTGTAGAGTCGTAGAGGCATACACCACAGAAAGAGACTGTCTTAGATCACAGAGTGTATCTAAGCAGTTCTTTCTAGATTCGGGCAAGTATAACTAAGAGAAGGCTCGACAACATCAATTTGCTTAAAGATGAATGTTTATTAAGAAATAATAATGATTATAGTGGTAATGATAAATTATTATAGTGGTTATAATAAATGGAAAAGAAAAAAGAAAAAGCAACAAGTCTCACACCCTTCTGCCTGTTGGGGAGCCCTTGTTTGACAGCTGGTCTGGAGGCTGAGCTTGCTCCTGGCACCGTTCACAATTCTGAGCCGAGATGAAGTCCAGCAGCTTGGAACGAAACTCTCTATCTCTCTTATACAGTGTAACAAACAGCCAGCGCAGAAAACAGCAAAAAATAAACTAAACTGCTGGCCGGTAGAGAAAACACAGCTACAGAAAAAACAAGCTGCAGGTGCTGTCTTCAGCCCATCAAGGAATGTTCACGGGACTCATTCAAGGTCATGCACCTTGTCAAGTATCATCCTAAACTTCCCCAGCCTATTTTCCCATCCTGTACAATCTATTTTCCCATGCAGCTGTCGAATAACATCATTATCTTCTTAGTCCTTCAGCCCATCCTATACACAGGCCCTTCAGTCCAACCAATCCAGGCCAAGCATAATCCGAAATGAAACTAGTAACACCTGCCTGGTTCTGGCCCACATCCATCCAAACTTTTCCTATTCACGTACCTGTCCAAATAGCTTTTAAACATTGTAATTGTACCCGCATCCACCATTTCCACAGGAAGTTCATTCCACACTCGAACCACGCTCTGTATAAAAAATTTACCTCTCATATCTTTTTTAAACCTCTTTCCTCTCACCATAAAAATGTACCCTGTGGTCTTGAAATCCCCGATCCTGATTTTATACACCTCTATACACCTCCAATACTCCAGGGGGATAAAACCCCAGCCTGTTCAGCCTCTCCCTATAACTCAAACCAGAGGGTTGTTTATATTCTAAGAGGCTCATAAAGTACCCCATCTATCTACCTCTGAGCTCACTATGGAGTAGTGTTAAAATTGATTAAAGAAACACTACGAGGGAACAGACCCAAATGATGCTTTTATAAACAGTTATCAATATTTACCCTGCTTTTTTGGCTTTCATGTATGTCGATGGGCAACAACAATGAGCTCATGATTGTAGGAAAAACAATTTCACATAAACTGAGAATTTGGTGAGAGGAATGAATCTCTGATGAGTTAAGAATGCCAAACAATAGAATGGGACTTGCCTGTCAATGTGTAAGTGCTTAATACTGGATACGAGACCCTCTAAATACAAAGCCCTCTCATGCCGTGATACTTTAATATTTCTGAGCCCAATGTTTCTGTTCTATTTCAACATGATGTGTATGGGGCAGATGGCTGGATGACAAGAGATTCCCACTGCTTGCAAGACTCAAATGGCCTCTTTGTAGGATTACAAATCCTGCAGTGAACTGCTACAATTATACACACAGGAGAACAAAGATTCAAAACTCAACCTGCCTCTCAGCAATCTAGCAGCATTTGAAACTGAGCCTGTTTCCTTGTCTTTCAATGGGCCAGGACTCTAACATCAGCATTACCAGAGAATCTATAGACTTACACAAGTCTCCCTTTGACAATCCCAATTACTTGTGTTTTAAGTAAAATATTTATGCACTTTTTATTTCAGAATTAAACTTGACTCCAGCATCTATGAACATGGAATTTTGTCTAAGAAAAATTGACAAACAGCAAAATTCACAGCAGACCTTGGAGGAAGCTGTGTGGGAGAGCTCACAGCAGGGGAGCAACTTAGTCAATAGTTTTTAAGTGTAACCTTACTGTTCCCTGGAGTGTCAGAGGCTGAGGGGTGGCCTTATAGAGGTTTATAAAATCATGTGGGGCATGGATAGAGTAAATAGGCAAGGTCTTTTTCCCTGGGCTGGGGGAGTCCAAAACTACAGAGCATAGGTTTAAAGTAAGAGGGGAAAGTTTTAAAAGGGACCTAAGGGGCAACTTTTTCACACAGAGGGTGGCGCCTGTATGGAATGAGCTGCCAGATGAAGTGATAGAGGCTGGTACAATTACAACATTTAAAAGGCATCCGGATGCATATATCAATTTGCGGAGTGGAGATGGTTTAGAGGGATATGGGCCAAATGCTGGCAAATGGGACCAGATTAATTTAGAATATATGGTTGACATGGACGAGTTGGACCAAAGGGTCTGTTTCTGTGCTGTATATCTGTATGAATGTATGACTTCAGACTTGCTTAAAAAGGCTAATATGAGCCTTCATTTAGGGTTTGTGGTGGATTGTCACAACCGAAAACTGTGATTAATTGCAGTTTTATTATGGAAGTTGGCACTGAGGGTTAGCTCAGGTTTGCTCACTTGGTTAGAATACGTGCTTAACAAAACTGATGGCACCTGTTTTGTTCCTATAACAGTTTGAGGTAGTTACTGAGGCTAGACTCTTCTTGTTGCCCCATTGTCATTGAATAGAGGTGTATAGCGAGTCAGAATTACTATTCCTCAAGAATCAAGGACATGACATACAGAGAAACAAAGTTGGTTTTTCTGTGGCTAAGTTACAACGGTTGTTATTTCACTTTGTCGTCTTAGTTTTGTTATAGTGTTTAAGATGTAAAATAGAATGCTTAAAATTGAAGTATAATATTCTGCACTGCTATTTTCATACTGAATGAGACCATAATTTCTACAGAATTGACACAAATCACACTGAATAGTCAAAATTTATACCTCTCACAAACTGCACACTGAGTCGAGATTAGCATGATAAACTACCCATCAATTGTGATCATTGTATTCAGTTTGCTGTTTTCACCTTCTTATTTCTCAACTTCATGGGGATTTTTCTATAATTATTCCACACTTTTCAAAAAAATGGAGAAAAATTCAAAAGGCCAAGGTTTAGTGGAAATCAGAGGAGAAATCTATTTAAGATAGCAGAGAAAAAGTGCAATTAGAGACAGTTGCACGTAATTACAAATACTTAACAAGTAATTACATATAATTCATTTTACAAAGCATGAGCTGGCAGACTTCAATAGCATTTTGGTTTCACATTTAGACAAGGCTTCAACCACACCCTCTTTCACTTATTCGAAGCTGCCAGAAGGATTTTTAATTTATGAATTAAAGTGGGGCTTTATCTAGTCAAAAATATATGCATTCAAGTAATTATAGAAAAGGCTAAAAATACAAAGGTAGAAAAAGCTTTAACTTTTCAGTAAAATCAATATAAAGCTGAAATGTGCTGGAAGCTTATTCAAACACTATAACATATTTCTACCTAAAAGCTGAATTTACCATAGCATAATCAGGACTTGCATAGCAAAAATCAAACTACTTGACTGATGTTAGTATACTGAACATAAATTATGAGGCTGCATGAGTCCCAGTATAAAGAAAGCAAAGTGCAAAGCAGACTAACAGAACTTAACTTTCAAATAAATAATAAAGTGACTTTTTTTGCATTTTGTTTATCCACTGTCTTTTTGGTAGTTGCTATTTCAAACTACTTTGTGCAAAGGGACATTAGTAGTAAGCAGAAGAATTCAGGGTTTATGTTTCTCAAAATAAACATTGACATCTTCAAGACACTTTCAAAAATACCAACGGAACACCATGCCAAACAATATGTTCCTTTCTCCAATGTGTACATCTAAGCACTAGAGAATCCGAATTACTCTTTTCTTGGAGTTCTGTAAGATATTTTGGTATGCAACAAGTTGTTGTGCAATGTTTGTGTAAGGTGGTAAAATATAAATAACTGCTCTGTTATGAGCTAATTACCTGAGTCCTTCAGTTGCAGAACCATCAAGAGAATTACAGCTGAGTTTAAATTACACAAGTTAGCGAATAAGGAGCAATTGCATTTTGGTAAAACAAACAAGGGGCAGGACTTATACAACTAAAAGTTGAGCCTTGGGTGGTATTGTAGAGCAGACAGACCTAGGGGCTCAGGTACATAATTCTTTGAAGTTTGCGTGACATGTTGACATGGTGGTTAAGAAGGCATTTAGAATGCTTTTAAGTATAGGTGTTGGGACGTCATGTTGAGGTTGTATATGATGTTGGTGAGGCCTCTTCTGGAGCACTGTGTCCCGTTCTGGTCACCCTGCTATAGAAAGGATATTATTAATCTGGAGAGAATTCAGAAAAGGTTTACCAGGAAATTGCCAGGAATGGAGGGTTTGAGTTATAAGGAAAGGCTGGATAGGTTGAGACTTTTTTCACTGAAACATCGGAGTTTGAAGGGTAATCTTACAGAGATTTATAAAATCTTGAGGGGTATAGGAAGGTGAGTGGCATATTTTTAAGGTGAGAGGAGAAAGATTTAAAAATGACATGAGGGGCAACTTTTCTACACAGAGAGTGATTTGTGTGTGGAATGAACTTTCAGAGGAAGTGGGGTATGCAGGTACAGTTACAACATTTAAAAGACATTTTGATAAGTATATGAATAAGAAATGTTTGGAGGGGTATGCCCCCAAGTGCAAGCAGGAAGGACTAATTTAGTTTGCAATTATGGTCGGCATGGACTGGCTGGACTGAAGGATCTGTTTCCATGCTATATGACTGTTACTTTGAGAAGAGTTACTTTGTGAGTTAGAGTACCAGTAGCACCTTTCCTGCATTATGTCTCTGTGATGTAGCTGTGTTTTCATTTGAGAAAATGTCTAGCCTTGACCATATTAAATCTGAAGCAGCTAATGTAGTCATATGTAGACAGCTGCAACAGGAAAAGCTGATTGAAAATTCTGAAAATAAATTTACAAAACTGGTCAGCTGTATATCATCCGTTTGTTATAGCTGTATCTCAGCTTTCCCACATAAGAAAAGTCAGTTGTCCAAAGGAAATTGTGTGCCTTTTAAATTCTCAGTTAAAAAATTATGAGAAATACTGAATTCTTATGCCAGCATATAAAAATTGTGACTTCTTTTGAAATTACTTGGACCCACCCCAGCTGGAAAATCTAAGACCTAGAAAAACCTACTGTTTCCTCTTCACTGCATCTGACTGTTTCTGAAAGGACTTCAGGGTCCTTGGCTACACAAACCTACCTTGATGTCAATTTTAACTGTTGATTACTGGATCTGAAGTGTTATGTGAAATAAAATCACTGGGTTCTGTTTGTGAAACTCTGCTGGACTATGCATTTTATTTTTTCCCTTTTCTCCCTTTAGCCTGTCATTTTACATCAAACAAGCACATTATCATGTACTCTTCAGCATCTATACTAATTCCATGCCTCAGTAAGATCGGCTAAAGAGCCATTTTTGTATATGCATTATGTACACCTTATTTTGGAGAATCCAACAAATTAAAGCACATGACGCAAAATCTCCTGTAGTAACATCACACTGAAAAATTTCGTTCTGTAGTTATGGTCATTTTGGGATAAGCAGGATTTGGTTGCTGCTAAAAACAAAGCTGGACATGGGACACTCTTGATTACAATGATCACAGTGCTGTAGCGAGCATTAGTATGGGAGTCCCATGCCTGTACCAGTGATTGGACAAATTGTGACAGTTTCCTGTTTTTCACCCAACTCCTCCTGCTAATGAGCTTTCTTAAACATGTCAGCTGCACAAGTAGCACCTCCCTACCTTCCCAATAACTAACGCCATTGAAATGTATCATTATCCAATTTGCAAGCAAGTTGCTACTTTTGTGATAACAAGGTGGAGAGCTGGATGAACACAGCAGGCCAAGCAGCATCAGAGGAGCAGGAAAGCTGACATTTCTGGCCTAGACCCTTCTTCAGAAATGGGGGAGGGGAAGGGGATTCTGAAATAAATAGGGAGGGAGGGGGAGGCGGATAGAAGATGGATAAAGGAGAAAATAGGTGGAGAGGTGACAGGCAGGTCAAAGAGGCAGGGGTGGAGCCAGTAAAGGTGAGTGTAGGTGGGGAGTTAGGGAGGGGATAGGTCAGTCCAGGGAGGACGGACAGGTCAAGGGGGCGGGATGAGGCTAGTAGGTAGGAGATGGGGGTGGGGCTTGAGGTGGGAGGTGAGGATAGGTGGGAGGAAGGACAGGTTAGGGAGGCGGGGACAAGCTGGGCTGGTTTTGGGATGCAGTTGGGGAAGGGGAGATTTTGAAGCTTATGAAGTCCATGCAGATGGCCTACAAGTCCTCCGCTTCTTCCTGTCCCGCAGGCCTGACCAGTCCCCCTCCACTGACACCCTCATCCACTTAGCTGAACTCGTCCTCACCCTTAACAACTTCTCTTTCAATTCCTCCCACTTCCTACAGACAAAGGGGGTGGCCATGGGTACCAGCATGGGCCCAGGCCTGCCTCTTTGTAGGTTATGTGGAACAATCCCTCTTCCGCAGCTACACTGGCCTTAAACCTCAGTTCTTCCTCTGTTACATCGATGACTGTATCGGCACCGCCTCGTGCTCTAACGAGGCGCTCGAACAGTTCATCCACTTCACTAACACCTTCCACCCCAACTTTAAGTTCACCTGGACCATCTCTGATACCGCTCTCTCCTTCCTGGATCTCTCTGTTTCCATCTCTGGCAACCACCTGGAAACCGATATCCATTTCAAGCCTACCGACTCCCACAGCTACCTAGAATACACCTCCTCCCACCCACCTTCCTGCAAAAATGCCTTCCCTTATTCCCAATTCCTTCGCCTCCGCCGCATCTGCTCCCAGGATGAGGCATTCCACTCCCAAACATCTCAGATGTCCTCGTTTTTCAAGGACCGCAAATCGCCCCCCTCAGTGGTCGAGAATGCCCTTGACCGTGTCTCCCGCATTTCCCGCAACTCATCCCTCACACCCCCTCCCCGCAATAACAACCAAAACAGAATCCCCCTCGTCCTCATGTACCACCCCACCAACCTCCAGATCCAATGCATCATCCTCCGACACTTCTGCCATCTGCAATCCGACCCCACCACCAAAGACATTTTTCTGTCCCCACCCTTATCTGCTTTCCAGAGGGACCACTCTCTCCGTGACTCCCTTGTCAACTCCACACTCCCCTCCAGCCCCACCACACCCGGCATTTTTCCCTGCAACCCGCAGGAAGTGCTACACCTGCCCTTACACCTACCCCCTCAACCCCATCCCAAGCCCCAAGAAGCCCTTCCACGCACGCAGATGTTCACCTGCACGTCTGCTAATGTAATATACTGTATCCGGTGTTCCGGATGTGGCCTCCTCTACATCGGGGAAACCAAGCAGAGGCTTGGGGACCGCTTTACGGAACACCTACATTCAGTTCGCAACAAACAACTGCACCTCCCAGTTGCGAACCATTTCAACTCCCCCTCCCACTCCTTAGACAACATGTCCATCTTGGGCCTCCTGCAGGGCCACAATGATGCCACCTGAAAATTGCAGGAACAGCAACTCATATCTTGCTTGGGAACGCTGCAGCCCAATGGTATCAATGTGGACTTCACAAGCTTCAAAATCTCCCCTCTCCTAACCGCATCCTAAAACCAGCCCAGCTTGTCCCCGCCTCCCTAACCTGTCCTTCCTCCCACCTATCCCCTCCTCCCACCTCAAGCCCCACCCCCATCTCCTACCTACTAACCTCCCCCTTAACCTGTCCATCCTACCTGGACTGACCTATCCCCTCCCTAATTCCCCACCTACACTCATCTTTACTGGCTCCATCCCCACCTCTTTGACCTGTCTGTCTCCTCTCCACCTATATTCTCCTTTATCCATCTTCTATCCGCCTCCCCCTCTCTCCCTATTTATTTCAGAATCCCCTTCCCCTTCCCCATTTCTGAAGAAGGGTCTAGGCCAGAAATGTCAGCTTTCCTGCTCCTCTGATGCTGCTTGGCCTGCTGTGTTCATCCAGCTCTACACCTTGTTGTCTCAGAAATCTCCAGCATCTGCAGTTCCTACTATCTCTGCTACTTTTTGTCACTTGTTGTATAATGCAGCAGTTCCAAAAGAATTGACGTCCATTTTACATTGAGCTCCACTTAATCTGACGTCAGGCGGGTTTTCAGTGGAGACAATTGAGTACTATGTGAGTACCCTAAGGAAGCAGAT
>NC_063336.1:107454274-107558490 GCF_021869965.1 Rhincodon typus
ATGCTGCCAGACCTGCTGAGCTTTTCCAGCAACTTCTGTTTTTGTTCTTGATTTACTGCATCCGCAGTTCTTTGGGTTTTTATGCAGACCTCATAGAATATGAGCTCCCTGATTAGACTGTTAACTTGGTCCAAAATGGGACTCCTGGCTGACAAATATAGACAGGTGTGTTAGGGGTTCTGTTCACTCTAGGAGCCGGCTGTGAACTAGCTGGGTCAGTGTCATGTTCTGTGTACATGTAAATAAAGGGTGACTCGGTGACAGGATACCAGCCTCGATGGAGATATTTTACCACCTTGTTATGTAAGAAAAGTGTTTAGACTCCCCAGTGGTCTATCCTTTATGACTAATAATTAAACAAAGCCTGGGCTCAGTATTGAAAAAGGAGGATCAATGATAATAAACTGCCTAAACCAGAATACGAGTGGCTGGCAGTGCTGAAGTCTGAAGGAATGACATGACGATCAGCAGTGTGATGATAGAATGCATTCTTGTCGGAAGAAAAAAACAAATTGATGAAAAGTGAATTTACCATTTTAAGAACTTCATTGCTTTAGAAGACATAAAACACAAGCAGCTAAAATGTGAAAATTGACAGTCATTAGAAGCTACGGGGACAACAGAGGTGAGTCAGCTCTGTAGGATGATGAGGCCTCACAGGAACAAACAATAGTCAGCTGTGACAAAGGAATGATACATTTGTAAAACTGTAGGTTACTTCCAGAAGATGGGCAGAAGTAAAACACTGTTTTGGGATAGTGTATATACACTGGTGGTTACACAGATGAGGAGGTCTACATAATATAGCACCTACCAGAGGCATTCTTGCTGTTTTAAATTAAATAGTTAATTCAATCAACACAAAATTCATTGTACTTATTTATTTTGATGTATAGCATATTACATTTATGTGGAATACAGGAACATGTCACTATCCTGAAGGAGCAAATTACTGCAGATGCTGAATCAAAGCTCAGATGAAGAATCATCCAGACTCAAAACGTTAGCTTGCTTTCTCTCCATGCATGCTGCCTGAGCCACTGTGATTTCCAACTTTTTTTTTATTTTCTGCCATTATCCTGTCTTGGTTGAAGAAACTACAAAGATTAGATGGGTTGAGCAACTCCTAGGATTAAAGGTATACAGTCACTTTGCTAACACTCAGTGTCTCCTGAGCAAGAGAGATGGATCATATGATCTCCACCTGAACATCTACTGTAGCACTCAAACTTTGGTAGCTTCCTCCAGTAGTCCAATAGATGCGGAGACATCATCCACCAGGTCCTGCATTGTGACTGAATCTGTGAAATCTTCTCTTGGACATTGACCACGGCTTCCACACTGGGAAAAATGAGTTCCAATCTCTGCAAGCTGTTGAAGATGGTGCTCATCATTGCTACCATCTGAAGGGTGACTCAGGATGGGCAACAGATGCTGGTGTCACCCTTGTATGAATAAAATAAACTTCTCCCGTGCTCCTTCACCGTGAAAATAGACCTCATGTTATGTCTGCCAATCAATGCAGTGAACACTTTTGTACGCATGTCCATCAATCTTTTTCTACATGCCGTCCCATCAAAGTCTTCATCCAAGTCCTCTGCAGCAGGATGTGTTAGCAAATGCCCCCTCTAGTAAGCTGACAATACACTATCCTTCCCCCAAAACTATAGCCTATATGTGCCCAGTGACACACTCTGTCCATTTCTAAACCGTATCCCCAACCCAAACCGCAAACCCCCCCACGCCACCCCCACCCCCACCCCCATGACTGCATTTGTGCAATAGAGTGCTAGTGCTTCATTGTCAGCCGTTGCAGTGCCTGACCATATGGCAGCCTTGGGTATCTCAACAGATAAAGGTGCACAGGTAAGGTTGTTAAAAGTGTTGGCATGCAAAGGGGGGAAGCAAGAGATGCAGGTACTTATAAACTCTCGTGAAAACAAGCCTAGTGTGTCAAATTTGTTCCACATTCATTCCTGGCATTAAACTAATAAAGCTCCTTGGAACTGCCTCCAGTACTTCTACGTTCTTCCATGAATGAATGAAATTTTTTATTGTCATGTGTATTTTGTGGTGAAAAAATCAGTAAAATACAGTAAAAAGCTTTTCCACTGTTGCCACAAGAGAAAATCAGAAAGCTTAAACAAAATCCATCAGTCCTGAGCCAGCTTACCGTCAACAATACCTGCACCACCATCCCTCCTCCAACACCTTGCCATTGCCAACACCAGACCATTTGACATATAATTTAGCCTCCTTCTAAACTCCCCCTTATACTTAGATATGACAGACATAGACAGGAAAAGAAAACGCATGGGTGAAACCGAGGAAGGCAGCTGAGTGGTCCCACCCCACAGCATTTGAAGAAATGATCCTTTTGGCTTTTCGGGATGCATCGCTCTGTGATCCTTCTTGTCCACTTAATTTCACTTAACTTGCTGCTTCATACCACTTGGCTCCAGCTCATCCAACACAGTTTGAATAATCAACTGTGTAAACAGCACTTATAATGAGTGTCAGTTTACTTAGTACCGTAGAAGCCCTACAATGTGGAAACAGGCCATTCAGCCAAACAGGTCCACACCAACCAACCCTCTGAAGAGCATTCAATTCAGACCCATCCCTCTACCCTAACTCTGCATTTCCCATGGCTAATCCACCTACCCTGCGCATCCCTGAACACTATTGGCAATTTAGCATGGCCAGTCCACCTAACCTGGACTGTGGGAGGAAACCAAAGCACCTAGCAGAAACCCGCACAGACACAGGGAGAATGTGCAAACTCCACGCAGATAGTTGCCTGAGGGTGGAATCAAACCTGGGTCCCTGGCGCTGTGAGGAAACAGTGCCAACCACTGAGCCACCTTTCCGCCCTCACTTCTAAAGAGTGCAACAATCCTTCAACAATCCTAGGATATTAAAGCAGTCTTTTTTTCCCATATTATTCCATGATCAAAAACACAGAAAAATTAAAAGACATCGCCTTTATACACTAAATAGAATTGGTGTGGTGGTGGGGGATGGAAGGGAATTTGGAGTCCTTCCTATGGCTGAACACATTCAACCCTGTGTACTTAAGAGAAGGCATTAGCTGTGAAGTCAAAAATGGCCACACTTGTATTAAATTAGCATTCCATTAAGACAGCCATTAGTATTTGTCTACCTTGCCTACTTTCAGCACCACACACCCCCAACTTCCCCCAAATTAACTGCTTTAGCATCTTCATCAAAATGTATGAGATGTTGTTTGTGATGGAAAATGGATGGCCAGCACAGATGTCAGTTTCTTGCTAAAAATAGCACATGTAGCACTGAAACTACGTGTGTTATGAAGCTGAATTTTGCAGCCATTGAGTTTTGATGAATTTTATTCATTTTGCATGTTCCTTTAATAAAGTGCCTGAGTGAGCTGCACTTGTTATTACTTTCCCATCATGCCATGAGTTTGCCATCTGTGGTTTCTACCTTTAGATGCAATTGGCAAATGTTGTGTGACCCATGCAAGAATTAACAAGAGGATTTGAAATGCCAGCTTCACAATAATCAAATCCTGACAGTGTCAGTGACTCGTCTATACAACTGCTATCTTTCAGCCTTCAATAAAAAGTGCCTGAAATAAAAATAGAAATGCAAGTTCCTTCAGTATTTAAAAGAGAAAGATTAGTTAAGCTTTTTTTAGGTGGAATTCAGTGCATCACAATTGCATTGTTTTTTTTTTAAATATTTAACCTATGGAGATCTGTCAGTCAGCTCTCGCTAAAGCCATGTTTGAAGTCACCATTACTTTTCTTGGTAAATGTAGTTTTTAAATCAAATGTTCCCATTGGAATAACAGAGAGACAGGAGATTCCAGTTCTGACCATCTGATGGCTTCCCAATGTATCCAGGCTCAAATAATGGAAACTTACTGCATCCAGAATGCAATAATCTGGGCTGAATACGAACAGCACTTCAGTCACCAATTCACAATGGATGCTCAAGGAAACGCTGCACACGTCTGGATTTTAATTTGAAGTCATTTATTGTGAGGAGATATTGAGGTCATGGTAGTGTGTTTGTGGGAAAGAAACTGTTGTGAGGTTACTGTGTCTTGCAGAATTTAAATAGGGTACATTGATGGAGAGTCAAGGAGACTGAGATGAGGAGAACTTTCTTCATCCAGAGAGTGGTGAGCCTGTGGAATTCTCTTACTGCTAAAAGCAGTCAAGGCCAAAACATTGAATGTTTTTAAGAGGGAGTTTAATATGGTTCTTGAGGTTAAAGGGATCAAAAGACATGGGAAAAAGTGGGAAAAGGGTAGTGAGTTGGATGATCAACCATTATCATATTGAAGCAGGCTTTTAGGGCCGAATGGCCTACTCCTGCTCATAATGATGTATGAAAGCAACATTGAGATCATGGGGTGATTATGCCATTGTAAAATTAGTGTCTGGATGATGAATTTGAGGCAGATGCAATGGTGGTCTGAGGGTTCTGATCACAGGGCAGGGTCTGATTGTGATCTGTGGGCTCTCACTGCAGATGCAGGGTCTGATTAGGTCCTATCAGGTCCTATCTCTGGGAGGGCATTGAATCATGGCAACAATAGCTCAGAATGTCCTATGGCAATGCAGGTAGGCCAGCTTAATCATGTGTACAACAGCTGGTTGGAGATAAGAAAATTGTGTTGTGAAGGAAGCAGACAGTTAGATCACAGTACAAGGTGCAGAGGTGCAGTCGGCATTCTGGAAAGTTTGAAAAGTTTCAAGGAAGCATTCCTGCACCTGCTGGCCCACAAGCAGTTCAGTAAAAGGTACTTATCTCATGGGTTCGGTCTTTCTTGTCTCCTTTTGCCTGTTGGGTTCCTAATGCTTGGGAGACTCGTTTGTCTATGGTTACAAAAGGCAGAACACTGTTAATATGAAGATGTTCGCTCTCATCATAACAGTTATAAGACAAAATTACTTTGCACAAGCAGACTGATCATCTGTGTCTCATCCGGGGTCAATTGGCGACTAGTTGGAAGATGGGAATGCTGGCAAAATGTCATGAGCAGATGTAATGAAGGTGTCCCAGCTGGCATGGCATTTTGCCAGTGGCGTGAAAGGGAACAGATGAACCATTAACCCAAGAGTGCATTTAAGAGATTTAAGCTGAAAATTAAGGGCTTCATCCCACTTTTCCAGCTGAATGGGCAGCGCTCCGCTGTGAAGAGAGTCCAGAAATGGGAGACAAGCCTCCCAGCAAGTTCTGGGAATACATGGAGGGCAACCTTCCTTTTCATACTTTCTTTGCCTCCTGAAAAAGGTTTGCAGTAACAGTGACTGTTCCCCACTGCAATGGTAAGGCCTGTCCTTGATGAGCCACACCTCCTTAACTGATGCTTGCTCGAATTACCCTCATCCCTTAGGTGGAGTCCCAGCTGAGGTGCTGCTGAACCTAGACAGATTCTTCTAATTGTACCAGCAGTTCTTGGAAACAAGTCATAGTCCTCAATAGGACAGCAACCCTGGTTGCTTCCCCATCTGCAAAAACATGCCACAGACAAATGGTTATTTGAGGTGGGTTTGACCCTTGTTCCAAATCTTTTTTTGCATCTTAAGCTGTAACATGGACCCAACCGATCTACATTTAAGAATTAGGATGTAATCCAGAATAAAATCCATTATTTTATTTTCATGGCTTGCAGTGGTCTAGCACTACTGCCACTCAATAGAAATGTTCAGCCTGAAAAAGTTGATTTTTATTAGGTGCTGATTTTCTTCCTGCTGCCCCTTTCCATCATACACAGCTGATATGGCAAGTCTTGCTCCCACAAAGACTTCGTACTCTCCGAGTGTGTTACAAGCGGCACACTAGCACCAAGGATTTCATGCTGAAGTGACGAGATTCCACCTTATGGACTAAGTCAATCCACTTAGGTGCAGATAGGTGGAGCACATGTATTAGGACTGCATCAGTGATCTATCTTTGTCACCACTGACTTCCTCAATGCCTTATTTCCCATTGATTGCAAACTATTTGTACACATATGGAGTGCAAATCTCATACTAGGCTTTACAGCGCTGTGCACTGGGGGTGCAACTTCACAACAATAACAACAAGATTGCTAAACCTGGGAAAGCAGGTCCCTTGCCTATTTCTTACTAGACTGCAATTTTACACTCAGCTGCAATTTGTAGGCTCAGTTGCTGATGACTGTCTTAAACTGTAGTGTCATTAAGGCACCAGAGTTGCTGCAAAAATATTTAAATGAACATCCAGCTCAACTTTGCAGATGCTGAGTCAGATTTTTGACATCATGACGGTGTGAGTGTGAAAGAGCTCTTAAAGTGAAATAGGCTTTGTATATTTTTAGTTGCAATGTTTCGTCATATGGTGAGTTTTTCATTGAGGTTTATTCATAACTTTTTTTTATAATTTTCAAGAAAATATATTTCTGGAAATTTTTGGGATCAATTTTTATTAATTCAGCTGTGGCAAATTTATCCTTCCTTAAGGTCTTTTTAAGTAAGTATTTTATGATTGAAGTGGTGTAAAATGAAAGCAGGCATGTCGGTGAGAATGGTAGGGTTCAGCGCAATGATCTTGGAAATTTATTTCAGTTTGTTCCAGGTTGTCAGAAAGCCAGTGACAGAGTTTTCACATTGTGACCCAGCTGCAGTAACATTGCAAAACAGGGACAGCACTGCCCAAGGGCTGGCAAAGACACTGCAATTCTCAGCTGTTATGCCTCTGGCTCATTCTCACCCATCTCTGCAATATCAGCTAATGTGTTGGCCACACACCGTTCAAGCTGGTGACTGATGCATCAGTTAGGAAGCTTTCCTTCTCATTTTGTACCAAATAGAAGGACACAGCTGCCCAAGCTCACCACATTGATGTTAGTAACCAAGTGCCAAAGCTCAGTACAGTCAGTAAATGACCATGTTCAGGTAAAAATAAAACTTTGATGTGTTTTTTGTTTCAGTTTGAGTGTGACTTGCTGTCATCTGGGAAGATAGCACTTGCAACAAAAGTTATGAGTGCTTTACATGTTAAGCAGCTAGATAGACAAATACTTTATGACATGAAACATTAGGTCATCTACCACCAATGCTGTGTTGATCATGACAGATCCTATAATCTTTGGCATATTCTCTCACATTTTACCTCAAGTTTTGCTTGGGCTGGAAACAGTGTTCAGGTATAATGATGTGGTGTCTGGGGTGGCTTGCGGTTGAGTTAGGATGTTGCCACTAATCCTCCTAAATATTCTAGTCTAATGGACCGTTTTGATGGATAGACCACAAATAAACTCATCTCATCTGTTAAGAGGCTCTTGCCTTAGAGAACAAAATGTAGTTTACTGCAACTCGGTAACTGTTGCTAGGTTACAACAGCTATTAGGAATGTTAACTATCACTAATGAATGGTAGAGAAGAGAAGCGCGCCTCCACAAGGAAACCATGCAAGAGTCCAAGTAACTGATTCTCTACCAAACTTCATCAGACTGGACAGAACTCAGTATCACTCAAATATTGACTCTTTCAGAATCATTACATTCTGCACTATATTTCCACATGCTTTCCTCCCTTAGTTAATCCACTGTACAGTCACATATTTAACTGTATTGCATTTAACAACAGACCTTCTCTATCTCACCCAAGTCTCTGTCTTCACAAATTCAAGCAGCCTGAAGATTTCACAATTCTTCCAGAAGACAAACATTTCAAACATAGGAGGTTGTTGGGTCTTCACCTTGAGACTGTTGACCTTGATGTTGACGTTTGGCTTATCTCTCTGCTGGAGGATATTGTATCTCATAGAGGACTTTGTCCTTTGTAATCGTTGATATTGATCTAATTCCCTTATCTAGAGGAACTTTAATCTTGTAAATCCCCATCATGGAAGACAGTTGTGCTGATGAAAGAAGTAGATTCATCCTCTGTATTATGCATTGGATATGCAATTGACCTCTCTCAAGAGTTTGAATTTGTTGGACGTCTTCCACCATGCTGTGTTTGTTTTTAGCGTTAAAGAAATCTACTACACCAGGCAATGCCATCAGTAATGTTGTCTATTCTGCATCACCTCTATCCGTAACAGACTGCTGTGCTGTCAGCACTTGTTCAATTATCTCAGGTGGATTATATTGCTTGCTTAACATTAGCTGAATATTTGGTGTTGACTCAAGTCTTGCTGATAGTTATCCTCAGTAGTATCAGAGACGAAAAGAATTTTCTGTAACCCTATGAGATCAATGCCGTGTTCCATATTGTTGGTGAAAAATAAATTCAGACTTCAACATAATGTAAATAATTTTCACTGGTGGAATGTTCTTCGCGGGTTCAGTCCTTAATCTTGAAAGACCTATAAAGTTTTTAATTGTTTGTGTTTCCCTGAGTTGGTAGTTGTCTTATGCAATGATCGAATTATGTCAAGGAACTGCAAGATGCTTCTTTACTCAAGAGTGAGTTTTATTGATGCTGGATGGCATGTACATTTTTGAACACCCAGTATTCCATATGCCGTAGTAGCAATTACAGCATTTCTTTAACCTTAGGAGTTGTTCCGCATGCATCATGTTGCTCCAGATCTGTAGGCTTTAACCTCTGTTTGTCCAGTAACGGTTTTTGGTTGGATGGTGGCACTTGCCCCGATTTCACATAAATCAAGTGAGCTGTCCACTAACCTAAGTTCAGTCAAGTTCTGACTGATCTCCTATTTCCCATTCGAACATTTTAGGTATCTCTCCCAATGGAGCTATATATTCAATGCAGGTGTCTCCTCCAATAGGAGATGGCTGATCTACTCTGTAAAAGTCTTAATGTGTGTACACATTGGTACATCAATTGTATTGGAAATTCTGAAACTGACATAAAGCGTGAAAAGAATCACAGATACAAGTGGGAAGGGACTGGACAAGAGGAGAAAAAAGTCGAGTTGAGGTAGGAAAAGATGAGTTCCATTAGATAGGAGCAGGCATAAACAATAGGTCTGCCTGGGCAGTCCTGTTTGTGGATTTTGGGAAGGAGGTACAAGCAGGCTGTGCAGGGTTGGGAGACTATGAGCTTGGAGGCAGTAGTGGGAAAGATCACCATTGAATTAGGTGAAATGAATTCAGGGCAGCACAGTGGCTCAGTGGTTATCACTGCTGCATCTCAGTGCCAGCGGCCTGGGTTCATTTCCAGACTCAGGTGACTATCTGTGTGGAGTTTGCATGTTCTCCCTGTCTTTGCGCGGTTTTCCTCTGGGTGCTTGATTTCCCTCCCACTGTTCCAAAGATGTCCAGGATAGGTGGATTGGCTATAGTGCCATAGTGTCCAGGGATGTGTAGGTTGGTGGATTAGCCATGGGAAATGTAGGATTACAGTGACTGGGAGGGGTGGGGGCGGTGGTGTTTTGTGTCGGATGCTATCCAGGGGGTCGGTGTGGACTTGATGGGCCAAATGTCTTGCTTCCACACTGTCGGGATTCTAAGATCATTTGCCAATTGCCCACATTGTTCAGGGCTTAGGAGAATTTATCCCTGTATCATTGTTGAATTGCATCAAATTCTTCTAATAAAGTTTTAAATTATGTTTATCTGTAGCAATGTACTGCTTCCAGCTTTTAAATCTTGTCGTTTTGCAAAAACACTTGTATTTTTAAAATTGCTTCATAGTTTGAAATTCCGCACTGTTGCAACATTCTTCAAATAAAGCTTCCAAAGTATTTTAACTGTTTCAAAGCTTGTAAATTCTGTTAGATACGTCAATAAAATTTCAGAAGATCTGCCTAGATTTAGGAATGAATTCATACTTTTTTTAAACTTCTTCTTGGGAAGTTTCCACCCTTTTGAACAAAATGGAGGGGTGTTCAGCCTTATCTTTTCTTGCAATAATTCAAGCCTTTTCTTCCTGACAAAATGGCATTTTCACACTACCACCAATGAAATATACTTCATTTGTTAAACTCTATTTTTTTCTTGCTTCTGAAAGTCTTTACTGTTCTTAATTGTCTTCTTCAGTGTGCTTAGGATGTTTAAATGTGTTTTCTGATATTCCAAATTTCGATATAAATTAAACTTAAGGCCCATTTTAATTTTGTATCTGATCCTTAAGGCATCCACTTGCAACAGCAGAAATGCTTGTTTTACTTGTGAATGCTTCTGTTTTTCCAATCTCCCAGCCTGGGTTTTACACCGTTCGGATAGATTTTGTACATTTCTGCCTGAAGGGTCTAAGTTACTGCAGTAGGCCTCAATGTCCACTTGCTCTGCAGCCGAAGCCTATCTCGGGTCTGCTTTCTTCTGCCAGAGTGTGATTATCTGTTGCACACATTGTCTTCCTGTGCATTTTCTCCCTCAGGTCTGGCTACCTTTTTACCCGATTGTGCAGCCAGTTAAGCTGTTACAACTTCCAAGAGTCTGACATTGTTTAATTACTTTCCACTGGTGGCTGACAGGCTGAGCCTTTCTTAAGACATCAATGCTTTTAAAATAGTAACTTACTTGTCTGCACTTTAAAAAAATTCTTTTCACTCTCTTCGAGACTTTACACAACTGTCTGCCACTTCCAGTGTCATATAAGACAACTAGATGGATTCCACATTATTGCTTACTATGCTATAATATAATCTGATGCCTGGATGCCAAACATTGCTTGGGTAGAGTGCTGGAACCATCTTTATTCCTGAGCCGGCCTAGAGGCTGTTCAATAGTCTGTGGTGGAAGATGAACCACAAAGTCTCAGCAGAAAAGGCTTTTGGCTTTGATAACAAAATGTAGTGCATTAAATCCCAGGAACTATGTACATGCCACATTAGCTGTCAAGTTGATTAACAATTGCTAATAAGTGGTAAGGAAGACATGCATCCCTCCAGGATGGTGGTAAAGGAATTTAACAAGCTTGCCTCCATTGGTCAGAGGATTGAGTAAAGGAGTTGGGACATTATGTTACAGCTGTACAAGACACTGGTGAGGCTACTTTTGGAGTACTGTGTACAGTTCTGGTTGCCCTGCTATAGGAAGGATATTATTAAATTGGAAAGGATGTAGAAGAGATTTACAAGGATGTTACTAAGAATGGAGGGTTTGAGTTATAAGGAGAGGCTGAATAGACTAGTACTTTATTCCCTGGACCGTAGGAGGTTGAGGGGTGACCTTATTGAGGTTTATGGAATTATAGATAAGGTTTAAGGTGAGAGGGGAAAGATTTAAAAGGGACCTGAGGGGCAATTTTTCACTCAGACGGTGGTGCGTATATGGAACAAACTGCCAGTGGAAGTAGTATATGCCGGTACAGTTACAACATTTAAAAGACATTTGGACAGGTACATGAATAGGAAAGGATTAGAGGGATATAGGCCAAAAGCAGGCAAATAGGACTAGATTAGTTTGGTAAACCTGGTTGGCACAGACTATCTAGACCGAAGGGCCTGTTTCCGTGCTGTATGACTTTCTCAGGATACAATGCAAGAGTCCAAGTAACCGAGAAACTGTGTGACATCATCAGACTGGGTGGAGCTCAGAATCACAGAAACATTAACTCTTTCAGAATCATTGCCTTACATGAGCTGAGCTGCTGCCATCAGTTGATTTTGCAGTAGTTTGTGTGAATGACCAGAAGGTGTAACTTTCTTCATAACTGCTTGATGCAGAAACACACTCTCTTTGCCAATCAACCAACAGGAATTGTAGCAAAATGCTGTAAGATTGCTCACTAAGCCAAGTTACTCCTGCTTCATCTCCATGTGAAACTTTCACTCCCTGCAAAATTTTCAATAATTAATCTCATAAAGAGATTGGTAACATCTCTGTGGAAATTGTGGCCTGCAGTATGAGTTTTGGAAGTAATCTAGTAAAACTGTGATGAATCTGCCAGGGTTGTAACAATAAGGTTAACAACATTAATATCAATCTTCCTTTCTTTTAAGATAATAGTCTTTGAAGGTGCTGAAGTAATTTTTACACCTTTAATTTGATTTATAACCTCTTTAACTGTAACCTTAGCAGAAAGCCAACATTATGTGGCAAATGAAATAAAATTATCATATGCTGATTTCATAAGTGAGGCCAGCCAACCACCCCCTTAGCTACCACTCAGTAATGCAATCCAATCTGTATGGTTTACTAATCAGATCCCAGTCGTAGGCACATTGGCAGTACGCCAGGGAACAGTTGATGATAATTAGTCGTTGGGTTTGTGAGCAGTGAAGATCCATTTTTGGATGCTAGAATCCTTCCCATTTAGTAAATAGGGTAGATGCTGGGTGCTTATTCTACCCTTGTGCACCCTTAATGTACCCTTGTGAGTTTTGATATGAATTACATTTGAGTATAATGGCCCTCACTATTGCACCTGGCCATTGATGAGCCTTAGAAGTGCGACCTCAAGATTACAAAATCTAGAAAATGTCTGAGTAAGTAACCCTCTCTCTAACTGGTTATTTGCCTTGTAATGAGTAGGCTGAGGTCCAACCCCTGACAGAGAGCTCCCAGAATACCAGAGATGTGGTGATCATCAGATCTAAAGGAATTTTTTAGGCATCCTCCAAAAGTTACAATGGGTGATTGATAGAATCCCTGCAGAATCTTTGATCCATAATGTGAATTGGGAAGTAATCTGGCTGGCATAACTGATGGGTCATTAGTGCCACACTCTTAACAACCAGATATGTACAACAATTCTATTAATTAATGTCATCCCTACTTTCTCTTATGAATGTGGCTGATTTGAAGCCAAGATTCAGAATCCTAGTATCGAAATCCCAAGACAGACCATACAGGAGATGCAATGCCACTTGATATATACATATAAAAAACAAACATTTTGGGCTCTACAATATAAAAGGTAGTTGCTTAATGTTCACAAGCAGAGCATTGTACAGCGTCAGACAGATAGTTGTTGTGAAACATGCCAAAAGTACGTTATATTTATATTGATTTGCTAGACGGTAACAGCAAGTGGAGATTCTTGATAAAGAGGGTGTAAAGAGAGAAACAAAATGCAAGGATCATGAATCTTTCCATCAGCTGATGTTTTTTCTTTAATGGCATTGGGCACAAGATAGTGGGTCATTATTATATAACCATGATAGATATATATGTGCACACATTCATTTTACTGCACCTTGAGAGGACAAACATACCAGCTGTGGATACTTATCATCTTGAAATCTGAAATTGCAAAAGACCAAGCAGTTTGCTTTCAAGACTTAAGAGCATAATGACCGAGCAAATACTGTTGTTCAGAAGAAATAAACTACTGTAAATGTTATTACAGAAGACAAAAACAAAATCCATGTACTACAAATATAAATATTTGCAAAGCTAAATATTATTTTGACACATGAATTCAGGAAAGAAAAAGTTTTGATTTTCCTGTACATTTTTTGGTGGCTAAACAAATTACTTAAAATTAGGATCGTATAAAGGCCTGGAATTCTGATTGGGATCAGATATATCAGCAATATTTAAATAGATGTAGACCAAATAATAAAGCATAGCGAGAATGCCAAGGCATAAATTATGCTCTTGATGTACCCACCTTTCTGTTCCATGTTGGATTCATTCTTTGATACATACACAAAAGTTTTCTCTCTCTGTTCTCTACTTTATGTTGTCAAAAACCTTCTACCTGATGTTTCCAGTGTATGCAGGATACAAAAGCTTGGAATCATAGAGCTTCAGAGCACAGAAGGTCATTTAGCCCATAATTCCTGTACGAAGCAAAAAACAGCTTTCCAGCCTGATTCTACTTTCAAGTTCCATTTCACATGCAGGTCTAAGTACTACTGAAATGGGAATAAGGTCTCTGCCACTACTACTAATTCAGGCAGCCAATTCCAAACCCCATTCACTATTCAATGAGATACCTCCGAACCAGGAGGCCTGGGTTCAAGTCCCACCTGCTCCGTAGGTGTCATAACATTTCTGTATACGTTGATTAATTAAACAGTAAGACAAGTTGCCCTTATGCCTTCTTTACTGCCTTATCCACTCAACCTGTTGCCTTCTAGATTTGTGGACATGGATACCAAGGTCCCCCTGCTCCTCTACAATTCTCAGTATCTTACCATTTGTTCTGTATGCTTTTACTTGATTTGTCCCCTCTCTGGATTAGGTTCCATTGTCACATTTCTACCAACATGACTACTGAACATAAGAAAATACGAAATAGGAGTGGGAGTAGGCCAATTTGACCCCTGAAGTATGCCTTGCCATTCCATTAATTCATGGCTGATCGGCTACAGACCTCAACTCCTCTTCCCTGTCGACTCCTCGTGGCCCTTAACACCTGATATTTCAAAAATCTATCTATTATCCCTTTAAGTACTTCCAGTAATCTAGCCTCCACAACTATCTGAAGTAAAAAAAATTCTAGATATTCTCAACCCTCTTGGAGAAGAAATTCCTTCATACCTCAATTTTAACTTATTGTGTAACTATGTCCCCTGATTTGGGATTTCCTCCATTAGTGGAAACATCTTCTCAACATTTATACTGTCAAGTCCCGTGGAACCTTGCACGTTTCAATAAGATATTATTGTATAAGAGAATTGATATCTGCATGAAATCTAAACTTCCTTCCTCATTATGAACCACTTGGTCAATGTTTGTACTATCTGCAGCCTTATTAATCATGGCCCTTGAATCAAAGTCTACGTCATTGATCCAAACCACAAAAAGCAAATTCCCTAATATCAAGATTGATGGAACCTCAATGAAACAGCTTCCCTGTTATTAAAATACTCATTGACCATGACTTTTGGTTTCCTGCCACTGATTGACTTTGGATCTCTTTTGCAAATTTTCTTTCTATGGCAATTTAGTTTTCTGACAGATCTTACATAATACCAAACTTGTCAAAAGTCTTTCTAAAATCTATATGGACTACATCAAAGATGTTCCCTTATCAAATAATTAAATGTTTATCCTTGTTCTGCCATTCTCCCTCATTATTGCCATTCCTTTGTCTAGCCTCTCTCACATGTTTCTCTTTGAAAATCAAACCTCTCCAATTGTACCTTCTGCCAATAGCATACCAAACTCATCTCTTCGACTAACACTCACCCTTTTAAAAAGACTTGGCAGTGGCTTCTGCTTGATCTGCCCTCATAAAGAAAAAGCACCAGTTATTAGAATGTTTCCTAATGCATTTAGTTTTATTTCTTTTGTCATTTAAAAATAATTCCAAAATTAATGTATTTCTCTCAAAAAGATTAATTCAGGAGAAAATTTGCCCTGAAATCTCCAATTTATTAAAGATTCTCAATCTTCTGTAATGCATTTTGTTGATTATATTGTGCACTGCTGTTGGCCAATATCTTGCCTTAACTTGCTGTTGCCACAGGGATATCAATATTAAGATACGATTTAATACTGTACTACAATTTGTAATATTTTCAGTTCTACACCCCCCATCCCAGATTATTTCATGAAACACACACAATCAAATTGCAATAAACAGATAAGTCCTCGAGTCACAGCTATCTGCATTAAGCTAAAAAGTGTAATACCTGAAACATTCGTATGACTGTAACATAGGAGTTGATATAATACTGGGCCTTCTGCAACAAAAGTTCCAAGTGATTTAAAAACTCAACAAAAGCCAAATATTTAGTATAGAGAAGCTTTAAATTTTTCATAATCTGTGCATCAGTTTATATCATGGTCATCACTACTATAATATCAGTGCATTTTGTAAAAATAAACATAAAATATATGAGTGCAGAACTGTGTAACCTCCTCTCACAAAGCAATGATGATAGCACTAGCTCCTCTGTGATTTCACTTATGATTCTCATATAATTAAAAGGGATAAAATATGTTTACATTTGATGAATAAATGGCACCCAGTCCCCTCAATATTAAACCTCCTTTGACAAAATAAATAATGTAGTCTAGTTAGAAATAAAACATTTTAAAGGATAGAAGCAGGTCAGGCTAATGAGAGGTGAGTAGTGTTAACTGGTTTACTGCCTGTTGTGTTGCCTATGCTGAGTAGAGTGCTTTAATGATTGATGTTAAGTCCCTTCCAGTTCCTCATTTACATGCGCAACTTGAATCCTGAAGTTAACGGTCAGAACCACAGTCAATTTCAAACAAGGAGTAGGAGGAACAGAAGGAATTGAATCTGAGAAAACAACCACTAAACTGCAAATGAGTTCAAAGAGATACAGAAATGGGCATTACATGACAGGTGAAAATGAATATGGATGAATGTAAATTACAACACTAGGAAGAAAACGTGTGGGCCATGTAATTATTGCATAAAGGTCGTCAAAATAGTTATACAATCGAGAGTGAGCAGCATGTCGAATGACATTTCAGGTGGCGCAGTAGTAAAGACAATAGCCATTGAATTATTAAAGAAACAATGAATTCTGTGTTGGGGTCAAAGTTCTTTCTGGATGGATGAAATTGGATGGGTCAATTATCTTTTCATTTTCTTATGTTTCTTACAATTCTGTGATGATTGAAGCACGTGGGAACTCTGGTTGTATTTGACAGCAGAAGCAACAACTTAAATTGACGATCCAGAAGGGTTCTAACTTTATCATTCGTTGTTTTGTAGGAGCATAAGGACAGGAGTAAGCCATTCAACCCCTTGAGCCTATTCCACCATTCAGTGAGATCATGGCTGATCTGTGGCCTAACTCCTTATACCTACATTTGGCCCAGATACCTTAATACCTCTGGTTAACAAAACATTGTCTCAAAATTTGAAATTAACAACTGATCCCGAGAAGAGAGTTCAAAACATCTACCACCCTTTGCATGTAGAAACGCTTTCCGAACATCTCTCCTAAAACAGTCTGACCTTAATTCTCCGACTATGCCCTCTAATTCTAGAATCCCAACCAGTGGAAATAGTTTATCTTTATCTACACTGTCTTTTCTTGTTATTATCTTGAACACTTAAGACAGATCAGCCCTTAGCTTTCAAAATTCTAGAGAAAACAGGCCTATTTTGAATACTTTTGCCTCACAACTTAACCCCTGAAGTCTAGGAATTATTCTTGTAAGCCTATATTGTACTCCCTTCAATGCCTATGTCTCCTTCCTAAGGTGTGGCACCCAGATCTGCTCACAGTGCTTCAGGTGGGTACTAGCCATGGTTTGTATACTGCAGCCTATCTTCGGCTCATCCCATTTGGTATCAATTCGTGATCTTGCTACTTTGCAATTTAGGCTCTACCCTTACAGTGCGAGGCCATTTATTTTCATAAACGTGGATTTCACTGACTCCTTTGCTTAATCTCACTAAATTTCGTGCCTCTGGCAGGGCGAGAGTGGGCCTCCCGAGCATGTGTGGCAGCGGTAGAAGGAATCCCAGTCCTCGGGGAGAGCGAGCCCAGCGCAGAGGACAGCGCGCGATGGCAGCGGGTATGGGCCCAGCGGAGAGAGGTGGCGCCAGTGATGAGCTTTCGGGTCGGTGGGCCCAGCGCAGGAACCTGATGCAGTGGCAGTGGATGCGGTTTGCGATGAGGCGGTATCCGCAGTCGGCGTCGGGTCAGCTGCGGCAACATGATAGGCCAAGGTTCATACTCCCAGTGGATTTACAGGAGCAGCGGTTGCATCGGCGGTGGCATGGTAGGCCCCGGAACTGGATTTCTGGAATGGCCTGTGAGACAGGGGTAGTAGGAACTGCAGATACTGGAGAATCTGAGATAACAAGGTGTAGAGCTGGATGAACACAGCAAGCCAAGCAGCATCAGAGGAGCAGGAAAGCTGACGTTTCGGGCCTAGACCCTTCTTCAGAAATGGCCCCCATTTGTTGGTGGCCCTTTGTGGAGATCTAACCCTCCCAAGCCGTCCCCTGACATTGAGCAGAACACAAGAAGGGAGGAAGAACTCTATTTTCAGTTATACCTTAATATCTTCTGTAATTCAGAATGGCGCTGGAGTGTGGCAAACATGATGTACTTCTCATTCAATTTATTTGTTAAATACAGATGACAATAAATCACTCAATTCAATTCAGTTTAAGTGTTAACATTGGCTTAGTTGGCAGCGTTCATGCCTAAGAGTCAGAGATTACAGGTTAAAATCCTAGTCCAGGATTGGAGTGCTCAATTTAACAATGACCATCCTGTGTAGCACTGAAGAAGTGCTGCTTGTCAAAGGTGCTATCTTTCAGATGAGATGTCAAACCAAAGCTGTGCCTGCTCTCTCAGGTCAATATTAAAATTTCTTAAACCCTTATTCTGAAGACAAAGAAGGAAGCTATTCCTGGCTTCCTAGCCAATATTTACACGTCAATTAACATCAGAAAAACAGATCAGATTATCTGGTCATTAATACATGCCGTTTGTGGCAACTTGCTGTGTGCAAATTGATTTCTACTTTTTTATACTTCTGTAGGGCAAATTTCCATTTTTTAGCATGCTCTTTTGCTCTGTGGTAATAAATTCTATGTTAAGCATTACCTTTTGTGGCTTAAGAGGACCATTCAAGCACAACAGTCATTGCTGCATTTGCTGCAAAGGAAGAGAGTGCACTGTGGAGGTGAGTAATTTGTTCATCTCTCTTTTCCCCTGGGGTCACTTCTCATTTAGCTGGGTTTTTCATCTTTGTTCACCTCTTCTCATGGCCCTTCAAATAATTAGCTTCCAGAGGTCACAGCCATCAGAGTGTATCTCCCAACATCTGCCATCTTCATACTTTGCTTGCACTTGTCCTTGTAGCGGAGGTGGAGATGCTCAGCGAATTGTGACCCAGCCACCATTCAGAAGGTCTTTGGGTATATGGCTGTCACCCATCTGATTCAGTGCAAATGTCATTGTCTTAACAATTGGTATCTGCATTTGGAATGAGCACATGCCATGGCCTCTCATTTGAGAGGGTCTGCCAAGAGATTTCAAAGTTACATGAGTCAGCAAAGGTGGAAGCTGTTCAACTTTTTCTTTGCCTTGCATATGTTGTCTTGCCACTAGAGAGAAAAACACTAAGAATACAGACTTAACTGACTTGGCAATCCTTCCCCACTTCCTTATTCAGTTTGAAATTTACGTTTGCAGCTTTTGGTATATATGTGTCGATTTCAGCATGAAATGACTGATTGTTGGTGATTGTGGAGCCTAGATATGGGAAGCTATCATCAACCTACAACATCATATTTTCAATGCCAATAGGTCGTGATTCAACAACATCTTAGACCAGGGCTTTTGTATATCTGATGCTGCTGGTCAAAACAAACATTTACAGCTATTAGACAATCTGCCCATTTTCCATGAAGGTGTCTTATGGAATGACATGCTAGTGCAGCATCACCAGCATAGAGCAACTCTCTGATAAGGACTTGATGCAGCTTTGACTTGGATCTCAGTCTAACAAGGTTGAATAATTTTCCATCAGTTTTGGTATCTACATAGACATATTCTGTAGATTACCTGAAGACATCTGAAAACTGCAAACAAAAACCAACGAGTTGCCACCTGAACACAACCCAGTTTGATCTCTTTGCAGATCTCAAAGGGCTGTAATGTATCCCTATCTCAGCTGATCTTACCCATCATCTTGCCGTGGAAAATGGAGATGATATTAATCAGTGGGCAACTGATTTTCTCCAGCAGCTTAAATAGACCACCTCCGTACTCATGGTCAAGAACCTTAGTGAGATCAATGAAAATAATATTTTGTGATCTTTTTTGATCATGGCATTTCTTCTGCAGCTGCTGGACTGAGAAGATCATGTCAACTGTAAATCTTCCACTTCCATATTTGTTTTCAGAATAGATATCAGCAAAAGTGCTGATGCTATGTTGCCTGAACTCATTAAACACGGGGAAACTGACACTCCTCCATTATTTGAATTGACTTTTCTATCTCTGCTGCCAGGAGGGGGCACTATCCCAGCATACAAAGTTTATGACCTTGCACAAGAGCAAGGCTGAGCAAGGTGATGCAATAATTATCGAGGCATCTCTCAGCTGAGCAATATTGGAAACAAGTTTTCCTGTGCTCTCCATATCAGACTGCAGAAGTCGGCTGAACTCTCGCTGGCAGGGTTGCCCATTGCAAGTGAGTCAATTGCTTTGCTATGATCCTCCACTGTAGGTTTGAAATCAAACTCTCCCGGGATAGCAAAGCTTTCGCTTACATCTACAACATTCCTTCTGATGGTATTTTCTCTAAGGTACAATTCAAGGTAATGTTCTACCCACGTCTCCAACTATTCATTGCAGATAATGACAACCATCACTGTCTTTGTTTGCAATGCTGCCATTTTAATTTACCAATGAGTCTGTTGCGTTTTTGATCCCAAACATCCCCTGTATTGTATCACATCTGGATATTCTGGAAAAGTTGTAATGAGTAGTCTGTGGCACACCACTTAGTACTTTGCTGTACTTTACATCAAGCAGCTTTTAGCTCTCACTCAGAATATTTTTATTCAGATCTCCCCTGTAACAAATAAGAGTGGACCACTTGGATTCAATACAAGCTGTATGTTAACTTTGAGCCAGACAGCATTTCGCCACTCTGGTTTCCCATGTTGAGAGTACAGGATTGTAGATGGTATTTTGATACTTTTTCTAATTAGTTCTGCGTGGGAAGGCTGGAGAGTACTTCTTCAATTAAGTCCAGGAGCTGTTGGTTTATATACAAAGTTGGCATTTTCGAATCTAAATGAAGAAAACTTAGAGGGTTGCATTCTAATCCCGGTGCACAACATGGAGCAATTGGCATCACATTCACCCCTCCGCTGGCTGTATGAGATGCTGTTCAAAGAGTCACATTTGTGATGACCAGGTTCTGCTGGTGTCAATGCCCTGATCTTGAGTGTCTACAGGGCACAGTTTGTTTTGAAAAGCGGTGGGTTAGTTACACAAAGCTCATAGTAACGGCAAAGATCGAGCTAGTTCCTTTCCATTTCTCACTCACCTTTCTCCAGACCGGGTTGTCCAAGGAGGTAGGATAGTAACTCATGATCTGTGCTCTTTGTTTGCCAGATGGATATGTGACATCTTTCTGTTGGTGATCTGTTCTCAGCAGCCGGATCTGTTGTAGGGGAATGAGTTGTTGTGGAGCTTATCAAGGTTCCCCAAATCGATTACAGACATATTGTGTGTGTTATTGCCTAGCTGCAAGTCATCTGTCAGTCCTGTGTATTTGATCCTGACATTCCAGTTTGCAATCGAAGAGTTGGCTTCAACTTCCTTTTTCATAGTTTTGCTTGTTTGCCCAATACAATGGAACCCATCCATTTGTTGAGCAGAAACTCTGAAATTGAGAAACCCGTTGAAGCAAATGGACTGTGTCTGCTCTTTCCTCCTTGTAAGGTAGCCCAAGTTGAGGTGAGTGGTGGCTGGACAGTAGCATGCAATGGACTTCCCATCATCAGAGGCAGCCTCCACCCCCTGTTCTGTAGGCTAATTGAGTTGGCCTTATCTCCTGTCTCCCGTGTTGTGTTAATGCTCTGTCCTGAGACTGAAGTGTCCCCTCCACAGCACAAACCTGCCCAAAATTTATGGAGACCCTCAGCTCACCAAACACCAGCAGTGTCCTCTTGACCTCCTCAGCTGAGTTTGATTGAATACAAAGAATTAAGTTTGGCAGCTTGGCTGCAGGAGTTCCCACAAAGATTGCCATCCTTAGGTTTCAGTTTGCTTTCAGATTCCATGGCAGATTTATTTCCTTAGCTTGCAACTCTTCAGAGCTATCCACAAGGAAGTGGAGCTATATACCCAGAACTGGGTATCTCCACGTATCAGTGGGTTCTGCATATCTAGAGGCCAACCACTTCCAAGATCCTATGCTGCTTCAGCCTGGGCTGCAACAGATCCAGTTTCTATTTGTTGTCATGACGAGATGCAAAAGCTGAGTACTTGCCAGTAGAAAGGCTGTGTGCTGACAGGGACAGACTTCTACATTTGGCTCTCTTCATTGCTTCTAGCCAGTGGTGTGAGTAAAAGAAAAGCAGGCACACACTAAAAACATAAATCATGCTCACTCCCTTCTCCCACACACTTGGTGCAACACATCAATCTGTTGGATCCATATTTCCTACATTACCCCAGGAACCACATCAAAAGCATTTCCCGAGTTCTGAAGTCTTTAAAGCTGCTCCGTGGTCATGAAAAGTGTTATATAATTGAAAGACTTACCTATTCTTAATTTGGCAGTGGCAGCTGCTTTAAAAAAGGATGGCACATGATTTTTTATGAGTTCATGGTGCACTCATTGATGGCAAAGCCATTTAACTGCCTCACAAGCATGCACAGAAATGATCTGATAACCATCTGATATTGCCGGCAAACTTATTTGAACATTTTGTGCAACATTTATGTTTGATTGGGTGCTGAGCAGAGCCTGGAAGTTTAGGCACCAGCTATCAATAAATAGGTGGTGAATCCCTGTGGAAGGCCAGTAATTGTAGCTACCAGCTGAGATGGCTGGTGGAAGGAAAAATTCCTCAGGCATTGATTGTGGTGAAAAATCAGGGAGTTGTTGAATCTGATTGTACTGTCCCCTCATGAATTGTTGCTTCACAGTGCTGTCAGAACACCCAAAGGATTTTAAGGTGCAACTTCAACTATAACAGTACTGGGAGCCTTCAGGAAAATACAGCTTTGCAAACTGAAGACTTCAGTAAAACAACAGACATACGGAGAGAAATAAAATTTGTTTAATGCAGAAGTAGAGAGACTCACTGCCAGAAAAAAATAAACATTGGCAGCAATTGATACAACAACAAACGTGTCTTATAAAACACCCCAGAGTCTGCCAGGCCCACTGAACAAACATGGATCCATTTCATAACCAGGCCAGTCAGATGACTGGTGGTATAAACAAAGCTGTAGTCAGTATTTCTTCTCCTTTATTCGTCCCTAATTGCCCAGAGGGCAGTTAAGAGTCAACCACATTGCATCAACCACATCTGGAGTCACATGTAGGCCAGACCAGGTAAGGATGGCAGTTTCCTTCCCTAAAGGACATTAGTGAACCAGATGGGCTTTTCCAACAAGACAATTAGACTCTTAATTCCAGAATTTTTAAAAAATTGAATTCAAATTCCACTATATGGATTCAAATCCAAGGCCTCAGAATATTACCTGGGTCTCTGAATTGACAGTTCAGTGATAATACCACTAGGCCATTCCCTCTCCCCTGTATTGATGCCTCTCTAGTTCCAATGAAAGTTTGAGGAATGGAAATCTCAACTTAGACAGCTCCCAGCCCCTGAACCAACTCCCTTCTGTTACTGCCACCTTCCCATTGGAATTTTGAACCAAACATTTGATACACTGGCAACATATATAGTTCCACTCCCCTTTTGTGCAATTACTATTGTGTAAAACAATTGTTAATGTGCAGACCAGCTTTTCAGTTTTTGGTTTTATACAAAATTACTCAGGTTGCAGCCTCAAACATTCTCAGATCAACTAAAACTCGGATCAAATGAAGTACCTGAAAACCATCGTTGAGCAATGTAAAATTTATCATTAGGAGTTCTGAAGAAGGGTCACTGGACCCGAAACATTAACCCTGCTTTCTCTCCACAAATGCTGCCAGACCTGCTGAGTTTTCCCAGCAATTTCTGTTGTTGTTTCTGTTTTTCAGCATCTGCTGTTCTTTGGCATTTTTTTGTCATGGGGAGTTATTAGTTAATGATTTGCATCCCCCCAATACAGGATATAGCAACAATCTTGTTTTGCTGAATGCATTGGAAGTTGGAAAGAGATGAGTTGAGCATATCTAGAATTTAAGTTGACCAGACTTTGCTATTGTCATAGACAGCATGTCTAACACAAAGTGTCCTGACCTTGTAAGGAGCACAGTGTTATGAAACTATGCTTCTCTGATTCTGCTGTTCAGGGATTCAGCCATGTTCTGAAATCAGACATTCCACATAGAAACATCACTACAGCACTACCAGGAACATCAAAAATAACAACACTACATTGATCTGCATTTTAATTCTGTTTGGCACCACTGGAAAACATCATTCAATTTGCAGTTTATCCCTACATTATAGAATCTCAGTTTTAGCATGCTTTTTAATGGATAAAACTCAACACGCGAATCCATCACCTGCTGGAGGGAATTGATACAAAAGACATGGCAGCCCCAGGAAACAAGCACTGGTACAACTATTTAATCATCTGTAAAAATTCCAGGCGACAGTAATTGCGAGCCTCCTACCTGCTTGCAGGTTAATTTGTTGGCTCACAATATAGCCATGCCATGGGTCTTCTGGTACAGTGGTAGTGTCTCTACTCTTGGGCCACAAGGTCTGGGTTCAAGTCCCCCCTACCCCACAGGAGTATGATAAAATGTTGGGACAGTTGGATTTAAATTAACTGCAGCCAGTGCCACCAATATGGAAGATCCCTTATCCTTAGCACTCCGTACATGTACCGTGGAGGAGTTACATAAATAGTTGTGTTGCTTAAATAATGGCAGTGGTGTGGAATATGACCTAGACAGAGTCACAGAATAATGGAATAACACCTGATGTGCAATACTCAACACCCCATCAATAATAAATAATATACTTGCATTTAGATTGTAATGATTTGGAGATTTCTATCTTGTTATTTATGACTTTAGGTAGGATGGATAAATATGATTTAAAATTGTGTTTTCAGCTAGCTGTAACTGAAAAGGAAACTAACAAGAAATGTTGCCACTCCGTGAACATCCCGACGATGTGTGACTTCAGGCAAAGTATATTGCATTTCAATGTGCATTCTTCAAGAATGCCCTTCTATATCTCACTGAATTAGGAGACAGCAAGGATGTAAAATTGAAATGGAATTAAAAAGGGGAGCTGATAATTCCTGCTCAGCATTGTGAATACAAGATGGCCTGGGTTTCTATTGAAGAAGAGGCACTGGCCTATTGGTATAATCGCTAGATTATTAATCCAGAAATTCAGCTGATGTTCTGGGACCCAGGTTCAAATCCTGCCATGGCAAACAGTGGTATTTGAGTTCCATAAAGGATTGGGAGTTGAAGGTTTAATGATGGTCACAAAACTATTGTTGATTCTCAGGGAAAACCCCATCAGGTTCACTAATGCCCTTTAGGGAATGAAACAGCCATTCGTACCTGGTCTGGACTACATGTGACTCCAGACCTACAGTAATGTTGTTGTCTCTTAACTGCTCTCTGGGGCAATTAGGGATGGGTAATAAATGCTGGGCCTAGCCAGCGATGCACTCATCCTGTGAATGAATAAAAAAAAATCAGGTCAAGTTGTGTAATCTATGTACCAATCAAGGTACAGAAGCTTTGCCAATAGCAAGCTACTATGGATGTTAGAAATCTGAAACAAGTTTAAATGCTGGAAGTCCTTTGTATCTGCAGAGAGATATGCAGGTGTTGTTGGAAGGTGAGTGAAATTATTAAATTATGTGTGTCCATCAATGTGATGGTGGGTGAAGTGGGAGCATAAACCTTCCACAGAATGGCCTATGATTGCAGCTTTGACCCTGTACCAGAAGCAGCTTCTGGGGAAGGTGTAAGCAAGATTCACTGATATCCTGACCTGTTGCTAACATAGTGTTCCCAGATACCCAGGTTTCACTCAATGTGGGGCCCATCTGCTGCTGACAAAATATTAACAATATTCCCAAGAGGCTACTTTTATTTTATTCATTCATGAGGTTTCGGTTTCAATGGCTGAACCATCATTTACAACCTGTCCTTTTGAAGGAGGTACTGAGCTGCTTTCTTGAAATGCTATAGTCCATTCAAAGTTACAGAGTCATACAGTATGGAAACAGGCCCTTCGGCCCAACTCGTCAGGTTTCCTAAATAATCCCATTTGAATGTGTTTGACACAAATCCCTCTTAAACCTTTCCTATCTATGTACCTGTTCAAATGTCTATTGAATATTGTAATCGCACCCGCCTCTTTTGGTATAGGCAAGCCCACAATGCTATTAATTAGTTACACAATTAATTGCTATTAATTGGCTGCCAAACAAGTACCATATCTGTTGCTTGTGTGCTTTTGGCAACATCATCTGGTTAATGTTCCAATCTGATCAAGACCATTCAAATTTCCCGGCCAGTCCCCTCACCTGAGTTTCACTGGAAGTGAACATGGCTAAATGTCAATTTTGGTGCATTTCATGGAGGGCTTCCCTCCGTTCACAAGGTTTCCCATGTTATTTTCTAAAACTCATTGCCTCTGCAAAACGCTTCTATGGTGTCTGGTCATCCAATTTCCCACTCACCAGCGATAGTTACTCAGGGACCTCCCAAGATTCCTGCTTTCAGTGCCATTTTTAAACCCAGCCATGGACCCAGTCAAGCGTAGTCTACCAAGAATGGCTCTTCACAGTGTATGTTGTGGGAAGGGAACCAAAAGAAACAGTTCTCAGGGTATTTAGCTGGCATGACTGACATTTAATTGCAAGTACAAATGCATCTTTATTAATATATTGTGATTTAGGGACAAGTTAAAACAGGTTACCCATTCTTAGCCTCAGCCCATCTGCCTAAGGGAGGGCTACTCTCCCTCCAATGCCCAATGTAGCCCAACATCTTCACTTTGTTCCATGTGGGACCATCACTGAGGACTGCAATGTATCTGTGTCTAACCTTAGTCTGGGTATTGTATAACAGATTTATCAGCCACAGTTACAGAAGGTATCCCTTGACCCACAGTAACCGTTTTTGTAAAACATCCAACCCATAATGGTTTAGCATACTCCCCCATGTAGGGACTTGGAGGACTTTGAGAAATGGACATGAAATGCCGAGACATGGATCTTCAACGAAGGAACCTTGGGCTGAATCTTATACTTTATTGGCTAAGCCTGAGTTGTGTCAAATTTTTTTGAAGAATTTCCACCGCAGACGGACTTCTTGCCTGATTGTGCAAGACATCTCGCTACATCCCAAATTGATCAGACCCTTTTAAGGCTCTGTGCTTTATTCCAGCGAATACAGCACAAACTATGTCATGCAAATACAGTAGGAGATTGTAGGATTATTGTTCCCTCATGTCCCACATCAGCTAAAAAAGGCAGCACTGCATATAAGAGGCAAACACTTGAAGTTCAAGTTCGGAGGAAATTAATTCTGTAGCTCCATGCAACCTACACAATTATGGATTGTCTTTGTAAATTGTGACCTGCAGGTGACCACTTTTAAAGTCACCTGTGGTCACTTCTACTTCAGTGAGACGTCTATCTTCAATCTGCAAAGACCAGTGACATGGTCAAGATTGTTTGTGGCCAAGATTGCTATCCCATGAAGTTGGACACTGCACATATTTCACCCAGACGTGAGGTGAGAGTGACAGCCCTTGACATCAAGGCTGCTTTTGACCGAGTGTGACATCAAGGAGCCCTGGCAAAACTGGAATCAATGGGTATCAGGGGGCAAACGCTCCAGTGGTTGGAGTCATACCTGACTAATAGGAAGATGGTTGTGGTTGTTGGAGGCCAATCACCTCAGCTCCAAGACATCTCTGCAGGTGTTCCTAAGAGTAGTGTCCTCAGCCCAACCATTTTCAGTTGCTTCATCAATGACCTTCCCTCCATCATAAGGTCAAAAGTGGGGATGTTCGCTGATGATTGCACAATGCTCAGCATCATTTTGTTGCCTCAGATACTGAAGCAGTCTGTGTTCAAATGCAACAACATCCAGGCTTGGGCTGACAAGTGGCAAGTGACATTCCATCCACACAAATGCCAGGCTATAACCATCACCAATAAGAGACAATCTAACCACCGCCCCTTGACATTCAATGCTGTTACCATCACTGAATCCCCCACTATCAACAACCTGGGGGTTATCATTGACCAGAGGCTCAACTGGACTCACCACATTAACACAGTGGCTACAAGAGGAGGCAAGAAGCTAGGAATACTGCAGTGAGTAACTCACGTCCTGACTCCTCAAAGCCTGTCCACCAACTACAAGGCATAAGTCAGGAGTGTGATGGAATACTTCCCACTTGCCTGGATGAGTGCAGCCCCAACAACACTCAAGCAGCTTGACACCATCCAGGACAAAGCAGCCCACTTGATTGGCACGACATCTACAAGTATCTACTCCCTCCACCACCGACGCTCAGTAGCAGCAGTGTGTACTATCTACAAGATGCACTGTAGAAATTCACCAAAGATCCTCAGACAGCACCTTCCAAACCCACGACCACTTCCATTTGGAAGGACAAGGGCAGCAGACATATCCATCTCCAAATTCCCCTCCAAGCCACTCATCATCCTGGCTTGGAAATATATCATTCCTTCACTGTTGCTGGGTCAAAATCCTGGAATTCCCTCCCTAATAGCATTGTGGGTCAATCCACAGCAGGAGGAATGCAGCGGTTCAAGAAGGCAGCTCACCATCACCTTCTCAAGGGCAACTAGTGACGGGCAATAAATGCTGGCCAGCCAGCGACACCCACATCCCACAAATGAATGGAAAAAATAATGAATACAGACGTATTCAGCCTGTACAACGTAAGTGTCTGAATTTCACTCACAACTACGGCCTGTCTGCTGAAAGAAAAAAAAAGACAAAAAAATTTGCTACATCCTGTCTGAGTGTGGTCACAGCTATTTACCATTTCATGTGCTTCTTAACAAATTGCATGAATGCAATCTGCATGAGAATTGACAGCGTACACTGCAAAGGGAGTCATAGGTTCAGCCAGGTATCCAAGGGCAATCTCCAGTTTTCCCTCCTTTTTTAATTATTTTGTGTGGATCTCCGATGTGTCTGTGAGTGACAGCATTTTCCTGAACTGGAAGTCAGTCTGGTGAATGTTGTTGGCACATCAATCGCCATGCATGGGCCGTCGGAGCAGGTGCAGCGTATAGGGGAATGTGGGGCACCTCTCTGAACTTCCATGTTCCTTTCTTGCTGGCACTCCCTATTGAGCCCATTAGTACTGAGCTTCCGCACATTCCCAAATACTTCTTTGAATTATGACCACATCTCTCACCATTACACCCAAGCCCCAGCATTCTCAACCATCGGGCTGCACACTCTCCCTGAAGTCAGGGTGATTGTGACCATTGATGACTCTCTCCCTCCCACAGCATTTCTTTATTTTCTACTTAAAACTCAGAAGGTCGGCAATGTGTGACCTTTAACCTTATTTTGTACGTTTCATGCTATATTACAATTACAGCAATCTTTAACTTCTAACTTTCTTCTTTCTTTCTACCTTACTCTTAAGATTCTATGCCTGGGTACTTATAACTAAGATGGCGCCTTGTACGGTGATATTATACTCTTTTCACAGTACTCCTGCACTTTTGTACTAGGGTACACGTGACAATAAATCAAAATGAAAAATCAAAATCAAATCAAAAACGTCATCCAATGCACCTTCAGTCTTTCACAACAGTCCCCACCCCCCACCGCCTCCATAGTTGCTCAGTTACCTTCATCACAGTTATTATCCCAGGACCTAATCGCCCCATTGACTTTCACTGAGCAGACCCTTAGGACTGACTGTGACCCATCACCCACCCTCCTCCATTCCCTCGGACCAACTTGGATGGATAGCCCAGACTGATGCATAAACAGATCCCTGGATAACATCTGTGCAGCTCTCCAACGGACTTACCCACAATTCCCCGGACTGGAGCTGGACTTACAAGCCTGACGATGGCTCATTCCCAGGTGAACCTTGTCCAAGATGGAGGCTCAGATGAGCAAGCAGTAAACTGAAATTGCCAGATGTCGAACACAACTTTCATACCAGGAACTCTTGGCATCTGTTTTCCTTCTGACAGGTGGGGGAACAGGAAATTGTACATCATCAAGGTGAGATTAGATGGTAATTGCATGCTGATGCAGACAAATGGATGGAAATAGGCCTCTCACCACTCATGTGCAATTACAGCTGTATCTACAAAGCCTGTTTGTCTACTTAATTTTCTCTAGGATCCCCTGATCTCTGATCTACTCAGGGTACAGGCCTGTACCTGGAATATATCCAGGGCATGTAAATTGCCCAGGCAAGAATAAATGCAGACAGCTGCTCCCCTCAAACTATAGGCACAGACCAAACAAATCCTGAAAATTCTAGTGCATTTCAACAATGACTAAACATTGAATACAGATTGAGTTTGAATCTTTTGCTTTGAGTTTGTAAAACAGTATAGACACAAAAGACATTATGCAAGCTTTTAAATCCTAAGTGTTGTGTTGTCACCATGCTGTTCTTTAGCCCTTTAACCTTGGTCAAGTCCTGCACTCTTCACCTTAGGCCTTCAACAGGGTTCCTTATTATTATTAATAATACAAAACTGCACTGAAACCTGCACTGGATTACAGTATAAATATACATTTAAACCAACATTTCTTCCATTTGCAAGCCTAAATATACTTACAAGTTTCCAGCATTGTATTTTTATTGTATGGACAGCAATGGGATAGCTTCTCTTCAACAAGTTTTTCATTTGGCATGCATTTTTCACCAGATAGGATAAACAGAATTTGACAGTTCTAGGTAAATGATCTGCACTGCCAAAGAATACCAGGGCTGTCAATGATACACAGCCAGTGGTAGACCTTGTTACTGGATTTGAATGAGAGGTTCAGAATTAGTGAATCACTAATGAGATGGCAAATTAAACACCTCGCTTAAAGTCATTACCAAAATAAATAACACAAAGAAAAATGTTTCCAAATTAAATGGTGTTCAAAGAACTGTGATAACAGTGCTGTTTCACTAATCTGAATTTCCCAAACCTGTTTTTCTCCATTTAAGATTATGGCTAACTGTTTGTTCTGACTCAAACAATGTCATTGATATTTCAGACTTTTGAAGATGGCGTAAAATGAATAACGGCAATTCATTATTCCCAATATTTATTTCCCTTCAAGTCAATGAAATCAGAAGAGACGCAGATCAAGTGAGTGAATATTTTAAACTAACACCCGTAGTTGGAATTGCCTCTAATTAATTTTACGTGGGCAGTATCAATTATTTTTCCTGCATATGTGAGATGATATTTTTAGAGCACTTTTTCTCGATAAAGAATGGTACAAATTGTGCTTCGAAACAAAAAAAAATGACAGATATACCTTTATTATATTTGGTCAGATTGGAAGACTTGATGTACAGTAAAGATAATAATAGAGCTTATGTTTGGATCAGTGATAATATAAAGTAGCTGTTGTTTGCAACAAATCAAACAGAACAAAAACAAGTTCTGTCAAGCTTACTAAGGGGATATGAAGACATGGGGGGAAAGTGTATTGACAAATGATAGTCTGCATGAAGGACACTGATCTAAATGATTTAAATAAATGCAATGAGTGCTCTTTATAAAGTCTCAGAGCTCAAAACTGACCTGCAGCATTTTTAGGCATAGGATCATAATTTGTGATTTGCCCACGTCAGTTGCCATGGAGGTAGATAACCCCAAATTTAGTGCTGTCTTCATTTACTTGATAGTTACATAAATCCAGTAGATCCCATTGCTGCTGGTTACCTGAACATTCAGCAGGGCACCGAACAGCATTTTAGGACAGAAAATCTACCTGTTCTAGCCTACACGTGACTGCATGTGCTGATTCTTAGCTGAGCTCTGAACCAACCTGGCAAGTCGCTTTGTTCAAGAGCTATTAGGGATGAGCAACAAATGTTGTTCTTATCGGTACTGTCCACATTCCCATGAAAGAATATTTGTTTAAAAATTCAAGGACAGTCTAATGAACCGCCTGTTACTCCCTCTAAAAGGAAAGCTGCAGAACAGCAAGACAGAAAGAGGGCCCGAGGTGCAAGGATAAAGAGCCGGAATCTTTACTGGAGGGACTGGGCAGAAGGAGAAATTTCACAGTCCCATGGGAATAGAGGAGGGAGTCACGAGGCTCCTAAGGACCACCCACAAAAGTATTCAGGAGTAGGCCAGGGGCTCAAACCCAGTGCCTTGTCATGAGGACTTGATAGCAGTACTACAAGACACGGTCTCTCATGGGCAGATAGGTCAGCGAATGCATCTTCGCGTGCAATCTCCAATCCACTGCTTAAATAATCTGCAACTACACATCCATCAGCACTTCCCGGCCCCCAGGACTCATGATCAGCATTAAGATATTCCACCTCATCTTCATATATATTCCAACGACGGCAGATCCCACTGCCTTCACATTCCTCCAGCCCTTCAGCTGTGTTAAGCATATGAACAAAACATAGAGTCAGACAATCACGGATACCCTACCCTTCTCTAGCAGGACAATATCAGCCACATTAGAAAGGAACATAGCTGACCCAGTATGAGGTAAAGAGGACTGCATCTTCTGAGCTCAATGAAAGAAATGGTTCTCCATAAGCATGGGATCATGTCATAGAGTCATAGAGATATACAGCAGCAAAACAGATCTTTCAGTCAAACTCGTCCATGCTGATCAGATATCCTAAATTAATCTAGTCCCATTTGCCAGCATTTGGCCTATATCCCTCTAAACCCTTCCTATTCATATATCCATCCAGATGCCTTTTAAATGTTGTAATTGTACCAGCCTCTACCACTCCCTCTAGCAGCTCGTTCCATACACATGCCAGCCTCTGCGTGAAAAAATTGCCCCTTAGGCCTCTTTTAAATCTTTCCCCTCTCACCTTAAATGTATGCCCTTTAGTTTTGGACTCCCACACCCCGAGGCAAAAAACTTTGCCTATTCACCCTATCCATGCCCCTCATGATTTTATAAACCTCGACAAGGTCAACATTGGATACTCCAGGAAAAATAACCCCGGCCTAATCAGCCTCTCCCTGTAGCTCAAACCCCCCAACCCTGGCAACATCCTTGTAAATCTTTTATGAGCCCTTTCAAGTTTCACAACATCCTTCCTGTAGCAGAGAGACCGGAACTGCACACAGAATTCCAAAAGTGGCCTAACCAATGTCCTGTACAGCCGTGCCATGTCCTCCTAACTCCTATACTCAATGCACTGTCCAATAAAGGCAAGCATATCGAACACCTTCTTCACTATCCTGTCTACCTGTGATTCCACTTTCAAGGAACTATGAACGTGCACTCCAGGGTCTCTGTTCAGCAACACTCCTGAGGATATTACCATTAAAAGCATAAGTCCTGCCCTGATAGAGTCAGTGATATCTGGTATCACTAAGAGCATTGGAAATGATGATATGTTCCTGACTTATTCATCTTCTCAACTCCAATCCACATCCAGAGAAAACACAGTGTGGAGCTAGAGAAACACAGCAGGCCACGCAGCATCAGAGGAGCAGGAAAGTTGATGTTTTGAGTCAGGACCCTTCTTCTGAAAAAGGGTTTTAACCTGAAACATCAACTTTCCTGCTCCTCTGATGCTGCCTGGCCTGTTGTGTTCCTCCAGCTCCACACTGTGTTATTTCTGATTCCAGTATCAACAGTTCTTGTTATCTCCAATCCACATCCAGCTGTCCAGCGCAATGAGCAAGCTCCTGATCATGCGAGCATGCACCTTATTAGTCTTCACCTCCTTGATGCATTTGTGTATTTAATAAGGTTTAAGTTATCAAATTGTCCTGTACACAAGATTAGTGATGGACAACTTTAATTTGTATGTATTACAGTTGTTGTTAAGAAATTGTTAAGAAATATTTAAGTTGACATTTATTTAAGTGTCAAATGATACAGTGCAGCTTTAAGAAGATAGATTGAGATTGCAACAGAGGTACAAGTTGAGGTCCAGTGAGTCTAACAGTAGCAGTAAACAGAAGGCAAAATTAGATTACTAGTGGGCTAGAAGAATGGCCTGAGGAAACAAATTGTTAATATAGCATAAAAGTTAAGGTTGGTTGTTGTAGAGAGGCCATGACCACTCTTTGCAAAGACTATATCTTCTAATTTTTCTGTATTTTTGGTTGTGGACTGAATAGGAAGAGAACTGTTCTTAAAGGGAAGGTGATGGCCTAGTGGTATTATCGTTAGACTGTTAATCCGGAGAACCAGATAATGTTCTGGGGACCCTGGTTCAAATCCTCCCATGGCAGATGGTGGAATTTGAATTGAAAAATAAAAATCTGGAATTAAGAATCTACTGAGACCATGAAACCATTGCCAATTGTTGGAAATACCCATTTGGTTCACCAATGTCTTTCAGAGGAGGGAATCTGCCATCCTCACCTGGTCTGGCTTACATGTGACTCCAGACCCACAGCCATGTGGGTGACTCTCAATTGTCCTCTGACATTGCCTAGCAAGCCATTCAGTTGTACCAATTGCTATAAAGTCTCAAAGAAATGAAACCAGACGGATCACCAGGCATTGACCCAGGCAATGGAAAAGTCAACGGCAGAAACAGCCCCGTTGACCCTGCAAAGTCCTCCTCACTAACATCTGGGGGTTAGTGCCAAAATTGGGAGAGCTGTCTCACAGACTAGTCAAGCAACAGCCTGACAGACAATGTTCTGGACATTACCATTACCATCCCTGTATTTATCCTGTCTCACCGGCAGGACAGACCCAGCAGAGATGGTGGCACAGTGGTATACAGTCACAAGGGAGTTGCTCTGGGAGTCCTCAACATTGACTCCGGACCCCGTGAAGTCTGGTGGCTTCAGATTAAACACGGGCAAGGAAACTTCCTACTGATTACCATGTACCATCCTCCCTCAGCTGATGAATTGGTACCTGTCCATGTTGAACAACACTTGGAGGAAGCACTGAGGATGGCAAGGGCACAAAATGTATTCTGGGTGGGGCATTTCAGTGTCCTCCACCAAGATTGGCTTGGGAGCTGGTCGGCTCCTAAAACACAAAATTGCTAGACTGAGTCTGCAGCAGGTGGTGAGGGAACCAACAAGAGGGAAAAACATACTTGATCTAATCCTTTCCAGTCTGCCAGCTGCAGATGCATCTGTCCATGACAGTATCGGTAAGAGTGATCACCACATAGTCGTTGTGGAGACAAAGTTCCACCTTCACATTGAGAGTAACTTCCATCATGTTGTGTGGCACTATCACTGTGCTAAGTGGGTCAGACTTCAAACAGATCTAGCAGCTCAACACTGGGCATCCATGAGGGGCTGTGGGCCATAAACAGTGGCACAATTGTACTCCAGCACAATCTGTAATCTCATGTCCCAGCATATCCCCCACTCAACCCTTACCGTCAAGCCAGGGGATCAACCCTGGTTCGACAGAGAGTGATGGAGGGCATGCCAGGAGCAGCACCAGGCATAACTGAAGATGAGGTGTCAACCTGGTGAAGCCACCAAATAGGACTTACATGCCAAACAGCATTAGCAGCAAGTGATAGACAGAGGTAAGGGATCCCAAAACTAATGGATCAGATCTAAACTCTGCAGTCCTACCACATCCAGTTGTGAATGGTGGTGGATGACTCACTGGAGGAGGAGGCTCTACAAATATCCCTCTCCTCAGTGATGGAAGAGCCCAGCACATCAGTGCAAAAGATATGGCTGAAGCATTCGCAGCAATCTTCAGCCAGAAGTGCCAAGTGGATGATCCATCTCGGCCTCCTTATTGGTGCACATACCAGTCTTCAGCCAATTCAATTCACTCCACGTGATATCAAGAAACAATTGGAGGCATTGGATGCTGCAAAGGCTACGGGCCCTGACAACATTCCGGCAAAAGTACTGGAGATTTGTGCTCCAGAACTTGCCGATTCCCAAGCCAAACTGTTCCACCAAGCTCCTGACCTCATTACAGCCTTGGTTCAACCACGAATAAAAGAGCTGAATTCCAGAGGTGATGTGAGAGTGACAGCCCTTGACATCAAGGCTGCATTCGATCAAGTGTGGCATCGTAGAACCCTAGCAAAACTGGAATCAGTGGAAATCAGGGGGAAAACTCTCCGCTGGTTGGAGTCATACCTAGCACATAGGAAGATGGCTGTGGTTGTTGGAGGTCAGTCATCCCAGCTCCAGGACATCTCTGCAGGAGTTCCTCAGGGCAGTGCCCTAGGCCCAATCATTTTCAGCTGCTTCATCAATGACCTTCCGTCCATCATAAGGTCAGAAGTGTGGATGTTCGCTGATGATTGCACAATGTTCAGCACCATTCGTAACTCCTCAGATACTGAAGCAGTCCATGTTCAAATGCAACAAGATCTGGACAATATCCAGGTTTGGCTGATAAGTGGCAGGTAACATTCGTGCCACACAAATGCCAGGTTATGAGAATCACCAACAAGGGATAATCTAACCACCACTCCTTGACATTCAATGGTGTTACCATCACTGAATCCGCCACTATCAACATCCTGAGAATTATCATTGATCAGAAATTCAACTGGATTGTCTATAGAAATGCAGTGGTTACAAGATCAGGTCAGAAGCTAGGAATACTGCTGCAAATAACTCACCTCCTGACTCCCCAAAGCTTGTCCACCATCTACAAGGCACAAGTCAGGATTGTGATGGAATACTCCTCACTTGCCTGGATGAGTGCAGCACCAACAACACTCAAGAAGCTTGACACCATCCAGGACAAAGCAGCCCACTTTATTGACACTATATCCACAAGCATCCATCCCCTCCACCACCGACACCCAGTAGCAACAATGTGTACTATCTACAAGACGCACTGTAGAAATTCACTAAAGATCCTCAGACAGCACCTTCCAGACCAACAACCACTTCCATCTGGAAGTACAAGCACAGCAGATATATGGGAACACCATCACTTCCAAATTGCTCTCCAAGCTACTCACCATCCTGACTTGGAAATATGTCATCATTCCTTCACTGTCACTGGGTCAAAATACTGAAATTCCCTCCCTAATGGCATTGTGAGTCAACCCACAGCAGGTGGACTGCAGCAGTTCGAGAAGGCAGCTCACCACCACCTTCTCAGGGATAACTAGGGACACCAGCCAGCAATGCCCACAACCCACAAAGAATAAATGAAAAGAAATAAAGATTGTGGATTAGATTGTGCTTGCTTTGAAAAAAAAACAAACTACCAACACTTATCATAAGTGTTGCTAACACTATTATTTGTTCAAGTAGTGTTGGCAGTTTGTTGCAGGTGAACTGGCACCAAGGGATATAGATAAAGTGATATTTGGCCAGAAACTAGCAGCTGATTGATCTGTGGCTTTGCGAGCAGTTGTCAATGATAAAGGCCTTGTGCCTGCCACCAACAATGTTACTGGCTCTTAGGTAGCTGAAAGAGTATGAGTGTGAACCGTATAACCAGAAGCATTTGGTCTTCCAGAAGGAAAGGTGGTTTCCTTTTCCCAGCAGTATACAAAACCTAAAACCTGAAGAAATCCTGTTTATTTTCTCTCACCAGTTGCTATATGTTGTTGCTTTTTACTAATAAGTCAGAGATTTCATAAGCTGTGAACCAATTGCTCTGTGCCTTCTGTAAGAAAGAGAAAGCATCAAGAGAAGGCAGATCGAGGAGCAGTAAGTCCCGATAAGCCAAAAAGAGCATGTTAGTGAAATCTGTGGACAAAGCCCATTGAACTGCTTTCCTAATTTTTCCCTCCATCCATAACAGCATTGTTTTTTTTTTTGGTCTCTGTATGTGTGTAGGGGTGTTTTGTAAGGGGTGAAGATTTTAAGTAGTTGGTTATATTTTGACAGTTCATAGTTTATCTGTAGCTAGAAACTATTTATTGTAATTCCTGTTAACTAAGGAAACCTGGTCTGTGCTATCTGTTAACCTAGTTAAAAAAAAAACAGGTAAATTGTGGAACTTTACATACTTTGATTAAACCTTTAACATAGACAGCAGGGCTGATTTCCAGTGTGTAATCCCAATGAGATGTAGTGATTTTTGCTGGTAAGGTTATATCTCAACAAGAATTTTCTTCATCTGGAGTTTAGAGTCCACATCCCAACAACCTCTTACTTTCCACCATATCACATGTCCCTCACTTTGACCTTCCTTTTCTGATTTTCTGCTTTCAGACACCCAAGAATTGCTGTTTGCCCCAGGAAGAGGAAAGTAACAGAACAGGTCTGATGAAAAAAATCTAACACTCACAGCAATCAACTCAACTACTTGCACTGCCATATATAATACAGGTTAGTATTGAGCCTGGATCTGAACTTTGCACATCACTGGGCAGAAGTAAGTTACAGCCAAACCAGGGGAAATGGTTGGTTTATTAGTTCACTGATGGACTAGCTGACATACAAGTATTGTTGCAGGACTCTTGTGAATCTAAGTGGGACAGTGTACAAACTAATGGGTGTGCTCACAAAGATGCTGAGTGCATTGGCTGGTCTACCAGGTAGCCTCCTTTATAATCAAAGAGCATGGAGGAATCTGTTCCAAGTTGGCAGAGGTCATGGTGCAGAAACTCCCCTCTCTACAACTACCACTTCACCTTCCTGTTGCGTTGCAGATCCAGAAGTATTACAGCTACAAACCTCCTTCCTGTCCCAACCTTGTGTGGATACGTCCTGAAATCCTTTATTCTCTCAGTAAGAATGCAGGAACACACCTGCTGAACCCAGCAACGCACCACAATACCTTCAAGAATACTCTAGAGTTTTTCCAAAAGAAGGAATTATTCAATGTTACCTTAGCTGTGAGTTGGAACTTTAAGCAATACCATTGCAGGAACCCTCGTGCAGCTCAATACTTGCTGTTTGAGGAGTCGCAAACAAATCCACTGAATGGATCTGCCTTGTTCAGGTTTGGGCGTCACATCTACCAGTAAGCTGAGTGATCTCACAACTGCATTGCTTCCAGAAGATACAGGTCCCCCTTGCAAACTTCCTTCTCAGTACAGTACATCACTCGTGTAAATTGCACCACACTTAGCTGGAGATGCAGTTTACACCATAAAGAGGGTGATCACTTTCCATGGATTCATCCCCAGTGGCACGACAGTTCAAATTTTGTTCCCTAAAATTTTGCAGTCAGAAATCAGATAGTGCAATTGTAACGCACAAAGTATCAAGGGATTTTAAAATCTTGAATCAGTCCAGGTTGTTCTATTCAATTTTATTTATTTGGTCCAAACATTTGGAAGGTTTTGCTTTGCATTGTTGTCAGCTAAGATGGTGCCACAAAATTCCTACCATGTGGGAACAGGCCATTCAGCCCAACAAGTCCAAACCAACCCTCTGAAGAGCATTCCACCCAGACCCAGGCTCCTACCCTATATTTCCCATGGCTAACACACCTAACCCGCGCATCCTTAGGCAATGGCAATTTAACATGGCCAATCCACCTAACTTGCACATCTTTGGACTGTTGGAAGAAACCAGAGCACCCAGACGAAACCCGCTCAGACATGGGGAGAATGTGCAAACTCCATACAGACGGTTGCCTGAGGGTGGAATCGAACTCAGGTCCCTGGCGCTGTGAGGTAGCAGTGCTAACTACTGAGCCACCGTGTGTCATTAGGATCCAATTGCAATTTGTTTCCTTACTGTACAAAATCTTTCATTATATATTCACTTAAATGAAACTGGATGTGTTACTACCTGGGAGAAGAATTGGGGCAAAAAATACACTAGCTGCATGTTTAATTTGGTTTGCATGACATGATTTGGAAAGCATTTGTTCACATCTTCTTGAACGGTAAAATAGTTTTAAATTGTGAGTGGCATTTGTCTTTAAGCAACTGACCTGCAAAAGATGAACTGCAACTGTTGGTACCTGTACTTAGAGGGAAGTACAGTCTAATTAGCTGGGAGTCAATTGCTTTAATTACAAAAATATTCAATTAAACTGTGTTTAGCTGCTCATATAAATCCCACTAGAGAATAAATCATACCCATTTACTCAGTGTGAGGGATTTGACTTGCATTCATGGATAACAAACCATTATCAGATTAATTATATCAGACTTCTTTTCCACAGTGGCAATAATTACAATTGCAAGAAATTCATTCCTAACATGTACAACAGCTTTGACCCAAAGAAATGTAGTTGAATAACTTGAGCACTAAGCACCAGATGGAAAATAAAATCCCTTTTATGATAGATTTTCAAAGATTTTAGTCAATTTTACCAATACGTTCATTGTTTTATGTATGGAGGATTTATTTCTGGCTAAGGATAAGGGGCAAGAAACTGGGATTGTTTGCATCCATTTTTTTCTGGATCGCGAGTGCCCTTAAAATTTCAAAACAGCTTCTGCAAAATTAAGTGCATTCTTCTAGGGCAGAACATGTAGGATGGCATCAGCACACATACAGTATGTGTCAAGCAAAAGTATGTAGGACAGGTAAATCGTTATCAACACTGATTTAATGGCCATGATGTGGAGGTGCCGGTGTTGAACTGGAGTCGACAAGGTCAGAAGTCACATGACACCAGGTTATGGTCCAACAGGTTTATTTGAAATCACAAGCTTTTGGAGCGCTGCTCCTTTGTCACATGGATGAAGGAGCAGCGCTTTGAAAGCTTGTGATTTCAAATAAACCTGTTGGACCATAACCTGGTGTCATGTGAATTCTGATTGAACGGTAGCATTGCAATTTCCGAGTCAGAACTCCAGCGAAAATGCCCTCACACCCTTGTACAGTTAACAAGTACTCAGTAGAAAAAGGAACACATCTACACCTCATCAGCATCATTTAAAGGCATCATCAAGCAATTACAGAGAGCTGCTGTTGCGTTTCTTACGGTTTTTTCGCTTTGATTCTGCAAGTCACTGGTGTTTTCTGTGAATGTTTAAAGGTATTATATTCTATAATGTCATGACTCACTGGAGTAGTGCAGTATAAAATCCAGCCCTTCCATTCTCAGAGTCATCGTGTGTGAAAATGTTTAACTAAACCATCGAATTGCCCTATTCTACCTGTCTAATTCAAGTTAGAAGAGTATCAAGCCAGTCTTGTGTACCCAATAAAGAAAATAATTATTTATTGCAACCAAACTGTCTTCAACCAGTGACAAAAAAGAATTAATAACCTATAACTGTTTCAGAGATAGTAGGAACTGCAGATGCTGGAGAATCTGAGATAACAAGGTGTGGAGCTGGATGAACACAGCAGGCCAAGCAGCATCAGAGGAGCAGGAAAGCTGACGTTTCCGGCCTAGACCCTTCTTCAGAAGAAGACCCTTTCTGAAGAAGGGTCTAGGCCCGACACGTCAGCTTTCCTGCTTGGCCTGCTGTGTTCATCCAACCCGACACCTTGTTATCTCTAATAACCTATAACTGTTTACTTAAACTCTATCTCTTCTTAAACTCCGCTTTTCAGAAACAGACAATCACATAAATACAGACAAAATATGGTTATTAAAGGTGAAAAAGGAAATTGAATCAGGGATATATAATTCAATAACGCCAAAGTGGACCACAGGATTTGATGAGTTATTTTCTTTTACTCCCTTTCAGTTCTTTGACGTTGACACAAAGTTGTTTGCACATTGATGCTCAGTCTTCCATTCACTGTCTAAGACTCTGTTCTTTCAATATCTCTGAAGACATTAGATTATTCCTTCAACAGAATTTGCAGAGAAAGATGGGGGGATGCTGCTAGATGTTACTAAAGACTTTCTGGAGACCAAAACACGGGAGAGACACAGAGAAGGAAATTTTTAATGCTTTCTCTTTAAAGGTTAGATAGCTTCTGGAAAGGTAAAAAGAGGGAGAGAAGGGATGTTAGGGGAAGGCCATAACCATTCAGTGTTCAGGGGGTGGCTCTCTTCCATGACCTTGGAAGAAATAAATTGTGAGACATCTGCACCTTCATATGAAGGTCCTCATGAAATTTGCCACATGCTGCAGTCACATATGCAATTTTGGAGCAAGGCAAGGTTGGCATCACTAATAGTTGTGAGGATTAACATGCAGATATGTGGCTCCCTCTAGGCTATATTTGAAGATATTTGCAACATCTAACAGTGAGAGCTAATGACGTTTCATTCTCTCTTGACTCAAGGTATTTAATCTTCTCACACATATATTCAAGGTCACTGAATGCATCATGACATGCCATGTCCTATCAACTGCACATTATATTCACATGTTTCATCTCATTCTCACACACTTAATGTTGCTAGAAGCTGCATACCCACCACATAGTTCTTCCATATACTGTTAGATATTCACCTGTGGTCAGCACATCACCCAGTCACATTGTAATACACTCACTGACACCTTTTCCAGTTTTTTTGCAGGACAAGGTGTACCACAGTAGGCAGCTAGAGCAGCAGAAGCATGTTGAGAGGTCTGATATAAATGGCCAGCTTCCATGCGAGGGAAGAAAGATCATGCCTATATCAGCTTACAGTGAGGGCCTGGGGTTTATAAGAGATTCAAATGGGTTCTCTGAGGCAGCATACAAAAAAAACCAAGAGATATGCATATAATAATGCCTAGTGTATTGACAGGCCTGACTATCAACATGCTCATGGAGTATGGAGGGGCCCAACTCCTACTAACCACAGGACTCATTGCACTAATTAGTTTCCTTCCTTTACATGATGGAAGTGGTGGCCAACTCAAAAACACTGGTGGATCCAACCACAATGCAGTACCAATTGGTTAAAAGCTCAGCATATACTGTAGCACTGCAGAAGTCACCCCAATTTTGGTCTGATGTCAGGTTCTGGTGAAAGGTCATTGACCTGAAAGTGTCCAAGAAAGATACTGACTAACTGCCGAATACTTCCAGCAATTTTTTGGATTGAAATGCATATGGGCTGTCGGGTTAATGAAGAGAGTCGCAGGATGTCAAATAAAAAGTATGAATCAGGAACATCATAAATCACTCGTTGGAGCTCAGCAGGAATATTGCGGACAAGTCTGAGCATCACACTTCAGGAAAAGTGCAATGCCTTTAGAGAAAATACAGAGGATGTTCACCAGGATGTCACTGGGCATGAGGGACTTCTGCTTTGAGGAGACGTTGGAAACATTAAGCCCTTTCTCCTAGGAACAGGGAAGTTAAGAGGCACGAAAAAAAAAATCTATGGATGCTGAAATCTGAAACAAAACAGAAATTGTTGGAGAAACTCAGCAGCTCTGGCAGCATCTGAGGGGATAAAGCGGAGTTAATGTTTCAGATCCAGTGACCCTTCTTCAGAAAAGTCTTATAGAACTATGAACTCAAAACGTTAACTCAACTTTATCTCCAAATTAGGAGGCAAGTTTCTAAAGGCTTTCAAGGCAATGAGAGGCTCTATTCCATTAAGTGGAGAATAACTACACACTCAGAAAATGGATTAATGACCAGAAGTCATAAATTTAAAATTACCCACACTAAATCTGGAGAATGTAGGAGTTGGGGGAATAAGAATCAATGCTTTCAACAACTGTTGAAATGCTCTACATGAAAATATTACGAAAACTGAGCCCATAAATAATTTTAATGGGATATTGGACACGTGATTGAATTTGAGGAATTTGCAGAGTTATGGATGAAAAGTGGATGTGTGAGAGGAAGCATGACAGGACTTTCAAAGAATGAAAACCAGCGCAAGAGGTGCTGTGCTAAAATATTCTACGGTTCCAAAATCCTTCATACTTTTGTATAGTTCTATTCAATCACCCCTTACCCCCCTGTTCTAAGGAACACCCCAGCTTTTCTAGCCTTTCAACACAAATGAAGTTCCTTGTCATATGTAGGTACCATTCTAGTAAATCATCTTGGAATCCTCTTCAGCAGCTTGGTATCTTCGTAAAATGCAGAAATTGTTCAGATGTTCTTACATGAAATCCATTCTGAATCAACCCAAATCACAGCAATAATACCATGCAACATACTGGGGTGTCCTTAGTGTAAAGAACACTACCACAAGAACTGTGTGGGGTCACTACCACTGATGCAGATAATGGACAATGGGCCTGACAATGCATCTGCAACAGAAATTTGGGGATGATGAGGTCAAAGCAGGTTTGTCTATTGTGATGACACAGTGTGGACCCGAAACATCAACGTTCCTGCTCCTCTGATGCCACCTGGCCTGCTGTGCTCCTCCAGCTCCACACTGTGCTATCTCTGTTTCCAGCATCAGCAGTTCTTACTATCTCTTGTCTATTGTGATGGTTCTCTTGTCAACTACCGAGTCTGGCAGCTATCCTTTACAGTAACAGCAAGCATTGTTAGCAGCACTTCTAAAGAGCCACTCTTAGTGACAGACAAGGATGGCTCCCAGCTAGAGAACATTTTGTTTCCTTGCTGTCCTTAACAGTCAGATGAGGTGATGCTCAATTTGGAGAGCAAGGTGTTGTTTTTGTGAGTCAGTTTTCAAATTTCTTTTTGCATAAATAATTTGGAATGTTACAAGAGGAAATGTATTGTGGTTTGCAGATGATACCAAGGGAAGGAAAACTGAAACAAAAAAAACGGCTTAGGGAGAATGCAGACAACATTTAGTTTTGTGGCAGATGCCATGCAATGCAAAGAAGCAATGAAACTATACAATGTATGATAAGACTTTTACCAGAGGAAAGAAACAGAAGGTATTGAAATGTAGATATGTAAATCTTTAAAGATAGGGATTTTAAAAAATCCTATAAAATTGGATTCCAGGTTTTATGAAGGGGGACATTGACTATGAAGCCAAGAAAACATCTTTGAGTATTTATTTCCTATCTTACACAAACATTTTTATCCCCTCTGGGTAATAATGAGGAAGTGTTAGTAATATTAGCAGACTGGTTTTGACCCTTTTAAACCATGTCAGGAACACTTTCCTTGGCTAACAAGTGTTGGTGTGGAATGAAGACAGAGAGTATTGGAATTCTGTCTTCATTCCACACCTACACTTGTTAGCCAAGGAAATACAAAAACTGCTGGAGAAACTCAGCAGGTCTGGCAGTATCTGTGGAGAGAGAAACTGAGTTAATGTTTCAAATTCTTTCTTTCGAACAGAATGAGACGAAGAATGAAATGGAGAAAAGTTGTTCCAGGCTTGAAATGTTAACTCTGTTTCTCTCTCCACAGATGCTGCAAAACCTGCTCTGTGTTTGTTCAGATTTCCAGCTTCCATATTATTTGGATTTTATTTAGGTACTGGAGAAACTCAAGTGGTCTGGCAGCATCTGGGGAGGGAGAAGCAGAATTAATGTTTCAAATCCAATAACTCTTCTGGACTGGAAAGGTTCACTCTGTTTCTCCCTCCAGAGATATGTCCAGACTTGCTGAGCATCTCGAGCACTTTCTGTTCTTTTTTTCATTTCAAATCTCCAACATCAGTAGTATTTTGCTTTTATTTAAGTCTTGTAGTGGGACACGATTTTCTTTTATTTCAAAAATATACTTTATTCAGAAAAAAATCATCTAAATTCCATAGATAGGTTCTAGGTTAGTTCTGTACAGTCTTTGCAGAGAAGAAAAATAAGAAAAGATTGGAATTTTGACATTTCTCAGAGCTTTTCTACAGTTGCAAAATAAAGGCATTTTTTACTTATGCGGGAAGCTATTTATTATCATCACAGAATCCCTACAGTGTGGAAACAGGCCCTTCAGCCCAAAAAGTCCACACTGAAGCTCAGAGCATCCCACCCAGACCCATCCCCCTATAACCCACCTAATCTGCACAGTTCATGCGAGGCAATGAGAGGGTCTGCCAACTGAAACGGCACTCATGATACTTTGGCAGAAAGACCTTAGACAGCAGTCTTTCCACACGGTGCCTTGGCAGCAGCTGTCCCAAGCTTTAGTGCATCCCTCAGTGTGTAGTCCTGGACCCTGGAAATGTGCCAGTCTGCAACACTCAGTCGAGGTTTTACACTTGAAGACCATTGAGCAGAACAAAATGTATCTTTCATTGACTTGATGGCCCTCCAGGCACAGTCCATGGTTGTATTGATGCGTGTCTTGGGGAACAGCCTGTATAGTCCTGTGTCATGGAGCTGTTTGGGACGAACTTCAGCAAAAACCCACTGCATCTCTCTCCAGATCTTGCTGGCGAAAGCACATTCCAGAAGCGGTATGTGACAGTCTCTTCCCCCATTCCCCTGCCCCCGCAGCCCCTTCACGAGTAACATGCAGTGGCACACAGAGAGCAGGCGTGATTGATGGATCTGACGGGCAACGCCATTCTTGCAACCAGCCAAGATATGTCTTGATGCCTGTTGGAAAGATCTGGCAATGAGGCATTGTGCCAAATGACTTTGACAGTCTGCTCAGGGAACCATCCAACAGGATCAACCCGCTCCTTTACCCATGGGATCTCGAGTACATTAGGTGCTGACCACTTCCCGATGGTCTTGTGGGCAAAAGCGCTTTTCTTTGCAAATTTTTCCACAAGGGACAGGTGATATGGAATGGTCCCAACTATTTGGCCACAATGAGGTCAGTCCCATCCTTTGCAACACAGAGGACAAGTAGAATCGCAGAATGTAGTGACACTTGATGTTTGTGCAGCAAGGGTCTACATACACTTTGATGCAGCCACACACAAAGGTGGCCATCAGGGTGAGGGTGGCATTGGGTACATTCCCCCACCCCCCCAACCCCTGCCCCGAACCTTGTACAAAGCTTTGTATATGGTGTCCCTGCAGATATAGCCCATCTTAAATATCCAGCTGAAGTGAACGATGGCTCAGGTGACTGCAGTGGGGCCAGGGAATGGGCCAGACTTGTGCCACATGCAAGTGGGACTTGATCTCATAGCTGCTGAATCTGAGACAGGTGCATTACCTACTGAGCATCAAACCTTCTCATGTGGCTGAATTTGTATAAAACGACTCCAGATCCCTGTTACTGGAGCAGGGAGCGAGATTGCCTTTCATCTGAGTTTCAGAAGTAGTGTGTGGCTGTTTACATACAGCACTAGAGGTGTGGAAGCCAGAAGGTGCAGGCAGTGGTGGGCACTTTCACCTCACTCTCCTCACCCAGAAATGCACCCCACAGCTCGGCTCCATCATCAGTGAGGTGAAAAAACACCAGAAAATTTAACCCAGATCATAGTGGACTGAGCACTATGAAACTCACTCACCACCACACTTTATCTGCAAATGGGAAAATTCAGCTAGAGGCTAGACTACAATTGAAATACTGTACACAGTTATAAACACCCAATGATAGGACATATAAAATGGAAATTTAACAAATTAATGAATGTGTTCAATAAATAGAAGAAACAAAACCTATTCCTGTTCTCAACTCAGACTCATAATGTCCTGTAGAAATTTTTTTCCTTCTGCATTTTCCAGATGCTCCTTTTACATTTTCTCATATGTTCTCATGAGTGATTATGCAGCAAGTGAACTGTAGAAGCAATGAAATTGTGATTTTGCTACACTGTAAATACAGCTCCTATGGTTGGTTGAGGCTGAAGTTTCTCATTAACCTGCTTTAATACCACTAATGTAATGGAACTTCAACCATTGAAATATAGCTATTTTATTATCCCTATTACTATATATACATATCTATCATTCTCTGTTTGACACAGCCTCTAGCTTTAACATTACAATTGATTTACAGATCATTAGTAACAACAAACCTTTCCCTTATTCTCACAATTATTCATCCTCTTCCACACATTCATTCTGTTTTCGCTTTCTTTGCTATTGTTTATTTTCTTACAGATGATCACTTTCCTTCCAGTATTTATATAAATGGCATTTTTCCTGGAAAATACAAATGCTATATAAACATGGAAGTAAACATGGAGTAAATATTCCAACATGTTTTCCTTTGGTGTCTGCCTGGAATAAATATCTTGTACACAAGTTGAAGAACTTGCCAGCCATAACCTTTGAAGATGTCACATCACAGACTCTCATTGATAGGTTTTGTGGTTTATTGTATGTCATACCATTTAACTATACCACAGAGTCAGCTTCCTGTTGAGATTCTTGAGTTTATTGTTCACACTAACTACACAGTGTAAGCATCACAGATTTACACAAGCAGTCTGGGTTCTGATGTTACTGTACATTACACATACATAACTGACAGATCGAAGAGGTTGTGCTGATTCTATTGCATAGAGAGTGATTGAAGGTGAGGCATGTACCTTTTACGGCTGAAAGTAACATATTGTGATAGTGGAACAACATTAACAGTACAGTGCCTGTTTGGTCTGAAATCTATGCAATAATACAACAACACTTGCACAATTGATTTTTTTTTCTTCCAAGGGATATGGCTGTTGCTGGCAAGGCCACTATTTTTGCCCATCACTAATTGACCTTGAACTGAATGGTTTATTAGACCATTTCCGAAGGCATTCAAGAGTCAACCACATTGCTGAGATTCACATGAAGTCCAGACTGAGTAAGGATGGCTGATTTCCTTCCCTCAAGAACATTAATAACACAGATTTTTTGTTTTTCCATACAATCAGGATTGATGGTCACCATTACAGAAACTACTTTTAAATTCCACAGTGGCTCAGTGGCTAGCACTGCTGCCTCACAGCAACAGGGGCCCGGGTTCAATTCCAGCCTTGGGTGACTCCCTGTACCTGCACGGGTTTACTTCAGGTGCTCTGGTTTCCTCCCACAGATGTGCAGGTATTGGCCGTGCTAAATTGCCTATAGTGTCCAGGAACAGACAGGCTATGTGGATTAGCCATGGGAAATGCAGTGTTATAGGAATATGGAAGGGGGGAGGGGGGTGAGTCTGGGTTGGGTGGTCCTCTTCAGAGGGTCAGTGTGGACTTGATGGGCCAAATAGCCTGCTTCCAGACTGTAGGGGTTCTATGAAGTACAGTCTTGGTTAATTTGGTAATAGATGCATTGCTATTAAAATTCCAAAATTCACTAACTACTGGAAAAAATCAGAATGGAAAGTAGCAAATGTAACTTCTTTACTCATGAAGAGAAACAGGCAGAAAACAAGAAACTATAAGCCAATTAGTTTGACATCTATCATGGGGAATGGTTAGAATTAATTATTAAGGACATTATAACTGGATACTGAGAAAAGCTCAAGATAATTTGGAAGAGTCAGCATAGTTTCATGAAAGGGAAATTATTTTTGACCAATCTCTGGGAGTTGTTTGAAGGAATAATATCCACCAAGGATAAAAGCAGCCTGAGGGAGTACTGGACTTTGATTTCCCAAAGGTATTTGGCAACATACCTCTTAAAAATGATTATTTCACAAAATAAGACCTCATGGTGTAGAGGGTAACATAAATTGAAGATTGGCTGACTAGCAGAAAACAGAGGGTATACATAAATCTTTTTCTAAATGACAGAATTTGATGAGTAGAGCCACACAGGGATCTTTTTCTGGGGCCTCAACATTTTACTATTCATATCAATAAATAAATGAGGGGAGCAAAGGCAATAGTAGCTAAATTTACAGATGACACAAAGATCAATAAGAAGGTATGCTGTGAAGAGGACATAAGGAGTGTCATGACAATAAATTATGTCAAACCTGGCTGTTATGTCAGATTGTGAACATGTTGGGAGAAAAGGCAACAGTGTTGAAAAAAGACATATTTGTGCCTTCCCTGTCAAGAATACACTAGAACAGGGGTTAAAAGCCAATTCACCCTCGGTCTGGGTATGCTAGTGGAAGAAGGTGCTCATATGCACCAGTAAATTGAGACACTGGTGTACTAGCCTGTGAAGGTCACAGTGAAAGAAGCACCCTCTAGTCACTCTTGAATTGCAGCTAAAAGACTCCTTTCCTTTGAGTGCTAGAAGCTGGCTATCTAGTACACCAGTCAAAAGGAAACAAGACAAAAGGGGACTCGCTCGCTCACTCTGAGTGCTGCCAGCCAGCCCACCATCAAAAGGTAACCGGCCCAAATGAATTTCGATTAAACTACCAAGCCACAAATCCCATAATCTCCTGTTTAACTTTCAACATTCCTGAATGATCCAGAGACGGACTTGTATACTTTTAACTGTCACTTTTTTGGACTTGCTATCAATTTCTGATCTTTGTGTATATGTGCTGCACTATTATTTATTTTTATGTATGATAATTTATAAATTCATTTAGTTGTTAACTCAGAAGAAGCCTGGTTAAGTTGACTGTTTTTGAAATTTGGTCTGGGAGAAAGACATCCACAAGGAAGGGAATCCTTTGTACATTGACCTTGTTGTAACTAACCAAGTTGATCAGGTGCACAAAGACGGTGAACTAGTTCACCTCTCTTCACCTGAGAATTCGACTCATTGTGGGACCCTGTCTGGAACTGTAATAAGCTTGCAGTACTCCTTGGGGTCTGTTTGTGAGAAATTGGGCAATCCCAAAACTGATCTAAACTCACAGATGAAACGAACAAATTAGAGTGAATAAATTGTCACTTTGAAACCAATTTGTTCTCAAAACCCTGAGTTTGTGTTGCTACAGTATCAAAATATCTCCATTCCATACCATTGTGTTCCTCCCAGAATTAGGTGAAATTAATTTTGAGAATTTAAATATTCTGTCCCCTAGCACAAAATTTAAAAAGAGGTGGTCAATGATTTACAGATGGAAATTGAGGACACTGATTGGATTAGGTGGTGGTGGAGAGTTTAAAATTGAAGCAGTTGACATAAGAATTTCAAGATAAAGAAAGAGAGAGAAAGAGATAGGAAATGGAGAGAGGAGAGAGAAATGGTAAAGAGGGGAAATAGCAAGAAGAGAAAAGAGAGAATTTCAGGAAACTGCAGGAAACGGGAGCTTGAACTGTTCGATTTGAGGGACAGGAATTCTATTGTATCCCATGAAGAGAACACTGGCTCAGACTTAAGCACAGGGGCAACTTGGTTTGTTCATTTAATTCCCAAGAGGAACTTTTGAGAAGCAGAGGTAGAAACCTTCATTATCCCTTTCATGTGGGTAGCACAGCAGGTAAAGTAGACAGTCCAACATTGGCCCTTATTGTTGCAGAGTAAGAAAAGAACACAAGGTTTACTCCCTCCTACCTGAGGAAAGTACTGATTACAAGGCAGTAAAAAAAAAGCCATGCAAAGTGCATACTTGTTTTGATGGAAGCAATGCACTTGCAAGTTGGAAGTCTTATATAACTTGATTTTGACCAGTGGTGCAGGCCATTAAGACAGAAGCCACTTAAGAAAACCTCCAGTGGAAGAATAATAATTTGAGGAGTTCAAAAGTTCTATATCCTTCCCAAGTTGAATACTTTTGGGTAACAGAGAGTGACTGGATCCACACAGATAGCCACTTTGGGTAATGATTATGAGCTGATCGACAAAGCCCTACCCCAGACAAAGCTTCTCCTGTTCACCCCAATCAATTGGAAAGGATAGAAGTGGGGAGAGGGAAAGGATAGAAGTGTGGAGAGTGATAGAAGACTGAGCACCAAAGAAGGAAGAGTGGGAATGCAAGAGGCCTCCACTGGGCTGAAAGATGGTTGTTGAGATGAAAAATAAGGTCATAAGGCTATATGTTTTACCTGTTGAAAAGTAGGCCATGTTGTAACATACAGGAAAAACTAACAAGACTAATCAGCACAAAGCACCCCAAGCAGGAAGTGAGAGTCAGTGAGATTAGCAGACCAGGCTATAGTTCTGACTACAGCTGCAAATCCCTGTAAAATTACTCCTGAGAGTATGGATGGGATTAAACAAATCCCTGAAAGCACCAAGATTTTGCACCCAGAGGTAGAATGGCCACATTGGTATCTGGTCTTAGTACTCCTTAGAACCACCACATGGGTGAGGTGATCAGGCCTGTGGTGATACTGAGGGATGCTAAGCCCAGCTAAACTCTACAGCTGGAAAAAGACCTTTGTCTGGGGTAGGGCTTTGTCGATCAGCTCATAATCATTACCCAAAGTGGCTATCTGTGTGGATCCAGTCACTCTCTGTTACCCAAAAGTATTCAACTTGGGAAGGATATAGAGCTTTTGAACTCCTCAAATTATTATTCTTCCACTGGAGGTTTTCTTAAGTGGCTTCTGTCTTAATGGCCTGCACCACTGGTCAAAATCAAGTTATATAAGACCAAAATCGCCTTCCTTCCAGAGAGTGCAGTAAGTGTCAAGGTACTATACTGGTAAAGGAATTGAAGGAAGGTGTATGCCTATTCTCCTTTAAAGGGTGCATCAGGCATGCGATCCTGTGATGGGACCAGTAGCGATGGGAGTCATTCCCAATCTGTATGTCGACCAGTTCGTCAGCAAAGACATGGTGGGATCGAAGGTACTAGCATCCCAAGGAGTCTCCACAAAGTCCACTGAGGACAGGGAGATGGAACAGCTGCAGGAGAAAGTGCTTGGCATTTTCCCTGACTGTATGTCCTGTGCCATAGACAGACAAGCCCAGCTAGTGAGAGATGAAGTGGTGCTGCAAACAGAAGAGCTTTCAGTCTAGCTATCTGAAACCTTTCTCAGCAGTCTCAGGGACCCCCAGGCCAGTAGTAATTGGAACTTAGTTGTTTGCACAGGAAATGTGGAGCCCCACCCCCACCCCCTGACAGACCTTCAAATGAAGAAAGGATAATGATCCACCAGGTAGTGGTGACAGCAAAGTACTATAGGGAAATATTGCAGCTGGCTCATAAGATTCTAACGTTTGGACATTTGAGCATGCCACAGGATCCTAGTGTGTTGTGCCGTGCACAGTTGGAGCAGTCAGCAATATGGTGTGCTGAAGAGCTGGGACAATGGGAGTGATCTTCCAAGGAGGAGGATGAGGACACTGGGGAGGAGGAAGCTGTCATTGTCCATGATAGAGGTCAGTTGTTTTGGGTGTTACAAACCCAACAAAACCTCATTCACACCCAGGTCCACTAGGTGAGAGCTGGGTGTAGCAGATCATCATGGTCTTGAGACCAGTCACTGGTCATGGGATTGGAGTTGTTTGCATCATGGGGGAAATCTGCAGCCTCAATTAATCTTGCTTGTGTTCACTTTTGATGACTGCAAATTAAAGTTCATTTTTGAAACTGCCTGAACGTTTGTTTATCTCTGTCAGTCCCCACTGCTCAATAATAAAATGTTGGCCTGCACTGGGCACTGGGGACAGAGTAGCAGTGACTTAGAGAGGGTAATAAGGTGGGACGTGGCCTATGACAGGTAAGCTGTGTGTTCTACTGGTGGACTGGGGCAAGAAAGTTGAAGGAAGTGTAAGCCATATCAATCCCGTGTCATGAACAGCGAACGCCAATGTTTGGCTGTGAGTTCAATAGGGATTCAAAGGTGGCATGGTGCCAGAGAGGTTGGTTTATTCCAAGATACCTGGTGACTGGCGAGTTCTTCCAGTATGGCATGTGGTGAATCGGGCTAGCATTGGACTAGAGAAGTGCCGTAGGTGCAGGGTAGTTGGTTAATGGGGTGAGTTTAGAACAATATACCAAGAAATCTCACTGGGCCCCACATAGAGAACCCTCTGCGAAACTCAACATTATTGACACTTAGCCAAAACATGATAAGATTCAGCTCTGTCTCAAAGTAGTACGCAGAAATATTTCACATCAAACCACTTGCCAGATGTTACTGCAGAATGTTAAAACCCTAAATGCATTTTTCTCTTAATTTTTTTAAATGAACCTATATTCTCATTAAAATAATAAGTTGTCTTTACCTGACAAGTGTAGTTGCATTTCTATTTTGATGCTTTCCAGTATTCTTTCACAATATGTGATTATTCACTGCAGTTTCTTAAAATTTAAAGATTTTCTTTTGCAGCTGAGATGATTTCATCCTATCTCAGTTTCCCTCCAAGGAGAGCTCTTTGTCTCACAATTCCTCTAAGACGCTGGTGTTTCCTCCTCTGACTCACTGGTGAAGCATACATCAATACCTAGAACATAAGTTTCCTTCAACAAATAGTACCCTGAGCTAATACTTACTCTTTTGTAGTACCTTCTGCTTTTTGTTTGCACATTTCAGTCACAATAAATCATTTGGGGAATCATTCTCTTTGACTCCTGAAATTAGGAAAGATAGGTGACGGGCCTGGAATGCATCAGAGTTTCTTAGGTGAAAATATTACTTTCTTTTTGACATGGTGAAGTTGTCTCGCCCCTGCCTTTCCATTGAACTCTTGGAACTTAATTATTTTAATGGCTGAATTAAACCTTGTGAGGTCATAAAAATGCAATAATGAGATTAATTCTATTGTATTTGGACTCAGGGCTGCTCACTAAGTCTCCTAGCTCTCACTCACTTAGCACCTGCCCATATGCTCACAGTATCCCTGGCCTTCCCTTGCTTCGTAGTGCAGTGACATCTTGCTGGTCAGTGTTCCTCAGTCAAGGGAGCAGACATAGAGTCACAGAGTCATGCAGTATGGAAACAGGACCTTCAGTCCAACCAATCCATGCTGACCGTGCTCCTAAACTAAATAAAATCCGAAAGAACTGCGAATGCTGTAAATCAGGAACAAAAACAAAGTTGCTGGAAAAGCTCAGCAGGTCTGGCAGCAGCTATGAACGAAAAAACAGAGTTAACGTTTCCGGTCTGGTGACCCTTTCTCAGAACCGGGCAAAACTGTCCCTAAACTAACTTAGTCCCACTTGCCTGTGCTTGGCCCATATCCCTCCAAACCTTTCCTATTCGTGTACTTATGCAAATGTTGTAACTGTACCTGTATCCATCACTTCCTCTGGCAGTTCATTCCACACATGAACCATTCACTGTGTAAAAATGTTGCCCCTCGTATCCTTTATAAAACTTTCTCCTCTCACCTTAAAAATGTGTCCCCAATTTTGAACTTCCCCATCTTAGTGAAAAGATCCTTGTTATTCACCTTATCTATGCCCCTCACAATTTTATAAACTCTACATTAGGTCACACTTCAACCTCCTGAGCTCCAGTGAAGAAAATGTCCCTGTCTTTCGAGTCTATTTTTATATCTCAAACCCTCCATGGCTGGCAACATCCTGGTAAGTCTTTCCTGAACTCTTTCCGGTTTGTTAATATCCTTCCTGTAACAGGGAGACCAGAACTGCAAACAGTACTCCAGAAGAGGCCTCACCAATGTCCTGTGTAACCTCAACTTGATGTCCCAAATCCTATACTCAAAGGTCTGGCCATTGAAGGCAAGCGTGCTAAATCTTGGGAACAACACTGTCAGTCTCAGGCCTGCATCATTTGTCAGCAGCTCACGTGGCAAACACACCGTGTGCTGCGAACAAACAGCCATGAATAAAGTCCAAGGGAAGTGGTCCTCAGTAAAGTCCATGGAGGCACCCATCTGTCATTGGGTCCCAAGACGGTGAGACAAGGCAGCCTCTGAGATGGGACTTGGGCATTGCCATGTGTCCATTTGGGGCTTTCTCAGTCCAAGGTTTTGTGCCTCTTGAGTCCAGGGTGTGGGTAATGATCAGCCCTATGAGTGAGGAATTCTGCAGATTACGATGAAATGATAGCAATGAGCCAGCATCAGACAAGAAGGGCACTGTCGAGGCTTGGTAGGTAGTTAATGAGGGGAGTTTGGGATAATACGGCAGGAAATTATGCCTAGCCTCATGGAGAGAAATCCTCTATGAAACTTGACAAAATTGACACTGAACTAAACATTCTAAGATTCAAAGTTTTCAAGAAGATTTGTAGCTCGGGGTTGTGAATGAGGTTGTAGACATTATAACTACAGAGATGCCAAAGAGACTGACTTCCTGGCTGCGCTGGAATTAATAACTAAAGAACAATGGACTCACGGAAGAAGTACAACAGACCATCAGACAGACAATTGTCCCAACAATAAGCAAACAAGGAAAGTAGAACACATTCAACACAGAAGAGAAGAAAGCCCTGGAAAAACTCAAGAAAGACAGGAACATTGTAATCTTACCAGCAGACAAAGGACGCATGACAATGATCTTTAATAGAACCTAATACGTCAAGAAAGCTAACGCACTACTAGCAGATACCAACACCTACCAACAGATGGCGATAGACCCGACGCCACAGTTAGGAAATAGGATTACAATGACCCTGAAGAAATTACACAACTCAGGAGACATCAACAAGACAGACTACCAAAAATGAAGCTAGAGGGATCCAACACACCCCGAATCTACAGGCTCCCCGAGATACGTAAACAGGGGTACCCCCTCAGACCCATTGTCTCATTGCCAGGTACACCAACATACAGACTTGCCAAAAAACTACAACAGAAATTAAAATGCTTAGCGGACAACACCACCCAGTCCATCCACTCATCACAAGAATTCCTCAACATCATCACGGACACCAGGATAGATGAAACAAGATGATGATATTCTTCGACATAACAGCACTATTTACATCCATAAACATCGACCCAGTCAAAGAAACAACTGCCACATTGCTGGTTAAATCAATTAGGCAGAAAACCCAGGACACCAACATCATCAATAAGGATACCACCATGAAACTACTAGATTTGTGCCTCGCAACCCACTTCACCTTCAACGACAACATATACAAACAAATCAACAGAACACCAACAGGATCCCCAATATAGGCCTTATTGCAGAAGTAGTAATGCAGAGATTAGAACAGACAGCGCTCCCCACTATACAACTCAAACCTTGGGTCCAATATGTGGACGACACCTTTGTGATTATTAAACGCTCAAAACTAGAAGAAACCCACCAACACATAAACAATATCCTTACTGGGATAAAATTCATGAAGGAAGAAGAGAACAACAACCAACTACCCTTCCTGGACATAATGGTAGAACGCAAAATCAACAGGGAACTCCAGACTAGCGTATATAGAAAGACCACACATATGGACCAGATACTCAATTACACCAGCAAACACCCCAACGCCCACAAACGGAGCTGCATCAGGACACTATTTAAATGAGCCACAACTCATTACAGCAACCCAGAACGCTGCAAAGTAGAACAAGAGCACGTATATAGACTCTTCAAAGGAAATGGATATCCGAAAAGCATAATCCACTGTTATCTCTGAGACAGACCACAACAGGAAGACACAACACGACATGAATCACTAATCACCCAACCATACATGAAGGACATCTCCGAGATGAACACAAAACTACTCAGACCCCCTAGGTATCAGAGTAGCCCACAAACTGACAACCACCCTATGACAGCTACTAACCATAATACCATAAGACATAGGAGCAGAAATTAGGCCATTCAGCCCATCGAGTCTTCTCCACCATTCAATCATGGCTGATAAGTTCCTCAACCCCATTCTCCCGCTTTCTCCCCGTAACCCTTGATAATCATGAACCAATCTATCTCAGTCTTAAATGTACTCAATGACCTGGCCTCCACAGCCTTCTGTGGCAGTGAATTCCATAGATTCACCACTCTCTGGCTGAAGAAGTTTCTCCTTATCTCAACTCTAATAGGTCTTCACTTTGCTCTAAGGCTGTGCCCTTGGGTCCTAGTCTCTCCTACAAATGAAAACATCTTTCCAACATCCATTCTCTCCAGACCATTCAGTATTCTGTAAGTTTCAATTAGATCCCGTCTCATCCTTCTAAACTCCAATGAGTATAGTCCCAGAGTCCTCAAACGTTCCTTTACGAATGTAAAAGATCCCATACCCAAAACCAGCAAAACTGGGGTAATATACAAAATACCATGCAAGGACTGTGAGAAACACTACATTGGCCAAACTGGAAGAAAATTGACTATACGGATACATGAACACTAACTAGCCACCAAGAAACACAACCAATTCTCACTTACCTCACTGCACACGGACAAGGGACACGAATTCAACTGGGACAACACATCGATAATTGCACAAGCCAAACACAGACATGCCAGGGAATTCCTGAAGGCCTGGTATTCCAACCAGAACTCCATCAATTAACACATTGAATTAGGCCCTATGTACAAAGCACTGAGAAACAAAACCAAAAGTAATACCAATCAGCCCAGCAAACCGAAGCATATCAATCACAAGCGGGATAAAACCGACACTTTGTCAGAGACACTCTGATGAGGGCACCTCGCAGGGTGACAAAACATCTGCAACCAAACACATCGACGCCGGTCCGCCCATCACCGACGCGGATGCAACTCCACCCACCGCCGGCGCAACTCCGCCCACCGCCGACACCGGCACAACTCCGCCCACCGCCGACGACGCTCCGCCCACAGCCGACGCAGCTCCGCCCACAGCCGACGTCGACGTAGCTCCGCCCACCACCTCCACAGCCAGCAGCTCCAGAGGAGACAGCAGCACCCAGCCCTGCCGAGTCTTCACCATCCCCCCAGATCTACCCCTTACTGAGGACGAACGGTCAGTCCTCAGTAAAGGGCTCACCTTTGTCCCCCTCCACCCACAGATCAACGAATACCGCTCACGCTTGGACATAGAGCAGTTTTTCCGCCGCCTCCGCCTCCACGCTTACTTCTTTAACCGTGAACCTAACCCTCCCTCTACTGACCCCTTCTCCCGCTTCCAACACACCCCCTCCTCCTGGACACCACCCCAAGGCCTCCTACCCTCCCTCGACCTCTTCATCTCCAACTGCCGTCGAGACATCAATCGCCTCACAAGTTTCAAAATCTCCCCTCCCCCCACCGCATCCCAAAACCAGTCCAACTCGTCCCTGCCTCCCTAACCTGTTCTTCCTCCCACCTATCCCCTCCTCCCACCCCAAGCCGCACCTCCATCTCCTACCGACCAACCTCATCCCGCCCTCTTGACCTGTCCGTCCTCCCTGGACTGACCTATCCCCTTCCTAACTCCCTACCTACACTCACCTTTCCTGGCCCCATCCCCGCCTCTTCGACCTGTTTGTTTCCTCTCCACCTATCCTCTCCTCTATCCCTCTTCTATCCGCCTCCCACTCTCTCCCTATTTATTTCAAAACCCCCTTCCCCTCCCCCTTTTCTGATGAAGGGTCTAGGCCCGAAACGTCAGCCTCTCTGCTCCTATGATGCTGCTTGGCCTGCTGTGTTCATCCAGCCCTGCACCTTGTTGTCTCTTACATCGGCTCGACGAGCAAGTCTACAACTCATTGTAAGATTCAGCTCAATTTATAAGAGTTGCTCAACTGGTTTTATTTGCATTAAAGCATTGGAACAAGAATGATCAATTAACTACAATATCTCCATCACATTACACTAATTTGTTAAACTTAAGAATCATGTGCATTAACATGCCAAAGAGGAGGAAATGGCCATTTCTAGATTTAAAACTCCCTCTAGCATTCTTCATAAGTACAGTGCACTGCTGTAAAACTGTGTCACAAATCCATTTCAATTAATTTCAAAACCTATACTTTGTCATATATCATTCAGCCTTATTTATTGCTTCTCTTAGGAATCTCCTGCATTTTTCTTTATACTGTCTCTTCCTGTTGCATGATCAAAGTCAAATAACAATGGCATAACCTTCTGTCCTACCATCCCCCCTTTGCTATGCCATTGATGCTGAGCATGTTCTAGAGCAATGTCTGTCTGCAAATCCAGCAGACACCAAGTATGCTGGACCTCGGTCTCCATGAGGTTACTGACCTCTCAGAAATGGAAATGAAGCTGAGGGTATCCAGCACTTCCTGGTGGAGACAACAAGGTGCAGAGCTGGATGAACACAGCAGGCCAAGCAGCATCATAGGAGCAAAAAGGCTGACGTTTCGGGCCTAGACCCTTCATCAGAAAGAGGTTTGTTTGCACAAAAAATGTAGAGAGAATTAGTTGTGTAAGAGAACTAAAAGCTTGTACAGATTAAGAATGATTTAGCATTGGTGTTAATGGGAGAGCAGTGCTAAACAGCATAATGAAGCTTATTGGCTTGGTTGGCCATTGAAGTCTGTCTGTCCCACCAGTGGTCAAGCACTTCTCTGGCCAATTCTAACATATGCTTTTCTTAAGGAGTGAGGAAACGAATGCCCATACCTGGCAGGCAGAAATTGTTATGTGTCATTTGTGCTTTTACAAGTCTAAAACAATACTCCGTCTGATTTCCTTTGTCAGTGCACAGACCTCTGAGGTCCGCACTCAGCAGTGACTTTGAAATGTGCTTGTGAAGCGTAACCAATATTTAGTTTCAAATGTCAAAAGCTATTTTACAACTCACTGATTTGAAAAGGTTAATATTTATTTGGTGTATTTGAGGTGTAGAAAACAACGTGGAGTTCAGAAATCCTATCCTCAATAAAGTTCAGTATGTGGGGGGCATCTTTTGAATTTGGCATCCATCTCAGGCCACCAATCACACTGTTCAGCTTATGGGAAACACTGGAGTATGGCACAATGAGTATTAGTTTTGGGATCTGGGTATACAGGTCCACAGATCCCTGAAAGTGGCAATACTTATAGATAAGGTGATCAAGAAGGCATCCTGCCTTCATTGGCCAGGGCATTGAATATGAAAGTTGGCAAGTTATTTTACAGCTGCACAATACTTTAGTTAGACCACATTTGGAATACTGCGGGCAGTTCTGGTCGCCATACTACCAGAAGGATGTGGATTCTTTGGAGAGGGTGCTGAGAAGGTTCACCAGGATATTGCCTGGTCTGGAAGGTTTTAGTTATGAGAAGAGATTGGATAAACTTGGATTGTTTTTACTGGAAAGACAGAGGCTGAGGGGAAGCCTGATAGAGGTCTACAAAATTATGAGTGGCATATATAAGGTGGATAGTCAGTGGTTTTTTTTTCCCAGGGAGGAAAGGTCAACTACTCGAGGGCAGAGACTCAAGGAGAGAAGGGGAAACTTTAGGGGAAAAGTGGAGGAAAAACATTTTCACACAGAGGGTTGTGGGTGCCTGGAACACACTGCCAGTGGAGTGATGAAAGCAGGCACGTTAGCAACATTTAAGGTGTATCTTGATAAACACATGAACAGGAGGCAAGCAAAGTGATAGAAACTGCGCATAGGCAATAAATAAGAATTAGGAAACGGCGCAGGCTTGGTGAGCCAAAGGGCCTATTCCTGTGCTGTGCCGTATTGTATTGACCTGGGCCTGTTAGCTCAGTATGCTAGATGACTAATATGTGGTTCAGAATATCATCAATGGCACAAGTTCAGATCCCATTCTAGCTGCCACAGACTGCAGACCCACTTACTCACTCTGCCCCTCAGAACAACAGACAATAGCAAATCGCCAATGATAAAAACAGCTCAACATGAATCTAAGCTGACAACGTGCCAAGAACCTGCCTTCAGACAGGTCACATATGACATGACATATGAAACTTTACATAAATATAATTTTGTAAAAACTTATCGCAGCTACCCACTGACAACAGTGTTAAAGATAAAATGTAATATTAATTCTCCAAATTGTCATTGCACAGGAAAAAAAACTTCCTGAGATGTTTGGGCTGTTTGAAAGATAAGGTTCGGTGACTGTATTCATAGATTCAGTGTAAATTTCTCCATATATTTTCCATTAATTGTCTTTGGATACGTTCAAAATAATATGAATGTGTTGTCACGATTTGACTAATCTATCATCCACATCATGGCTCTATCACATTCTCATATGGAGGTCACTCTCAATGACTTGGTCTAAATTTTAAGCAACATCCACTGAACCAGCACTCAACCAGTTTTTATTTATTTTTTGAAATGTCCCAGACAAATGCAAAAGATGTGTTTGTCCATACTGAGCTTTATTGTGAATAGGATTTCTGAACTTTGTATTGTTTTCTGCACCTGAAATACATCAAATAAATATTAACCTTTTCAAATCAGTGAGTTGTAAAATAGCTTTTGTTATTTGAAACTAAAACTTGGTTACACTTCACAAATTTATCACAATTTTAGGAAGCAAGGTGTATTCATTTTCTGGTCATCGGTTTCATATTACTTTTCTCCTTTATTCATGTTATTCCAAGTCAGGAGTTTTCATAGAAATGTTTTTAAATAATCAGGTTGAATGGTCTCTTATTTCTATTCATATTTGTAACATGGAAGCATGTCAACTCCCCTAATCTGTCAGTAGGGACTGTATCGCATTTTGAACATTTCAAAAATGTCTATAGTTTGTGTGCTTTTGTTTCAATTATCAGCTCTTCAAAGCAGATTCCAAGAGTTGAACGTGAGTCATGTAGGAACAAAAAAACAATGTTTAAATGTTGCTGAAAGGAGACAGCGCAAAGCTTTTCACCTTGCACTCATCAGGACTAGGATGTAAGAAACAGACACGATACTTATACTGTATCCGGAGAGTGTGCTGAATGGATAGGGCATCATTGGCACGGTGATGCAGCAAGGACATTTACCTGTCAATCTTAGTCCATTCATGTAGATTCTGTTCATCCTCGAGAGCAGGGTTAGAAGTCCAACTCTCAGCTTGTCTGGAAGCCCCTACAGCATGTTATCTTATGGGGCCAGACACTTTAAAAGTCAGTCAGTCTCAGCTTCTTACCTTTAACATTTCCTCTTTTACATGCTCCAGTATTTCACACAGTTTGTTATTGGTCTCCAATAAATTATTTTCTGATGTGATTTAGTGTTTAGCTGCATCTGCAGCTAATAACATTTGCTGTCTGAACTCAGCACTTTCATTCTTTTTCATCTTGAAGAATGTGCTGAAGGCTTGATCTCAGGTTCAGAATCTTCCTCTTGGATCCTCTTTAGCTGGATGTTCACTGATGATTATGCAATTTACAACACTGTTACTCCTCAGATACAGAAGCAGTCCAATTCCATTTGCAGCAAGACCTGCATCCAATCTTGAGTTGAGAGATACAAAGAATCATTTCCACCCCCAGGCAATGACTATCTCCAGCAAGTGAGAATCTAATAACCATCCCTTGACATTCAATAGCATTACCATCACCAGCAACCTCACTATCAACATCCTAGGGAGTGCCACTGACCAGAAACTGAACTGCACCAGGCACATAAATACTCTGGCTACAACAGCAGGTCAGAGACTAGGAATTTCTTAGCAAGTAACTCATCTACAGTCTTCCCCATGCCTGTCCACCATCTATAATGCATAAGTGTAATGGAACTCAAGCCACTTTCCTGGATGGGTGCAGCTCCAACAACATTTAAGAAGTTTGGTACCTTGCAAGGCAAAACAGCCCACTTGACTTGGTAGCTCATCTGCCACCTTCAACATTCATCCCCTTCACCACGGACTCAGTTGCAGCAATTTGTACCATCTATAACATGCGCTATAATAATTCATCCAGTCTCCTTCAACAGCATTTTCTAAACTCACAACCTCTACCACCTACAAGGACAAGGGGAGCAGATGCATGGAAACATTGTCACCAGCAAATACCCCTCCTAATTACACATTATTTTGACTTGAGACTATGTCACTGTTCCCTCACCACTGCAGTGTCAAAAGTAGGGAACTTATCAGCACCATGGGTGTACTTGAACCATTATGAGCTTGGTTTACTCCAACCAAATCATTTTATAAGTAAACATGCAATGCCTCAAATTAAGTAATTGATCATTCTTTCATTCATGCAGACATGCGCCGAATTTCTCAACTGATTTGTCTAGCTTTAATGTCATCTTCATTGATCTCCCAGCCATTGAATACATCTAATTCTTTCTCTCCTGACACAAAATGATGTAGATTTTCCTGTTTTCGTCACTTGCATATTTAAAAAAATAAATAGCAACCTGAGGTTTTGTATTTAAATTTTTCAAATTTCTCCACAACACCATCAGCCTTCCCACTTATCCTGAGTTGGAAAAGTACATTCAATGCTGCTGTGAGGGTCACTTCTTTTTCCACATGATTCATACAGGTTTTTTTTCCCTATCACACTAATTAGGGTTGATTTTTCTTAATCTAATTCAACATTTATTTCTTCTTGGGTCACACCTCATGCTGCAATGTGATTCAGTTTCAATGCACAGATTGTTGCAGTGGTGAGTAATGTGAAACTTTGAATACTTATGCATACATACATCTGAACATGCGCTGCCTAATTCATATTGTAATAATATGGCTATCCTAGTCTCTAATTCTGTTTATTTTCACAAATGGCAAATTCTTTCCAAATCTCACATTATCCTTTTCACTGGGTTGGACCTTTTTCACTGGGTTGGACCTCTTTCACCTCATGACAACAGGAATCTCTTTTTGCAAATTTTATTTCTAGCCTTCCTATCCCACACTCAGAATTAACTGTAAGAGAGCAGACAGACTATCCATGCTTCAACTGTACCAGGAGAAAGAGTCACTAGGAGGTGAGTATGGGCTTAGAATAATCTCTTTGATCATCCTGTGATGTCTGCACCTCTTGATACCACATTACCACAGCTACTTCACTAAGAACAGCAGTTCAATAAGCTTGAGGATATTGATAATATATGCTAAATTGTCACTATTCCACACAGATTGGTGTTCTAACTTGCTGTGTCATTATTGTCACACTGCATTGTTACATCCTTAGTTTGTCAATGCTTCCTAAAATCTACTGCAACATTCACCTAGCCACTCTTACAAATTTTCTCAGTTTTAAACATATTACTTTTCACTCGTCTGCAAGTCAAGGTGTTTTTTTTCTAAACAATTACAAGGTGGTGTCTGAGATAGTAGGAACTGCAGATCCTGGAGAATCTGAGATAACAAGGTGTAGAGCTGGATGAACACAGCAGGCCAAGCAGCATCATAGGAGCAGGAAGGCTGACGTTTCGGGCCTAGACTCTTCATCAGAAATGGGGGAGGGGAAGGGGGTTCTGAAATAAATAGGGAGAGAGGGATAGCCAGATTGAAGATGGATAGAGGAGAAGATAGGTGGAGAGGAAACAGACAGGTCAAAGAGGCGGGGATGGAGCCAGTAAAGGTGAGTGTAGGTGGGGAGGTAGGGAGGAGATAGGTCAGTCCAGGGAGGACGGACAGGTCAAGGGGGCGGGATGAGGTTAGTAGGTAGGAGATGGGGGTGCGGCTTGAGGTGGGAGGAGGGGATAGGTGGGAGGAAGAACAGGTTAGGGAGGCGGGAACGAACTGGGCTGGTTTTGGGATGTGGTAGGGGGAGGGGAGATTTTGAAGCGTGTGCGAAAATGAGTTGTCCTGGAAGATGCTTGTTCAGGATAACAAAATCTGGGACTACTGAACGCTTCATATGGCAATCATGGTTCAGTTAATAGCATTCTCACCTCTGAGTTAGTAAGTTTCAATTCAGTGGCACAATTTAAATACGGTATTCAGGAGTGTGCTGTACTGTCAAAAGTGCAGTGTTTCAGACATTAGTTTACAGTGAGGTTCCATCTGCTCTCTCAGGTGGATGGTAAAAATCCCATGGCATTATTTTGAAGAAGAGATGGGTAGTTATCCCAAGCATCCTAGTTAATATTATCCTTCAAGCAGCGTCTCAAAACAGATTATTGATCAATACCGCACTGTTATTTGTGGGAACATTGCTGTGTGCATATTACTTGCTCTTTTCCTGTGTTACAAAAGAAGCTATACTTCAACAGTATTCCTTTGGCTATACATGACTTTGGAATGTCTTTATGTTGTCAAAGGTACTACATATGTTAAGATTTTTCTTTCTGTTTAATAACTTATGACATTGAGATATTTTGGTGCTTTTGCTAGAATGATTGGACAATGTATACATGAAACAAAACGTGAAGTATATTGTGTCCTTTGTAGGAAGTTAGAGGGGAGAAGAAAGAAGGAAAAAGAATGGAAGGAGGAAGAAAAGATTGCATTTATGTAGCACCTTTCACAAACCCAGGATTCCCAAATCATTTTACAGCCAAGGAAGTACTTTGGAAATGTAACCACTGCCGTATTGTAATTATTTAATATTTTTTAACATTCTTCTCTGCATGTCATTTTGGTTTGAACAATGTGACACTAACAAGTACTAAGAGTTCCCAAGGATTGATTGCATAAAGACAAAAATGTGACAATGATTGCTCTGGCTTCATATGGTCAACCAAGTGTCAAAATGTAGATTATAAAAAGTTGTCACAGAAATTTGTTACTGACATTAAAATTAATGACCTTCATGAAAATGAATAATGCTTTATCTCTCAAAATTGCTGGGAAATTATTCCTCCATTCTTTTTATTTCATTTGCATTTCATAATAAATTTCTTACATTAGAAAATTGGAATTTATTAAAACAATCAAACATGCATTTCTGGAATTCTCATTGTCATAGGAGTCAAACTGTAAAGATAAATGCATCTTCACAACATCTTGAATATGCTTAGCAACATTAGCAAAGGTATTTTTAAAGTACTTCCTGCCTTCTTCTCATTTCTGTGATCTTGTACAAGATATTACACAGGCAGCAAGAGTCCACCCAGCTCTGTAATTAGCTCCTACAAAATGGAACTTTTAGCTTCATCACACCACCCTGACAAAAATAAAGGCTCTGGAAAGCCTAGAGATCACACATGCAACTAATTTGTAAAATGCCCTCACTGCAACACTAACTAAGCAACAATCTGCAACTAAAGTATGCTGCAAAAATGTAATTTTATATTGAAAACAAGAGCTAAGTGCTGTCAAGATGCTACAGTCTGTCAACCTGTGTTTCAGGAATCTCATGACAAAATTTAATATTCTATTCAGAAAGTATCTTTTTATTGTTGAAAATTTCTTTTTAACATTGTGACACTATAATGCAAGAGGGAATTTCAACTCACCCTGTCTGGCAAAAATAATTCATTTAAATATCATGGGAGGACACTCTATCCCTTTCCGCTTGAGTTCCTATCCGCTAAAATATTAATGTAACATTGCCCTCTCAGGGCAATTAAGGATAACGCAATAAATACTGGCCTCACTAGTGATGCTGACATCCCAGGAATGAAAAGGATTCCATTCCATCATTCTGGTTAGGTCATTATAATATTTCCTGCTTTGACCATGTGTCCTCAGAGTAATTTTTCTTGAAATGACGCCACCTCTCTCTAGGCTAATTTGATGCCAGCTGTGGTATCTTTATCCCTGAGCCACTGGAAACAGAGTACCCACCATATCCTCAACCTTTCAAGGTAAAGGAACATAGTAGAGAATTTGGGGTTAGTCCATTCATACGTTAAATGTTCATGAGGGCCAGCAGTTAAAATCCCCTGGGCATCACACTGATGAAATGAGGTAGCAACTTCACCCTCCCTATCTTCACAATTGAAGCACATAACCAGTTAAAAGCCCTGTAAGTTCTCTCTGCAGGGTACAACATATAATGTCTGTCTGTATTGCTATGACCAGGTGAGGAAGGGGCACAGTTCCTTTCTTTTCTGATCCTCTTCTCAGTCAGTTGCAACAACTTCCATAGCGGTAGCTATCACATTGCAATTAAACATGGGTAACTACACGAAAAGAAAAAAAACACAATTCCAAAATTTACTTAAATGACGAGACTGGAGTTTTATTACCTGAAAAAATAATAAAACACAAGAACAAAAAGTACACACAAAATACAGCTAATGAGCTGACAGAGATGGTGGGTGGTTGTATCTAGTACAGACTGCAAGAGAACAGTAGTTGCAGTTCAATGACTTTTAGAGAGTCTTTGAGCTGCAGAAGTGAAACCTGAATCCAACTGTTTTAACCCCCTGTTTCCTCAGGAGTGGCGAAGCTTAGAAATATTGATTTCTCAGTCAACAGACGTTTTTCTACTTTGCTTTTTTTCTAAAAAAAAAAAAATCGGTGCATGTTTGCTGGTATTAAAACAAAGAGAGAGAGAAACTTACCGCATCCTTTGATGTGTTCAATCTATATAACTTTCTGTTCTTGTTACTCAAAGCAAGCTACTAAAATATAATTCATTTGTAAATTTCTGATTGAGCTCCTTTTCTTTTTAATTTTCCAAACTGTGCATTCTGCAGGTAACCTTTCATCTCCCAAGTATAAAATTATCATGTAATTGTGAGTACAGCAAGAACTGTAAAATTCTTCACACCTCACTGAGTTTCAGTGCTCCTTGATTAAAATGGGAAGTCTAAGACAGCCGGTTATACATATTCTATGTGGGTTACCTGGGCTCATTAGATGATCACAGCAGCCATTTTAAGTCAGCAGTGTCTTTTACAAAAATATATTTCAGTGCAAGAAAGACTCAGGTATTACGGTCAAATGATGAAAGTTGAATGATAGTCCAATTTCAGTACAACTGTAGATGCTGAACCTACATGGAACATAAAGCAGGGAAGCAAGCCAAAGAGCCCAACAGATTTATATCAGTGTTTATTATTTAAAAGAACTTTCTCACACTTTTGTTGACCTAATTCTACTTTACCCCTCATATCTGTCTTTTAAATAAATCTATATTACTTGCTTCGACTATTCCATCTGGTAACATGTTTGGAAATTTAATCATTCTCTGGATAAAGAACTCACCTGAATTTCCCTTTGGGCTTGTTTGTAACTATTTTACATTTATGACCCATAATTTCACACTGCCTGCATGTCAATGTCTATCAAGCCCCTTCATCACTTTGAAGACCTTTGTTAAGCATTCTTTATTCCAAAGAACAGGGGTCTAGCCTGCCCAGTCTTTCCACAGAATCCCTACAGTGTGTAAGCAGGCTATTCAGCCCATCGAGCTCATACAGACCCTTTGAAGAGCATCCCAACCTCCCTGTAACCCTATATTTCCCATGGCTAACCCACTTATCTTGCACATCAATGGACACCATGGGCAGTTTAGCATGGCCAACCCACTTAATCTGCACATCTTTGGATTGTGGGAGGAAACCAGAGCACCCAGAGGAAACCTGCATGGACACAGGGAGAATGCACAAACTGCGCATAGACAGTCACCCAAGGCTGGAATCGAATCTGAGTCCTTGGTGTTATGAGGCAGCAGTGCTAATCACTGAGCCACTGTGCCACCCTTTCAAATAGTTATAACTTCTCAGTTTCCTCCCATACCTCTACCTTTGTGTGTCACATAGAGACATAAACTGTAGATGATACTCCAAGTGTAGTGAAGGATCTGTGAGGGGTTATTATATAGATTATGCCCTAATGCATTGCTATCTGATGTGATACTTGCACTTTATCAAACAATATATACAATTCCCTGTCCAATAGAGTCCCCACTGCTAATAGTGAGAAGGCTCAGACAATTGTGTTTGCGTGGGATTATATTTGAGAGACTTTTATATGGTTTCTTATTCCACCAAATTACATCCTTTTTGATTTGATTTGATTTATTACTGTCACGTTTAGAAAGGTACAGTGAAAGATGTTGTCTCACGTGCCTAACAACCAGATCCTACTATACAAATGCATCAGGGTAACAGACCAGGGTGTAGGATAGGAGTGTTACAGCTGCCGAGAAGGTGCTGAGATAGAACAACATTAACATTAAAGAGTTCCATTCAAAAGTCTGATAACAGTGAGGAAGAAGCTGTTCTTGAATCTGTTTGTACATGTATACAAACTTTTATATCTTCTACCCCTTGGATGAGGCTGGAAGAGCATATCACCAAGGTGGGAGGGGTCTTTGATTATGTTGTTTGCTTTCCTGATGCAGCAGGAAGTATAGCTGATGTCAATGGATCGGAAGCTGGTTTGTGTGATGGACTGGGCGGTGTTCACAACTTTGTAGTTTCTTTCGGTTTTGGGAAGAGCAGTTGCAATACCATGCTGTGATGCATCCAGGTAGGATGCTTTCTATGGTACATCTATAAAAATTTCTAAGCGACTTTATGGATGTGCCGAATTTTCTTAGCCTCCTGAGGAAGTAGATGTTATTGCTGTGCTTCTTGAACATTGCGTTGATGTGGGTGGACCAGGACAGACTGTTGGTGATCATCGGTCCCAGAAACTTGATGCACTCAGCCATCTCCTCCTCAGCACCATTGATACAGACAGGGGGCTGCCCTCTATTCCATTTCTTGAAGTCAATGAACAGCTCTTTCATTTTACTGATGTTGATGGAGAGACTGTTGTCCTTACACCATGCCATTAAGCACTCGATCTCTCTCTTGTACTTTTTGAAAATGCATTTTCATGCCCGGTGAGTTTATGGCTGCAAGGCATTCTTTCTCCTCACAGTTCATATCCTGAAGTGCTCCACCAAATTTTTGCATAAGCTAGGACTCGCAACATTAATTGTCAAACATGCCTGTCAACCTTTGATCTTGAAGAAAAATTACGAATCACGGAGATTCTGGGGGCAGTTTTCCCCAAGTGAAGGGTTTGCAGGCATGGGGGCATTTAAATGTCTTAAAAGTGATGTTGGGTTGGGATCCCTACATCACACATTTCTTCCAGGTATTCATCAGCAGGTTTGAAAGGTGAGCAAGTAACTCCCTTGGATCTGACAGTTAAGTAATCACAGCAATTTGAAAAACAAATCAAGAAATGTGTTAACACTGAATCCTGGATTTCCCAACCAAGGCACTCACTTCCTGACCTGTGCACAACTTACTAGGGTCAATGAGGTGTGAGCAAAAGCAGAAAGAGCTTTTTCACTGAAATTGACAGGCTAGGAAGGCTTTGATCAGGTGAAATTGAACAATTGCAGCCACGGCCACTGGGACACACTGCTGTTCAAAGCATTGCTGCTCATAGGTGATTGCAAACCTTTTAGAAAGTATTTTTTATTTATTCATTCATGGGATGAGGGCGTCACTGGCTAGGCAGCATTTATTGCCCATCCCTAATTGCCCAGATGGCAGTTAAGAGTCAACCACATTACTGTGGGTCTGGAGTCACATGTAGGCCAGACCAGGTAAGGTTGGCAGTTTCCTTCCCTAAGGGACATTAGTGAACCAGATAGGTTTTTTCTGACAATTGACAATGGATTCACAGTCATCATTAGATTCCCAATTCCAAATATTTATTGAATTCAAATCACACCATCTGCCATGGCATGATTTGAATCCAGGTCCCCAGAATGTTATCTGGGTCTCTGGATTAACAGTCCAACGATAACACCACTAGGCCATCTCCTCCCCAGCGCGTCAATTCCTTTCAGTTGCACTTTCCTGCAGCCAGCCTTCATTATGACATTGAAACTGCAGTACTACTGTCCACCTCTGCTGAGGGACAAGGCAGGAGTAATATCCCTACCAACAGCTCCAGCAAGAGTAGCCTTTTGTAGATTTCCTCTTCAGTGCTGAGTGCCAAAGCCTTACAAGTCCAAGTAAGTGCTGGTAAATCATTGCAACTCATGTCAAGGTCCTTTCAATTAGAAACCCTTTCTTTGACAGAATTGACGTGTCACCCCATCTGCCCTCCCTAATCATTTAGGGAACCTGGATGACAATGCCATGGCTCAATGAGAGAGACTTGGCAAAGTCTGCTAATTAGCCACAAAATGAGAAATTGGTGGAGAATCTCAACAGGTCGGGTAGCATCTGTGGAGAGAACGCAGAGTTAACATTTCAAGTCCAGTCAGCCTTCTGCAGAACAGTTCTGAAATTTACACATGGGAGCATAGGGACTGGAGTAGGCCAATCAGCCTGTGAAGCATGTTCTATCATTCAGTGAGATTGTGGCTGATGTGTGGCCGGACTCCATATATCGACCTTGGCCCCTAGTCCTTAATACTTCTGTATAACAAAAATTTACTATCTCAGATTAAAAATTAGTGCAATGCTGCCAGACCTCCTGAGTTTGTAATGTCAGATTTTGCTCCAGATTTTCAGCATTATTTTATTGCTCATTAGCCAGATGGTTTCCTGACCTGCAAATAGCGTATGTTGCAATATCGGTTAAGTCTGGAAAATTCCACCCTCCGTATTTAATCTAAATGAACCACATGCCTTAACATCACTGTCAAGTAGCACTTACATAGGTCTCTTTATGGCTTTAATAAGGATTGTTTTACTCACTCTTTTACTGAGCAGTTAACACTTATACTAGTTTGACCAAATGTGACTAGTACCACTAATGGTCTAATTATTGACTGGCTGAGTGAACTAGTGTGTAAATACAGTTGTTTCTATACAACATAAAAAGTATTTAAAACTTTACCACCAACAATTGAAATTGCTTAATGCTAAATGGGTAATTATTTTGCCACTTTGACTAAGTGACTGCCATATTTTAAACACAGATATTGAATGGTGTGGTTTACATTGGGTAAATCCTATCATGCCTCCTTCCCATTTAAGAGACATGTTTAAAAATAATGTGGATTACAGATTTGTGTATAAAACCTAGAAATTACATTGAACCACTTCTGGAATATTGACTGGATGCAAAGGACAATAAATTACAACGTAGTTTCACCTGCACAGATTCATAGAGTCATACAGCACGGAAACAGACTCTTCAGTCCAACCATTCCCAAACTAAAACTAGTCCGACCTGCCTGATCCTGGTCCATATCCCTCCAAACATTTCCTATTCATGTACCTATCCAAATGTCTTCTAAACATGGTAATTGTACCCACATCCAGCACTTCCTCAGGAAGTTCATTCCACCTACAAACCATAAATAATTTGCCCCACATTCTTAAATCTCTCTCCTCTCACCTTGAAAACCCCCATTCTAGGGACAAGACAACAATTTTAGGCTCATCACTTTACACCTAGTGCCACTGATACAGGTAGCTCCCCTATCAAACAAGTTCAACTTCAGGTCATCTACCTTGCCAGCAGTAGCCTCTAGGTAAGGTCCAAGTTGGGATGGGTTGGTGGAGAAACATAGGAACAGCAGTTATCCATTATGCTTCTCATGCTTGTTCGGCCATTCAGTGAGATCATGGCTGATCTGCAACCTAACTTGTTAAACTTGTCCACGCGTCATATCCATTAGGATCTTTAACCAACAAAAAATGTATCAACCTCAGTTTTGAAATGAATAATATAAATACAATATCGATTGCCATTTCAGGAAGTCAATTCCACATTCCCACCATCCTTTGGGTGTAGAAGTTTGTTCCTAATTTTGATCCTGAATCATTTGGCTCTAATGTTTGAACCATGGCCTGATACACGCCCCAGCCATGAGAAATATTTCACCCAGTTTACCATATCTGTTCTCTGAATATCTTGACAGCAAGAAAGGTTGACCTTTCAAACCCAGCAGAAGTAACACAAAGTTGACAGAAGCACTTGTGCTCCTCCAGAACCCACACCAAAAGTATAAGCACTGCCTTTTTGGTGGAGGTGGGTTCATGGTCCCTGCAAAGTCTGAACAGAGGTCTGCTCAGGCAGTCCAGTTTTACAGACAGGTCCTGCAACAGATGTTACACACCTGAATAACACAAATACGGGCCTTAAAAATGTTTCAGCCATCTAACGAAATTGGCGTGACATATCAGCCAAACACCTCTACAGCTTGGGTGCAAATCATTCCCTAGCTAAATTGGTCAACTGCCTTTCTACCGATAACATTGCAATCTTGGGCGGAATTTAACTGAACCCATTTTAGCAGGAAACATGACAGCTAAAGTCACATGGGAGAGGCCCACTTGTCATTTTGGCAGTGGAGAAATCTTGAAACTGCGATTGAGTCTGAAGCGGGAAGAAGCAAATGTGAGGTATGTGTCAGGTAATGGTGGGCTGTCAATTGATTTTAATTACCCCGGAGACCACCACTCAGGGATTAAATGGGAATAGCACGGCTTCCCTCTGCTTCTCAAAAACTACCTAATGCCTGATTGAGGGACTCAGCATTATGAATGCAAGGCCACTGAAACACCTCTCTCGCCCTTCTTTCTAACACTTGGTTTTGAGAAAGAGAATGGGATCAAAAGGACAAGTAGTCAGGGTGGCAGAAGGTGGAAAAAGGTGGATGCAGAGAGCACAACCTGAGAGAGTATGTGGCTTTTTATATACAGAAGGACGAAGTGAATTAGATGGATAAATTTGTATCAAGTACCAATAAGATAAAATAAAATTCTATTTCAAAACTATATTTTATTCATAAAAACATCTTTATATACATGCGCAGTCACTGGAGCAGTTCAGTTCTGTGGAGTCTTTGCATATTGAGAACAAACATTGGAGTTTGACTCACCTGACAGTTCCCACAACCCAAAGGCATTTCTTACTTATGCAATATGTTATTTACATATAATTGAGGCACCAGGAGGGTCTGATAACTGGACGGACCCCCATTGTACTTTGGCCGAAAGACCTCAAGACAGTGGTTTTTTCCCGTACTGTGCCTTGGCAACAGCTGCCCCAGATTTACTGCATTCCTCAGCACGTAGTCCTGGACCTTGGAATGTGCCTGTCTGCAACACTTGGACTTTGGACAGACTAAACAGCCTCTTTCACCAAGCTGATGGTCCTCCAGGTGCTGTTGTCATTTGTCTCAGTGTTCGACACAGGGAACAGATCGTAGAGCACAGAGTCCTGCATCACGGAGCTGCTCTGGATGAACCTCAACAAAACCACTGCATCCCTCTCCAGACTTCCTGGACAAAGACAGATTCCAGCAGTAGATGTGTGACAGTCTCTACTCCCCTGCAGCTGCTTTGACGGCAGTGTGTGATGGGGTAGAGAGTCCAGGTGTACATGAAGGATCTGACAGGGAGTGCCCCTCTCACCATCAGCCAAGCAATGTCTTGGTGCTTGTGGGAAAGTTCCGGTGATGAGGCATTCTGCTAAATGACTTTGACAGTCTGCTCAGGGCACAATCCAACAGGATTAACCTCTTCTTTTCCCACAGGGTTTCAAGAACATTATGTACTGACCACTTCCTGATGGGCTTGTAGGCAAAAGTGCTTTTCTTTGTAAATTTTTTCACAAGGGACAGGTGACATGGAATGGTCCAACTACTTGGCCTAACAAAGCCAGTCCCATCCTTTGCAACACAGGGGACAGGCAGAACCTCAGTACGTAGTGACACTTGGTGTTTGCATACCAAGGGTCTTTGCGCAAGTTCATGCAGCCACACAGAAATATGGCCATCAGGTCGAGGATGGCACTGGGTACATTCTTAACCCCATTATCCAGAATTTTGTACATGGTGTCCCTGAGGACACGTCTATCTTATACCTCCAGCTGAAGTAGAAGATTGTTCAGGTGACTGCAACAGTACACGTTCGGGGAATGGGCCAGACTTGTGCCATGTACAATAACAGGGAGTACATCACAACTGATGACCAGGTTTTTACTGCAATGGAGAGGGAGTAGTGCTCCCAAAAGCCCAGTTTCTGCCTCACCTTGGCAATATGCTCCACCTAAGATTTTGCACACACCCCAGCACCTCCGAACCATATTATAGATAAAAATAGGAGTACATTGCATAAGATACATGGCACAGAATTAGGCCAGTTGGCCTAACCAGGCCATGTTAGCTTTCATGTCACAGTTAATCCTCCTGCCATCTTCTCATCTAAATGCATCTTCATAACTCTCCAAACTTTTCCTTCACGTTTTTTTTTGCAAACGCATCTATACTATTTGCTTCAGGCATCTTTCTGTGGTAGCAAGTTCTACCATTTGCTTGAATAAAAAATGTTTCTTCTCAATCACCTTTTGGATTTCTTGATGACTACCTTATATTGAAGGCTTCCAGTTATGCTCTTCCCCACAGGATGAACATTCACTATGGAGTATTGTAAATTCATTCACCATCTTAGTGTAATTTAGCCAAGTCTCTGTGACACTTAAGAATGGATACAGCCTGGGTCTTAAATGTGTTAAGCAATCTTAGAGAGTTTTTAAACACTTTGGCAGGTGCACACAGATTTGATTGCTTCTGTTGCCATTGCCACAGCTCAGTTTGTTTCAGAATCACAGAATTTTACAGCACAGATCTTTAATCTATTATTTATCACAGTGGTGCAATGCTTTTTCACAACCTTACAAAAGCTGAAACAGCGCTGTGGCTACGACTAAACAATCTGTTTTCTTTATAATGTGGATTGACTAATAAGTATTGGTCAGGTCACCAGGGAAACTATCTTCAATACAGCGCCATGAGATGTTGCATGTTCACCTTAGAGAGCAGACAAGTGTCTCTTTTAATGACTTGTCCAACAGACAACACATCTGAATTGCTGCATTCCCTCAGTACCACACTGAAATGACAGGCTTAAGTTTGAGAGTATGATTTGAATGAAGAAACTCAGGACTTAAAAGTGGGAGTGCTACCAACTGAGCCAAGGTTGACAGAACAATACCAAACATACTCCTAAAATAAGAAACCACTGACTCTGCACCCGAATGGACTGACATTTGCATTGGTCTTATGATGTGGATTTGGGATCATTAAGCAAACGTACATTTTCTTGATCTCAGATCAGCAATCAAAATCAAATTTTACTTGTCTGGGAGAGAAGGCAAAGATTGAGGGCAAGTCTGTGCGTGCATTCCCGTTAGCAGAAAAAGCTCACTGCCTGCCCACCCAGTCCATTATTCTTGAAAATGAAAGTACAATCACAGCTTATTCAAAATAAAATGCGTCATGAATTATTTAACCCGGATAAAAAGATCTTTTAAAGTACATTACTTATTATCATTTTGCATCATTTACCCTTTTTTTGCTTTTAAATGCCTGTCTGCTTTAAAACTAACAAAGAACCTTCAATTTTAGTATTCCTTTTAGAAGTGCTCTTACTCTCAAGTATTCAGGTAAACGAAGTTCAGAACTTTCTCATGGAAGCTGATGTCATTACAATGCATTGTAGTGTAAAGCCACACCGGATGTGATTAATATTGTTAATAACTAGTTATTAGTGCTCTCCCTGGAATATATTATGACAATGCATGATGTTTAACACAGCTATCGCTATGTTGAAAGTTGGCTTTTTAATGACAATTGCACTTTCCTTGCTGTCGTAACATTTAACAGTCAATCAAGAACCAGTACTTCATTCTGATCAGTCCAAATTGCTCTATTTTCTTTTGAATCTTACAGGATTACCTAAGATATACAACACAGAAACAAGCCATCCAGTCCATGCTCCATTTAAGTCTCTTCCCAGCTTTCCTTATTTAGCTCTATCCCTTCTCACTGTTATGTTCACCTAGACTCCCCTAAAATGCCTTTATGTTACTCATTTCACGACTCCCTGTGGAAGCAAGTTCAATATTCTCACCATTCTGATTCATAGATACATAAAGACAATAGTTGTCTACAGCACAGTAAAAGGACCTTCAGCCAATTGAGTCTGCACTGATCAAAAACAACTATCTAATCATTCTATTCCCATTTTCCAGCACTTGGCCAAGAACCTTGTGTACCTTGACATTGTAAGTGTTAAGCTAAATACTTCTTAAAAGTTCTTAGGGCTTCTGCATCTACCACACTTATAGGCAATGAGTTCCAGATTCCCAGCACCCTCTGAAAATTATTTTCCTCACTCCCCCTATAAACCTCCTGCCCCTTTCCTTAACTCAGTCATTAATCCCTCCACCAAGAGGAAATGTTCCATCCTGTCTACCCTATCCATGCTCCTCCTAATTTTAAATATCTCAACCATGTCCCCCCTCAGTATTCTCTGCTTCAAGAAAAATAACCACAGTCTATCCAATTTCTCTTCCTAATTAAACCTCTCCAGGCCAGGCAACTCATCTGCATACTCTCCAGTGCAATCACATCCTTCCTAGAATATGGATTCCAGAACTGCACACCGTACTCTATATATGGTTTTATACAGTTCCATCATCCACCTCCCCACTCTTAAACTCTATGCCTCGGCTAATAAAGGCAAGTATCCCACATGTCTTCCTAACCACTTTGTCTACTTGTTCTGCTACTTTAAGAGACTGGTGGTCCCTCTGACTCTCAGTGCTTCCCAGAATCCCACTATTCATCATGTATTCTTTTATCTTGTTTGTTCTGCCTAAGTGTTATTCACCCCCACAGGTATTTGAATTGAATTCTATTTGCCACTGAACAGCCTATCTGACTAGCCCATCTACATTCTCCTGTAATCCACAGCTATCCTCCACACTATTTAGTACCCCACCAAAGTGCTGCAAAGTAAAGCAGTTTCTTATGAATTCCCTACTAGACTTCTTTGTATTAATTTGTATTGATGAGCTCTAGTTTTATTCTTCTCCACAAATGTACTCATCCCCTTAGTAAGTATTCTATCAAACCTTTCATAATTTTAAATATCACTAGTAGATCAGCCTTTACTTTTCCAAGACGACCTAACCTGGTCATTCTTTCCCGAGAGATTGACCCGATTTCTGTAATCCTTGTAAATCTTTATTTTGATACTATGACAACAATATTATATGCTTTTCTCCAAAATTTGATGCAACCTCAACATAACTTCTCTACTTTTTAGTTTCAGCAGTTTTTCCTTCTCTCCTTCACTGTCTTTCTCTTCTTAATCTTTCACTTTTTCCTCTAAACTCTTTTTCCTGTCAGAAAAGTATAAAGATTTGTACTGTGTCTAACACACACAAATTACAGAAATTCTTGAAAGACCATACATATTAGCTGAGATGCATCATTTTTTACATTTTGTATAAAAAGATATAAAAACGGTAGTTTTTGGCTACCAAACTTCTGAAACATTTTCATAGGTCTGAGACATCCAAACTTCTCTGTAGAAGGGGTAGTACGGTGGGTCAGTGGTTAGCACTGCTGCCTCACAGCACAAGGGACCTGGGTTCAATTCCACCCTCGGGCAACTGTCTGTGCGGAGGTGGTATGTTCTCCCTGTGCCTGCGTAGGTTTCCTCCGGGTGCTCAGGTTTCCTCCTACAGTCCAAATATGTGCAGGCTAGGTGGATTGGCCACGCTAAATCACCCATAGTGTTCAGGGATGTGCAGATTAGGTGGGCTATGGGGGATGGGTCTGGGTGTGATGTTCTGAGGGTTGGTGTGGACTTGTTGGGCCGAAGGGGCTGTTTCCACACTGTAGGGATTCTAATGAATTTCCACTGGGTTTCTTCCAATTATCAACCACACAACTACAGCAGAAGATCCACAGACAGCCTCAAGAAATGATGCAGTGACATCTCGCTCTGATTTCTCATTATTCCTGTCACAGTTATGACTAAATGTTTGAGATTACAGCTGTTAAATCTCCAAGATTCTCTAACAACTACATGTATTCAAGATTGCCCACAAATATGTTTCTAAGTCCTTCATATCACCAAGATTCTCAACCTTCTCCTACAATGATATTCACAACTGACCAAGCTAACATTTCTTTAGATGCTGATTGAAAGAGGAATATTGGTTACAACATGAAGAGACTTTAGTATTCTTCTTTGAAGAGTGCCATTAGGACAATCAGATTAGACAGACTGAGCCTGAACTTGATAATTACTTACCTAACCACGTAACTTGAAAGTGCATCTGACAACTCAGAACTTTCATAGTACTGTATCAGAGTGAGTGTGAAGTCCACAATCTTCTAATGTTCTAGGTAAATACTCCTGAAGTATAATATTATGCTATATGATGGTTTCTTGATACAACTAATATTACAAATTTGTAATATCAGGCTTCTGGATTAACCAAATGAATTACAAGAAAATAAACATGATACTTTTCTTAAAGAGAAATCATACAAGTATAAATAGAGGCAAAGTAAAGTTAGCATCGTGAAATACAGAAAATGTCTGAATATTCACTACATGCTGAGTCCAAGGACCCAGGCTTGTGGTTGAGCTGGTATATTTTAAGGAGGTAATTCTCATATGATAAATAGGTGGGTGGGAGGCAACATTTGTTGTACGATCTGTCATATGTACTTGAGCACAAAATCTAAGCACATCAGTGCTATTAGAGGTATTAAATTTTGGCAGAATATTAAAATGATGCACCAGGCCTCCCCCTCAGATGGATGTAAACATTTCCATGGCAGCTATTTCAAAGAAGAGCCAGGGAGTTATCCCCAATATTTTAGCCAATATTTGTCCCTCAATCAACGTCAATAATAGTCATTTTCAAATTGCTGTTTGTGGAACCATGCTGTGCACAATTTGGGGGCAGATTTTCCTAAATTACAACCATGATGACTGTGCAACAAGTCCACAATGAGACCTGGCTTTAAGTTCATTCTTCTTGCTCCCCTGTTGGTCTATGTCTCAGGTCTGGTTTTATTCTGGATCACTCCTCTCTCACTCTCTCAAGTCCAGACTGGGACATGGTTTTATACTCGGTCACTCTTCACGCTCTCCCGGATAATCAAGGCACTAATACTGAACACTGCTTCTTTTTCTTTTCTTTCTCCTACTTTTCCTCCCTTCTGTATTTTTCTTCTCCTCTATTCTTTTCTTGGACCGTTGGCCTTGGACACTCAGCCCCGGCCTCTGAAGGGGGGTCAGGGGTCAGTAGCAGGGACGCCAGCGGCCCACAGTGGGGAAGGGGCAGCAGCCGAGTGTGGAGTGGGGGCAGCAGGCCGGTGTGGGAGTGGGGGGGCAGGGGCCCCTTGCAGAGCATGGCTGTTAGGGCCCAGTGCGGTGTGTAGAGGCCCTCAGTGCTGGCCTGCTGCAGAGACCCCTTTGAGACAGACTGGGATGTTTGTCTTTTTAATTTTGCTTCTTGTTTTTCTAACCTATGGTTATACTGTGTATAGATATAAATGTAACTTTTTTTCTTCCTTTCTCTATTCTGTAACTAAGGAGTATGCCTAAGATGGTATTCTGTTGGTGACATTAGTTACAGCGTAACAATCTCTAGCTGAAGAATCTGTACCTAGATACCTTTGTACCGAAGATGGCGCTGTAAGTGGCAACTTATAAACTTTTCACTGTACTCATTTGAGTGTATGTGATAATAAGGCTAATTCTAATTCTGCCTCTGTATGACCACTGACCTGCAGGAATACAAGTCTGATTGTCCCAATACTCGTGCCCGGAGTCACACTGCACCAGAAAAGGCAGCTCTCTTCGATCAAGTACCCAAGGCCACTCTCACATCAGTTTGAGTATCTGCCCAGAATGAAAGCTATTCTAGACCTTCTGTGGAAGAGATCTTTACAATAAATGTAGCATTATAAAGCAAAAGGTTTCTTTTCTCATTTAACATTTTTCATGGTCTCAAAGTATTTTACAACAAATTAAGTACTTTTGAAACGTAGTCACATCTCAGAACATAAGGAAACATGATGATGAATTTGACCACAACAAACTCTCAAAGTTTTATATATATAAAAATTATGTTTGAAGTGATATTGATCAAATGATAATTACTGGTCAACTATACTTTCTTTATACAATGCAGTGTGTCTGTAGCAGACAGAAGTCTTGGTTTGACATCTTATTTGAGAAACAGCACTTTCAACCATGCAACACTCTCTGGATAATGTAAGTATCAGCCTCGAATACACGCTCAAGTATTTAGTGTGAGGCTAGAGATCATGATCTTCTAACTCAGGACTAACAATGCTATCATCACTGTCATTCAAAATCTTATGGTAAGCTCCTCCACCCAAAATGCCATATAGTTTGTTTGAGTCAGCTACTCTTGCCTGCGCCAAATCTTTGGAGCACTGTAGTTAGCACCTTTCGAAATGTAGTTCTGCAAATTCCCAAGTGCTTTAACCAGGCGGTGACGGCTCCAGAAGCACTTGTCCCCCTTCTTCATGCATCAACATCCACTTCTCTCACTCAATGGTTGTGTGTGTCCCATTTCTTATGCACTTCTCTTATTTACATAGAACTTCAATAGGATCAACATCTCCAGACTGCATTTCAGAGACACATAGTGAATACATGTCTACAATGTGAAATGCCACCATTCCTAGATGAAGGAGGATCACATCTTTCTCATGATGTGGCAGATTTCAAAACCATTAAAAAGGGAACAATAGTTTCTGGAGAGCAGAACTCATTTGTCACATTCAATTAAAAGGGACATCAGGATTTCATCACATGGTTGAGTATCAGTTTGTGATATATACAATAAGGAGAGGAAACAGAACTTTCTGATGCACCCTCAGTTAGCAACTTCCCTTCCACTGTTCCAAATCTCCAACAGCCTTATGGCTCTCCTCCCAGAATCTGCAAAGCTTCCTCCTCACATGGGTAAGACAGCAGAGCTCCAATACTTCTCCCACCTATTCAGCACACTCATAGCATGCCCTGCCAAAAATGCCTTCTGGCTGTTGTCCAACAGCAGGTTTCCAACAACAATAATTCATTAGGAACCGGCTCTCAATTTATAAAAGTACCACTTTGTGTTTGTGTTGTCTTTCCAGATTTGCTTTCTGCCCTTTCTGATTCTCCAACTGGTGTCATGATGTGGAGGTGCTGGTGTGGGACTAGGTTGGGCAAGGTCAAAAATCACCTGACACCAGGTCATAGTCCAACAGGTTTATTTGAAAACAATAGCTTTCAAAGCGTTGCTCCTTCCTCAGGTGTAGTAAGAGAGGAGGTATCTAGACAGAATTTATAAGTAAAAGATCAAAGGATCTTTATAAATTCTGGTCTTGATACCTCCTCTCTCAATACACACGAGGAAGGAGCAATACTCTGAACGCTTGAGTTTTCGAATAAACCTGTTGGACTATAACTTGGTATCGTGTGATTTTTGCCCTCGCCCAATTTGAGGGGCCAGGTTCAAGAGCTTTTGAAAACATCTTCTAGGTGCCCATAGATGAGGGGAAATGGGGGGCCTAAAGAGATGGCAATGATCATTTTTCAGTGAAAGTCACTAATTTCAAATTAATTTCACTTCAATAGATTGGCACTCTATGCATACCATGAGCACCAACACCTTGAGTAGGGGTAAAATAATATCTGGGAGCTACTGAGAAAAAAAACAATATATTAAATGTTCACATTTTTCAAAGCAACTTTCCAAACCCTGAACAGTTTATAGTGAACCTAAAGTGCAATGATTCCAAAAACATCTCGGCGGATTCCAAAATAAGTTGACTTACTTGGCTCTGGGTTGATTTGGGAGAATCCAAATCATGAATTAGTAATGTCTGCATATTTTGAAACACAAGGTCAGCTGTATTTTTAGCTGTAATAGTCGTCCTTGTGCCACCTTTAATGTCTGCAAATGAGAATTAACTTATTCTCAAAATATGAAGTTAACCTATATTTGAGTGGCTTCCAATCCTCCTTTCTATGCAAATTTCAAATGCACTGAACTATGATAAATATAAATGTGTCAAAAGCACATTCAATAAAATTGCACTTCAATAAAACCCCTTTGACATACAGACATCTCTTTACATACCATAAATTATATGCAATATGGTTCAACTGAGTTATCATAAACATCAGGACCATCTGGAACAGGAAACCATTTTTCAGTGGGCAAGGTGCAACCTGCAATCCTGTCTTCTTCCCTGGCAGAAAGTGGTTGTAAGTCAACTAAATATGAAAAGAATCTCAAGGAGGGCTGGTAAGTATCTGTTGAGTCATTGATCAGGATAACCAAACTGTCAGCTAAGGAAGGTTCAGGAGTTCCTATACTAGCTAGAACATTGGACCGTTTGTATGAATGTTTTATTGTGTCTTTGAAGCTCAGGTGAGGAAGGTAAGTGACTGGAGAATTAGTAGAAATTAGGGATATAAAGCGTAATTCCATAACATCACTGGAATAGCATGATGGAATCCCAATATTGCAAAAACGTCAACCTAAAAAGTTCCAGGATGCTGGTTTGGGCAGGCCACGAGTGAGTCCGAATCAGCAGAATGACAAGAGGGTGAAATAAAACCGTGCGCTACACTACCTTAGGTATAACAGGAAACTACAAGCAAAGTCATAATTTCTGTGGAGTAATTAATCCAGAGGCCCAAGCTACTGCTCTGTTGAATAGGAGTTCAAATTCCACCATTGCTACTAATGAAAATTAAGTTGAATAAATAAATCTTGAACGGAAAGCCAGTCTTCATACTGGTGAATATGACAACTGCCTTTTTTTTTAAAAAAAAAATCTGGTTAACCATTCTTCTTTGCTGTTTCAATAAGGAAATCTGCCATTCTTGCCCATTTGTCCTATATGAGACTCCAGGCCTATAGCAATGTTTGACTCTTAGCTGCCCTCTGAAATAGTTCAAACCATACTTTCCAAGGGCATTTTGGGACTGGCAACAAATTCTGACCTTGCCAGTGACACCCATGGAAATTTAATGAATACATTAAGAAATGACCTGGTAACATGGACCTTGCCAGTCTTGTTAATGCCACTTCTAAACATAATGCCTGATGAGCCACTCCTCCATCCTGTTTCTCACCAGTCCTATTTACAGGGATCATCATGGGATGTCCAAGTGAGGTGCTATGGACTTTTGCTGGTTGCTGTAGAGTTGGCGGACTCACCATGTTCAGTGTCATTGGAAAAGTTAGAAAAGGGAGTGTTGCTGGACTCTAAGAGGAGATCAAAGCAGTGAAGAGGCTTTCCTGGAGAACGCCTGCTTTTGGTGATGAGGGCTGCAGTTGTAGTACAACTTAAAGATTAGCACAGGCAACTGACAGGGAATGCTGTGCACAGTGCGAGGAGGATAGCAGCTCTCAATAGAAGATACTCCTCAAAGAGGGTCTTCAAAGAGAACTTCTACCTCTATCTCAGCCAAAAGCAGCATCTGAAGAACCCAGATTTCATGAGGGCAGCAGTAACAGAAAGGTGCTGCCACCTACAACTAGACATGCATCTGCAAAACGGCAACAATGGCTCTGCCAGCAGTCTCGAAAATAACTGGTGCCATCAATTTCTAAACCAGTGGATGCTTCAGGTGGAAACAGTGGCATCACCAACACTTGTGTACTAAAATAAAACAAAGAACCATCAGATGATGGACTTCTGAAACATGAACTGCTGTCCTGCTGAAGAGTCACTGAACTGGAAACATTAACTCTGCTTTCTTCCCCCACAGGTGCTACCAGACCCGCTGAGTTCCACTAGCAATTTCTGTTTTTGTTATTTAACAGTTGTGCATGTGCTTCTGAATTGTGGAGGTGTCTGGAGTGTAATACAGATTGAGAGATGAATTCTTCAATGCCATCTAACCAAAGAGAAGATGGGAGAGTGAGGTTGTCATTTTATCAAGCTAGTGTGATTCCTAATATTCAGGTTGCCAGTGATTGTTTCATGTAGCTCTCTGGACCTCATGTATCCAGATGGCAGAAAATCACAACTGCACAGACAATTATTCTATGGATGTGTATTTGATGTTGGTGATACCCATAAAATGCTGCTGGTTAATACCCACTGTCCTGATAGCTGTCATGATGTAATCACACCAAGCTCGTTAACCATATTATCCTTGAAGGACCACAAAATCTAGAGGCTAACTGCTGGGGGACAACAAATGCCTACTTTGGATCTGGCTCACAACTCCCCTCCACCACGCAATCACATAGGGACAGCATAGAGCTATGTTGACATCAGGACATTGCAGAAAGAAAACTTCAGAGATGTGGGCAATAGTACTCCAGTACTCACTTGAATATTCCTTCAAATTCAATGTCACGCTGAGTCCACCACAACCTTGCTGTTTTGATGATGGCAGGCCTTCGGAGGATAGTTCAGGAGGAGGAGGAGGAGAAAGAGAGAGGAAGATGGTATCCAATTCCTCTTTGGACTATCCATGAGCAGATAGTCATAAATAGCAGATTATGGATCAGTTGTTAATTTCAAATGTGAGACAGGTAATGTTTTATTGAGCAATGGTATTAAAGGATATGAGCCAAAGGCAGGTACATGGATTAGGCCACCAATTAACCATGACCTCATTGAATGGTGGAACAGGCTCAAGGAGCTGAATGGCCTACTCCTGCTCCTACATGTTTGTCTGAGCTTTCATTCCCACTGTTCCATAATTTCCCACTTTTTAATCCATTTGTTACATAATCATCATAGTGTCCTCTTGCCCCAAATCCTGGGAAAAAAAAAAATCACTGGTAAAAGACCATACAATAATAACTTTATCTAACAACACTTCCAATAATTCACACAGAACAGAACAATTCAATCTTTTGTATTCCCTTTGAATCAGAATCTCTAGTGTGTGGAAGTAGGCCTATCTTGTCCTTCCCTTGTGTAGTACTCCTACGAGGTACACCACCAGTGACTATAACATGGCTGATACAAAGCCATTGAGCTTCCTTGACCATCTAATAGTTCTTAAGGGCTCACCCTTAGATTGCTTCATCTCATCATAAGTGAATAGTCCAGAAACCTGCCATCTAATAGGGATCAATAAGTATACTGGTGGAGTAGCACCAGCAGCAGCAAAAATGCCAACATCCAAGGACCAAAGGCTGCTCCCACTGAGTTAATGCCTCAACAATCTAGTGTGCTGCTGCTACACAGATTGTTGGACCTTCTGTGAGAGCCTGCATGCTGTTTTGTGCACAGTTATGCACAACAAGGATACCAGTAATTGGAGCCTGTATGGTTATCAGCACAGATCTCAATCTCAGTTTGAGTTTCCACTGTAGTATTCAGAAGTTAGATGTTTTCTTGCTGATAGAAGGCACCCTACCTTTCAGTGTGGCTGGATCCACAGTTTCTACTATGGAGTTGGCTACAACCTGCATGCTACACTGATGAGCTCCAAGCTCTTTATGAAATCTTGTGCCAGACTGAAATCAGAATCTTGCATGTTTCTTGACAGTGACAAGAGGCTGTGTGGCATGTCTGCTAGTGAACCACGTACCTCAATATGCTCAGACTTTACCTATAGGCTATGCCAACATCCTCACCCAAACAGAGGTAGATTGCAAGCTTGCCACGTCAGGGAACTGTCACTCATGTTACCCTTGATCTGGCTGTTAGCCCACTCTGTTGATCAAAACTCCACATCAGATTCTAAATTACTGCAATGCCAGTACATGAGCTCATAGCTATGGGTGCCAGATCAAATTGCACGCTTTATATTTAAATCAGAATCTAATGAATGCTTTGCTTTTCTCAGTGAGGTTGCATAGACCAGGTAGCAAATCTTTGGGTCTTCAAAAGCATCTTCCTGAAGTCCTCAGAATCACATATACCAGTTTTCAGCCAACTTGGTCCACTCCATGTCATGCGAAGAAATACTAACAGCAATAGGGATACTGCAAAGGATTCACACTGAAAACCTGGGCTCCAGAATTAGCCCTTGCCAAACTATTGAAGAACAGCTACAACACTGGCATCTACCCAATGTTAGAGAAATTGCCTGGTTAGACTTGTCCTCAATAAGCAGGATAATTCATCCAAATTACCATACCCCACCTGCCTCCCCACACCCTCAGTCTACTACTGATCACTAGCAAGACGATGGAAAGAGTTGGCACAGAGCTATCAAATTGCATCATTCCACAATAACCTGCTCATTAATGCTTAATTCAGGTTCTGTCAGGGCCACAACTCCTAACCTCATCACAGCCTTGCTCCAAACAGAAACAAAGAACTTACCTTCGGAGGGGAGGGGAGCGGAGCATTTGACTGAATATGGTACTCAGGAGCCCCAGCAAAACTGAAATTGTATACAAATATCTTTCTGTTTCCACATTTTTGATTGTGGACTGAAATAGGAAGATTGAAAGAAAAAGGATTAACTGGTTTTGAGAGGCAAGGATTGCTGCACAGACGAGCTAGAGCCTTGAATAGGGGTGGTACGTGAATAATTGTTCAGCTGGCAACAAATAGCTGAATCGTTAGTGGACTGTTATCAATGACAAAGGCCTCCTGTTTGCAAAGTTACATGATTGGCTCCAAGGTAGCTGAACAGCTTTGGGTTTGAATATTTGGGCAGAAGCAAAGTAACACCATCAGCAAATTCTCCTTCAAGCCACATACTTACTTGACCTAGAACTATTTCACCTTTCCTCCACTGTTGAGAGGGAGTTCCAGGATTCTGTTGCACCTACACCAAATGGACTGCAGCAATTTAAGATGGCAGCTCAAGAGAAATTAAGGATAGGCTTAAAAAAAAAAGGGGGGGCATAGACAGCAGCACCCACAGTCCTTGAATGAATGATTGTAAAAAACCTTGTAGAAGGGAAAAGTTGAGGAATTAGGAAAAAATAAGACATCTACTATCACTGTTGTTTATGTAGTATACTAGGTAGGATGTGGGTGAAGTGAAATTGGGAAAAAAGATGAACTTCCAGTCATCTTCAATGTTCTCAATACCAGAAGCAACAACCTCAGCCATTGCCTGCCCCACGAGCAGTGCCTCAGCTCTTCAACAGGGCTTAGTGATTGGAGGCACCTTCATCACCCAGTTATGTGCCAAATTGTTCTACCAAGGAGAGAAGGAAAGAATGCCAGTGAGTGCATTGTGAACTGTTATGGTTAATGCATCGGCAGATGTGTGTGGTGAGAGCTGGCGTGGCCAACTAGCAAAGCTGATGTAAGAGGGTAAGGTGGAAGATTGAAATGTTGGCATGTCTCAATTGCTGCAGGGAGCGATATGGGTGTGTGAACTGAGGAACAGGAGGCAGTGAGTACATGTCATTTAAAGACATATGCACCAAGTTTAATACCCAAACCCCAGCAATACAGCCAGGTCTTCAAGGCTGCACTCTGGGAATTAATCTATTCTGCCATCTGCTCCCAGTGCATTGCAGAATATACCTGGAGGATAACTCACCCCTTCTGGAAATTCAACTTTTACAGCCTCCATTAGCAAGGGCTCCAAGTATCAGACATGGAAACCTCAAACCTCTCATATCTGCTGCTCTAGTCCCATTCCCTTCCTTCCAGAAGGGGCATTAAATGACGCTCTTCCAGGCGCTGCTGTAAACTGAGCACACTACTCCTTTAAAGAGAGACAGGTTCCCTTTAAGTAGTACAGGATTATCAATATGGCAGTACCATATTGCATGCTTAGTTGTACACTACTAATCATGATGAATAAGCAGCATCAAGTTGAATTGGTTTAAGAACTGCCTGTTTCAACAGGACCTGGCACATAGCAACTACATATTATGAACCCTGCATCCAATACCAGGTCTATTGTAAGTAGCCCCAAAAAGGTACTTTATTGCATAGGTACAATTATATCAGAAAAAAAACTGACAAGCTTGGTATTATAACCCAGCTATTTTATTGACCAAAGTGTTTCTGATTCAAAGATCACCTGCTCTCCCGGGTCTGTCTGAAGTATCAACTTGAGTTTATATTAAGCTGCAATTTTTCTCCATCTCTTCCCAGATTTATGTTATTCTGTAAACAACACTGGGAATAAAAGTATCTTCAAATCTTCCAAAATACATCACTGTAAAACATTTAGCAAAGGTTAGATCTGAGAATCCGGTAGTTCTTCACTTTCATTGAATCCAATCACATTGAGTGGAACTGAAATTCAAACTATTAAAAACATACAAAATCATAAAAGCAGAAAAATAGCTCAAGGCAGTAGAAACTGATTTTAATATTAATTGAAATTAAGTAGGCATTTGCGTGAAATGTCAAATCTGTAAATTTACATCAAATTTGGTAACAAAATAAATGAAGCTTAAAGAAGTTACTCGTTTATCAAAGGTGCTAAAAGCATTTAATACCCTCAGTTCTTTACATCATCACTGCACTCAGAAATCTACACCGTAGTTTGACTCAACTGCAGGAATGACATCTATGACTTCCCTGCACTATATGTATTCTGCTTTTGTTCTCACAGTGAGGGCAACATTCCCACAACTGCATATATTACCTGAAAAAGTGGTGGGGTCATGGTAAAAGAAAAAAAAAATCATTGGACTAATAATTCAGAACCCCTGATTAATGTTCTCAGGGCTGTGTTTGAAGCCAACCACAGCAGGTGGTGAAACTTGAATTAAGTTTTTGAAAAATCTGGAAGACCAAAAAGTTGGTGTAAAGTCAATCATGTAACCACTGTCAATTGTGGAAAACCCATCTGGTTCACCGATGTCCTTTGAAGAAAGAAATCTGATATTCTTACCTGATCTGGCCTAAATAGGACTTTATATCCACAAAAATACAGATACTTCAAGATTGGCTCTGTAGGCCATTTCAGAAGACAAACAGTTCAAGGGCAATTAGGGATTTGCAATAAATTCTGGCCTCGTCATCAATGCCAATATTTCATGAACTATTTTTTCAAAAGAAGTCCCTGTCCATGTAGTATTGCATTTTTCCTTTGCTTAAGTACATTAGTAAGCCACCTGGTCATTTGGTTCCTGGTACCAAACCACAATATTTAAATTATAATTTTGCCAAACCCATAACTCAATTTGCTAGTCTAGTAAAGCCCACACTGTATTATAGATAGGACTGACAATTCATTTTTTCTGTCCTATATTACTTACCTATAAAACTAGTGTTTAAAATATTGACCAGAAACTTCATTCTGCATGAAAAAAATTCAACTCTACATAATCTCATGTGACCGTCTCTTTGACATTTATTCATGTTTGGAGCAGACATGCAAATCAGGGCTAAGGACTAAACATCAGAAATAGTTCCTGGATTTAAGGGTGAAAAACATCAAGCACATCCTATAATATTTTGGGCGTTCCAGTTGGGGAAAGTCATACCGTCTCGTTCTACCTCTCCATGTTACACCATTGTCAAAAAAAGTTTTAAAAGAAAAAAACTTCCTTTAGATTGGTCAATAGCTGGCTTTGAAAATAAACACTTCCAACCACCCTTGTTCCAGCAGATTAACAGACTCACTGATGGCAAAAATAGAATTTTTATTACAGCACATACTTTGAGTCTTTCACATTTAACACCAGGTTTCCAGTTTTACAGATGCACATTTTGCATTTTGTTTGATCTGCAAGTTTACAGTGTGATGCATATTAATTGTTTAAACAGAGCAACAGACATCGTACTTGAACATAAAACAGTTTTTCTTTGTAGCAGTTTAACACAGATCTGTGCATTTGCATGAACATATTCCCTGAACAGAGTGTTAACAGATCAACAAAGTGCATTTTTTTTTCCAAAAAAAAAAATCTCCATCTCCATGCCCTGGCTGGTGTGTGGAGATCAGATGTTCTTGAGCTGGTAATCTCTCATTTTCGTGTTACCTTCGCCTGACCTTGATATTTAAACCCCCGCGATTTATCTGCAAACTGCCCAGGTGCCTTCAACTCAGACCCACACATACATTTACAAGCACAAATCCAATGCCAATAAAGGAACTGCAGACTAAATTATGCGCACTTCTGTGTGCGAATACCAATACAACCATTGGGTCTCCAATTATTCCAGCCACTGGTTCCAGGAAATAATCTCCAGTGACAGGAACATTACAAAATAAGAAATTCTATACATCTGTAGTGTAGATAGAAAGTAAACAGAACTTCAAATTCATTTACAGTAATTATATCCTACATTATGAATCCATGATGGAGCTATTTAATATGCAGTCCCAAATTTGGCTTCATTAATCAAAGAGTTAAACAGGAAAAACAATGAGTTGAGATGTGCAATGGTAAAACCTCTACCTCATTGATTACTCCAGTGTTAGCTGTCAGATTTGGTACCTGTTGAGCCAATGCCATGTTATATTATTTCTACTGTTACCCATTTTTGCCAAATAAAATTGCAAAATAAAAGCTGGAAAAATTCCTCAAGCTATAATACATGCAAGGGAATTAACAAAAATAAAGAAAAGGAACTTTTTCTAACCATTTAAAGCAAAAGATCAACAATCTAGAGTTTTGGTAATTAAAAATAAAATCCAGTAGCATAAGCAGCTCTTCCGTATCACGTCTGGGAAAATGCACCAAACTGTAATAACAAAAATGTATTTCATTAGATAGCTTAAAATGTTCTTTTAATGGTATTATTATTGCTACAACTTTTACATTTATATAGCAATGGGTTCTTATTCATGTAAAGTTCAAGTTATGCTCTTTAAAGTGTCTTAAAATTGCACCATAATAATTAACAAGTTTCTTCAATTTTTTCTTTAAAAAAACACTTTCTACCAATTTTATTTAAACTAAAGGAAAAAGTATACATAGCAGGGACTGAGGATTCTAAATATGCTTATTTAGATGGAGACATCCTGTGTTCTTACGGACCTGATACACCATTATCTATACAAAATTAATTTCATGCTCCCATATAATAAGTTGAGCTATGATCACACTTCTCACTATTTTAATAATACCCTTGCATTATTCTCTTTTTGATTTCATTGCTTATAAAAAGTTTTAAACATTTGCATAAATACAAATCTGATCAAATGTGAAGATCAGATAAGCACTTCAGCACATGGGGGAAGTAAAGAAAACAAATATTTTTTCTGTTTCATTTCTTTTTCAGAACAAAATGTGAAGCAGCACAAAAAGAGTGATTGAGGCAGTTGGTCTTTGGAGATGTCAGTCATAACATCGAGTTGATTGTTACACAGAAATCTATATCCCATTTTTACAGCAGTAAAAAGGGAGTACTTAGAAGGCTATACATTGTGTATAATGAATGACAGCATTTATTTCCAGAATACTTGTAAATACCTCATTGTATTTCAATTTGACTATAGTAGAATTCTTTGTATTTTTCTCTTCCGCTTTGTTATATTTTGATCAATAACAATGCGTTCATTTTGCTCCCAAAAGACTTGCCACATCCATTTTCAAACAGGTTGACCCCACACCACAATTTGGGATCAATTCAGTGACATATCAAGTACAGTCGAAATGCCTCAGTGAAAAGGAGGTAATATGTTGCACAACAGCTGCCAATGGGGAACTCCAACACCATTACTCTTCGGCTAACCCAACTGTACAATAACTTCTTCCTCTGTTCGGCCATATAAAGTTCAGTAAAGGCCCAAAACAAAAAGCATCTTGTGGCACACTCTTCTGGACTAGACGGTCTGGGTTCAAGTCCTACCTATCCCAAGGCATGTGTCATAATGTGCATCTGGAACAAGGTGATTTGAAAAGCTGAGTTCTTAATTTGGGTTATTGGTTCAAATTAGTGGTTGAGCTTCTGAAATCAAAAGACCCAAATAAAAAAGGGAAGATACATTGGAAAGAGGACCACACTACAGTTAATCATTTCCTCTCCATAGCATCCATCCTAAATATGCATCCAAAGTGCTCCTCAGGATTCTAGCAGCACTTAAAAGATGCCAGTTGACTATGGCTTTAATGCATAGCTTTGAGTGCACATGTGCTGGCATCCCCAATGAGACATACCAAATATTTTAGGCGAGGTTTCCACATTGGGAACCAACAACCGATTCTCATTAGTACAATAGTTGCATGACATAGCTTTAAAAAGCTTCAGGATGTATTGCAATACTTAATTACGTGAGCAAATGCCACAATATAGCATAAAAGGTTTAAAAAAAGTGGCTAGAGAAAAGTCATTGCACATGTATTTTTTTTTTTAAAAATGACATGTATTTTGTTTGAAAACAGTTTGTAAATCAAATACCCTATACAGAAGAAATAGTAGGGATGGGTAGAGTAGAATCTGGGCTAGATGATGCAGTGCGAAAGAAAACTTTAATACACACTGCAATTCTAGTGTAAAAATGTCTGAACCATTCTGAAAACTGAGAAAAGCAGCAACCATTAGCAAACAACAGGAGTCAAGTCAAATCTGTAATTGAGCAGAAGATTGGGAACAAGTTTAAAATACTGTACATTGAAATTTTAAAAAAGTGATATACACTTGTACTATAGAGTGTGCCAAACTACCAACTACTTATGCTTGAAAAAAAAAATGCTAGGTGAATGACCATTGATGTCACCAAAGTTAGTACCAAACCAGTGCCAGGCACCCACTTACATGCCTGCTTCTCTGACAAACTGCAAGTGCCAACTCACGTTGCCAGTTGCCGAGGTGTGTCGGTCAGTTTCTGGAAACACACTTGGTTTCCCCAACAATGTGTTATTTTTAAATGTGTAGCCCTTTACATATGCTTTTAAAAAAATCCAAGCATTTGAGACTCAGATATTATGCATATCCTGGGCCCAACTCTTCACTAAAAAGTCCGCTTAACACCTACATCTTCTCCACCAGAGATTGAAAGGATGCTGACTTAGCCAAATTGTGGTAAGAAGGGCCTGTGCATATTTTCTTCGATGAGTTTGCTTCAGGGTCTTGTTTCCAGCAAAGCTCTAGGCAAGGTTATTTCAAGGCTTGAGGGAGGGATGAAGACAGAAGCTTTTCATTTCAATTTTGGTCAGGCTATTGTTCAAGTACTTATCAAAAAAAGGTGGTAGAAACCAAAACTTCTTCATGATTGTCATTAAGTTGAAATAAGATGCATTATTAATAAAACTATGGCTCTTGGCACTTGCAGTGTAGTGAGAGACTCCCTGCAGACATACATATCATGTAATACAGTATTAAAAAAAAAGTAGGAACACACCTTCAAAGTTTGTCATGAGAGGGAAAAAAAAAACAAAATAACTACAGAAAGCTTGGATTGACAGTAAAAGATTTTTCCACGAGATGAGTGATTGACAATTAGAATATACTTTGGAGAGAGCTGTGAAGATAAAACTGCTGGAGGCAGTCAAGTTTGGGGAGACTGTAAGCACGTTTTAAAAAAAGTTGATGGTTTAGCTAAAAATTGGCTGAATGACCTCTCCTGTCTTTATCTTGTGATCAGTTAAAAAAAATTGATTATTAGTTGCAATTTAAAAAGCCTCATGTCAAATACTACAATGTATTATTGAAATATAAAAAGCAGAGAAATACTTCAATAATTTCTCATTGTCATACATAAAATAGAACTTGATAGAATTAAATTGACTTGAATGATAATGTAAAACGGACTATATTGATTCAACTGCCCATTCTGCATCTCTCCTGGGAGACTCCGTTATTCCCATTTTATTTGTAAATACAAAGGGCTACTTTTGAAGAGAGTGAGGTTCATTTAAAGAACAGAATATAAATAAAACAGAATTGTTTTGTTGATACTGCACTGCTGAAAAATCATTTACAAATTCAGATAAAGACACAGCACTGAAGTGGAACATTCTATTTCATAAGCAATTGATCATTCTAAAGGGCAAATCCATGATCGTTTAGAGTCAGCAACCACTGACTTTCAAACAATTATTGGTTAAGTTCCAATTAATGTTTAACTTGTTGCTTTGTATCTTGAAACCATTTAATCTGAGAGAAGCTACAGATGACATATATACTGGTTTAGGCCTAAAAATCTGAACAATCCAGAAAGACTAGCAAAAAATTGTATATTGCAAATCAAAAGTTTTTTTTCCCTTTACTACATGATTGACATATTCCAAGGGATACAAGCCTCTTAGTAACACCCTACTACCTTAAACGTTGCTTAAACTTTAAAAAGAAAATGTTTTAGTTTTAGTTTTAGTCTTTAAAGATAAAGGTGCCTCAATTTCTGGAAATATCAGCTGGAGTTTGGCACAGCACGATTAGTAAACAAGTTTGGAGTCTGAAATGAGGCCTACGTTTGTATCAGGTCTCAGAGGCCACATAAAAACACAACCAATTTAGCAGCACCACGAACTCCCAAATAAAATAAGCTGTGGACCTCAGCACAACTACACCAGTTACAGTTGCACTGCTTTTAAGCCCATAAATCTAGTTTTAAAAAAGAACAGTAAGCATCCTCCTCTAGCTGGCGGTAAATGTGCCAATTCTTCCTATTTCTCTTATTCATTTGTATGCATTTGACTCAGCACATCAGCCTTTTTCTCAAGGTGTCTCATTTTTCACACAGCATGGAGATTTGCAATTAGAAAGTTCAACCATAGAAATCTGGTACAGTAGGCTTTTCAATGTCCAAGTCTGCTATACCATTCCAGAACATGGCTGATTATCTACCAATCATATCCCTTCATGTCATTACTAGCTAGAAAATTTGTTAGTCTTGAACCTAGTACTGTTTCCATGGCCCTTTGGAGTACAGAATCAAACTCTTTATACTTTAGCTCTGAAGTCATCTAGACTTGAAACGTTAGCTTGCTCTCTCTCCATGGATGCTATCTGACCCACTGTAATCTCTAGCATTTGCGGTTTTCAGTCCAAAGATTTATCACCCTTTGAGTGAAAAATGGTCTTCCTCCTCCTCTCAGTCTTAGATAGCATGCTTTTTATTTGAAAACTGTGTTCCCTGGCCCAGACCCCACAACCAGTGGCAGCAATATTTCTGCACTCACTATCTCTTAACAATTTTGTAAATTTCAGAGATTATAGATCCAGTCTCCTCAAGCGACAGTCCTACCATTCCAGAAATCAGTCTGTTGAACCAACACTGCGCTTATTCCCTGTATATCCTTCCTTTGGTAAGGGAGCAGCACTCACTGACACATCTACATGGCCATCTCTTTCAAAATTTCAGGGTGAAGGTCATTGGGCGATTTCTCCACTCTCAGTCCCTATAATTTCATTGATGCTACCTTTTTACGAACATGGATTTCTTTCAGTTCCAAAATCTTAAGACGCTTGGATCTAAATTATTTCAGATGTATTTTTGGGGACTTGCCCATCATTCCTTATCCATTTCACAGATACCAAAAGGTGATGCAGTAACAGGTGGAAAGTGAGTGCACAAGAAGAGGATAGGTTGAGAGACAGCAAGTGTGAGGGATGGAGAGTGGAGAATGAGTGGGTGAAAGAGGGAGCAAGGGTTGAGTATGACAGTGAATGATAAACAGGCCTTTAGCAGAAGAAAGTCCGTAAAGAGGTTCCTAAACAGAAAAAGGAAGCGAGCTTCTACATGCAAACAGGAAGTGGGGCAAGGGTGGATAGAAGGGACAATGAGTGAGCAGGTGTGGGGATGGAGGATCGAGCACGTGAATGGGAGAGGGGGAAATTGGAGGACGAGTGTACGTTGGCTGGACAGACGGAAGGGGATGGTGGAGAGAGGTTTAAAAAAAAAAAAATCACCATCATCTTACCAGAAGACAGGGCTCTCATTAGAATGAGACGACTGGTGATGGTTTAACCAGAGGGTCGTCACACCTCAGGGTGAGGAAGCGAAGAGGGAAAAAAAAAAGGTTGAGAAGGAGAATCCTTCATGTTTACTTCCGCCAGTATGGTAATTGAACCCATGCTATTTCCATCACCCTGCATTACAAAGTAACTGCCCAGCCAATTGAGCTGAACAGAGCAAGGGCATGTGGGTGGTAAAGGGAAGGAAACAGGAACAAGCACATGTGGGACAAAAGAAGGTTGACATGGCAGTAAATGATCATTGCTAGCTGTATGACATAACTGATAAATTAGCAGTTGTAGAGGTGGATTACAATTCAATTTACAGGGTCATGATTTGCGATTTTCAATTTTCCATTAACACAATTGATAAGTGGGGTCAGTGTTATCTTGAGTTATTACCTGTCAAAATTATTCCTCCTTAATTTAGTTACTTAAAGATGTCAATGACTAATAGTTCCCAGTGGAAATACTTAATCTCTAAACTAATTTAATATTGCATTTTAGACTTTCTGCAATTTGTTTCAGCAATGGATACACAGTGGGGAAAAATAATTAAGAAAGCAGAGATGAACCATGTACAATGTTGTTTATCATCACAAAAGGTTCTTGGGATTGAAGGAATATTCAAAAACGCGAATACAACTGAACAATTGGAAGTTAACTTCTCTATAATTTGAGGAATGCATCCAAGTTGGTTTCTAACAAAATTCAGTGGTATACTCGTCAGTCAACACTACCTGTAAAATTAAACAAATTGCCATTTATCTTCTTGATAACAAACTGAAATCTACTGTAGTGGATTTTTATAATCACAAAGGACTTGAACCTGCCCACTTCCAAAGCAATGTCGGTTTCCTTTTGTTATGAACACTGGAATGACACAGGTTTGACTTTTTTTGGGGGGAAAAAAAAAGGAGAAATTATAACATCAAATATTAGACTTTAAAAACACCAAATAATGCCATTCGGTCCGATTGGTATATGCTTATGATCTCTAGGGTCCTCTCTCACTGTTTCATTTCACATGGTGATAATATCTTTGTTTCCTTCACTAAGATTTTTCTAGCTTTCCTTCAAATGCATCAATTCAAATACTTTTAAGTGGTAGGAAGTTATGCCCTCTAACCACTCTACATAAATATGTTACCTCATTTCCTTCGAAGTTTTATTTGAGACTACCCTACAAGTCTAGAGTTGAGATTTTCCCTTTGCAAAACTAAGTATTGGGATAGGCTTGTCAGGTGTCTATTAACTTTCTGCCCCAACCACCAGGAAAATTCAACATAAACACAGGCTTATCAGCTCAAGAGCTAGCCGGTGAGCTTCTTAGTCTATCATAGGTCTCAACAGCAACAACCTAGTCCCCTAAAAGCTGTTGGCCACTAGTAAGTTGATAAGTACAAGTTGAGCATCTCTCAAAGGCCAACTTGCCCAAGTATTTAGGTCATCAGTTTTCAAGACCCCTGTGTTGTCACATGGTAACATGGACACCAGCTAGAAGTTAAAAATATATGTTCAAGTGATTTTAACATTTGCTTGATTCAATCCTCTCTACAGACAGCACCTAACCCTGAAAGAAAGGAAGAAATCCGCAATCCTGGTTCTATTGAAGGGAAACGTATAACATGGTGTTACCTGCATTCTACATTAACATGCCCTCCAGTGCACGACCAAACTCATCTCAAACTCAACACCACTTCGGACAGGAAATACCACTGTTGGCAAAGAGTGGAAAAGGGCTGGCATGTCACCTCCACCATTCCAATTTATTTACCTCACCAGCTCTAGATTAGGATGATGAACCAGTGAAAAAACAGACAGAAAAATCAGGACTGCAACCAATCAGTCTCTCCCAATTCATTTTAAAGTGTTTACATCTCCAAAGATGTAAAACAAAAAAAACACTGAAAGGCACCTTCACAAAAACAAAAAGTCCCTTTAATGCTAATCCTTTAACACTTAACCTGCAACCTATTAAACACACTTCTTCCTTATGAAATTCAGGGCATGAGACACTGCTCAGCTAAAATTATGTTAAGATTTCATTCAATGAATGCAGGAATGCTACTGTGTTTCTCTCATGATTAATCAAGGAACATTTTACTTTGGGAATAGCATTAGCAAGATAAATAGATACCAGACTTCAGTATTATTCTGATCCAAATGTAAATTTAAAATTTACCAATTCATGGTACAAAAATCCTAATCCAAACAGGGTATATAGGCAAATATTATAATGGCATTAGATTAAGTTGAAATATTCAGAACTGGCTTGAAAATTGCAATTATTTTACCTTTAGTTCTGCAAGCAATTCTGAGGAAGGCTACAGCTTGGGGCAGTGCGGATGTGGATTTTATACTAAGTGAGGCATTAGCTATTTATGGTTTATGTTCATATATAAAGCTGCTACCTTCTATCTTGGAATCTGATTAACTTGGTGCACTAAACTGAAACTGAACCTCATGTTCAATATAGACCAACAATTCATTTCTCAAGAGCAAAATACTGCCAATTCTGAAAATCAGAAATATATGGCAGATCAGGCAACACCTGTGGAGAGAAAGAGTAATATTGATTGTCTTTCATCAGACCACTTTTGACGCTGCCAGACCGGTTCAGTATGTGTTATTTTAAATACCTGTATTTCAGAAGAGTTAAATATTCTTTTATTAACGTTAAGTCCCTGAACTCTATACATAGAGGCCAAATCTGTTTCTGGTGCATTAGATTAAATATGGTTGGTCATGACCGAATTTCACGTCTATGACCAAATGCACACACTGCAACTGGGTGTATTGATAGTTCAAAATTGGGCCTTGAGACACAGATGAGGAAACTCATTATTTAAAGCAGATAAATTTAAAGCCTCAAGCCTTGTCCACTTAGCCCCTGGGTAGGGAAGAGGGGAAATTGCCAATTATAGGTCTGCAGTAGTCTTTGAAAATGATCATGAGCTGCGCCCTGGACACTCGACTTTTTAAAATAGTGGATATTTACGAAGCCAGATCCATGCAAGAAAACCCTACTCCACTCAAGGCATTTAAGTTTCTCAAGCCCACCCAGCAGGCACATACATCATGATGTTAGAGGGGTGACATTCAACTTTTCAGCTATGTGAAATGGCTCACTTTATTTTTAAAAAAGCCACATAGAAAAAATATGAATGACAGAATGGAAAACATCAAGGATCATGATTAAATGTTGGCTGAAATCTGAATCCACCCCAAATTGCCCACAAAATAATCCTACACCCTCCGTATATTTTCTAATAAAAAAGGTGCTGGCCTAAAATGGGAGGGAACTTGAGAAACTTTCTTCCCCAAAAAGGTAAAAGAAGTGAAGGGCTTTATTTTTTTTAAAAATCACAGCGTGGTAGATGCCTGAAACACTGTGCTGGGAGATGGTAGAAGCAGGTACAAGAGCAACACTTAAGAGGCATTTAGACAGAAATGTGAAGTGGCAGGGAATAGAAGGAAACAGGCAGATGAGATTAGGTTAGAATGGCATCATGATCAACACAGACATGGTGAGCCGAAGGGCCTTTTCCTGTGCTGTACTGTTCTACAGAGTCACATAGCTACACAGCATGGAATCAGACCCTTCGGTCCAACTCATCCATGCTGACCAGACACCCTAAATTAATCTAGCCCCATTTGCCAGCATTTGGTCCATATCCCTCTAAACGCTTCCTATTCATATACCCATCCAGATGCCTTCTAAAAATGTTAGAATTGTACCAACCTCCACCACTTCCTCTGGCAGCTCATTCCATACACACATCACCCTCTGCATAAAAAAGTTGCCCTTGTCCCTTTTAAATATTAATCTCCCCCACCCCGAACCTATGCCCTCTAGTATGTTCTTTAAGGGAAGGCTTATAATTGGTCAGGTGGCAGTCAAACACCAAGTACTAGAATACTTTTAAAAATACAGTGTAAACACTGGCTCCATTGGGAGTATCCTGCACTCAAAAACGATGCAAACTACGATTTCAGTCCGACATTTCCACTTACGTGACTTGGCTGCCATTTTTGTTTGGCAACACTGAAGTGTCTTGGAACGTTTTACTAAATTAAATTAAAGTATAAATACAAATTCTTGACTTCATGCAAGAATTTCCTGCCTAACACATTGTAGGTCAACCTACAGCCCATGAACTGCAGTAGCTCAAGAAGGCAGCTCACCACCACCTTCTCAAGGGCAATAAATGATGGCCCAGCCAGCAATGCCCACATTCCATGATTGAATAACAAAATATCATGGAGATTCTGGGGTGTTCACTCATTGTGGACAATTGTGTAAATGTATAAGAAGGAAATCAGCAAACAGTTTTGAATGTCACTCAATTACTTTGTGAAAGAAGAGTCAGGCTGAGGGTACAGTGGGCAAACTGATTCACTATTTCCAGTTTTGTACTGCTGTCCAAGATAACCAACAGTATTATCGACCACATTCTCGTGGGCACATACATTGCTCGACTGAAATAGTACGTTCACTTTGCTGTGACTACTTGCCCCTAAATGTCAAACAGCCTATGAAGTGCACTTACTATAATGATAGTAAGGCAATCAGGAAACAGCTGTCAGAAATAGCAATTTCTTTTGCTATGCAAGTTGTATAATTCTAATAGATTTGCTTAGTCACAACAGAATATGACCAATTCTAGGAATTGCTGGGCTTTCCACAATATCCAACCATGAATATAAATAAAACTAATGAAAAATAAACAACCCAATTAGACAACTGGAACTGAGTTGTATTTTACTGGCTGTGCAAATCAGATTTAGATGATTTGGCTAAATCAGAAGAATTTGGACTAGTTATTGGCATTAAGCATTTTAAGTCAAAGTTTTGATCAGTCCTACTGTTGAGCAAATGGTTAGGATATATCATTAGGAGAAGTAAACACAAACATATCTGTCCACTTCTAAGGGAAAACAAAAATTGGTTAAGTTTCTCCAATTGGTTTCTACTCTTTAGCCAAAGCGTTATGTTGTGGTTTACGCAGGTGCTCAGACTGAGGTCATTACAAACTAACAGCAGCTGAAAAGTGAGTTACCAGATCTAGTTGCTTAAATTAAATTTGTTTACAGAAGCTATGAGATGTTCCAATACTACCCTTTTCAAATGCCTCGTTTTCTAACAGCACTGAGTTTAGCTAATAAACTTTTATCTTCCTTTTGCAATCCAACAGAAAATATTAGTATGGACTTTTTTTTGTTTTAAAATGAAACACTCCACAAGGCTAGATTTCTTTATCACTGATCAGCAGGAACTGGTTAGGTTCAATAATACCTTAACTGGAGACATTCTACGAAGTGTTTTTTTGCTCAATTCTAGTTTACTTTCTACTCCTATAATTTGACCGGTCTTATGACAAGTGAGGGATCATTGGAACAAAGCCTTCAATCAGTTAAAACCTGATCAAGCTAGTTAATATATTTTCTGTTAATTATAAAACAAAACAGGACACATGGCAAGTCAGAGAAAGCTACTTTGCAGTGTGGATTAATCTTGGGTAGTAACACAAGGGTAGTGGTAAGTTAGTCATACATTCCTTTTCTGTAATCTCAAAACATAAAAAAAACACGAAGGATATAATCAGAGGAATGAAGTGGCCATCAGACATCTCCATGAACAGTCTATTGTTTAGTACTCTTCAAATAGCAGGAAATTTAAGCCCTGTTTTGACATTCCTATGAAGTTTGTATTACTGGCAGAAAGGAAATTTCCTTTCAAGTGAATTTACTGATTTTGGTTTTGTTACTGCAAGTAATAATGGCTCAGTTACCAGAGGCTCCTAATATTTTACAAGTCATAAAATCAAATTTCAAAGTGTGGCAACAGTTCCAATGAAATTCCAGAGATGTCAATTAACAGCAGAGCATAGAAAACAGTAAACTTTTTGTTTTGAGTACCTGGACAAAATTGAATGTTAAAAAAAAAAATCACAGATCTAGTTAAGTGGTATTGCATATTAAAAAACACTCCGAAAAAAGGCAGTACTTTGCGCACTTATTAATGTCTCTAACTACAAGTGAATTAGGTCCTTCCCTTTCATAGGGTATGAGTTGTTCATGTTACTATTTTAACCAGCAGTGGGCTCTGTGCCAAAACATACAAGACTGCAGTGCCTAGCAAAACACAGTCTGCCGACATTACAATCCAGCAGTGTACGGAAACAGCACAACAGGTGAAAAGACAATGCATCTACTACAAATAAGAAAATTACAACAAAAATTAAGCTGTTTAATTTAGCCTGTTGCATTGCAATCTAGATTCTGAATTAACTAAAACATCTGTTACAAATCCCAATTTAGCGATTCCATCACTCCGAAGCCTTACAAGATAACTTACAGCAAGATCAAAGACTATCCAGAGAAAATCCTGGTGAGTTCACACTGAGCAATTTTTAAAAGTGGTGATTTTAATACGCTCAGCCATACCAAGCGAAAACAATGGCTCGAATGTTACTGTATTAATAACAGCAAGGATGTTAATGTTCTCCATTATTAGTGCAAAATACAGCAACGCATGATATCCACCCCCACGCTATTAAATCAAGGAAGTCCAGAAGTCTCTACCGCCCCCTCCATGGGGGTGTGGGTGGGAGGGGGGCTTGCTAGCAGGATCTACATAAGGATTAGTGTATCAATGTAAATTATGGGTAGCTGCTCATTTTTGATCAAAAGATAATTACTAGAGATGACAGGTTCTTCAAACTGATTGATTAAAGAGCCTCAGTTCAGCTTTCACTGTTCAGAAAGCCAGAAACCAACTCCAATCCCACACTCCCCCAGCCCCATCCTTGTACCACTGGAAAAAGTTTGGTCTGTTTCAAGATTATTCTCCCTTGGACTCGAGTCCACAATCAGCAGACATATGCCTCCTTAAATACTAAAACTTCAAATGGTGCCACCCCTTAAATTTAATTCCACAAAAATATAACACATTTGTATAATCTCTGCTTCACGAAACTCCCTAGCATCCAGGTATCATTTCAATAAACATACTCTGCATTTCATCTAAGGCTAATATATCCTTCTTAAAGTGAGACGTCCAAAATCTGGGCCAGTATAAAAACCATGAAGGAAAACAAAACAGGATTGCCATACACAAAATGTTTGCATATTAACACTTCAAATAAAATTACTGTTCTTCCTGCAATCCAAAGCTTCCAAACTTACAATATTACACACTGGTGTCACAGAACACTGGACAGCAGAGCTCCCCATAGTTCACCCAAGCTGAAATTTGCGTGGTCCAAGCTTTTGACCAACGTTGCTCTGCGCTTGGCTCACAGGGACTGATATGTTGTCATTTCAAAATGCTTTGACAGACTATAATAAGAGATCCAAGTGACAGACAGTCCCCAGAGCTTAAGAGCACACATTCATTTTGACACCTTGATGCCACATCCATAACGTTATTTGTGTGCTATTTTAAAGTAATAGAACAGTACGCACCATCCCCTTAACAACCTTTCAGGAAAGTTGAGGTGTTAAAATCTCAAAGCTGAGGATCGCCTCTTTCGTTTAGTTTACTATTTCTAATTCTGAAATTCTGCCCAGCATCTCAACCCCACCCAAATACAAATGTGATGCAAAACCAAGAACTTAGTTTGAATAAAGATAGTAACAAAAGGTTTCCTGCACACAGAGGACATTCTAAGCAATAACAAGAACAGTACTTCTGGATAGAAACATTACAATGTCCAGGTTCAAACCATAACATGAAGAAAAATGGCACAGGAATGAGAATACTGGGCCACGTTAAGCAGTTACAAAAACAAACAAGTGTACAGTACGTGGTCGAGTTCACACCTTAGTAGTCTGAGTGTTTTCAGACAGTCAGTGGAGCTGGTAACCCTCAATTTGGGCTCTTTGACTTTATAGTTGCTGAGGGAGGGGGTGGGGGGAAGAAAAGACCCTCCTCAAGGTAACATGCCGGGTCATAAGTTTAAATAATAGAGTCACAGAAACAGCAAAAGGCAGAGAGAGGGAGGGAAGGCGAAGAGGAGAAATAATCGCAGAGAGTCGGAGAATGAAAAATAAATAAGAGACAGAT
>NC_063336.1:107563490-107616848 GCF_021869965.1 Rhincodon typus
TAGGGGGAAGGACGGAGAAAGGGGAAGGAAGAGGAGAATGTGTGCTACTTGTGATTCCGTATGGACAGCTCCTTGAGCACTCGTATTTTCCCGCAGGCGTCTTTCCGGCGCTTTTCCCTGATCAGATCTTGCAGGCTGGCGAAGTTGAGCGTGTGCACCCAGTTGTCCGAGAGGTGCAGCTTGAGGAAGTAGCGGCGCTCCCCCCCACCGCCGCCCCCTTGCACCTCTCCGCCGGCCTTGAACTCCCGCTTACCGAAGCGGCACCAGGCGGCGAAGCTCTCGGAGTCGGTCCAGCAGATGTCGCGGCCCTTGAGGCCGAGGTGACCGCGGGCGTTCTGCACCACCAGCTCGGGCGGCAGGGCCCGGTACCGGTACCAGGTGTTGACGATGCGGCCTGCCCTGCCTCCGCCGACCTCGGCCAAGTGGTCGAGCCGGATCTCCTGGTGCTGGAGGTGCACCACCTGGTCGCCGCCGACGTAGACGGCCCAGTGGGCGGCCTGACCGTTCACCGTGAGCTCTAACAAGTCCCCGGCCCGGCAGCGGGGCAGTAAGCTGTTGAGCGAGTACACCTCCAGGTCCTGGTTGCCGCTCAGTTTGGAGAAGATGCACTCCTGGCGGCAGAAGGCGGAATACTCCAGCTCTCCGGCGCCACCGCCCCCTGCCGGCACCTCCGGACCCACCGCCGCCGCTTCATCCCCGGCCGGGCTCGGCGGCTCCCTCCACTGCAGCTCGGCCGGCGCCGCACGCTCGTCCGCCTCATCCTCCTCGTCCGAGAAAAAGTAGGCGACCCCCACCCGCAGATCGTCCTTCTCCAAGCCCGAGGGGTCGCCGGTGGGCAGCTCGCTGTAGTTCAGGTGGGTGATCCGGTCGATTTGATTTCCCATCGATGGCACATGGAGACGGACCGGACCCGCAGAGAGGACGGGGCAAAAACCGAAAGGGGAAAAAAAAGAAATGGAAACCTGGATTAAAATATAAAAAAAAGAGAGAAATAAAAACAAAAGCAGAGAAAGAGAGCGAGATGCACACAAATAACACTCCTGGAATTGCTTCTCCAACCCACCTTTCTGTCTCTTGCAAACACACAAATGATAGCTCCTGGAATTGTCTCTCCAGTGTACCTTCACCTCTTGCAGACACACAAATGTACCTTTTGGACTTGTTTCTCCAATATACCCTCACTTCTCTCTCTCTCTCTCTGACACACACATGTAGCCCCTGGAATTGTTTCTCTCTCTCTTTCCCTATTCATCCTACTCCACCTGCTCCGAGATATTATTGCACACTTTTGGAAAAGGTGGGTCCTGAACCTTTCTCTCAAAAACACACACCCGCGTGTGTGTGTATATGTATATTTATATAAACCACCTCAAATCGGACAATTCCTACTGAGCAACTCTCCTGCACAACTCCGCTCCTAAACTGCTGCATCGTGAGAAATGAAACGCCGCCTTTAAAAAGGTATCTAAAGCTTTTTTTAAAAAAAAAGGGGGAGGTCAAGGGACCCCAGCCCTTCCCCCTGCCCCCCTCCACAAAGTCGATCAATTTCGTGCGCTCTCCGGGCAAAATTTCACCTCGAGTAGGCTTCACTCCTAACTACCCAAGTGTTCATAAAGAGACACCCTCCCCCCCCTTTCTTTCTTTCTTAAGCAAGGTTCACTGAGAACTGATGCAGATCGACGGGTTTCGTTTCGGGAAAAGCTGCCTGAACTTACCTGGCGCCCACCTCCTCCTGCTCCTGCTCCCCCCCTCTCCTCCTGCTCAATGTGGGGAGGGGAGCTCGGTCTCAGCGCTCGATCCACGCTGTCCTAGGGGTGACACAGTCAGTTTCCTTCTGAAGCGCTGCACATGTAGCGAGCTGTGTTCCTGCTCCCGCCTCCCACCCTCATTCATTCGCCTGCTCCACGTTCTCCCAAACGCTGGGAGCTCCCCTGATTGTTCCGACCCGGCTTGTCAATCAAAACAACTGGCAGCCCGACTCTCGGAACTCCCCCCTTGTTCGAGGGGCGGAGAGGCCGGGACATTCTGTTCAATCCGATCGCAGAGGGATCCAACTTCCGCCGTGTTCTGCGAAAATAAAAACGCAATTGACCGAAACAACTTTATAACAGAACAAAAAACATGTTCGTCTTTCATTAGTGTTGGCGATTGCTGTGCACTTTTGACTGCAGAATGCAATAGAGTCGCCCCAACCGTAAATTCCTTTACGAATGCATCAGTTTGTCTGTTTCACTCCCCACGACATTGCTTCTCGACAAAAGAGCAAATCGCGTTGGAAGGACACATTACCGTAATGTAATACTTGCGGTTTAATTCGGCACAAACTTCGCAGTGATGAGGGTCAATCTCAATTAAGGATGCATGCTCTCGAATTTACGGTTAAACCTTGCCGATAAACAACATCCTGAAAGTCTATAAAGGTAGCTCTGCCCACTAAACGTTCGCGTTGTCCCCAGCACGGAAATGTTACGATAAGTTGGGGAAATTCTTAAAGGCAAATTCAGCTCGATTATTAGCAAGTCTAATGCAGAAAGTGCCGTAGGTAATTTTAACTTCCATAATTAAGAAATAATTATTCAGTTATTATTTCGTTTTTTCAATAAACCCTTAAAGGAGAAACACCTTCGTTGATCTGTTGATTTTTTTTACAGATATGAGGTTGAAAGCGCGAGGAATACAGTGGTAATACAAGCTTCTCAACACCATATATAGTTTATTAGTATTCATCCTAATCTACAATATATAGATAACTTTACATCTCTGAGGAGAACAAAGAACACTGCACATACCTCCTGTCTGAAATTGTATCCTATCAAATCATTCACAATGCAATCCCAAAGTCTGTGACTGCCAAAAGCCATGTGTGATGACAGTATCTGTAACAAGTGAAAGTCAGAAAAAAAGTAAATCTCAGCCAGAACCAGAAAATGCTTTTGTACGCAACAGGTCTTCTTTACAAAGAGAAAATAAATCATCCCAGGGGGTAAACATTTTCTTGTAAGATGCAAGAGAAGATATAAAACAAGTAACATGCAGTTTTGGCAATTATGAGAAAAGGTATTTTCTAGTCAACCTGTTCAGAGATGTTATTTCACACTTCTAGAGTGGTGTGACTTGCACTCAAGTCTCCTGGTCCAGAGGTAGGAACATTAACACTAAAGTTTTTGCGCTAAATGCCGAAAGCCACTTAATCAAAAAACTAGATGTCACTATAGCTAAGATAGCCAACCACACAGCAGAAAGACTATAAGGGGAAGAACATTAGGAGATACCAGAGATGTAAACTGAATGTAGGAAATGGATAGAGGAGGATAATCAGTCTTAAAATGGAGGAAGAAGTGGGCATTTGATTTGTTGAAGGCTCCACATCAGGGATTTAGGAGTAAGCCAGTTCACCTGTGGAATTAATTTATCATTCAATTTGATCCTGGCTGAGTGTTGACTTAACTCTGCCTATCGATCTTTGCCCCATATCCATTAATGTCTTTTGCCACCAACATCTATCAGTCTCGTATTTCAAGTTAACAATTTTTCATCAACTGCCTGGAAGAGTACTGAAAATATCTACCACCCTCATGTGTAAAAGTACTTCTTACAACTCTCCTGAATGGTTTGCCTCTAATATTTTAGCTATCCACCTTAGTCCTAGATGCCCCAATAGGTGGAAATATCTTTTATCTATATGCTCACCTTGATTAATCATTAATTAATCATCTAAATTCCAAGAAATATAACACCATTTTCTTGCAGTTTCTTCTTTAGAATTCACTCTCGTAAACCTATTCTGCACTCCTCCAAGGTCATTATGTCTTTCCTCAAGTGAAACTCCAAGTGCTGTCTAACGAATGCTTTGTACAGCAATAGCATGATTTATAACCTCAACCAATCTACTTCTGTAGATAATGACTGACATTCCATTAGCCTTGTGTAATTATTTTGTTTCATGATCTGGGTAGACAGAACTTCTCTGTTCTGTTATCTAAGTCAGGTACTGTGAATAGTTCATGTCTAACACAGATCAGTGTTTGACACTATTAGTAAGATCATGCCATTTAAATTTTTCACACATTTCTTTTCCTCTCAGTCTCTTGTCATTTTGTCAATCTCCTAAGCATATTAGTAATTTGTCTACAATTCCATGAGCTGAAAAATCTCTGATATTTGGTATCATACCTAAAACAAAGGAAAACAGTTGCGGTTGTTGAAAGTCAATCATCTGAGGCACTGGACATCTCTGCAAGAGTTCCTCAAGATAGTATGCTAAAACCAATCATCTTGAGCTATTTCATTAATGACTCTCCTTCCATCATTATGTCAGAGGTGGGGATTTCCTGATTGCACAAAGTTCAGTACCCCTAATGACACCTTAGATACTAAAACACAACTTGTCCATATGCAGCGAGACATGGATAACACTCAGGCTTGAGCTGAGGAGCAGCAAGTAACATTCACACTATGCAAGTGCCAGACAATGACTACTTCCAGCAAGAGAGAAGCTAACTGTGTAACCTTGACATTCAGTAACATCACTATTGTGAATCCTCCACTATCAACATTGTGGAGGGTGTCGTTGTCATTGATCAGAATCTGAATTGGACCAGTCATATACATACTGTAGCCAAAAAGACAGGACAGGTGCTGGAAATTCTGCAGCCAGTAACTCAGCTCTTGATTCTCCAAAGCCTGTCTATTTTCCATGAGGTACAAGTCATTGGGGTCATGAAATACTCTCAACTTGCCTTGATGGGTACAGTTCCAACCTCAAGAACCTCAACATAATCCAAGACAAAGCAGCCTGCATGAAACGTATTGCCTCTACCACCTTAAACATTCACTCTATCCACCACCAAAGCACATTGACAGTAGGGTATGCCATCAACAATATGCCCTGCAGCTACTCTCTCAGTCTTTTTGACCACATCTTGCAAACCCACAACCTCTACTACCTAGAAGGACGAGGACGGTAAATGAATAGGAACTTCACCTCCTGCATGCTCCTGTAAAAATAGACAACGTCCTAATGAGCGACTATATCACATTGATCAACTCTCACTGTGGCAAAGTCCTGGAATTACCAATTGCCGTGTGGGTGTACTTATACCACATGGAATACAGCAGTTCAAGAGCTGCAGATCATCACCGCCTTCTCAAGAATAATTAGGGGTGGACAATAAATGCTGGCCTAGACAATGACACCTCAATCATGTGAAAGAATTTTTTTTAAAAATTCAGTTATGTTCATTAGGCAAAATCCATCTTTTATAAAGTTATGCTTATTCTCTGTCATCAGCTGAAAAGTCTCAAGATGTTTAGTCACTTCATCCTTAATTATAAACTCCAGTCATTTTCTACCATAAGATGTTAGACCTCTAATTACCTGTTTTCCATCTTTCACCGTACCTAAATATCAGTATGTCATGTGTAATTTTCCAGTCTGAAAGATCTGCTGTTAAAAGTGCTTTGGATTATTATATTAAGGCAACTGCAGTATTGTTACCAACTTCTGATGAATCTATCCAGTCATATTGTTTGTCCCTCTTTAATGCTGATATTTTCTACATTACTGCTTTTTCACTCTGTTAATTTTGGTGAATCCCTGTGACTGACTCATTGTTTCCTTGGGATGTTCAGCACGCTATCCTCATCCTTTATTCTAAATACTGATGCCAAATAATTATTCAATATGTCCCCATTTCCTTGTTTTTATTGACAATATCACTTCAATCATTTAACGGAATCAAATTTCTTTTAGCCACAATTCTTTTAGCTGCAATTTATTTTTAACTTGTCACTCAAAAAATTCTATTTTCATTTCTTTTTGTAGCTCTTATTATGTTGAGTCACTCTTTGTTATTCTTTGTAGTTCCCCAACATTCACCCCCCCATTCCAATTTGCATTTTTACATTTTCCTATGCTATTTCCTTTAGCTTTACCTTTTGTCTAATTTGTGTATGCAAACCTCTTGCCTCTGAGGAAAAGAAATAAGTTCTCTGTCGTGTTATATTCTTCTTTGAACAATTGCCACTGATTTTCTGTTTTTAAAAAGATATTTTCAGTTTATGATTGATGATTTCTGTCTCATCCTTTGACGTAGATTTTATCTAAATTTAGACTCGCATTTGATGTTTTGCATCTCTCCCTTTCATTTAAATCACTGAACACAATCATATTATGGTCACTATCAGATAAATGTTATGGACCACTAAGCTGTTAACTAAATCTGGATTATTGCTCATTAAACATAATACTGCCTGCCCCTTTATTAATTCCATGACATATCCTTGGAGAAAACTATTCAGAGCACATTCAAGAAATTTTATCCTGATTCACCAATGGTATGCAAACAAATTTACTAGATTCCTTTTATTGTAGATTTGATAATCTGATATATTCAATTTCTAATCCTAACCATTTTGAAGCTATATCTTAGTATTGACCTCTAAGTTGAAATAATGCATGCAATTCTTAATTACTCCTTATACTCCTCATATTTGCATAAAATACATTATTATAAGGCTCCACGAATCTATTCTATTCATTAGCATTTTTAAAATTCATTCATGAGATATGAGCATCGTTGTTAAGGCCAGCAATTGTTGCCCATCCCTAAATGCCTTTGAGCAGGTCACCTTCCTGAACCACCAAAGACTATGGAGTTTGACCCAGCAATAATAGAGGACTGCCGGCATTGTCCCACATCAGGATGATGGATGGCTTGGTTGCAAGTTGTGACATTCCTGTACATCAACTGTTTTTGACCTTTGAGGTGGTGGAAGTTGTGGGTTTGACTTTCAAAGGAGCATGGGTGAGTTGCTGCAGTGCATCTTGTATACTGCTGCCACTGTGTATCAGCCTTGGAGGAGTGAATGATTAAAGTAGTGGATGTGATGCTAATTGATTGGGTTGCTTTGTTTAAGATAAAGTTGAACTTCTTGGACCCACACTCGCCCATGTGATTGGCCATCTTGTAGATGGTGTACAAGCTTTGGGGAATCATGATGTTTGCTACTTGCTGTGGAATTCCAAGCATTTGACCTGTTCTTGTAACCACAGTGTTTGTATGACCAGTTCCAGTTAAGTTGCAGATCAATGTTAAACTTCGGGTTCTTATTTGCACATTTCTTCTTCCTTGTTCCTGATGTATATTACTTTACATACTTTAGATTTCTCTTTACGGGGCCTGATGCACAATTTACAACTGTTCCAATTCTTTCACCTGGTATTTCATTTAGAATTATGAGTTATACCATCTTTCCCACTTTAAGGCTTCATCCCCTCATTTATAGTCCTTCTGACTATCATATTTATTCTTTCTGCTAGGATCCTAATCCCAATCCAGTTCAAGTGGATTCTGCTCCATAGTCATAGTTCCATCCAGTGCCAATACTGGTGCTAGTGGCCCAAGAAATGGAAAACCTCCAGATCATTCCTTCAGGTGCTTATTGACCATGATAATCTCCTTAACCCTATACCAAATTACACATCAAGCCATTGGCTGCTGATACAATCACCGCTGTTAAAAAGCAAATGGGAAATATATCTCCAGTTTAAAATTAATAAAATCATAGAGCTTCAATATATGAAAATGTCCAGGAGAAAGAAAATATAATGTTCCTGAAGATTAATTGGAATAAAGTAAGGCTTAAAGTTAGATAGATCAGATTAAGATAAAGAGTTAACTAATGAGCCACAGAGAGTCACAATGGAAAATCTAACTAACTCTTTGATAGACTGAGCACTTAATCTAGATTTGTCTTTCTGGTGCAGAGCGAACTGCACCATGAGCAGTGAATACAGTATTTTAGAATGGAGGAAGTACAGATGAAGTTCTGCCTCACACAGAGCCACAACAATGACATGGAAAGAAAGGAATAGACAAATATTACATTTGGTATAGTTACAAAATGCCAGTGGAAAATCTGCTTGCAGTCAGAGTTATTGAAGAATGCACGAAGGTGACATTGACATACCACAAAGCACAGAGAGGTGAGGGAAAGTGGCATCATGCTGTGGGTCACAGAAAACAATCCAGTGACTGTGGTGGATAATAAGAGGGAGGGAATGGACAAGGGAAGCTTTCATTGTTGTGTAAGAAGGAAGATCTAGAGCAAACACAAGGGAAGTACAGTGAATATCGTCAAAAGGTCTGTGACTCAACACTAATGAAATGCAATAGTGAAAGAAACTTAATAATCCAAATTGTTAGCAATGTTTTATCACTAAAATCTTTCACTTGCTGGTTTTCATTTTTTCATACTTACTTAAAGCTCTGGAAGTATAAGTACAATAAAATTATTTCAACAACACTATTACACTTGCTGTACATTTGTCCTTTTCATTCTTGAAAGCCTTTCCTTTTGGATTTGCAATTCCAAGCTCTCTCAAAAGCTTGCATTTGGAGTTATTTTCCCCAAAGCGACAAACTCATCAGCTGAGTGAGGTTATCATTACTTCTGTGTTTCCAAGTTCCCAAAATGCAGTAGTCTGAGTATATCCAATCTAAAATATTTCATGTGATTCAGTTCAACTGCAAATACATCTTTCCTCGTGTGTAATGAAATTTCTAAGGTTCTTTGTCCAACTTGTTTGAAAAATGCTATTGGATGAATTTTAAAAGCTCTGGGATAAAGTTTCCTATGCAAACTATTATTATGTGTTTACCTTTTGTGTCAGTGGGACTGCCTGAGACAGCAAGAGACCAAAATCAAGAAAATGGAAGGAATGTAGGAAGGGGAGATGAAGAGAAGAAAGGATAGCAGCTTATCTTTCAGGGGAAAAATGGCCAACATCTTTGCTCTACCAAGACAACATGTGCGTTTTTTGCAAATTATTGGATAACATACAGGAAGCTGAATTTTAAAACTCTTTTGAATTTACCTGATATTTATTTTGCGCACCTGACAATTAAAGGTGGAGCAAGTCAAAATGATGACTAGAACTTCCATACTATATTTCATTTATTTATAGAATGCAAAGATAATCGCTGTTTACTCAAAATGATTATACGTTTGTGCTGCTCATTTATATTTCTAAAACTGCATTGGGTGCGGGAGGAAACTGATTATTTATTTTCCATGAACCAATAACAAACCACTTGCTTCACATTTCTTAACAGACAATTTGGAAATTCTTTTTTTGGTTATTTCACTGGAGATGTGCACTATCACATGGTGTGTACCTTCTCCTTTGTGACAGTGTAACATACAACTCACCACGAGAAGCCATATTAAAGATGATACATTATCACACAGAAAGTGATTTTATTCTGAATTAGTTCAGTGTCTTTATAATTAAACGTTATGGCATTAAAAACAGATCAACTTAAACACAACTTCAATTTCCTGTAAAAATGATACATTGCTTCTTTACTGTTATGACACAACTCAAATTTACCAACTTACTGTGGGAGATATCCTTGTACATACTCACAATATAGTTCCTGTCCGGTATACTTCAGGTGGTTAAAACCATCTATGCTGCTTTCCACTATGCACTTCATTCAAGATAATTATATGTGCTGCTGATTGGTACAGTTCATACTTATAAATTAGCAGCAGCCCACATTCAGTGATAAAAAGGGAGTGTGAAAAATCTAATCATCCATTTAAGGAATGTAAACAAATTTGCCAAGAGGATTTTTTTCAAAATCACTTCTCTGAATCCAAACCCTAACATGATGAGGACTGAGGAAGATTTAAGATTTAAAGAAAATAACTGAAGTTACAAAATATTTTCAAATAATGTTTGAGGGAAAAAATGTTTAATTTTTCTCTTCTTTCAAGAGGCTGGAGAAGGTCCCTTTCATAAGTGGAAATGGAAGCAGTTCACAGTAACATAATTAAACTTAATAATTAAATTGTCTTTTGTGCCTTTGAATCCCTTCTAATGATTTACTTTTTGGCTTCGGCCAAAAGGTGTGCTTCATTGAATCATTTGAAGGCATTTACCAATTATACTAGAGCCTGCAGTTCTCAGGATACTGCAACCAGATAATGGGCTTTACGTGGAATTTACCAGGATGATCAAATGCAAATAGAACAAAATAAGGAATTCTGTATTCCTTTGCTTCTTTCCAATTTTTTTTAAAGTGAATGGGGAATTAATTTTAAACTTTAAAGTAAATTTTTCAGATTTAAACCATTGCCAAATGCTTATTTTTTATTATGGACTTAAAGCTAAGCTGAGAAAAATAGAATAAATGAAAACAATTGATTTTACCATATATGCTGACTTTTACTTATATCGAGCAATCATTAATTAATGATTTAAAGAAAGTGTCAAATTGTGTAGTCATGTCTTTGCTCAAGCTTTGGCACTAGAGTTTGGTTTCAAATCATTTCAAAGGAAATTATTAGATGAATTTAAGACATTACGTCGGTACAAATTTCATATCAAATCTATTTTTTCTTCAATGAGCTTTGCTCAGACGGATAAAAGTGGGGATGGTTGACAATTCTTGCTTTTTTTTTTAATTTTGGGAGTTCTGAAACAAACACTGCAAAAATATTTAACCATGGCATTGCACCTACTTCACAATACCAAGACACCAAATCTTTCCCCTCCCTGATACTGACAAAATCCAGATCTCCCAGACCTCATAATCAAAAATAATGTTTCCCAATTTGCAAAATATGAAAGCCAATGATCTCTCATTTTGTCGAATGACTGAACCTGAATCAAATCTCAAAAATACCAGGTCCTACTCTTCTCTACTGTTACCAAGATCCCTTATGCCCACATATTCCTTTATCATCCAACTTAATGTGGAAACACCTGGGAAATCCATTAGAGTCATAGAGTTGTACAGCACGGAAACAGACTCTTTGGTCTGACCTGTACATGCCAACCACATATCCTAAATTAATCTAGTCCCATTTGCCAGAATTTGGCCCATATGCCTCTAAACCCTTCTCATTCCTGAACCCATCCAGATGCCTTTTAAATGTTGTAATTGTACCAGCCTCCACTACCTCCTCTGGCAGTTCATCCCATGCATCACCCTCTGTGCGAAAAAGTTGCTCCTTAGTTCCCTTTTAAATCTTTCCCCTCTCACCTTAAACCTATGCCCTCTAGTTTTGGAATCCCCTACCCTGGGAAAAAAGACTTTGGCTATTCACCTTATCCATGCCCCTCATGAGTTTATATGTGGCCACCCATCCCTCACCTATAACATTCATTCTTTTCATCACTGTGGCAGTGTGTTCGTATACATGGTAAGCTGCAGCTACTCTCTAAGACATTGCACCTTCCAAATTGGCAACTTTTTGCATCTAAGAGGACAACTGCAACTTTTCACCACCACCTGTGAGTTTCCCTCCAAGTTACACACCATCCTGACTTAAAATTATATTGCTATTCCTTCACTTTTGGTGTGTTAATTTGGTGGAATATTCTTTACAACAGCAATGTTGGAATACCTACCCACCACAAACTGCAATGGTTCAAAAAGATGCCACCAGCTTTTCAAGGGCATTTATGGATAGGCAATAAATACTAGCCATGCATAGCCCGCAACTTGTGAAAGAATAGAAGACACATTTGTCCGTATTTTTACAAACATTATTCAGGTTGAAAAAACTTAGCCAAAAACTTCAAGAACTTAAGAAATCGGAGCAGGAGTAGGCCATTCGGCCCCTCGAGCCTGCTCCACCATTCATTAGGATCATGGCTGATTCAACATTCCTCGTGTCCACTTTCCTGTGTTTTCCACATAAGCTTTGATTCCCCAACTGATCAAGAATCTCAAAGTTAAATATACACAAGGACTCTTCCTCCCCGCCACCCCCATCACAGGCCTCTGTTGTTTCCAAAAACTCGTAACCCTCTGAGAGAAAACATTCCTCCTCATCTCAGTCTTTTATTCTGGGACAATGCCCTCTGGCCCTAGACTCTCACATGAGGGGAAATATCCTCTCAGCATTTAACTGTCAAGCTTTGTACTCTGTACTTCTTTGCACTTTTCTTTGTATTAGACAGTAGAAGAAGATTACAACAAATGAAGCATTGGAAGTTGTTAAGTGCATTAGCATTGAGGATATAATAAATAATTCTCAACTCTGTTGGGCTAGACAAGATTTTGAAGTGCTGTATGCTTATGAATCAGATGCTTAATGAAGAACTAATAGTTGCCAGAAGAAAGCAGGATGGACAAAAATGAAAGCAGGAAGGTACAATGAAGAATTATTTGCAGCTATGAAATGTGATGTGGACTTTTTGGGGACTAGCCAATGTCAATGGCATGCCGAAATGATGGAAGGAATAAGCAGTTTTTTTTTTATTGGGATCTGGGCCTCACTTGAAGAGTAGCATTTATGGCTTAATTGTCCCCTTTGAACCTCTATAATCCTTGTGCCCAATGTAGACTCATAGAGCTTTTAGGTACAGATTTCCACAGTTTTAATTCAACAACAGTGAACAAAAGCAATAAAGCTCCAAATTAGGATGGTACATGATTTGCAGAGGAACGTCAGAGAAATCAATTGTTCTTTTCTATGAATTTTAGTTGTACTCCTGTCTGCTGATTCTCACTATCTTTCCTATTTATTTTAATGATGATTTTTATACTTCACTTTCACCTCTATCTCCTGGCACACACCATCCATTTCAAAGACGTAGTAACTTTTCTTTTACAATAAATGTTTTATATGGCTGAAATTAGTCAGTTTTGTGACCTGTTAAAAGCTTGGAATCTGAAGACACAACCAGGATTAACCTTTGGTGCAAAAATAACATGAAAACAATTCCACCTTGTAATACGACAAATATCGAAATGTGCTGATGTTAAAAATTTGAAGCGGCTCCAGTAAACTGAGGGTGACAGCATGACATGAATAGACCAGCAGGATGGATAGGTAAGTGATAGGTATATAATTCCAATGTAGAAAAATTGATGCAGTGCACTTTAGAAGTAAGAATCGAGAAAACGCGTAACTTAATTGCTAAACTTTTTAAACGTTAAGAATCATGAGCATTTTGTTGCACTGATGCACAAGTTTATTAAAGTGATGATACAAGTACCAAGTAGTTAGAATAGGTAAATGAACTTCTTCGCTGCAAATCTCCTCGTAAGTGTTTTCATTCTTTAACGATAATGTCATCAGAAAGTGCAGCAGAAACCTTCTTTAAGCACGTTGAACAAATTGTTTCTTGAACTTCCAGCAAAGTCACAGCAGTGGAGTAGGAGCAGCTCTGAGCAAATTCGCAGTCTTTGATCTTGGTCCTACTTAGAGGGATGGAATTCAGCAGTTAAATAGTAGTGCTTAACATGTACTGACCTCAATTAAAGCGCAATTAGAATAAGTAACCTATGACCGGACAATATAAAAGCAATTTCCATTACCATGCAAAATCACTAGCATGTTACCAAAACTGGGTGAGTTAGAGATCCAAATGCAAATCACAGAAATTAGAATTTTTGGGTGGGGAATAAAAGAAAAAAAGTTACTTGGGACGCTGAGTTCCATTGTGTGTGGAAATGATGTAAAGAGTGGGTTATCTTTTAATGAATTGAGTTGATGTAAGGTGTAACTTGGAAGCCAGCAAAGAGAATTCACTTGAAGGTGGTATTGGTATGAATAAGGAGTCCAGTAGGTGCTGTAAGGTAGAGAAGGAGATATTTTGGAGAAGGAGGCGGCAAGGTGTGGTACTAGACTCATATGGGTTTGAAGCAAGGATTAAAGTCAATTAGGACAATGAGGTTGTGCAGAATCAGTTGATCACAGGCATCCAAAAAAAGTGGTCAATATCAGGAGTTAGGGTACAAGATTTCTCACAGGGGTCAAAAAAGATGGCTTTGCTAACTAGCAGAAGGCTTTAGGTTTAACACAATTTAGTTTTCTACAGACAGCTCATAGAATCAAGATTATATTCAGAAGCAAATGCTGGGCATTATTGACAAATATAGTTTCTTCCAGTGAACTGTTGGTATAATCAGAGCCACAAAACTGCAAAACCATATCACTAAGTTAATTTCCTTTTAAAAATACGACCTGAAGAGACACCAGACTGCAAGGTAGGGGTGGAGGCTAGATAGACCTTAGGATTAGGGTAAAAGTTCGGCACGACATTGTGGGCTGAAGGGCCTATACTGTGCTGTACTGTTCTATGTTCTATGTTCCATGTTCTAACTTCAGTGGCTTAATTAATGCCAACTTGAGTATCTGACCTCATCCCCTCCATCATCTCCACATTATCACCCACCTCTGCTCAATTCAGCTTATCTGTCACTACATCAAATATTTTGTTTTCGCATCACACTTGTCTTTGCCAATATCACAATATTAAAATTCTTGTCCACGTTCCTAAATCCCCTCAAAATCTTCAGCCAGCAGGCCCGATGCTGTGGAATTCCTAACTTTAATTTTAAGGCCAGGCTCAAAATTTGCCTGTTTCATTAAGCTTCTGGCCACCCTAATAATCCCTTGGCTTGGTGCGTATTCCATTATTTCTGTGCATCTGCCTGGCTGTTATACATGCTGATGAAAATAAATGCTCATAATATATTTAATTGAATGATTGCTGGTAATAGGATCACAACAATTTCAATTAGACCATCAAAAATGCCAATTATAGTATTCTTCTCTTTTAAATAGCACATGTAGGTTGACTTTTGATACTGTTTATAAGTGCAGTCTTACATATGCCTGCAAATGTCATACCTCTGATTCAAGTAAAATCTTTAAGGTGCTAAGCATTTCAGATTTAAGAATTTAACATTTTAATACTATAGCTGATGGACTAACAGAAATAGATTTGGCGTGGGAGAATAGTTGGAATGGAAATATCCTTATCTAGAGTTTCAGATGATGAATGCCTCCAGTATAGCTTTTTCCAAAACAGCTTAATTTAGAGCAATTGTATTCTGCTTGAGACATCATCATTGAAGGTTTAACTTTCTGGCAGAGTCACTTAAGAATTGTACCAAGTTAATTGGCTGCAATTAATTTTAGGTAAGATTCTATGAATTTGACATCTGTTATACAATCAAGGTTTTGATATAATTTTAGATATTGTACAAATGAAGCTTGAGCATTTTCCAAAATCATCTAATCCCTGGAATAGTTGTCTTCCTTTGTCAAAAAAAAAACACTCTTCTGGTGAACATTCTGCATTCCTGTCCTGTTAGAAGATGAGACATTAAACCAAGGTCTGTTTGGTCTCTGGCTAAAGATAACATCTTTCATTAAGGATCATATAAGATTTTTAGAATATCATAGTACAGGTGAGTCAACTTGGTTTTTGAACAGAAAATTGCATTTGACAAATTTATTAGAATCTTAGCTGAAGGTGTAACAATTAGGATGGAAAAAGAGAAATGAATAGATATGATGTTTTTAGCTTCCTAAAAGCCATTCAAGTGGGGGCCACACAAGAGGTTATGATACAAGGGAAGAGTTTACGATGTTGTGGGTAATATATATATATATTAAGGAGTGATGTGTTTACATTGGTTCACTTAGCTGATTCCTGAGATGGAGGGGCTGGCTTATAAGAAAACATTGAGCAGGTTGGGCCTATACTCATTTAGAAGAATGAGAGATAATTTTATTGAAACATAAGATTCTGAAGGAGCTTGAGAAGGGTGAATGCTGAGAGGATGTTTCCCTGTGTAGGAGAATCAAAATCTCATGGGCACAATTCAAAGAACAAGGGATCTCCCATTTAAGGTGCAAATGAGGAATTTCTTCTCTTTGGAATTATTCTTCACAGAGAACAACAAAGAATGGGTTATTGAATGTATTCGTTGCTGAGGTGGACAGATATTTGATCTACTAGTCAAGGATTATGAGAGATAAATAGAAATGTGAAATTAAGGCCACAATGAGATCAGATGGAACCATACTGATTGACTGAATGACAGACTAGGCTTGATGGATTGAATGCCCTACTCTAGCTCCTAATCCTTACGATTTTAGATGGGTGAATAAATCTTTAAAACTCTTGAAAATAAAGAGAGGAGTTTTCCCTTTTGTCCTGATCAATACTTGCCATGTGTGGGTGGCACAGTGGTTAGCACTGCTATCCCACAGCACCAGGGACCTGTGTTCGATCCTACCCTTAGGCGAGTGTCTGTGTAAAATATGTACTTTCTCCCCCATTCTCCCCGCGTCAATGCTTGCCATGTGTGGGTGGCTCAGTGGTTAGCACTACTACCTCACAGGACCAGGGACCTGGGTTCGATCCCACCCTTAGGCAAGTGTCTGTGTAAAGTATGCACTTTCTCCCCCATTCTCCCTGTGTCTTTATGGGTTTCCTCACACAGTCCAAAGACATGCAGGCAAGGTGGATTGGCCATGCGAAATGCAGGGTTACAGGGATGGTTGGGGTTGGGTTCCTCTTTGGAGGAGCAGAGTAGACTTGATGGGTTGAGTGGCCTGCTTCCATACTGTACAGATTCTATGATTAACCAACATCACTGAAAAGTGGATCATTATCTCATTGTTGTTTGTGGAAAAATGTGCTGTGCAAATGTCCTTTAGGGAAAGAAACTGTCATCCTTGTCTGGTCTGGTTTACCTGTGACTCCAGCCCCACAGCAATGTGGTTGACTCTTAACTACTCTCTGGGCAATTAGAGACAAGTGATTAATGCTGACCTAGCCAGTGACACTGTCATCTGTGAATTAACAAATAAAAACTTGCTTATTCTCTTCCTACATAACAGCAATGATTACACTTCATTCATATCTCATTGACTAAGTCTTTCTGGGAGCTCCTGAGATTGTGAAATGCAACTTGCAAATTCATATCTTTTATGCTTGTGGATTATGTAAATGATGGTCAGATGCTCAGTAAAGTTCCTTTATTCCTCTCGGCTATGTGTCCTCACCTCAGCAAAGAAATACTTTATCTACTACCTGTCTGATATTTTTTCTGTTTTATCACATTAAGCATGTGGAGTGATATTACTAAACTAATATTAACAAGTCCTAAATGGAAGGTATATTTTGCTACGGTCCCATGTCTACTGTCCAAAAGGGATTTTAATCTCAGAGTCTCTTTGCTGTATTCAAAAGGAAACTTTCATTCTTATTGGTCTGTGTTGAATGAACCAAAAAATGTGTGACTTCAGTTTTAAGGTTAATGAAATATTTGCTTGAAAAAGAGAACAATTAAAGATTTTTTTAAAAAGCAGGACAGCAGGATTATTACTCAGAACAATGGGGGGAAACCTTTAAATTAGTGCCAAATTAATTGGGATTGAAGTCAGGAAGAAATGGAAATCTGGCGTTTTCTTCCGCAAAAGGTGGTGGATGCTGGGTCAGTTGATATTTTCAAGACAGACAGCGACAGATTTTTTTTTTATCAGTTAAGGGTAGCAAGAGTAAGACGACTGTTTTGATACCCTATGGTTGTATACAATCCAAATTAATAGTCACTACTTATACCAGGCTCATTATTTTTATAAAGTAAGAAATAATTCGAGCATTTTATTATGGGATAAGTAAGAAAGAATAGTGGCAAGAAAGGCATTGTAACTTTTATAGTACATACGTTCACACCAGGACAATGTCATGAAAATATATTTAAAATTAATTGCAACAAACTTATGTGTTGTGTATATTTCATTGTTTACATTAAATGGTACAGTTATTTACAAAAGACATTGTGGCATTACTATGTCTATGAAAACCTCTGCAGATTAAAGAATCACTTTTGATATATATCCAGGTTAAATGGTGGAATTTTTGCCACAAAATCCAAATCCAGGAGAAATTTCTAAGGTTAGGATTGAACTCATAAGGGAGAATTCATGTGCATAGCTCAAGCCCACCCCCTGCTGGGTGGTTGTAGTGAAGCACCACTGGGCCTTGGGGATGTAGCACTCACCGATTTTAGTATATATAAATCATACATTGAAAAGCTCCATTTAAGTTTAATTTATTTTCATCTGCTTGTTCAATGAGTGTGCAGACTCCCAAATATACCAATGTTTAATCTGTATGCAGTGAGAGAAAATATAATAGAAAGGATGGTGATATGGGAGGAGAATGATACACTGTGACAGATAACTCACAGTTTATGTTTTATTGTTACTTTTGGCATTGCTTTTAGATTTTAAAGAACAATTAATAAACCTGATTGAGATGTCTAGGGATGGTGGGGGAGGTGGGTCAAAGGGTGTTGGGATGGTGCTGAACAAGCTGGATAGTGATCCCTTCCCATGAGGACAATGTACAGGATGGACTGTGCCAGCAGTTGGTCTCCTTTCTTTTATGGTTTCTAACAGCATGTTAGGGTAAGCACAAGAAACTTGATAGTACAGTGTATGGAACAATCTTTTTTGACATCTAGGATGAAGGATCTGTCCAATTTGGCTTCTAGTTCTATCTTTCAAGATCCGTGAAGAAATGTTGAAAGCTATGGCCCTTCATGCACCATATAATGCTTGCATCAAACATATATATCACAGATAAGACTTGTAAAAACACAAACTGAAAAACAGGTCTATTTCCAAATTCTTCTGAAGGTAGTCATAGAGATGAGCAGCACGGAAACAGACCATTCAGTCCAACTCGCCCATGACGACCAGACATTCTAAATTAATCTAATCCCATTTGCCAGCATTTGGCCCATATCCCTCTAAACCCTTCCTATTCATATACCCATCCAGATGCCTTTTAAATGTTGTAATTGTACCAACCTCTGCCACTTCCTCTGGCAGCTCATTCCACCCTCTGCATAAAAAAGTTGCCCCTCAGGTCCCTTTTAAATATTTCTCCTCTCACCTAAAACCTATGCCCTCTATTTTTTGACTCTCCTATCCTGGGAAAAAGACCCTGGCTATTCACTCTTTTAATGCTCCTTCTGATTTTACAAGCCTCTATCCATATTAACAGTTGTCATTGGCTACTCCAAGGTTTATTCCCTCTAGTAAGACTTTCTGACATAAACATTCTTAAATTTTCTGAAAAGCAGGTAACTGTTATCTTTATATTCTCTGGTTAATGAATGCTTCTACCTGTGTTTAATACTCCAACCATATATTCTATTGTTCAAGTGCTTAAAGTATACAATACCTCTGATGTTAAAAGCAGAAGACAAGTTATGAACTCTTCCTAGAACCCTTCCAATCTGTTTCTTTGGAAAATGCGTTAGAAATACAGAAACTAGGAGCATGAGTAGGCCATTTGGCCCTTCAAGTCTTGCTCCACCATTCTACATAAATAATCATCCACCTCAGTGCCTCTTCCCACTTTCTCCCCACACCTTTTGATCCCTTTAGCCCTAAGAACTATATCTAACTCCTTTTTGAAAACAGGAGTTTTGGCTTCAACCACTTACTGTGGTACAGAATTCTACAGACTCACCACTCTCCGGGTGAAGAAATTTTTCTGCATCTCAGTCATAAATGGCCTACCCTGCATCCTTAGATTATGAAGAAAGAAGGAAATTTGATTAATAACTCTTAACTCTCAAGACGTTCACCAGGCAGCTCTCTAGGATGGCCAGCTGTTGTTGACTACTTAATTAGACTTGTTCCTGGGCTCCAAAGATGCTTGATTTTATTCATTTTTATGCCTCTCTTTTCTCCTGCACACTCCTTACCTTTCATTTCTAATCATACCAGCTCTTGGTCTTGTCTGTTTTTAAATTCTTTCACGTGTCGGGTGAAATTTGGTGAAGCCAGGAGAATGGTGACATTGATTTAGTCACCTGTTCCTCTCCCCGCTGAATTTTCCTTAATTAAATCGACTGAACAAAAAACTTTTGTAGCCATCCAATACTGAGTTTTAGCCCCTTGCCTCCTTTTGTCTTATGCTAATATAAGTACTGCTATTTAAACATCTGCTGTTCTCCAATTAAGCACTTTACACATCATTAAACTTGTTTTCCTTTGTGTGTGGTTGTGTTTTTCTCACTTCTTACCTTTCTCTTCTTCTGTTCCCTTTTAAAATGCTGTAAATCATCCGAGTCCACGGAATGGATATTGACTTCACAGATGCTGGCTGACCTGAGCATGTTTCTGGTACATTCAGTAATTGGACTAAATTGGATGATGACGCTATGGTGCTCCTCGTGTTTATTTTTCAGTACCCATGAATAGTCCCTGGTGAGAAACTTGTATTGCCCAGGTATCTGCCTTGTGCTTAATTAGTTGAGGTAAAAGTTGAGAAATTTGAATTACGAAGTATGACATGTAGTGATGCATTTCAGTTTTTCTTAACTGTTGAGATATGTCTGTTTCAAGGAAAAAAAAACTCAGAAGTCAAAGCATTTAAAAATAGCTGCTAATGACAAAAGTATTTTATATAAGAGAGCTTCAGTATCTATGAGGCTTGAGCTGAACACAACAATTAAAGAGCAAGACTGATGTCAATGTCCATGAGGACCTGTAATCACTGATGCAATAACGGTATAGAAGTTAATGTCAGAGAAGTGTAAGGAATAGATTTCTGTTAAGTAGATTGCATGTAGGTTTTACTAAATATAAACCTTTAACAAAAGAAGTTACTCAGGTAAGAGGTTTGTTTGATGGCTAAATGTCATCAAAAGCTCAGTGGTATTGAGTCATACCTTTATTACAGAGCAATTTCCTGCCTTAATAAAATGTTGCCAACTCTTCTACAAATACACCCATTTTCATCTGTCTGTTGGTCAGCCCATGATTTAAAGCATCTCCTATTCATGTGCTTAAGATTTTTAGTGTTGCTCCTTCTACCCTGGCTTTCTTTCTGTACTGTTTATAGACCATTGCTTTTTCTAGAAGAGAAAGGCATGGAAATGTTATGGACAGATCCATCCGTGCAAGTGTATGAATCCCACGGTAATTAAAATTTATTTGTAATTGAATTCTCTGCCTGAAGGTAGGTTCAAAACACAGTGCTACATCAAGAAGGCAGGTCACAATGCAAGCCCAGCTGGAACACAGGTCAAACCCCTTTCCTTTGTGCTTTCTGATTCACAGCGACTATCCAGTTAACTGAACCAACTGGCTGCTCAAGAAGTCTGAGTTGTTGTGGTGACATCCACATTTCCATGCATGTGGTAGCCTAGAGCTGACCAGGAACCTCTCAATCTTACCACCTGCCATTGTGGATGTGTGTTGGAAGGATTTATAAGTCAATAAAAACTTGTTTGGCCGCAATACAAATGCATCTTCCTTGGCTAGCAAGTCCTAGAAATGGCAGCTTCTGGCTCAGAGAGAGAACTGCTTCATATTGTGCCACAAAAAATAAAATGTGGATGTGCAATGTCCCTTTAATGAATTCGGATTAATGGCTAGCCTTTGTGACATGCAATGTGAGTCACCATAATAGTTCCAAGTGACGAAGGTGCTTAAGTATCTACAGAGGTTACACTTTATTATTATTTCTAATATTATTTATTATTATTCCCCTGAGACCTTAATGCTGAGAAAGGGTGTAAGAAAAAGGGAGATCAGTGAAGGCTGTAAGGGTGGTTTAAAAAATGCCAATTGGCAAGAGTTTTTTTTTTGGGGCGAACTTTAGGTGGTGGTTCTGTCTTTCTTTGCACGGTGAGGTAGTTCTTGGCATGATTCTGGTTATAAGCTGTCTCAACTAGCATTTAAGACAACAAGGTGCAGGGCTGGATGAACACAGCAGGTCAAGCAGCATCATAGGAGCAGAAAAGCTGCCGTTTCGGGCCCAGACCCTTCATCAGAAAAGTTCTTGGCCTGCTGTGTTCATCCAGCCCTGCACCTTGTTGTCTCGGATTCTCCAGCATCTGCAGTTCCTACTATCTCTGATTCAACTAGCATTTAGTTCAGCCATAGACACTCAGAGAGATTAACCCAAAAATCTGAAGGTTCCTCTAGCTGCTGTGCCCATTCTGATGCTATTGTTTCAGTTGCCACTCTTCCTTTTGATGTTTAGAAAGTGCTGCATTTCTTGAACTGGATGCAGCCATTTAAAGATTCCCTAGTCTGTGAAACTGCCAGAAGCGGTACAATGCTCCAGTCTGCCCTGTAAAGTAAATGAGGGAAATTGTAATGTGTTACGGTGGACTCATATTCGTGGACAATATTACTTCTCTGCTGCTAAGCACTGTTTAAGATCACTTCTAAAGAATGGTCACTGGGTGGAGAGCACATACTGGAGGATGACTGAAGAATGGTCAGTGCATTGAGTATAGGAGCTGCAATGTCATATCTTGGCTGCACAGGACATTGGTTAGGTCACTTTTGGAATACTGTGTTTAATTCTGGTCTCGTTGCTATAGGAAAGATGTTGTTAAACTTAAAAGGATGCAGAAAAGATTTACAGGGATGTTGCTGGCGTTGGAGGGTTTGAGATATGAGGAGAGGCTTATGTAGGCTGGGGTTATTTTCCCTGGAGTGTTGAAGGCTGAGGGGTGACCTTATAGAAGTTTATAAAATCATGAGGGGCATGTAGAGAATGAATAGTCAAGATCTTTTTCCCAGGGTAAGGGAGTCCTAAACCAGAGCGTATAGGTTTAAAATGAGAGGGGAAAGGTAAAAAAGGGACCTAAGAGGCAACTTTTTCACACAGAGGGTAGTCCATATATGAAACAAGCTCACAGTGTAAGTGGTGGAGGCTGGTAAAATTACAACATTTAAAAGGCATCTGGATGGATACGTGAATAGAAACGGTTTAGAGGGAAATGGGCCATAAACTGGCAAATGGGTTTAGATCAGTTTAGGATATCTGTTTGGCATGGACGAGTTGGACCGAATGGTTTATTCTGAGTTGTACAACTCTTATGACTTTATGCCTGTACAGGTTGTTACGATAAAGAAAATGCGGGATTAGACTAATGAAAGAATATTGACTTTGAGATGTTTTGTCATTTTTGTCCTGTTTCATAGAATGCTCCAGCACAGAAGAAGGCCTTTAGACCAATTGTATTTGCCAGCTCTTTGAAAAAGATATCCAATTAGTTTAATTTTTTTACTTTGGATTTCGTGCCTTTGAAATTTCTCCTATTCCAAGTGATTGTCCAACCCAATCAGTTTGCAACACACTTTCAGCCATTGTATTCCTGATTATAGTTTTTTGGCAATCATGCTGTATCCTTTTGATTCAGGAATGCTTGGGATCAACGCATTTCTTGAATTTGGAATTTTCCGCACTGTAGAGTAACATTTAAATGCCTAATCACAAGTGTGAACCAGATTGAAATATATGCCTGGAAAATAAAATAGTGTCAAAACATTATAAAACACTGTTAAACCTGTATTGTTTATCCAAATGCTTTACCTCTCATGCTACCCAGAATGCCAATTGGCACATCTTCAACCTTTATGCTATAATGAGAAGGATAAGGACATGATAGCAATAAATTGGAGGCTGTCTTGCAGAAGGTATCCAATCCACAAATATTCACTCATCACAGTTTACAGACCAAGAGGAAGAGGTAGAGGTGGAGGAAGAGCTTAGAGGGATATGGGCCAAATGCTGGCAAACAGGACTAGGTCAGATTGGAATGTCTGGTCGACACAGACAAGTTGGGCCAAAGGGTCTGTTTCTGTGCTGTATGAATCTATGATCTAGGCTAACCTTTTTAATCTCTATCGACTCGCATAATGGAAACAGCTTCTTCCATGAACTCAATAAAATTTAACCTTGATCGCTTTGACCCAAGGAGAATAATTTCAGTTTATTTAATGTCTCCACGCAGCTAAAATACTGTTCTGATACAACTAACATGCATCCCCTCCAAAAACAAAAATGGCTTTTTACTTAAGTCATGGTGCTCAGTATTAGGGACAATGTTATCCAACAATGTTGTCAAGGTTAGAGATAGTAGGAACTGCAGATGCTGGAGAATCCGAGACAACAAGGTGCAGGGCTGGATGAACACAGCAGGCCAAGCAGCATCATAGGAGCAGAGACGCTGACGTTTCGGGCCTAGACCCTTCATCAGAAAAGGGGGAGGGGAAGTGGGTTTTGAAATAAATAGGGAGAGAGTGGGAGGCGGATGGAAGAGGGATAGAGGAGAGGATAGGTGGAGAGGAAACAAACAGGTCAAAGAGGCGGGGATGGAGCCAGTAAAGGTGAGTGTAGGTAGGGAGTTAGGAATGGGATAGGTCACTCCAGGGAGGACGGACAGGTCAACGGGGCGGGATGAGGTTGGTCGGTAGGAGATGGAGGTGCGGCTTGAGGTGGGAGGAGGGGATAGGTGGGAGGAAGAACAGGTTAGGGAGGCAGGGATGAGCTGGACTGGTTTTGGGATGCGGTAGGGGGAGGGGAGATTTTGAAACTTGTGAAATCAAGGTTGTCCAGTTATCAGCCCACAGGCCACCGTACAGCTCACCAAGAGGGTTTCTCTCTGGCCTGTGGAATGCTGATAGGCTCAGCTTTCTGAACAAGGGTCCCAGCCCAAAACGTCAACTTTCCTGCTCCTCTGATGCTGTCTAACCTGTTGCGTTCCTCCAGCTCCACACTGTGTTGTCTCTGACTCCAGCATCAGCAATTCTTACTGCCTATGAGGCTCGGCTTGTTTGATAGCTTATGGCAGAACTCTTTCTGCAATCAGCTTTAAAAGCAAAAAGAAAGCATGTCTATCTCATCATGAGGCCTTTGACAAGTTCAATGCATTTTCTGGATGAAGTGACTCATTATGTTGATTGCACATCCTGTGATGTTGGTTTAACACCTTGAGAGTTTCAAATTGCAAGGGTCTTTGGTTGTTTCAAGACATTAGAACCTGTTTACCTCAACATCAAAAGTTCTGACCTCCTAGTAACTTAGCACCTGACAGTATCTTCGAACTGAAATTGATAGATTGTATTATTGCAAGTTAATCATTAAATCCCTCAGACTCACAGGGAAACCAATACATAATTAATTCAAAATTCAAATATCCAACCTTTAAACATAAATTATATTAAGTTGCATATAATCCATGCACACTGTATAATCTCACTATACGTTTTTATCTGGATGGATGTGGATGGATGCAGGGGATGGGATAATCTAGGGATAATGGAGGAAGGTTATGTAGGAACAAAAACAAAGTTGCTGGTAAAGCTCAGCAGGTCTGGCAGCATCTGTGAAGGAAAAAAAGAGTTAATGTTTCGGGGCCGGTGATCCTTCCTCAGAACACAAGGTAATGTAGTGCCTTTCTGAAGAAATGACCAAAGATCAGATGACTTGTCTTGCTCGTAAACACTGGTAATTGGTCAGGTACAGAACTGAAACAACACAGATGGTAAACTTACTGCCCTCCTTTGAAGGTCAATGCAAGGTACAGAAACCTAGTCTTGAGGTTAGGTTTTTGAGAAGAGAAAGTTGCTGGATTGTTTCGTCTAATAGCTATTCAGTCAATATTTTAGAACAACTTACAACTAGTTTTCTTCATGGTTTAAGAAAACTTGAAGAAGATGATTTTTAGAATATGCACACAAGGCAACTCCTCAATATACCAGCTGAATAGATGTAGTTATTTCTCAATGTGATGTCCTTACAAATCATCAGCACAGAGTAATGGTTCCATTCGTTTCTCCTACCAGCTAGCATGTACGTGACATGCAGATCAGAGGCCAGTTATGCAGGCAGATTGTTACTACTTTCTTTTCAGCCAAGCATGAAAAGTGACCTCTTGTGAGCAATCAACATGCGTCTGTTGACATGGTGCCATAGTCTGGGACTTTTACACAGAGCGACTATTGATCTTTGTGCAATCAATATTTATCTGAGCAGTTTGAAGATTTCATGCACTTAAAAGACAATCTAAAATAATTATAATTGCCCGCAGGATGAAGTGCCCACGTACTTTCAAACTGAGCCTTTTTTGGAAATCAGAAAGAGCCAGATACTCTGGATTGCAGCTATTTCATTGGACTGTCTGAAGAGTGAGAAAAATGCAATGTACAGAAGCAAAATACTGTGGAAACTGCTGGAATCTGAAATAAAAACAAAAATTGCTCGAAATTCTCAGCAGGTCATGCAGGCCTCATCTGTAGAGAGAAACAGACTTAATGTTTCAGGTCGAAGATCTTGGTCATCAACTGGAAATGTTAACTCTGTTGCTACTCACAGAAAACATAATATAGAGTTTATATATTTGTAGCTGGAACTATGCCATGACAGATCTTATATTGGAAGAAACACCCCTTTCCCTTAAAAACAGATTTTGAAAATTTGTTGCATAATTTATATCATTTGGATTTTTTCCATGTTTAGAAACATAAAGAATAGTGCAAATTAAGAATATTTAAGTAAACATAGTCTCAAATTAAGTAAAATACAATTACTTTAGTTCAGTAAATACCAAAACTATCACTTAAAGGAAGAGTGTAAAATGGGACTCAATGGAACACTGCAGCCAATATTACAGAAATCTAAGTATGCAAAATATTCAAGATCCACTGCTGGCCATTTTCACTGCAAGTCACATTGTGTTCGGTAGGGGGTTTGATACATTGCTTTGAAGGTCCAAGCAGGCCCTGGACTTACTTACGCTTGATCAATCCCTATTTAGCTATATAAGGAACTCACCTACATACTAATGTTATTTAAAGGGTCAGCCATTCAAGTGCAATCAGGGAAATACAAAGGAGTTTGTCATTCAATTTTACAAAGAGACATGGGAGCTTTAGTTGGACTTTTATGAGGCCTGCAAAGAACAAAGAGGATTCCCCATAGAGACATATTACCTGGGTTGCCACAAAGCTGGTTGATCACCTTCATATCAACCACTACATTTTTTGATTTAGTGGATGATTTTACAGCTGTGTTTCTGCTGAATGACCTTTCTGCTGCCAACCCTCCCGATTTATCCACTTTGGACTCTGGCACTGATACACGCTGGCTTGTGTGCACCAGCCTCTGGGTTCTCTCATAGTCAATGAATCTTGGAATTGTACTGAACCTACATTAGATAGAGGAGTTACCCACAGAGTCACTGAGGCACTCTAAGGAGGCTGATGTGTGGGTGAGGGTGGGGAGTTCTCCAGTACAATGCAACAGCTGGTGTCCAGTTCTGTAGCAGTCTACTGCATCTTCCATAACATCACTGCCATGAAAGTGCAATCAATGTCACCAGGCATCCTGAACCCACATTCAAAGGAGGAAGGAGAGGTGGAAGATTTGGAGGCGGAAGAGGAAGTGCGAGTGATCTATCTGGGATCCCTGTATTCTCTATAAACAGGCTACTTGAAAGAAGTTCCAATTACCACATTCTTTAACCAATATGACACCACCATTCCTCCACCTGAGGGTCATTTGTCTCCTTGTCCACATCTCCCATTAAAGCTTGAAAGTCACACCTGTGTTTTTGGAATCGCCTTCACTGTCCTGCTACAGATTCCATTTTCCCTGTTTACAAATGCAGCAATAGTGTTCAACATAGCGTCCTGTCTTCCAGTGCACCTTCCTGTTAAGAGGGACAAATTGCCTTTGAGAACAGAAGCAGGAACCATCAATGCTGCACTGTTTGGCGCATTCAGCATTATATGAGTTGCTCAGTCAACAAAACAATCAGGTAAATCATGCGGCGATATCAAATTTAAGTGTAGCACATCTTCACCACCACTAAGATTATGCAGGCTTCTGTGCCTGAAAATTGGAGCAACCCAAAACTGGAATGTGGTAAATCCACTTCTACAATCAGCCATTTAAATGCCTTACTTGCATCCAATTTCTGCTTGCAATAAGATAAGGGCAGTTTTATATTGTAGTCTTACACCCATTCGGACTTGGACTGAAATAGACCTGACTCATTTTCCACAGGTCCACTGGCAAAACTTTCAATACGCCAGTTCCAAGTGAATTCTATACCAAGCTGGAGAGCTGAGAGAACAGGAGCCATAACATTTTCTTTCATCAAAAGTCATTGTATTCTTGTGATTGAACCAAAGCTCCTCCGCTGTTCTGCAATTCTTTGTCTGAAAACAGGTCAGACTCATAGCTTTGCATCTCCGCCCAGAGGTGAAACAAGCAAACAGGTCCCAAATCGACTTCATTGGGATAGAGATCAAACATTGTGGTATTGGCACCAATTTGATCCACATCAACCGTGCAGCTAACGGAGATAACCAGCCCCCAAGTGAGTCAAAGTTGCAACTCTCCATGTGAGTTATAGTGCTCAAGCTATGAAGAGTAATAGTGGAGGCTGCAGTTCTTTCCCTTGACATGGCTAATGGCATCTCTCACACTCTCACCATTGACATTTGAAATCTTGATACTCAAACTTTTTGGTCCCATTGTGAACACAACTTCTTGACCATCATGTCATAGGGTGGGATTTGAACTCAAAGTTTCTGGGTCAGAGGCAAAGAAGCCACAAGGCTTTTACTGTATCATCAACATTCTAACACACCCTAAATCAATCATAGTGATCAGATCCCATGCCTCTGTTTTCTTTCATTATCATAAAAACAGTTAAATCATCAAGGAAAGGGATTCTAATTTTGTGGCAAAATGAACCTTTAACATTTCTCATCTTTAGCATTTGAGTTTTATTGTCCCATGTAGTTTTGCTGATGTTAAGTGCTGCTGACATCCTTTAATACTCACAAAAAAATTTTTGGTATGATACCAAAATTAAAAGTTTCTTGTTAAAGTCAAAGTTTAATGGTATGCATAGGAGGCATTATTTAATAACTTTAATATGCGATTTGTAATTTTTGCATTTTAAAATGGACATAAAAATACGACCAAAATAGCATGGCAAATGGTGTTGCCAGTTTACTGCCACATTCTTACCTATTCCAATTTTTTTATGTTGACCACAACCTACTTTGTCAGAGTTATTGCCAGAAACAGATAGGAACCTAATTAATATATGCTAATCAAGATTAAATGACACAGCTAAGATACTACCATCATCTCTGCCTGAATTGGTACTGCCAGTTTGTGTTTCCACCTACAAAACTTGCATGCAACCATTTTGGGAGGTAGCCATTTGCTGTGACATTAAGAGGGATTCTTAGCTGCTCTCAAATGAAACTGAAGAACATTTTGGACTATATTTTGCCTCTTTTTGATTTTCTTGCTACTCAGGTGACTTTGAAGTCTGTATATTTGCTGAAGACTCTGAAGTGGATTCTCGTGTTGAACTGAATCCTTCATGGCTATCCCCCCATAGGAATTCTTATCTGGCCAGACAGGGATCAGGACACAAAGGAACTTATTGCAGAGCTGTAATTGGAGGCAGACCAAACAGGAGGCCTTACCTTCCCAACTGAGATTGTAGGCTCTATAACATTCACATACTTCTCAGAGGAGCAGTGCTTAAGGAAGTGTAATTTTTCTGTTGTGCTGCAAAATATAAATCTGCTACAAATTGGCACAGCATGACCAGCTGTTGTCAAGGTCACCTTACCTCTGGCTGCTGACTAGAACTATTAGTAACATTGGTCAGTCTGTCATTCATGCTTGCTTTGAGCAAGAGAACGATTGCCTGTTTTTTGAAAACAAATATTTCATTGGATTTGGGTGTCACTGACAAAGCCAACATTTATTGCCCATCTCTAATTGGTCTTGAGAAGGTGGTAGCCTCCTTGACCTTACATCTGGAGTAGACACACTTTAGGGAGGAAGTTTCGGGATTTTTATTGCCTGCAACATCTTCCATCACTTTGCTTCACTCCTCAGTATCCCAGACCACCAACCCTGCATACAACTTGTCCAGCTCCTTCGTCTCTCAGAATACATTTTCAACTTTCCCCCACATGAACCAGCACATAGCCATGCCAGCCTTTGTCAGCTCATCTATTTCCTCCTCCTTTCTCATCATTGCGGGAGAAGACAGAGCAGAGCGAGCCCAAATGGGTGCGGATGTGCTCAATATCAGACTCCACATCCCCCTCCAAGGACACAATTTTAACTCTTGCAGAAGATGACCTGGACCGTTCCTGTGGAGATGCCTAGACATCCATATCCCACCAACAGAATAAGTCTCACTCTACATTCTAGTACAACCCTCACATTGACCCTGCTGTCAATCATATTAAATCTGCACCACTGCCTGACATGGTGTATGGTCATGCCAGCGCAATACACTGTAGGAGCTGCAGCTCAGGATGTAAGTTGCTGCTTGATCTAGTGTGGTAGAAAATTCACTTTATGGTCTAACTAGAAGGATCTCTTTAGTTAAGGAGAAAAAAAATCTAGATTTTCTGATCAGGGTCGGAAACCCTAGATTGGATAAAAACAATTAAATTAATTGTTTCCTTTTACAAGAAAGCAAAGACCAATCCAGTAATGCTCACATCATTGGCCCTTCCTCTGCAGTAAGTCTGTGCTGTACTCCGTTTTTAGAAGAACATGTGAACATATGTATTAGGAACAGAGGTAGGCCATTTGGCCCACTCAGTAACATCATGGCTGATCTATTTGTGTTTTTAAATCCACATTCCCATTCTGTCACCTAACAAGAGTCTCTGCCTTAAAAACATTCAATTATCCCACATCCACTGCAGTGTGTTCCAAAGTCACACAACACTCCGAGGAAAAGTTTTCTTCTCATCGCTGTCCTAAAAGGGAGATGTTTAATTTTAGAACAGTGGTCCTTAGTTCTGGAATCACCCACAAGTGCTATAACATTACTTGCCAACTTTTATAATCAATGCCCCAACCGATGAAGGTAAGCATGCCATACAGCTTTTTTACCACCTTATCCACTTGTGTTGCCACTTTCAGGGAGCTAGGGACTTGCACCCCAAAATCCTTCTATGTATCAATGCTCCTCAGGGTCTTCTTGCATTTGGCCTCTCAAAATGCATCACTTCATACTCCATCTGTCATTTCTCCATACAAATTTCCAACTAATCTATATACTGCTGTATCCTTTGACAACCTTCCTCACTATCCACAGCTCCACGAATTTTCATGGCATCTGCAAACTTAAGAATTTGACCACCTACATCACGGCTGAGGGGTCACCAGCATCCTGGTGGGGAGGCTTCTTCGTGCAACTCAGGTGGATTTAAACTCAGAAAGCAGGGGGATGGGAGTCAAAGCAACAGATTAGAAAGTGAGCAGAAGTTAAAGGTTAATGGGATAAACAGGCAAGGCCAGTCTAATGACCATGCTGCAGGAAGGAATCATGACAAGCCAAAGTGTGAGTTGAAAATTGGAGTAAATGATAGAGATGTGGCTGAGTGTTGTTAGGGATTAATAAATAAGGATGGAGTGTATGAAAAGCATCGCGCACAAGAAAATATTAAAAGAGAAAGACACCAGTAGAATTTATTTTAAAACCCTGTATCTAAATGCACACAGTATTCGAAATAAATTTGATGAGCTGATGGCACAAATAGAGACAAATGGGTACAACCTGGTCAGGATTACTGAAGCGTGGTTACAGGAACATCAGGACTGAGAGTTAAATGTCCAAGCATACTCAATATTCCGATAGGATAGACAAGAAGGAGCAGAGGGCGGAATTGCTGTATCGGTTAAAGATGATAATCAAAGCTGTATTAAGAAATGATAGTGGCACTAGGGACCAAAATGTTGAATCAATCTGGGTGGAAATAAAAAGCAAGGGAAGAAACCCCTCAGTAGGAGTAATTCTCAGGCCCCCAAACAGCACTTCTAAAGTAGGGCATAGTATAAACCAAGAAATAATGACAGTTTATGAGAAGGGTGCAACAGTAATGATAGATGATTTGAACATGCATATTGGCTGGATTAATTATCTTGGCAAGGGTAGCTTTGAAGAAAGGTTCATAGAGTGTATGAGGAATTGTTTCTTAGAGCAACATATCTTGGAGCCAACCAGAGAACTGGCTACTTTAGATTTGTTACTGGAAGGATTGATAAATGGCCTTGCAGTTAAGGATCCTCTTGGAATGAGTGACCACAACATGCTAGAGTTTCAAATTCAAATTGAAAGAGTGAAGACAGAGTTGGATATGACAGTTTTAGCAATGGGCAAAGATAATTATGCAGACCTGAGGAAGGAGTTAGCCCAAGTGGACTGGGCAAAAATATTGAAGGGCAAGACAGTGGAAGAACATTGGCAAGTGCTTAGGGAGATATTAAATACATCTCATTTAAAGTATATTCCTGAGAGGAGAGGAATTGTAAAAAGATGAAAATTCATCCATGGCTTAACATGGAAGTCAAGATAACATAAAGGCAAAACACTAGAGCATATCATACTGCAAAAGTTCGTGGTACTCTGACGGAATGGGAGAACTTTAAACTTCAGTAAAGGGCTGCTAAAAACAAAATTGAAAGAGCTAAGATGAACTACAAAAGGAAATTAGCAGAAAACATAAGCACTGATACCAAAGGTATCTGTAAGTATATGAAAAGGAAGAGAATAGTGGAAGTAAATGTTGTCCCTTAGAGGATGGAAATGGTGAGTTAATAATGGGAAACTCAGAAATGGCGGAGGCACTAAACTAATATCATGTCTCTGTTTTCACAGTGGAAGATAATAATTTCTCCCCAAAAACAGCAGTTTCTTCATCGAAACTTAGTGAAATTACTATAACTAGGGAGAAGGTATTGAGTATACTGATTGGATTAAAGACAGGTAAGTCCCTGATCCTGATGGCTTGCACCCTAGGGCATTAAAGGAAGTGGCAGCAGAGATAGTGGGTACATTAGATACGATTTTACAAAATCCAAAATTCCCTGGATTCAGGTACCAGTGAATTGGAAACATGTTCATGTGACACCCTTATACAAATAAGAAGAAAAACAAAAATTGGGAAACTGTCAACCAGTTAGTTTGGCCTCTGTAGTGGAGAAATTGCTGAAGTTGATCATAAAGGAGGGGCATAACTGAACACTCGGAAAAACGAAGATCAATTCACCAGTGTCAGCACAGTTTTATGAAGGGCAAGTTGTGCGTAACAATCTTGTTAGAGTTCTTTGAGGATGTAACCAGCAAATGGATAATGGTGAGCCAGTGGATGTGATACATCTAGATTTCTAGATGTCATTTGTTAAGATGCCGCATAGATGACTGATCCAAAAGGTTAGATCCCAGGGAGTTAAGGGTAGGCTATTGGCTTGGATAGATGATTGGCTGACTGACCAAAATAAAGGGTCAGGATAAATTGGTCCTTCTCTGGATGGTGAATTGTAACTACTGGGAGCTGCAGGGTTCAGTTCTCACACACAACTGTTTACAATCCATATAAATGATCTGCAAGGTGGGGAATATTGTAACATAGCGAAGTTCGCAGATGATGCTAAAACAAGCAGGAAAGCAGGCAGTAACGAGGAGATAACGAGCTTATAGACAGCTATTGACAGGCTACAAGAATGGGCCAGAATCTTGCAGATTGAGTTTAATGTAGATAAGTGCGAGATTGTCCATATTGGCTGGAAAAATAAAAGGGCAAATTATTATTTAAATGGGAAGCAGATTCAAAGTGCATCAATGCAGAGGGATCTGGGCATTTTTGTGTATGAATCACAGAGTGTGGGTATGTAGGGTGCAGCATATAATAAGACAGACAAATGGAATCCTGGCATTTATTGCAAAAGGACATGATTATAAAAGTGAAGAAGTGTTGTTACAATTATAAAAGGCATTCGTTGGTGAAACCATGCCTGAAGTATTGTATCCAGTTTTGATTTCCTTACTTGAGGAAGGGTGTGGTGCACTGGAGGCAGTTTAGAGGAGGTTCGCCAGATTGATTCCAGGGATGAAAGGGCTACTGCACAAAGAGTGGTTGAATAGCTTGGGCTCGCTGGAGTTCAGAAGAACGAGGGAGATTTGGTTGATGGATATAAAATGCTAAAGGGGATTGATATGGTGGACATTGAACAGATGTTCCCCTTATGGAACAGTGTCAAACAGGAAGGCTTAGATAAAGAGTGACAGGAAATAGATTCAAAACTGAAATGAGGAGAAACTATTTCTCTCAGAGGGTTGTGAATCTGTGGAACTCACTGCCCCAGCATGCAGTAGAGGCAGAATCAATCAACAGATTCAAGAAAGAAATAGCTGTGTTTCTGATGAAAAGTAGAAATAAACGGCTATGGGGAGCAGGCAGAAAAGTGGAGTTGAGACAAGTATAAGCTCAGCCATGATCATGTTAAATAGCAAAGCAGGCTCAAAGGGCTGAATCGCTCCTAATTCCTATGTTCCTGTGGCCTATCTCCATTTAAACAGAAATAAACAAACAGGGAATAGAGGTATATAGACGATGTACAGGAAGATGGGATTAGTGTAAAATGACTTGTGGCTGGCACAGACATGGTGGGCTGAAGGGTCTGTTACTGTGCTGTACTATTCTACCTTATTGAATAGTGGAACAGGCTTGAGGGGCTGAATGATCTACTCCTGTTCCTGTGTACTTTTGTTGAATGACCAGTATGCACATGATGGGCCTAAGAGCCTCCCTGACTCTTTGTGACTCTGCTTGTGAGCTAACACTTTGTGATTCATGCATGAGAATATTTTGATCTCTGTGTACCTTGGAGTTCTGCAGTCATTTTCCATTTAAGTAATACCGTAATGGCAAATGGAGTTCAAATGAGTTATAAGGAGAGGCTGGATAGGCTAGGACGTCGGAGGCTGAGGGATGACCTTATAGAGGTTTGTAGAATCATGAGTGACATGGATAGGGTGAATAGTCAAGGTCCTTTGCCCAGGGGGGTCCAAAACTAGAGGACATAGGTTTAAGGTGAGGGGGGAAAGATTAAAAGGGAACATGCTTTTTAAGGATGATATCAGGGCGGTAGTGAGAGATGATATCGGTTCTACTGAACAAAACATTGAATCCATTTGGGTGGAAATTAGGAATAGCAGGGAGAAGAAGTCACTGATAGGTGTGGTCTATAGGCCACCAAATAATGACATCGTGGTGGGGCGGGCAATAAACATAGCAATAAACATAGAAATAGCTATTGCATGTAAAAATGGTACAGCAATTATCATGGGGGATTTTAATCTACCTATCGATTGGTCAAACCAGGTTGGTCATGGCAGCCTTGGGGATGGGTTCATAGAATGCATTCGCGATAATTTCCTTGAACAATATGTAATGGAACCTACGAGGGAGCAAGCTATCCTAGATCTAGTCCTGTGTAATGAGACAGGAATAATTAATGATCTCACAGTTAGGGATCCTCTCGGAAGGAACGATCACAGTATGGTCGAATTTAAAATACAGATGGAGCGTGAGAAGATTAAATCCAGTAGCAGTGTCCTGTGCTTAAACAATGGAGACTATGATGGGATGAGGGAGGAGTTAGCTCAGGTAGAATGGGAGCAAAAACTTTACGGTGGTTCAATTGAGGAACAGTGGAGGACTTTCAAAATGATTTTTCACAGTGCTCAGCAGAAGCATATTCCAGTGATAAGGAAGAACTGTAGGAAAAGAGATAGTCAGTCATGGATGTCGAAGGAAATAAAGGAAAGTATCAGATTGAAAAAAAACACATACAAAAAAAGTAAAGAGTAGTGGGAAACTAGTAGACTGGGAAATCTTTAAAGGCCAACAGAAAGCCACAAAAAAAGTTATAAAGAAAAGTAAGATAGATTATGAGAGTAAACTACCTCAGAATATAAAAACAGGCAGCAAAAGTTTCTATAAATATGTAAATCATAAAAGAGTGGCAAAGGTAAACATTGGTCCTTTAGAGGATGAGAAGGCCAATTTAATAACTGGGAATGAGGAAATAGCTGAGGCATTAAACAGTTATTTTGTGTTGGACTTCACAGTGGAAGACATAAATAAGATACCGAAAACTAATGGCAAGAAGGTTATAGCAGGTGAGGACCTAGAAACTATCATTATCACTAAGGAGGCAGTGCTGGGAAAGCTAATGGGGCTAAAGGTAGACAAGTCTCCTGGCCCTGATGAAATGCATCCCAGGGTACTACAAGAGGTGATGGTGGAAATAGCAAATGCACCAGTAATTATTTACCAAAATTCACTGGACTCTGGGGTGGTTCCCGCAGATTGGAAAACAGCCAATGTGATGCCACTGTTTAAAAAAGGATATAGACAAAAGCAGATAACTTTAGGCCAATTAGCTTAACTTCAGAAGTGGGGAAAATGCTTGAATCTATCATTAAGGAAGAAATAACAAGACATCTGGATATAAATTGTTCCATTGGGAACACCCAGCATGGGTTCATGAAGGGTAGGTCATGTTTAACTAATTTGGTGGAATTCTTTGAGGACATTACTTGCATGGTGGACAATGGGGAACCTGTGGATGTGGTGTATCTGGATTTCCAGAAGGCATTTGACATGGTGCCACACCAAAGGCTGCTACACAAGATAAAGTTGCACGGTATTACAGGTAATGTATTGGCATGGATAGAGGATTGGTTGACTAGTGGAAAACAAAGACTAGGGGTAAATGGGTGTTTTTCTGATTGGTGGTCAGTGGCTAGTGGTGTGCCTCAGGGTTCAATGTTGGGACTGCAACTGTTTACAATTTACATAGATGATTTGGAGTTGGGGTATAAGTGTGGTGTGTCAAAATTTGCAGATGACACTAAGATGAGTGGTAGAGCAAAGCATGCAGAAGACACTGAAAGTCTGCAGAGGGATATAGATAGTCTAAGTGAGTAGGCAAAGGTCTGGCAGATGGAGTACAATGTTGATAAGTGTGAGGTCATCCATTTTGGTAGGAATAACAGCAAAATGAACTATGTTTTAAATGGTAAAAAATTGCAGCATGCTGCTGTGCAGAGGGACTTAGGTGTCCTTGTGCATGAATCGCTAAAAGTAGGATTGCAGGTGCAGCAGGTAATTAAAAAGGCAAATGGAATTTTGTCTGCCATTGCTAGAGGGATGGAGTTTAAAAACAGGGAGGCTATGCTGCAGCTGTATAGGGTCCTGGTGAGGCCACACCTGGAGTACTGTGTGCAGTTTTGGTCTCCTTACTTGAGAAGGGATATACTAGCACTGGAGGGGATGCAGAGGAGCTTCACTCAGTTGATTCCAGAGTTGAGACGGTTGGATTATGAGGAGAGACTGAGTAGGCTGGGATTATACTCATTAGAATTCAGAAGAATGAGGGGAGATCTTATAGAAACATATAAGATTATGAAGGGAATAGATAAGGTGGAGGCAGGGAGGTTGTTTCCACTAGCAGGTGAAACTAGGACTAGAGGGCATCGCCTCAAAATAAAGGGAAGCAGATGTAGGACTGAGGTCAGGAGGAACTTCTTCACCCAAAGGGTTGTGAATCTGTGGAATTCCCTGCCCAGGGTGAAGTGGTTGAAGCTACCTCGCTGAATGTGTTTAAGGCAAGGCTAGATACATTTTTGAACAGTAAAGAAATTAAGGGTTATGGTGAGCAGGCGGGTAAGTGGAGCTGAGTCTCAAAAAGATCAGCCATGATCTTATTAAATGGCAGAGCAGGCTCGAGGGGCCGGCAGGCTCGAGGGGCCGGATGGCCTACTCCTGCTCCTAGTTCTTATGTTCCTATGTTCTTATGTTCTTACGTAATGAACCAAGGGGCAGCGTTTTCACCCAGAACGCAGTGCATATATGGAATGAGCTGCCAGACAAAGTGATAGAGGTGGGTACAATTACATCATTTAAAAGGCATTTGGATGGGTACATGGATAGGAAAGGTTTAGAGGGATATGGGTCAAATGCAGGAAAATAAAACTAGTTCAGTTTAGCAAACCTGGTCAGCATGGACGAGTTGGGCCAAAGAGTCTGTTTCTGAGTTGTATACCTCTATGACTCTATGATGTAACTAATCACATGACTCTGACATCAGTAAGAGAGAAGACACCAGTCTACAACAGCATGAAAGGAGAAAGGTCATAGACACTATAGCAGAGATTTAGTAGGAACTGCCTATGTTGGAGTCTGAGATAACAAGGTGTAGAGCTGGATGAATACAGCAGGCCAAGCTGGTCTAGACCCGAAAAGTCAGCTTTCCTGCTCCTCTGAAAGTCAGCTTTCCTGCTCCTCTGATGCTGCCTGGCCTGCTGTGTTCATCCAGCTCTACACCTTGCTATAGCAGAGAGTTGTATTTGATAACTTACAATGAACAGATAGAAAAAAAATGTGTTTAACATATGGAGTTGAAGAACCTGATTCAGAAATGATGAAAAAATAGGCTCAAGGGCAATGTATACTCAGACAACCATAGCCCAAGGTAATCCAGACCGGTATCTCAACATGCAGGGACCAGTATTAGCTTAAAGCATAAAGTCAAGCATCCTCCTCCGTTGTTCTCTCTCCTTTTATGTGCCATCTTAATCTTACACAGTGTAGAAACGGGTTGATGTGTGCCGCAGGCAATGGCTTTCAATATTGATGAAGTAGTTTAGCATAGCACGAATGTTGGCAGGATCAAATAACAAGTGAAGCCATGATGGGTTAATAATTGTGATAAAATCTACAGGTACCGAGCATGGTAAGTGCAAGCAGTAAGAATGTATAGAATAGTGAAGTGTTCCCTATTCATTTGGGAAGAATGGCAGCTAGTTAGGAAGGGAGCAATTAATTGGTCCCCTATTCTGGCCTCAGCTCTAACAGCTGAGTGTGAGAACTGTGAAGTAACGGCTTTTCTTGACATTTCTTAGCAAATTATTACATGTTTTTCCTCTGTTATATTAAGACAAGATTCTGTGCACTGTAAATAGTTTCTTACTGATTTACTTGCCTTGCACTTTGTACTTAAATACAAAGCCTCGTTTCCAGATAATTTTGCTCAATTAATTTTTGAGGACCTTGCCACCTTACTTTACTTATCCACTCATGGGTGACTCATTCCCTGCTCTCTGTTCAGCCCTTTAACATATTCAAGTACATAAAACAAATGGGCAGCACAGCGGCTCAGTGGTTAGCACTGCTACCTCACAGCGCCAGGGATTCTGATTTGCAACAGAATACACCCAGAATCACAACGTGAATTTATTAGAGGCAGCACCCATCAGCTTTAAGAGAACCATTTGTACCATTTGATATTCAAACTAAGTGGCAGTAGGATTAGAGGGGATATCAGTGGTAATAATGTTTGGTAAAAGGAAGAAGCATGTATTAAAAAATTGGTTAGAGACCCACCTTATAGACATGCCTCTGCCATTGCAGTGAAGCGAGCAGCTCACTTTGCTTTCAACTGTACTCCTAATTCTAAAGCATGTGAAACTCTCATGACAGCCAAGGAAGTTGTGCAGAAGACACCAAGATGCTTTGCTAATAACTTTGGATGCAAAGAAATATGCAAAGAAGTGCAAATTGCTTGTTACATTGGCAATTTTCATGACAGACGATAGTCTAAAAAAATACAGTCCTACCACCAGCAAAGTTGTCCTTTGAAATCAGCAGATGTCAAGTACTCCCTTCAAACCAATAGTCTACTCGCTAGAGCAATACTCACATGGGACACATCTCTGTCTGCCTGTGCTTGATGATCTTCTCTAGCTAGCTGTCCCCATACCAGCATGATGCAGAATTCTCATCACTTGAGCTTGAAAAGGCCATTGACTCCAGAGCAGGGAAGTACCTGGGAAAGACCCAGCTGCTGCTGTAACTCAGAAATCTTCTCCATTGCTGCTGGACAGTGAGCGCTGTCACACAGGATATGTTTGACGCAAACATTTTGCAAGAACAAAGGCCACCAAAGGGAGTTCAACACGAATCATTCTAACAAAGATTAGCAAGAGAATACACCTAGAGTCACAATTTGTCTTTAGAACAGGCAGCCCCCATCAGCTTCAAGAGAACCTATTTCTATTGTTCTATATTCAAGCTAAGTGGCAGTAAGGTTAGAGGGGGTATCAGGAAAAACTTTTCTATGCCGAGGGTGGTGGGTGTCTGGAATTCGCTGCCTGAGTTGGCGGTGGAGGCAGAGACCATAAACTCTTTTAAAAAGTACCTGGATCTGCATCTTAAGTGCTCTGAGCTGCAGGAATATAGGCTGTTTGCAGGAATATGGGATTAGAAAGGGCATTTGGATGTCTTTGAGTCAGCAAGGATAAGATGGGCTGAATGGCTTCCTTCTGCGCTGTATCATTTCTATGGTTTTACGTAGCCAACAATAAACAACTCTACCTTGATTTTGCAGATCTCAGAAAATAATTTGATACCACCACGTTCTCTCAGCAGAGAGAAAGCTGGTCTCCCAACCTCTCTCACAGATGCAAGACATCAATCAGACTTTTCCTGTGCCTCTCAGCTTAAGAACTATCTTCCTATAAGATGCTGGAGGTGCAATCTGAAAATAAGAGCAACTGAGACAGGGTGAAAGACAGTCAACAGCAAGCTGAAGTGATTGATACGAGGTCAGCCAGGTGGACTCCATAGAATATGAGTTCCCTGATTGGGGCTGTTAACCTGGTCCAATTAGGGAGGCTTGCCTGATAGATAAGAATACGAGTGTCAGAGGCTCTGTTCAATCTGAGAGCTGGCTCTGAGCAAGCTGAATCAGCATCAAGGATTCTCCATGTGTAAAGGGTGACTTGGTGACAGGATACCAGCCTCTGTGGAGTTATTTCACAGCCAATATGATTTAAGGATTAAAAAAAAAGACATAGGAAGACTTTAGAGGATGGATGATTAGAATGGATGGGTTTAATGTTTAATCAGGTAGAGAATGTAAAATAAGAGTGTCAAGGAGTGATTGGATTGACAGAGGTATCGAAAAGAGGCATAAAGGAAAAGTTCAAAATAAAAATTGGATTCTTTTAAAATTTCTAACAATCTGAAGAAATGAAATCCTGGTCGCTAATTATTCATTTTCTGAACAAGAGAGCTTGATTGGCAGGCATTTACAAATATAGCAACATTAAAAAGGTACTTATGCTATTAATTACGAGATTAACTTTGTGTTGAGTTTAATGGGCAATTAATGGGCAATTGCAAGTTCAGGAAAATCATGGGGGATTTAAGAGTGACCTGTCATTTCCACAATGCTAACAGAATGCCACAAATTGTTCATCAACTTCTAGCAATTCACAATTTACAGGTATTTCTCCCTCACATTTGTGAGTGATTTGCTCATTATTAATAGTGTTTATCATTCACATGGCAGTATTTATTTCAGCCCATAATGTTTGGTGGCTGCAGAGATTTATTTTTAATGGGTTTACATGCTTTGCCACTGCTCAAAGTGATGAGGGGTCTCACATCTTCAGTACTGAAAAATAAAATAGGGCAATGTTCCAAAATAAATACGCCAGTGTCCCATTTCACCCCTACACTGTGGAAACAAGCCATTTGGCCCAACAAGTCCACACTGACTTTCCAAACAGCATCCCAGACTCACCCTTCTATCCTGTGTCCCTGTATTTCCCATGGCTAATCCACCTAACCTACACAACCCTGGACACCGCGGGCAATTTAGCGTGGCCAATCCACCTAGCCTGCACATATTTGGACTGTGGGAGGAAACCAGAGCACCTGGAGGAAACCCACGCAGACACTGGGAGAACGTGCAAACTCCACACAGACAGTTGCCCAAGGGATATAGGCCAAATGCAAAAAAGCTCCTGCCCAACATCTCCAATCTCTTCACCAATCTGTTGTTGGTAACAAGGCAGAGCCCATGTTCCTAACGCTCATCTGTGCTTTTGCCATGCTATTTGGAGGTATAAGTGCCTCATAAGTTGATCCAGTATCAGCCAATCTAGGCTTATGTAGAGCAGCAATGTCAATGTTGAACTTGTGTAGCTCTCTGATCAATTTTTTTTATTGATTCATGGGATGAGGGCATCACTGACTACGCAGCATTTATTGCCCATCCCTAATTGCCCAGAGGTCAGTTAACATTCAACCACATTGCTGTGGGTCTGGAGTTACATGTAGGCCAGACCAGGTAAGGATGGCAGTTTGCTTCCCTAAAGGACATTAGTGAACCAGATGGGTTTTCTCCAACAATCAACAATGGATTCACGGTCATCATTGGAATCTTAATTCCAGATTTTTATTATTGAGTTCAAATTCCACCATCTACCATGGCAAGATTTGAAACTGGGTCCCCAGAACATTATCTGGGCCTCTGGATTAACTGTCCAGTGCTCATACCACAAGGCCACCACCACGACCACCCATCCACCCCCGCCAACACCTCCCCCCCTCCCATTTAATGCTATTAACTCTACAATGTCTTTTGATTGCAAGTTCTCATGCATGTCGGGACACTGTCCTGTTGTTCCAATTTCCAATGGGGAGCAGTTTTCATTTTTGTTTCAGGAGTGTCCATCTGCCATCAAGTTAATATTCCTAACCTTCACACAGGTACAGTAAATGTTAATAGGTGTGTACATTATTGGTTCAGAGCATGAGATGGATGGTTACTGACCAAAAGAATGCGATGATTCTTCCCAACATTGGCAACATCTCCCAATTCTTTCCCTTATGCCAATCAAGTTGTGTTTATAACTAGCAAATGCTACCTCGCATGTTAGTTCCCTCACTGGTAGGAGTAAGAAAGAAGTGTCAAGTATTAAAGAGATTAACTGACAGTCTGAAATCAAAGTTCTGTTGCCAGGTTTCTAAGCAGTGGCAATGTGAAGTGTGTCTGATATGCTGAGTACTACACAACTCCACATTTAATCTACAGACAGGACCACCACCTTCATCTCCATACATTTTCCCTCTCCTTCCCAACCAACCATACCCACCACTCCACCTCTTCATTCCTCCCCCCATAGGATTCCTCAGGATATCACAGAAAAACAACAGTCGACATTAAACTCTGAACCTCTTTTACAAATTCAAACAACAATTGAGGCAGTTCATCATTTTATCCTTTGACAAAGGTTATAATGTATACATGCTGAACTTATTGAAAACAATCAATCTGTCAGACATTTGCAAATGCATTCTGACTGAATAATTGAAGAACAGTAGCAAAAACAATTTTAATAGTAACAATTTTACTGCTTCTTTCGCCGCAGTAGAACCATACTCACTGAATACAATTCAACTTTGCTCAAAATAACCAGTACATGTTTCCCACACTCTAACCATTGTAGCCATGCTTCTGCCCATATATAACAAAATCTTTACAATGTTCTGCCAAAGGATATTTGCCAGAAGATTAATGGAGCCAAGAAAATCCAGGTATTTTGTAAACGCCACAAACAAACTTGTCCTTAATTCTGAACAACTGAAGACCTCTCAGTCACCATCATACTGGGAACAAAATCTGCCTTGTCTTACAGGAGACCAGGACTTATTTCCCTAATTTATAGTGCTTTATTATCTTCCAACAGGTTGGACTCAGATTTTGAGACGTTTATGACACATGGCAGCATTTTGACAATTATCTATGACAGAGGAGTCATGGAGAGCCAATAGGACTGGAAATTGAATATGGGGTGTGTTCTTTGGGGTGTGGGAGTGCACTGGAGCAGAAGAAATTGTGAGGTGAGATTTGTCACTGCAGTATATTGAAAATTGCATTGTGTATTTTCTTCGCTTATGGCTAATATACCCATATACAAGCACGTTGAGTCTAGAAGGAAAATAAAGGGATTCATGATTTAATAGTGCATGCAATATTATGATTCTGAATGATTCTTATTGTTTCTTCCCAAGAACTTTACAGTCACCATCACACACCCTGTCCACATTAATAGTGCAGTGTGAGAACAGGGGAGACAATTAACTCTGAGGCAAGAACTTAGATCTGGATCAGTCAGCCTCCTCTCCCCATTAATCTCGCGTACTGATCCACTCTCATCCCCATCCCATTGTTGGGTCTTCACTCTCCTTTCCCCTCCTCATGCTCTTTTTCCTTCACACCCTCCCTGGAGTGATTACTTTCTCCCCACACATGGCAGGGGAGAGTTTACCTTTCTGTTACTGCTCACTTCTCTGTGCCCCTCCCCCTCACACTCCAGGTGCTTGAACTCCTCTTCCACTAGCCCCAGCTTAAGGTGCTTACCTTCCTCTTCAACTCTTCCCCTGGGGAGACCCAAGGGTATTCATCCTCCTCTATCCTTTTCTGTGCAACCCAACACCAGGTAGCTTGCATTCCTCCTTCCTAGATCCAACTTTGGCTTACCCTTTTGATTTGTGTGAAACATATCTGAAGTAAAACTTCAGTTTTGCATGTCCATTCATGTGTCAACTACTAGTAGGAAAAGTTGAGTGGATGTTTACCAGGTGGTGTTTCTTTCTAGTCTAACCAACAGATACACTCATTGCCCTTCTTCTCAATTCTCTATCCACGTTTAGTGACACATGAGACAGATGAAGCAGATGCTTACACCTGATTCAGTAGCTGGTTTTTCATGCGACTGTTTGCTAGTCTGACACCAGATGCTATGGCTTGAAGTGCAGCACTCTGCAACAAAATAGCTAACTTGGAGTTAGATTTTATAGCCCGCAGTGGACATATTCAAAGAATTTTCAGCCCCGTTTGTAGTTCATACAAATACACAAATTGGAAGCACATGTAGGCCATTCAATCCCTCAAGCCTGCTCTGCCATACACTAAGATCATGGTTCATTTCTTTGTGGCCTCAACTCTACATTTCTGTCTATCTCTGACATCGTTTGGCTTCCCTTCTTCATCAAAAATATATCTACATTCACCTTAATAATCATCAATGAATTTGCCTCTACTGCTTTAGAGTCTCAAAGAATCTCAGCCCTCTAAGAGAAACATTCATTTCTTTCTCTTAAATGGAATACGTTTTTATTTTTATCCCTCCCACAAGGGGAAACATCCTTTCAGCATCCACCTTGTCAATTCCCACCAGGACCTTATGTTTCAATATGCTTTGGAGGACCTTAGAATCCTTACAGTGTGTAATCAGGCCATTTGGCCCATAAAGTCCATACCACACCTCTGAAGAGCATCCCACCCAAACCCACATCCCTACCCTACCCTCATAACCTTGCATTTCCCATTGCTAATCCACTGAGATTACACATCACTGGATACTATGGGCAATTTAGCATGGCCAATCCACATGACCTGAACCCACACAGACAGAGGGAGAATGTGCAAACTCCACACAGACAGTCGCCCAAGGGTGGGATCGAACCTGGGTCCCTGGTGTTGCTAGGTAGCAGTGTTAACTACTGAGCCACCATGCCGCCCATTACATAAAAGCCCTGTTTGACTACATTATGAAGACACTTTCTGTGGCGAATAAGTCTGGGGATTGGGCACAAACCTAGATCCCAGAGGCAGAGATACTGCCCATTGAGCCACAAGGTTTCCCCATCCATTGCACTGGAGATTATGAATTACTCACATTCACTTTGGCTGTTTCTTTCTCTTTTGTCCCTTTTTCTTCCAGTTTACAACAACCCTCTTCTGGCCCTTCAACTTGTTTCCACCTAGTTTCCTTCACCTTCTGCCTCTAATTGTGTTAACTCAGTTAACCTCAACAGTGAAAAGGCAAAATGAATTTCACTGCAAAGCATTGAAATTCAACTTATCAAATCCACTGAGGATTTCATAAAGGAGAGAAAGTCTCTTGTGTAGTGATATTAATAGTCCATTTATTTCACAGTTTGCTTCTGATGCCTTGTCTGAAGACTGTAGTGTCCAGTTTTTTTATAATTAGCTAAAATACTTTGCTGCAGCTGACATCTATAACCCCTCGCAGATACAAAGGAATTTGCCAGTACTAAACAAAACTCAGTGAAACAGCAACTTGAGAATAACTGTGCACTTTCAGCTCTTTTGATGTTTATCCTGCTTTTATAAAACAAGATGGGGAGGACATGGATTTTGCTCTGGTCTTCACACCCCACCCTCACTCCCCCAACGTCCAACCCCCACCCCCCAAACCCCACCTCAACTAAATATCAATGGAGCATACACAGAGGAAGAATAGCTGTCTAAACAATATAATGAGAATTCATATGTTAGTGATATGATAATGCAGAAAATATAACAGCATCAGCAGTCACATGCTGTTGAGGCTCTGGAAAGAGAAGGTGGAATAATGATGAGACAGCTGTAATATAAACAGCCATACTCTCTTTACTAGTATGTAAATAAAAGTGTTTATTGGTACTCCAGACAGTTAGATAATAGTCACTCTTGGAGAAGGCAGATTAGGAGATGCAGCATGTACAGTGAAAGATGGCAGCCTCCCAGCAATGCAGAAGTGACCCAAGACACCCAAATATCATGTTACAATGAACTCATGAGAACAGATCAATTAAAGGTTGCATCCGTGGATTTTGTCTGCCATAACGGGGGAGGTGATGGACTGATGGTATTGTCACTGGACTGTAAATCCAGAGACCCAGGTAATGTTCTGGGGACCTGGGTTTGAATCCCACCACTGCAGATGGTAGGATTTGAATTCAATAAAAATCTGGAATTAGGAGTCTCTTGATGACCATGAGACCATTGCAAATTGTTGGGAGGAAAATCCCATCTGGTTCACTAATGTCCTTTAGGGAAGGAAACTGCCATCCTTACCTGATCTGGCCTACATGTGACTCCAGACTCACAACAATGTGGGTGGCTCTTAATGCCCTCTTGGACATTTAGGGATTGGCAATAAATGCTGGCCTAGACAACTCATGAATGAATTTTTTTAAAATATCTGGGTGTCGGTGTTCATTCCTGCCATTCATTTGGGGCTTGGTAAGTGTTTTAGGGTCTTGCTGAACACAAGTGTGCAGGCCCTGTTGAAGTGGGGAGTCTATTAAGTGGGCACCAGCCATTCTAGGGAAGTTTACTATCCTGGGGTACTTGACATAGGCTTCTCCTACTACCAGGCAAATTCCAGTGGATGCAACCTCTGAGTGCAGATAAATGATGGACAGAGGTCCCACTCCCACCTCCAACACCAACCTGTGGTAACGCAGTGGCATGGAATTATAAACTCCAGTCCATTGTCACAATCTGGTTTTCTAATTTAAATGGACCGTAGGCTTCTGTTACCTGGCAACCTTTCGTATGTTGCCCCAACACCCTGATGTCCAAATAATTGCAGTGTTTATGCAGGCAAACCTACATCTCCAGTAAATATAGCTCAATAATAGCCACTAAATAGCTTTCACTGTTTTGGTAAAAGATTAGGGAGATCCATCAACAACTGAAGCAATTCAAAATTATATTTATCTCACGTAAACAAGTCTAGTTATTAAGCCAACTCCATTATGTGCCAAACACAAAAGGGAGAGGCTACAACAGGAAAGCTCCAGGCTTTAGTTAAATCATCAAAAACTCAAGCTACAGCCTCTCTATTGACAACATGGATTCGTGATAGCTCCAAGGGTTTTTATAAGTTTTCCCAAACCTGCAGCATTATCCCATCTGTGACATTTTACCTCTCTTTCTCTCTTTGTTTCACTTTCAATCCCTTTTGATCAAACATGCAACAGGGTAAAGATATCCAAATCAGTATTATCGGGCAATCTAATCTTTTAATCCCAAAGACTTATCAAGCAACTCTGTGATATAGTCACATTCACAAACTACATACCTTCCAGCCAGTATTTTAGATTCTTCCATCATCAGTCTTAAGTATGCTTTGTGCCTCCCACAGGCCTAGATGAGGTAGTGGCACCCTAATATAAAGCCAGATGCAAATTCTGCTGGGAACTCTCAACGTTGAATCCAGATCTCATGAAGTCACCAAGCATCAGATCTGATGTGGGAAGGGAATCCTCCTGCTGATTAACACCTACTGCTTGCAATAGGTGGTGAAGGAACTAATAAGGGGGAAAAATATACTTGACCAATTCTCACTAATTCGTCAGTCATATCTACGCTTCTATACGAAAACAAAACTGCATTAAAAACTGTTCAGAGAAGGTTCACCCCACTCATTCCTGGGATGAGGGATGCATCCAGTGAACAAAACTTTGTCAGGTTAGACCTCTGTCTGTTGGAACTTAGAAGAATGATGATCTTATTAAGATGTATTAGATGTTGAGGGATTTTGATAAGGTGAATGTAGAGATATTAACCTAAAATTTGTAGGGGGGGGAGGTTTAGTCAAAATAAAGGTAAATGAAATTAAGTTAGAATGAAATGAGAAGGGGAAAACGTATGAAACTTGGTGATGTTCTCACAATGAGAAAGTGTTCATATTAGCCTGAAAAAAATTGCATCAAGCCTCAAACTCAAGCAATAATGAACTGAATTGTTGCAATAACTCTAGGAAAGTTGAAGGTTTGTTTAAGGCGAATCAGATATAATAAGTGTGTGGAATATTTATCAGCTAAATTTGTAATTGTCATGGAATTGTGCTGTATAAATATCATACAGTTGATTGGATCACGTATAAATTAACAGCAAGTACAAGTTTAAGTTTTACATTGAAGCTAATTAAGGGCAACACATAAGCATTGTTCCAAGAAATATAAACAAGTCTTAATGAGTTAATTAATCAAACTAACACGGAAAAAATGACAAATCATGATGTTTGCCAATTTTCAAACTGAACATTTTTGGGACAGTATCATTAGTACAAAATGCATAGCTCCTTTGTATAGAAAGCATATAAAGCACTTTACCAGCAGGATGTTTGGCTAGCTCCCAGGAGATCAACTGGTGAACAATGGGAAGTTGAGACAGGATCGGCTGATCACTGTCCTGGTCTGACCTTTGACAAGTCCGTGTAAAAGGGTCTTGTGATTGTAAGTATTGTATGGTTAAGATTTTTGCAGTAGTTTTTGTGGTGTGCTTTGCTTTAAGAAAGAATGTTGGGTATATACCGTTGTTAGAACTACCTTGTGTTATAGATATCTAGAGTAAGCCGACAGACCAGGGAAAGTGTGAATCAAAGTCTATGCACGTTGGGAAGATATTTGCTGTTGAGGCAGAGATGAGAACTCAGGATTATAGTTTAAGAATAAATGCTTTCCTTTTAAGAGTGAGATGAGATTTTTATTCTCAGTGGGTGGTTAGCATGTCAAATTGACTTTCCCTGGAAGCAGTGAAAGCTGGGTCATTGAAATTATTCAGGCAAAATTAGATAGATTTTTGATTGATAGGGGAGTCAGGAATTATAGGATACAGACAGGAAAGTGGTGATTAGACTACAACTATATCAGACATAATCTTTTTTTATATTGAATCTTACAGTGTGGAAACAGGCCCTTCAGCCCAACAAGTCCACACTGACCTTCAGAGCAACCCACCCAGACCCACCCCCCCCATGACCCACCTAATCTACACATCTCTGAACACTACAGGCAATTTAGCATGGCCAATCCACCCAACCAGGGCATCTTTGGACTGTGGGAGGAAACTGGAGCACCTGGAGGAAACCCATGGAGACAATGTGCAAACTTCACAGAGGCAGTTACCCAAGGGTGGAATTGAACCTGGGTCCCTTGTGCTGTGAGGCAGCAGTGCTAACCACTGAGCCACTGAGCCACCCCATCTTATTGAACAGTGGAGCAAGCTGGAAGGCTAAATGATCTACTCCTGCTCCTGGTTCCTATGTTCTATTGTGCTGTTCTACTCACAGCTCCTCAGACAGTGTAGCAATCTTCACCAGCAAACAAAAAAGAAATTGGACAACTTTCAGCTGATAAATGACAAGTTACATTCATGCTACACAACTGCCAGGTGATCATCTCCAACAAGAAAAAGTCTAACTACCTCCCCTTGGCTTTTAAAAAGATTACCACTGCTGAATCCCCCAGCGACACATCTCGGGGGTTACCTATTGATCAGAAACTTAACAGGAAAAGCCTCTTGAATATTATGGCTACAAGAGCAGATCAGAGGCTCTGTGATAAGTGATGAGAAATTCACTACGACCTGCAAGGCAACTGTCAGGAGTGTGATGGAATACAGTCTAATTGTTTCTCCATTTAGTGTGGTTCCAATAATACTCAAGAAGTTTGAAATTATAAGATCAAAGGAGAGTTTGGGGTGATGGGAAAGGTGGAGAGTGGGGTATCAGCAACAAGAGCATGTCTCTTCGCAGACCACAACCTCCTTCTTGATACCACGTTGCTCCATCAGATCACTGAATGTATTTGAATGTGGGTGCCCCTACAATACCACAAGAAACCCCACAGGAATTTGCACATCATGCTCCTTGGATTGTAACTGTCCACTCATTGTTGAGTTAATATTAGTGATAATGAGATCAGGTCCTGAAGAGGGCATTACTTGCTGATCAATGTTTTTGGAGCATGCCTCTCCATTGGAATTGGACGTGAATTGTTCAAATTTTTGAATTTCAACATTCAAGCCTTTAATATGAAACCAGAAATTTAGCCATAGAGTCATAGAGCTGTACAGCATGGAAACAGACCCTTCGGCCCAACTCGCCCTTGCAGACCAGATATCCTAAATTAATCTAGTCACATGTGCCAGCATTTGGCCCATATCCCTCTAAATCTTTCCCATTCATATCAGGATAAAGTTGTCATAAAAAGTTTTGAAAAACTGCTGATATGTTTGATGGCAAGCTACACACTATCAAAGCTAAGAAATAGTTTGTAAGAACTTGCAGCACTGATGATGAAGAATATCACCATCAAAACAACAATGAGCTGGACTACTGCCAGATCAATGTGAGGCCTGTTCCTATGTTAATTCTGTCATAATGACAGTCTCCTGTTGCTAAACTAATGATACTTTAAATCCGTCTACTTTGAATTTTCTATTACTATTACACAGGAGATGCATAGGCAGATTTGAATGAATTATTAAAATGCTAATGTTGTACTTTAACTGTTCTCAAAGTCTGTATGTGGAAATCTATTGAAATAATGCTGATAAGTTCACTAAACTTCATCAAAGTAGGTTAGATTAAGACTTTAATATCTGATTTTCAGATATAATTACATTCAAAAACATATACATTGCTGCAATTTGTTTTTGTGCCCCAGTTTAAAATTACAACATTATGATATGACAACATAGCACAGCATATTGTATTCCCAATGCTCTGAGCCATGCAATGATATGACATGGTTTCCATGCTCTATTTCTTACGTCTCTTATGTTGTAATAGAGAATGGAGGCTGACCACTTTCATATAAGGACAGAAGGGCAATTACTATGCAGTCAGGCCAAACCAGTTGTTCAGCATCTCAACATGATCTGCTGAAAGCTAACAGTTCACAAACATCGCAAGGGACTGGGATTACCACAGTACCCTCCCGATCATTATGGTACCAGCCATGAAAGATGAAAGGAAATCAACTAGAGACTCAATAAATTGTCATTTACATGATTTCATTAGGGCTCCCACAAATCTCAAGATTAAGTTACTGCTGGAGATCAAGATAATCCCTGCAGAAATTCCAAGCAATAGTGTGAAATGCCGGGTGAAGGGAATTAAGAATGAGGAAGGAAATATCTTTAGGAACATGTCAGAAATCTTTCCCCAGAAGTGTAAATGAAACTCAAACAGATGTCATGATTCTGCACTAGTTCTAGAAAAAAGCTTTATACAATACATCATTCCACATTTAGAAGAGGTGGACAATTCTTCTGAGGAAGCATAATCTAATGTTTTATAACTCCCAGTGTCGACCCTCTGGGTTAGAACCCATACTGGAAGGGTCTGTCTGTGCTGAAACAGCCAGCACCAGTGAGAAACAGTAGGTCCTTGTGGTGGGGATAGCCCAGAAGAGGACTTACCAGAGGGAGTGGTCTTCTCCCACCTCTGTTGAACAGGGCAGAGATGACAATTTCAGGGGTCCACCAATGAGAAGGAAACTTCATACAATCAGATATGCCAGGTATTGGATGGGTTATTTAGCAGTTTCACCATTATGGCTGAAAGTATGGGGGGGCACCCCTTTTGAGCCTAGGTAGTGTCATCTTGTACGGTATCACTTTGAAAAGCGTTACCAGAATGTTGCAGCTGGAACCTCACACAGAAGTTAGTATTCACAGGGTTTCCAGCTTACAGATTCTCTAGGTGCTCAGTTTCTTTGTATTGAGGCCATTGTAATTTTCTTCTCCACTATGATCTTAATTAAAAGTTTCTTTGTCGTGAACCCATTGTAATTTTCTTCTCCAGCATGATCTTAATTAAAGAAGCAATCCTAACCAATCTTTTAAAGAATTACAATAATTTTGACATCCACTTAGAAATTGTTACTTTTGTGATAAACTATTACCTTATCTATACTGGCTACAGAAACACACTAGGCACGGGTGATAAATGCTGGCCAGCCAGTGATACCCACATCCCACCAGTAAATAAAATTGGTTGCTATGCAGATTCTTGCCTGGAATTTTTGAGTGCCCTTTCAAGTTTCATCGTGTCTGTTAGTTTGTCCATCCAACTTTACTCAGTTTTACTTCAAAGCATCCAATGGGAGCTGGGGGAAGTTTCTAAAGTGGGAGATAGATATGGGAACTTTCCTCAGCTGAGTATGTCCCTTGACCACTTTTACCCCATTTGCTATGCCTCCACTCTCATTCATGAGACTTCTCTCACAATAATGATAGACACCCCTTTGCTCACATTCTCTAATGCACAGCTTCCAGACTAGCACCCTCTTTATACTGCAGATCAGCTTCCAGGATTTCTGCCATATATAACAGGCAATCTTGCCACACATAATTTTGTCTCTCCCGCTTTGTTTCAGAGGAATTATTCTCTCTGGGGGAACCTTATTTCAAAAACTTAAAATAAGTTTGTGCACAGTTCAGGCTGCTGTTAAAGATTCCCCACAAGATTTGGCTGTGACTCAGCTATTTTTGCCATGGTTAACACTGCTATACATCCATGAAATGGGCAGAATACTTTGGGACCTAATAATCTTTTAATTCTTTTGGAAACTTTGTAGTTCCCCATCTCAACTCTAGCTTCAGGAACTTCAGACCAAAATTATGTCTCCTCTCTTTGTGTTCGTTTCTTTTCTGTTCCACTCCAATTCATTTGTGTGTGTGTGTGTGTGTGTGTGTGTGTGTGTGTGTGTGTTTGCATATTAGATTTGCATTTTCACTGTTTTTTTGAGCCGATTTTCACACTCGCCTGTTCTTTAATGTTATTTCATTGCCACATGGAAGTAAGCTTTGAAGATCATCTACCAGGTTTCTTCCACAACCTTTTCCATGCAAACAATTTTCAGGCCATTAAACACATTAACTGCCTGTCAGTGACAAGAATCATTGTTACTTCTTTATTACTTTTGCCTGGTTTCTCTTGCATCCTCCTTTTTTTTCAATGCAGTCCTATTAAAGAGTTTGCTTATCTTTCAGTTTCCAGTTCTGCAAAAAACCCAAACCATTAATCTATGTTTTCCCTTCACATCCTAGTCAATTGTTGTGTACTTCTGCCAATTTCTGTTTTACTCATGAGGTATTCTCACATATTCTGTACTGCGTAACCACTAGCATGTCTTATTTTTGATGGCCCTTTGGGAAGATTTTCATGAGATGTCGAAAGTAGTTCGAATCATAACAGGAAAGAATTCTATGCGGTACTTTCCATTGACTGTAACTTGAGATTGAAAGTTGCTTTTGGGTCTGCATTTTCCTTTTAGCAGAGACTATTGACAGAATAGTGTGTCTACCCACAATTCCATTTTCTTGGGCTAAGGCACATGCTGCACAGACAGTAGGTTTCTACAGAGATAGTAGGAACTGCAGATGCTGGAGAATCTGAGACAACAAGGTGCAGAGCTGGA
>NC_063336.1:107617248-107622970 GCF_021869965.1 Rhincodon typus
ACGCCAGCCTTCCTGCTCCTCTGATGCTGCTTGGCCTGCTGTGTTCATCCAGCTCTGCACCTTGTTGTCTAGGTTTCTAGCAGGACTTCTGCTGCTGAGAGGGAGACAGCTGGGTGGTAGAGCACAAACCACCAGAAATCACCTGCAGAATAGAGATCGTTGATCAGCAAGGTCCACGTCACTCGGTGATCATGGCAACATCCTTCGTCCCCAGTGTTTGCAGCCCTCAGTTCCAGAAGATTCTCAAGAGGGTGTTAGTAGATGAATGGCGCAGGACAGGCAAGGAATGGGCCAGTGATGCCTTCCTACAGGAAATCTGAAATTAAAACAGAAATTGCTGGAGAAATCAATGAATCTGGCAGCATCTGTGGAGAGAGAAACAGAGTCCACTTTTTGAGTCCATTATGACTCTCCAGCATTGTCTGGTTTATGCCTTCCCGTATGTTGTCCTCTGGGCAGTGTCAAAACAGCAGGAATTCTTGATCTCAGCAGGAGGCAAGGCACTCTCCCATCTTGCTGAGGAAGCCTGGATGGGGATAGGAGAGCAGCTTAGGAGCCGTGGAAGATATTGGTCATGGTTGGATCTGAATCCATGTCTCCAGGGCCTGGGGCCCAGGATTACTAGCTCAGTGGCATTACTACAAAGCGTCTATCTACCTCTAATGAGTGAGAGAGACATCCAGGATGGCTCATCATTAGGTCTTGGGTAAGCCAAGCCAGGATGGGGCCCAGTTAGTCATTATCTGGAGACTCACTTTCGCCTTCTGACTGCAGACCCACAACATCAAGGAAAGGCCAAAGTGTGGAGGTGTGGACAGCCCTAAACATGCTGAGGTGGAGGCTCAACCTCCTTGGACAGCAAGGTGTCTGAGCCTTCACTGATGGTCAGATAGGTGTGATGAGTGTTTTGAGTGAAGAGGCTTTGAACGTGGCAGAGGAAAAGTGTGCAACAAGCATGGATAAGAGGATGAAATGGAAAGGCTTAAACACAGTTTGTTTTTCTTCTGCTCTTGTATGTACCCAGAGGGACAAAGATGCTGTTGGAGAGGGATGAAGATTTAGGGGAAGCGGTGACACATTCCCCTCCCCCACATCCTCCACCAGGTCTAATCCATTCCACCCGGTGCACACGCAGTTGCAATTTAGTTTGGGGGTCACAATCTGGTAAACATCTCACAGCTGCACAGTGGCAGCTGGCAGAGGTGACAATGGCTGAGGGCCCTGACAGAGAATAGTTGGAGGCCAGGTCCATGCTGAGCTACAGGCTGATGACGGAGCCCTGGTGTCAAACACTGGATCCGCTGAAACTACAGCAGCAGACTGGGGAAACTTCTCATGGAGCTACCAGAAGGTCCATGCAGTCGTGCAGCAATGATGGAAGAGTTGATCCTGGCCATGATCTCTGCCATCTCTCGAGTGTAGCAACAGGTGAGATCCTCTATAGAGAGGGTGGTAACCATCACAGACAGACACATCCAGCAAGCCCTCTCAGTGGCTGCTCTATATCCAGCCCTGCATATCATCACTTTGAGCATTAAATCCGACAGCAGTGACCAGGCGAGTGGATGAGAAGGTACATGCAGTCCTCTCCACATGCCTCCAAATCTCTGGTAGACAGGGAGACCTGGGAGCTCCTCTCAAGTTGATTCTAAGATAGACAGTTGCTCATCAACCTGTCTGCCAGTGACCTGGTAACCTTCAGTAGAAGCTGCCACAGAAGATGTTTCTGCACTGATGCAAGAACCCCTCAATATGCTGGGACCCTCCAGGCTCCAGGCAACCAGAGAACAACCACTAAGATCATTTCATGCCATGGGGCACCAGATCCAGCAGGCAGCCTCGACGGCAATTGTAGATGCCAGGGCAATGCTGCAACACTCGAAGGTGCAGCGACCCCTCTTCAGAATGGGTATTTGTACTTCTGCAATTAATTAATGGTTACCATGTTTTATTAAATTGTGCTGGTGCATTTATTCCTGTGTCCTTTATTCAGTATCTCGCAGCCATTGAATACCTCTGTGAACCCTCACACAGTTAGCTCTGGGATGAAGACAGTGCATGGGACACAGACCTGGGAGATGCTCGTCAATGGATGGTATAAGCAATATATCTGATGAGATGTTGGTGGTTTGTAGCAGTCCTTAAAGAACTCTCATTAATTGGTCAGACTTGATTTCCCCCTCATAAAACCGTGCTGCCTTTGCTTGATCACATGATGTTTTTCTTTTTGCTCCACTATTAGATCCCTTTATAATGAACTCTAGCATTTTCTCAATGACAGATATTAAGCTGCCTGGCCTATAATGACCTCTCTTTGTCTCCTGGAGGAGCTCTGCAATATTACTCAGAATCATTGTTGCTTGCTGTGCACTTGACAAGTTTGTTCAGTAGGGGAAGGAGAACAAGTATGTGAAATCATGAGGAGACTGATTCCTCTCCTAGTAGGGAAGCTGTAGAGGAGAAGGCTGAGGTTGCAGACCAATAACTACCTACACCAGAAGCCTCAGCCTTGGAGATGCACATGAGCTCTTGAAAGAGTGAAATATATTCTGTTAACACGAAAGTGATGATTAAGTCAAATTATGAAGAATTGAAAGAATTCCTTGTGATGGTACCAACTTAAAAAACACACTCACTAAGCGTGACATTTTCTTGTAATTTATCTTTTCCTGATCAGTGAAGAGACGTTTTTGCAGGTATAATGTACAAGTAAATAGCATCTGATCAGTTTCCCGACTAGTCTGAAGTTTACTAAGTGGATGAAGTTGCCTTAGCAGACAGTGAGTCATTTGACAATTAGTAAGAATGATCTGGTAAGGAAAGAAAACTGACGAAGCCAGGAAATTTTATTTTATTTTAAAAAAGGGTTACAAACACATTTTGAAATTATATTTTCTCATTTTGTCTTCCATGCATATTGAAGTAGTACTTTTGATAAGAAGTATTTTGGCTGGACTTCCACAAATTTTAAAGCCTGGGGGCCTGTAATCTCTATTACCCTCCACCTGCATTTGTTTGCAACAGAGAAGAGAAGAATAGAGAGAGTAAATTGTGTAGGAAGATATTGCAGTCCATGCCGAGTGTTCATTTGAGCTATGAGGGTGGCTGAAATAATCTGAAAGAGCCGCACTATTTCTTAAAATCTCATTGACAGTGATGACTATAGGAAGCCTTTTCCCATGGATGAATGAGTTTCAATAAACAACCAATTAGATTTAAGTCAACAGATGTCGTGTCAACTCCAAGAGGTATTGCATCTTTCTGGGGATTAACTGTGAAAGCTCATGTTAAAAATAAAAAGCAAATGCAAAAAAAATTCATTAAGTAAAACATAGATGAAGGAGGCCACTTAGTCTACCTATGTTATCTTTCAATTGGTAACTGTCAGCATCATCATTGGCAGCTCCTCGGAGACAAGGATGACTCTCTTCCACTCTCAGGGTGAGTCCATAGGTGTGTGTACAGACCACAGGCTCTGTTACACTTGGGGGCAGAAGGTGGTCCCAGGAAGGAGTAGGTGGGGCATTGGTATGGCATCACTCTCCTTGCATTGTTTTCGCCTGACTTCCACTTTGACCCAGTAGCAAGTCTCAAGGTGCTCGACGCCTTCCTGGATGCTCCTCATCTGCTTTGGATGGTCTTGGCCAGGGATTCCCAGGTGTCTGTAGGAAATCAGCACTTTGCCAGAGAGGCCTTGAGGGTATGGAAACTGTAGAATCACGTTTGTAGCAGAGAATTCTAATTCAGACCAATAAGTATCTCCCATCTAATGGAAATTTGCTCGTAATTTTATTTGCTAAATTCAATTGCATTTGAGCAGAATACAGGAAGGATTATTATTGCTCAGCTGGAATTTGATGTAAGTAACCTAAGGTTTAGATCTCCTCCCCCTCATCCCCTGAGAAGATGTTACTATCAATCTTCTTTGAAGTGTGCACCTTCTTCATTAGCTTTGGCTCTGATTGTATCAATGCAGAATAACTTGATGAATGCTGCTGCAAGTAGCCATGTGTTACAAGAGAAATCCAACACATCAGGAGAGCACATTTTCAATGGTTGCAAATTATATTTTAAAATGATTGACATAATAGAGAGCATAAATTCGTACGGTATATGGTCTCAGTTTTCACAGCAATGTTTTCCCTGTTCCCATGGATTTAAGTTCCTCACAATCTCAAAAGAGCTTATCTGAATCGCAACATATCCTTTATCATGCAAACTATAAAAGGACACTTAATCAATTTGTATTCAATCCAATAGAATTAATGAGTTATGGCCTATTAATTTCATAGAAAATTCTGCATCAGCACTACTGCTGTGCAGACCTGTGTTATCTAACAACAAACCACATACCTATCAATAATATCCAAAGCATTAACTTATCAAGTGGCAACATTTGTAGGAGCAATGATTAGAGTGCCACACCGGTTTTTATTACTGAACCACCTGCATTAACCTGTCATGAGATCCGCTAATAAGTAATTATTTTTTGTTCAGCTGTTGCTGTTGTTAAGAACAATTACCAGTGGTTGAAAACTTCATTTTAACAACATTAGTTCCCCACTGGATTGTAAACTCCAGATGTGTACATATGACTAATTCATTGGGACTAATTACCTCCATACACAATAGCCTTAAGCAAGGATGAAAGTCTTTCAACAGAATGGGGTCAAAAGAATTAAATGATAAATGAAGTAGGCCACTTGAGGTAACTAATCATCAACCAGATCATTAAACAAAAGTCTGACTAAAATAAATTTTTTAGTCAGTGCACAGAACAAACAAATTCCTTGCTCAGAGCCAATTGTTCCTTTGGCATAACTTTTTTTTAATACTGTGCATTTTTTTTAAGTCTTTGCAGAATGCAAATAGGTTTTCATCATCAAAAAAGTTACAAAGCTACAGAAAATTCCAAGTTGCAAGCGAGTAACTTTGTGAGTTTACCAATAGCTTCATAAATCAGGCATTAAAACTCCGACACAGGAACTCACAAACTCTGACTTCAGACCCACTTTGTGGAACTTCAGCTATTCACAGGGCAAATTGTGGGTATCCATAAAGAAGGTAATGAAATAGGTTATCCTCTGCTTTTGGTGGAAATAGCTACAACGACACATAAAAATGAAGCATAATAGAATAAGTAGAGCAGTAAATATGACTTGGGCGTGGGTAGGGTGAATAGTCAGGGTGCTTTCCCCAGGGTAGGGGAGTCTAAAACTAGAGGGCATGGGCTTAAGGTGAGAGGGGAAAGATTTAAAACGGGCATAAGGGATAACTTCTTCATGCAAACGGTGGTGCGTGTATGGAATGAGCTGCCAGAGGAAATGGTGGAGGCTGGTACAACTGCAACATTTAAAAGGCATCTGGATGGATATATGAATAGGAAGGGTTTAGAGGGATATGGGCCAAATGCTGGCAAATGGGACCAGATTAATTTAGGATATCTGGTCAGCATGGACAAGTTGGACTGAAGGGTCTGTTTCTGTGCTGTACATCTCTATGACTCTCTGACTTCTATTAGTAATGAAGCTATGATGAAGACCTCTTATTTTGTTGTAGACCAGTCCAAGGAAGGGCTGTGAAAACACAAAGACATGATTCTGATTTAACGTGAGATTGGTTTGGCCTTCTAAAATGACTTTCAAAACAGAAGTGCTAAAATGACTAAAAGTACAAAAAGTTGAATCAAACTTTGTGAGTTTACCAATAGCTTCATAAATCA
>NC_063336.1:107622980-107672646 GCF_021869965.1 Rhincodon typus
CAAAACAGAAGTGCTAAAATGACTAAAAGTACTAAAAGTTGAATCAAGCAGTGACATCCTGTGAGTTAATAAAAATAAATAATTGGAGCTGTTTGAAGAGTAACTTATGCTATGGATAAAAATGAACTGGTGGATATACTGCACTTGGATTTCCAGAGGCATGTGGTAAGGTGTCACATCAAACATTATTGTGGAAAATGAAAGCTCATGCTGTACATAATAACAATTGATAAAATATTGATAAAATAAGGAAAGATTACATTCAGTAGTTACTGGTTATAGAAGTCATGCACCAAACCAATAGTTTGTTCATGTTCAAAGGCCATCTAGTTATGAACTAAAGCTTAAACCCTGTCCTAGGGCATAGATCCTATTTTGGGTTGGTGGCATAAGCTAGATTTGGAATATTTTAGTGACATTGCTGTCAAAGAGGTAGATGCATTGACAATGTTTCAGAGCAAGATGATGAGGATAATTCTAGAACATAGGGCTCTGAGTTCTAACTCACATTGATGCCATTCTTTTCATTGAAAAATAGTAGATTGATGAAGATAGAGTATACATTTATAAATGCCATGGAGAATGGATAAAATAGATGCAATCAGATTGTCTAACTTGAATTGTGTCTGTAAACGTAAAATGCAAAAGCATTAAATTTAAATAACCTCAAACAAGATTTAAGATTGTAATTGTACTATTTCCCTCAATATACTGAATTTACAAGGTAGAGCAGATAAAAGATAACTAATAGTTTGTTATGTTAGGTCAATATTTTGGAATTTTACTCAACTTATTTTTGGAAGATGAAACAAACATTTCTAAAATTTACAGAAAGTGAGTCTGGGGAAATTGATAATGGGAAATAAGAGATGACAGATGAATTGAACAGACATCTTGCATCAGTCTTCACGATCGCATATATAAGTAACATCTCAGAAATAGCTGTAAATCAGGAGTGGAAGCAAGGGAGAAACCTGAGAAAATTATAATCAACAATGCAGTGGTATTGAGGAATATGTTGTATTTCAGAGCATCGTTTTCCCAAATACCCATGACATGTTCTATTAAATTGAAAAATAGTGTAACTCTTTCATTCAAAAACTGAGGGGGGCAGAAAGCAGGAAACTGTCGGCCAGTTAGCTTAGCATCTGTCACTGGGAAATGTTATTTTTAAAGATATTATGGCTTATATTCATGGAACAATTCAATAAAACTCACCACCACCTCTCAAGGGCAACCAGGGATGAGCTATAAATACTGGGCAAGCCAGTGCCATCCTGTGAGTTAATAAAAATAAATAATTGGAGCTGTTTGAAGAGTAATTTATGCTATGGGTAAAAAGGAACAGGTGGATATACTGCACTTGGATTTCCAGAGGCATGTGATAAGGTGTCACATCAAACATTATTGTGGAAAATGAAAGCTCATGCTGTACATAATAATAATTGATAAAATATTGGCTAGCTAACAGTGAGTAGCAGAAATGATCTATTTTCTGCCTCGCAAAATGTAATGAGTGGTGTGCCACAGGGATCAATGCTGGGGCTTCAGGTTTTTTTTACAATTTATGTAAATGTCATGGATGATTGCTAAATTCGTTGACAATGCTAAAATCGATAGGACAATGAGTTGTGAAGAAAACATGAGGAAGCTACAAAAAATATAAATAGGTGAAGTGAGTGGGCAAATATCTGTCAAATGGAGTATAATATGGGAAAATGTGATGTTTTTGATTTGATTTGATTTGCTTTATTATTGTCACATGTACTGAGATACAGTGGAAAGTATTGTTTTGCAAGCTAACCAGACAAATCATACCTTACAGAAGTACAACATTTCAATAGAACATAATGCAGAATCAAGTGTTACATTACAAAGAAGGTGAATAGAAAGAGCAAATCTTATATATGAAGGGTCCATTCATAAGTCTGATAACAGTGGGAAGAATCTGGTCTTGAATGTGATGGTATGTATTTTTAAACTTTGTATCTTCTGCCCGATGGAAGAGGCTGGAAGAGAGTATAACTGAGGTGGGAGGGGTCTTTCTTGGTTGCTTTCCCAAGACAGCAGAAAGTGTAGACGGATTTAATGGAAGAAAGACTGGTTTTCATGATGGACTGGGCTGTATTCACAACTCTTTGTAATTTCTTGTGGTCTTGAGCAGAGCAGTTGTCATACCAAGCTGTGATGCATCTGGATAAATGCTTTCTATGGTGTATCTGTAAAGGTTGGTCAGAGTCATTACGGTGATGCTGAATTTTCCTTAGCCTCTTGAGAAAGTAGAGGCATTGGTGAGCTTTCCTGAATGTAATCTCGATGTCGACGGACCAGGATAGATTGAACAAAGAACAAAGAAAATTACAGCACAGGAACAGGCCCTTCAGCCCCCAATCCTGATGCTGTCCATCACAACTAAAACTCCCTACCCTTCCAGGGACCGTATCCCTCTATTCCCATCCTATTGTTGATGATTTTTTACTCCTAAGAACTTTAGGCTCTCGACCAGCTCCGCCTCAGTCATTGATACAGACAGGGGCATGCCCTCCACTCTGCTTCCTGAAGTTGATGACCAGCTCTTCCATTTCGCTGACATTGAGGGAGGATTTTTGTCTTTACACCATGCCACTAAGCTGTATATCCTGTACTCTGTCTCGTCATTGTTTAAGATCCAACCCACTATGGTGGTATCATCAGCAAATTTATAAATGGAGTTAGAGCTGAATTTTGCCACACAGTCATGATTGTATGAGTATAGTAAGGGGCTGAGTGTGAATAGAGTCACACAGCATGGAAACAGACCCTTCGGTCCAACCAGTTCATGCCGAACATAATCCCAAACTAAACTAGTCCTACCTGCCTGCTCCTGGCCCATATCCCTCCAAACTTTACCTATTCATGCAATTATCTAAGTGTCTTTTAAATATTGTAACTGTGCCCACGCCCACCATTCCCTCAGAAAGTTCATTCTACACTTGAACGACCCTTTGTGTAAAACATTTTGTCTCTCATACCTTTTTTAAAATCTCACTTATCTTGAAACTCCCCTACCTAGAGAAAAGACACCTACCATTAAGTGTATCTATACCCCTCATGATTTTATAAACCTCTATAGGGTGACCTCACCAGTGAAAAAAGACACAGTTCATCCAGCCTTTATTTAAAACTCAAATATTCCATACCATGCAACACCCTGGTAAATCTCTTTTGAATCCTCTCCAGTTTAATTATATCCTTCCTATAACTAGGTGACCATAACTGGACACAGTACTCCAGAAGAGGCCTCACCAATGTTCTGTACAACCTCAACATAACCTCACAACTCCAATACTCTATATGTGACACAAATTTCAAAGAATTATGTCCCTCTACTCCTCGGTCCCTTTGTTCTACAACACTAACCAAGGCTTACCAGTAATTCTTTAAGTCCTACCCTTGTTTGTTGTACCAAAATACATGAATTTTGTGGAATCCATGATAGAGCAACCTCGAGCATAGCTTGTGAAAGGAACACGTTAAATGGGCTGTCCTTCTCATCCTAATTATATGTTCTCTTCAAACCTTATGATGTTTTTTTACACTTTGAAGGGAGCAATAGTTCCACCAACCCTTTGTAAATCTGTAAAATAAAATACAATTCTGAAGAAGGGTCCTGACCTGAAACATCAGCTTTCCTGCTCCTCTGATGCTGCCTGGCCTGCTGTGTTATCTCAGACTCCAGCATCGGCAGTTCTTACTATCTCTGACACAATTAATGATTAGTGTTTTTCATATTCACCACGTAGCCTGTTGAAAAGTGCAATAGCATATCCTATCTGGTGTAAGGAATTGAGTTTGAGATCAACAGATACCTAAAATAAGCAGATGAGTATTTTTAAGTAATTTTTAAGGAAGCTTATTAATTTGTTAAAGAGCAACGGTTTAAATACAATACATTAGCTAAGTAGATCAAGTTACCGCTGAGAACTTATCCCAAAAAATGAATGGATGGTTGGCACACAGTGTTAATCCAGAATCCCGCGGTGGCAGTATTCTGCTTCCTCGCTGAAGTGTTTGAGAACTCTTCCCCTGTTCTTCTTCCATCTTGTCTGGTCCACCTTCTATCCGATATGATGGCCATCTGACAAGAGCTGTAGCCTGACATGGATTAAGGACAGCAGGTTTCCTTTCCTAAAGGGCATTAGTGAACCAGGTAGGTTTTTACAACAATGGGCAGTGGGTTGCCATTAGGCTAGCTTTTTGTTCCAGATTATTATTGAAATTGCTTTTACCACCTACCATGGTGGGAATATGAGCACACGTCTGTGGGGATTCTGGATTACCATTCCAGTGACATTACCATTATGCCACCAACTCTCCTGAAAATGTCTGAAGGGCCAGGGATGACTACAGACATGGAGGCAATGTCCAGCTTAATATCTTTCAGATCTGCCTCATGACTGGGCCTGCTGACAGGCAGTTGGAAGACATGCCAACAGCACTGGGCCACACCAGTGAGGTCTTTGGGACCAGACCCTGACAATTTGAGAGGGTGAAGCAAGGTTATTGACTATTAAGGCAAAGGGTGGCCCATGATCAAAGCTAAAGGGAGGTTGGCATCTAGAGAGGCCAAAAGGTACCTTCAAAACACTGGGATGGCTTGTGACAGAACTTACGCCTTCTCTCCTCCTTGCCGACAAGGAACGCTGAAAGTGACTTTTCACTGCTGACAATGTTGATTCCCTGTAATATCTGCAAAGCTTCAGCAAATTTCAAATCAGACTTGCAATTGCAATGTTGGCACCTGATTTAAATTGAGCATCCCACTTCCTCATATTAGTACACTCAGGCACGCTGACATCTGACCCTATTATAAATGCTGCTGGTGGGTGTGCACTGGGTTGGAGTCACATTCAGCTTCACTTTGAAAGCATTTTCTGCCCACCACCCTCTCCCCGACTTAAACTGGTTCAAATATCAGTTTTGTTATGAGGGAATTCAGGAGTGTTGCCTGACCTTTGGGACAAAATTTCACAATTCCAGTCTCTTTCCCCTCCCTCACAATCGTGGGAAATAATTCAAAGAAAAATAATTAATAACAGTTCATCTTAGAAAGACTGTAATGACAACATGACTTATGTTTGAGTGATTTCTAATATTTTTGGATTCAAATATTATAGCAGGCATCTAAACAGGCACACCTTTATCAGCCTCCCATCCTCCTGCATAACACTCTCTTCAGCATTTGTTGCTGGTGTTTGCATTACAACCATCATGAATCAACTGCTGTAAAAGAAAACATCTCCCACATGATATACATTAGCAGAATCTACACAAGAAGCATAGATTTCTCATAATAATACACTACCTCAATAGTAGCTCTTCACATCTGGCACATTTCCATTTGCTGGTGTAACTATGTTTAAGGATGAGGAATGACTGCTGTGAAATGGGATTTTGTTTTCCATTCCTGTGAACACTTTGATATCATAGCCTGAGTCTCATACAAGTGTGACTTTTTTTTCTCTTTACATACCTCGACACTGGTCTCCTTTCATTATCATTACGTAAGATTATATAGAATATATGTGTTCCATTCTTCTCATTATTATTATTTCCCCAGTGGTTCAGCTGACAAATTCAATGCCAGGTATAAAATTGAACCATAGAGCTCTGTAAAGAGCCAGTTTCAATCTTTGCTTTTATTAACAGACCAAGGACTCTGCAACTGGCTTCAGTATGACCAGAACATGGACAGCACAAAACGTAATCAAGGTTCCTGCTCCTAAGTGACTTCTGCAGTAAACCTATATCTTTTCCCAAAGAGGCTAATGTAACATCTCTTTGAATTAGGTTTCCAGACGGTATTTATTCTCAAAAAGACAAAGTTTAAACAATAACTGATTGGTAGTGGACTGGAGTGAGATCAAATAGACTAATCTACAGTGGACTAAATTATGATGGCACAAAATTACTTTTCTGAACTGTTACCAGCTGTCTGCACAGTAATTCCAATAGGTACAGTGATCTGACACTCTAGGTGCAATGTCATAGGGGTCTGGCAAGTGCAAGATTTGTGTCAAAATTGGGCAAGAAGTCCAGTGAACCCTATCTTGATGTCAAGAGCATCTTTCTGCAACCTTTATGGCTTTGCCAAGCAGTGAAGTGAGTCTCTCACTAGGTAGTGGTAAGTTGCCAATTAAGGAGGATTATAGCTTGTGAAATGCCACAACTAGCCTCACTGGGGGAGGTGATAGTCTAGTGGTATTATCACTGGACTGTTAATCCAGAGACCCAGTTGACATCCCAGGGACCTGGGTTCATAATCCCACTGCGGCAGATGGTGGAATTTGAAGTCAATAAAAATACCTGGACATACAAATCTAACAATGACCATGAATCTGTTGTCAATTGTCAATTGTGGAAAAACCCATCTGATTCACTAATCCCCTTTAGGGAAGGAAACTGCCATCCTTACCTGGTCTGGCCTACATGTGACTCCAGACCCACAGCAATGTGGTTGACTGTGAACTACCACCTCTGGGCAGATGGGCAATAAATGCTGCCTAACCAGCAGTGCTCTCAGCCCATTACTCAATAATTTAAAAAAATAGCTTCCTATCTTACTAAATTGTGGTGAACATGATAGGTGCTAAGAAATCCTGACATAGAGGTCATAGCAGGTACCTGGTGACTTTAACACGCCACTGACTGTGAAGAACCTCCAAGTTGCTCAGCACTTCATGGGCACCAGCTGCATGCACCCATTGGCATCTGACATTTGCCAACTTGTCACGGTCTCAGACGACCTCTCTGATCCACGTGCATACTGATGAGGGAGCGCAGGGCATGTGTGTGTGCATGTATGTACATCCTCCTGTGTGGAACACTGAGATGCCAATCTAACACTGACAGCACATGGCCATATCAGAAACTGGGTGGTTGCCAGTCCTCAGTCCAGTCAAGGGGGTGATTCTTGTACGGTCAGTCAGTGAGTCCTGGAACTGTCGGTCACAGTCACAATGTGAACACACTCTAGGGGTTTGGTCACAGTTAATTGTCACAGACAGGGAATAAGTGCCCATAGTGTTCGCACAGGCTCTATATGTCCCAGGACACTGTGACAGAACTGTGCCAGATGCTACAGCAGGACATGAGGCTGCAGGCACAGGAGGCTATTCCTCTCACAATGGCTGTGAAGGTGACAGATACTTAGAGCCTCAATGCAACTGACTCCTTCCAGGGAGTGACAGAGACCTGTGCAGGATCTCACAGGCATGTGCCCACAAATCCATGTGGGCACTGACTGATGCCATTTGTGCAACAACACTCCAGTTCATTTTGCTTTCCAATGACAAGGTCAGTACTGCAGCCTGGGTAGTGGCATTTGGGAATACCTGTCCCCAGGTACAGGAAGCCATTGACCAAGTGGCACTGAAAGGGCTGTATCACAACACTCTGCAACTCATCAACAGGAAGGGGTTCCATTTGATTAAACTTCCAGTGATTGGTGATCATCATTACCACTCCTACAGGTGTGTGCCCACTTTCCTGGTTGCTGCCACAAGTCCTACATCCTGGAGCAAGCAGTCTTATGTACCTGTGTCCAGGACAAGACTGGTTGCTGGGGAACAAGTCTTACCCACTGTGACTACGGCTCATGACACTGTCATGCTACACCCCCAACTAATGTAGGGTCCAAATGCAATTCTGCCTGTGCTTTTACAAAGACTGTGATGGAGCAGAGCATCGGGAATTTTTCCATCTTGCATTTTTGATTTTGGACAAGATGTGGTAGAGAACAAAAGATTTGCATTGAGAGAGACCAGCATGTGTTATATACGGGTCTAAAAGGGCTAATACTGTGGTGTATCACAGGCACCAACTGCTATATGGTGTCATGGACTTATGGGCAGATCAGCTTAGGATCTGGATGAGGTAGTAGATACATTGGTGTTAATTCTCTAAAATTCCCGAGATTAAGCAAAATTTCCGTCAGAAGTAGCAAATATAACCTTTTTATTCAAGCAAGTAGGATTGGGGGAAGGAGGCTGAAACTGGAAACTATAGACCGGTGAGATTGCAGGAGAGAAAGTGCTAGAATCAGTCATTTAGGATATCTAAAATTGGACTTTTAGAAAAAACTCAAGGTAATCAGGAAGAGTCAGCATGGCTTTGTGAAAGGGAAATCATGTTTAAATAATTAATTAGGTTTCTTTGACGGAGTAATTTGTGGTGTAGTTAAAGGGGAGCATTTTGACACTGTACTCAGATTCACAGTAGGCATTTGACAAAGTGCTACATCGTAGTTACAGAAGATTTGCTGGCTGGCAGAAAACAGAGAGTATTCATAAGGGTCCTCATCTGATTGGCAAACTGTGATGACTGGAGTCCAACAGGAGTCTGTGCTGGGGTATATTCTATAATTTACATCAGTGACTTAGATCAGGGGAATGTAGGCATGGTTGCTAAATTTACAGACAACATAAATGCAGGTAGGAAAATATATAGAAGTTTGCAAAGGATTTAAATAGGCTAATTGAGTGGGCAAAAATCTGACAGATGGTATATAATGCAGGAAAATGTGAAATTGTTCGCTTTGGTAGGAAGAATGAAAACGCAGAATATTACTTAAATGGAGAACTACTGTGGAATTTTGAGGTGCAGGTGGATCTAGGCGTTCTTATACATGAGTCACAATAAGTTAGTGTGCAGAAACAGCACATAATTAAGAACACTACTGAGATACAATTCTTTACCAAGAGAGGAATTGAACATAAAACAGTGTCAGATAGCATCTGTAGAGAGAAAGTAGAGTTAGCATTTCAAGTCCAGTTACCCTTCAGAACTGGTAATAGCTGGGAAAAGGTGGTATATGTACTGAAGACAAGGGGGAAGGCTGGGGTTCAATAATCTTACAGCCTGAAAACCTTCTTCCATGTCCTATACCCTACCCCACACCTCAGGCCTTGTCATAACATGGACTACTTTCAGAATAGTCAACCCACTTTCACCCACTCATTGTCCTCATTATCAGCTTTTCCTCTTCCCTGACTTACCCTCATCTATCCCTTTGTCTGTCTGTCTTTCTCGCTCTCTGGGCTCTATCTCCACCTATCGTTCACTCCTTTGCCGTCCCCCCCAAACCGCCCCTTCAGCCTGTATACTACCTTTTCCTAGCTACCATCAGTTCTAAAGAAGGGTCAATGGACTCAAAATATTAACTCTGCTTTCTGTCCACAGATGTTGCCAGACCTGCTGAGTTCCTCCAGCAATTTGTGTCTCTATTTCAGATTTCCAGCATCTGCAGTTCTTTATTTAACAAAGTAAGGATGCTATGCTTCTGGTACACAGGAGTTTTTGTCTCCTTATTTAAGGAAGGATGTGAATATATTGGAGGCAGTTCCAATGAGATTTACTCAATTGATAGCTGGAATGAGTGAACTGTCTTATGAGGATAAGTTGGACAGGTTTGGCTTATTTTCACTGGAGAAAAGTAAGGTGTGACTTAATTAAAATAAAAAAAGATCTTGAAAGGTTTTGACAAGGTTTATATGGAAGGGGAACTCTTGTGGTTGGATCTAGAACCAGAGGGCTCAGTTTTAAGATTAGCAATTTTAAGTACAAGTTGGGGGCAACATTTTTTTTTTCTCTGAGTGCTGTGCAACTTTGGAGCCCTCTGCCTGAGAATAAGGGGGAAGTGGACTCGCTGAATATTTTTAAGACTGAGTTGGATAGATTCGTGTTAGGGAGGGGAATCAAGGCTTATCAGGAATGGATGGAAATGTGGAATTTGAAACACAAACAGATCTTATTGAATGATGGAGCACATCGTAACCCACTTCTGCACCTGTTTTGTATGTTCAGATTGGTGAGATGTAAAGTCTAGTCCTCCTCAAAGTCTCTGTAAAAATGTTTATCATACAAATGTAACCTGTAACTAGTTGTGAACATGCAAGGAGCTATATCTTGTTAACAACAGCAGATTCCTTTATTTTAATCAGGAAGTGTTTTTTCTGTATCACACTAGACCAAGTAGACCTTGTAGCTTCCTACATTTAAAGAGAATAGTGGGAGCTATCTTCATCATAAGCAACAACTCATACTGCAGGGTGACTTTGCATATCCATAAAACACAGCAGCATTAATTTTTTTTAAAAATGTGTTGGCCATTTTAAATGCAAGGGAACTTGTTTAGCAAAAACTAAATATTCTTTCACAAAGAACAATGCACCAATTCAACATCTACACAAGTGAATGACTTTTAAAAGGTATAAAAGAAAATGGGTCAAAAACTGTGATAAAGGTAAGTAATTATTACAAAAGATTACTGAGGAAAGAATAGTAATAATGTATATTTATTAACATATGAGTAGAATAGTGCAATATTATCATCCATATGTACAAAGTTAAACATGCAAAGCACCTTCCTGGTAATTACGGTGATGGTGTCCAAAAATAATTTATTCTCACAAAGACAGTTTCAACAAATGAAGCTAATAATCCCTGAAACAGTCTTGGTAGTGAATATTATCTCATTCTAGCAGAAGGGAATTGTGCGAATATCTTATGCCAGCATTCTTGTTTCAGGAGCAGTCATATCAGGGGATTTTATACTCATATATTGGAGTCATTGGTGTCACGAATTAGGCTTAAATCATGTTATAGTGCATTGTCCCTAACATTGATAAGCTTTTAAAATTTTGAGCATAATGAAATGTCTTTCGCTCCATTTGCTAACGGCTTTCAATTTTGTACACTCAATTGCTTTTATCTACAACATAAGTGAAATGATGTAAAAATAACATTTTGAAAAGCTCCAGAAAATACTGGAAATACTCAGCAACTCCAGCTGAACCTGTGGAGAGAGAAACAGACTTGATATTTCAGGTCAATGATCCTTCACGAGGACATGAAACAGATTAGAGATGTAACAAGTTTTAAGCAAAGGCAGGGAAAGGAGGGGAAGATTCAAATTTTCCTTTGCCACACGGGTGGTGCTAGAAGACTGGAGAACTGCAAATGTTACAGCGTCTGTTTAAAATGTTACATCTTCATTCAGTGGCAGAAAAGCTTTATAATTTAAAAAAAGATAAAAGTCTCTTGGAGGAATGTAGATTCATTAAGGCAAGGCAGCAGGGTTTTGATAAGGGAAAATTCTGTTGAATTAACTTGCTTGAGTTGTCTGATGTGTAATAGGGAAGGTTAATGAGGGCCATTAAGCTGATGTGATATACATGGACTTGCAAAAAGACATTTGATAAAGAATTACATAACAGGATTATCAGCAATATTGAAGCCAAGGAAATAAATGGGGTAGTGGCATTATTGAATGCAAAATTGACTGAATTAAATGAGGATTAGCGCTGAACAACTGTGTTTCAGACTGCAGGAAGATATATTTAGTGAGTTTCACCAGGATCAGTGTTAAGCCCTTTGGTGTGGTTTGGTGAGGTTAGCACTGCTGCCTCACAAGGACACGGGTTCGATTCCACCCTTGGACGACTGTCTCTGTGGAGTTTGCACATTGTCCCCATGTCTGTGCAGGTTTCCTCCGTGTGCTCTGGTTTCCTCCCACAGTCGAAAGATATGTTGGCCATGGGAATGGTGGGGTTACAGGGATAGGGTGGGTGGGGGAGGTTCTGGGTGGGATGCTCTTTGGAGGTTTAGTGTGGAATTGATGGGCCGAATGGTCTGCTTCCATACTGTAGGGTTTCCATGATCCTATGGTAATGACCGGGAATATGGTACAAAGGGTACATTTTCAAAATCTGAGGAACACACAAAACTTGGGAGTATTGAAAACGCTGAGGAGAATAGTGATAAACTTAGAGACAACCTGAGTAGATTGGTGTAATGAGCAGACAAATTGTAGATGAAACAGACGCAAGCGTGAAGTGGTTAATTTCAGTTGAAAAACTGAGGAAAGACAGCATAAAATTGAGGGTACAATTCTAGGTAAGGCGCAGGATCAGAGGAACCTGGGGATACACTTGCACAAAGCACAGAAGGAGACAGGACGGATTGAGAAAGAATAGCATATGGGAAGCAGGGCTATATTTGAAGGGCATATGAAGTTATTATTAAGCAACAGTTTCACCTCAAATGGAATACTGAACCAGATCCTTGATAGCACAACATGAAGTGATGCGAGTTTGTGAGAGGTGTAGGTGGAAGGTGGAATCATGCCTGTCACCACAGGATACGGATTTTGAAGTGGCCACAGGGGCTGCAAAATGGCTGTATCAGAGTTCTCTAAGACTTTGTCTCAGTCCTAGTTGTTTTGTTTGATGTTAGAAGTAATAGTGCTCCTCTCTCACACCTGCACCCACTTCCCACATCCTATCCATGCCAACCCATGAACCCCAATCACCCCAATGCCCTTTATAGTCTCCAAGCCCACCAACATCCTCCACCCACCTCCAATGCCCCTCATCGTCTCCATATCAAGGTCCTTCAGTCACCTTCAATGGCCCTTCAGACCTTCACATTTCACTGAAGCCTCAATGACACAGGTTGAAAACTTTGGAAACTTATATACGAGTAGAAATATTTACACAAAGAATGGTAATAACTTGGAACTCGCTGCCCAGAAGTAAATTGAAATAACAGACAATAAATGATTTTGAAAAGAATTTGGTTGGAGTCATATGGGAAATAAACTTGCAGGGCTACCAAGATGCAGTGGGGAAATTGGACGGATTGAATAGATCTACAGGGAGCCAATAAAGACTTGATGGACAGCATAGCCTCCTTTGATGAAGCTATGACTCTGACTATAAGGTGGTAATTTCAGTTTTAAGATTGAATATTATAAATTATATCAGAATGTCCTTGCAAGTGGGGAAGACATTGTTGCTCGAGATAGCATTTTATTAAACATGACACATTGACTTCCTAGTTTATGCAGCAATAGCTACAACTAATGATCATAATGAAAATACACAACTGAATAAAACATTGGATTAGTGAAAATCACTGTTATCCCCATTTTGGAGTATAAACAGGTGTGGAATTTGAAAAGAAAGCTGTGGCTGTATCCCACACTAGTCCCTGCTTTCTAAGGAAGTGATATTCATTCACTCTTCAGACTGCCAATGAAATCAGTTCCAATTTTCTTTTATCACTAGTATTGCCTGTCCTGTTAAACTTGTTGGCAGATAGGTATTACCTTTATTGCTGGCATCAGTGTAGTTCCATGATAAACAAAGAAGAAATGTGTTTCAGCTGATGTAATGTTTAATGGCTGCCATGGATTGCACACAACATTAAATGCAGAGGTACAGCTTACGTGACTGCAGAAAGCCAGCTTTACATTAAGGCTACAATTACGTTTTTCCAAACAAGGTGTAAGCTGTGTGTAAGATAACAAGGTGTAGAGCTGGATGAACACAGCAGGCCAAGCAGCATCAGAGGAGTAGGAAAGCTGATGTTTTGGGTCTGGACCCGTCTTCAGAAAACTGAGCTGAGTGTGGTAGGTTTGCTTACCTCAGCTTTCCAACTATCCCATGGAATGTCTTCGAATTGGATAGTACTCCAGTGAGTTGAGCTATCTAGAATGATAGGTAATCAGGAGCTCATGGTTTCAATGCCACAGACTCCACAAATTTGGTAAAAGACGACATTAAATAGATTTCTGAAGAACATCTCTCGTGTCAATTTCAATTTTCCCACAAAATGATACTATTCTAGGATAGGGTATCTGCATTTATGATCTAGGGATCTCTGTTTTCTTAGCGGATCTGGAAATGTATCGGCAACAGATCACATGGAGTCATAGAGATGTACAGCATGGAAACAGATCCTTCAATCCAACTCGTCCGTGCTGACCAGATATCCTAAATTAATCTAGTCTCATTTGCCAGCATTTGGCCCATATCCCTCTAAACCCTTCCTATTCATATATCAATTCAGATGCCTTTTAAATGTTGTAATCATACCAGCCTCCAACACTTCTTCTGGCAGCTCATTCCACACACGCACTACCCTCTGCGTGAAAAAGTTGCCCCTTAGATCCCTTTTAAATCTTTTCCCTCTCACCTTAAGCCTACGCCCTCTAGTTTTGGACTCACCCACCCCGAGGAAAAGATCTTGCCTATTTACCCTATCCATGCCTCTCATGATTTTGTAAACCTCTATAAGGTCACCCCTCTGCCTCTGATGCTCCAGGGAAAATAGCCCAAGCCTATTCAGCCTCTCCCTAAGGCTCAAACCCTCCAACCCTGGCAACATCCTCATTTTTTTTTTTTCTGAACCCTTTTCTAGTTTCACAACATCTTTCCTATAGGAGGGAGACCAGGATTGCTCACAATATTCCAAAAGTGGCCAAACCATCTTCACAGAAATGTGTTTAGTCCATGGTCTGTATATTAATTGTGTACAAAAAGTGATTAAACAGGCAGAAATGTTTCCATTTTTGGATTATGTTTAGAAATACTAAAGATCGATGGTAGGGTTTTCTCTTGTCATCAGGTAGAAACATTTCTCACATACATTAGGAGAATGGACTTCTACTAAATGTGTGCTCAACATGCAAGAAGAAACCACAACTTCCTCTTTACCTACAGTACTCTATCAATTCACTTTGACTCGGACTGCCACAGATAACTGAGATTCCTCTAGCTCTGTCTAATTTAATAGTTGATAAGAGAGTATTGATTGTGATGTGTAAGAAGAATTCTATTTGAAAAATAAAAACAATCGTACCAAGGTAGGAATAATCTATTTTTTTTCCCTTCTACCTTTTCAGCACCCAGTAGCAGCACATCAACATATGATAAATTAGAGGAAGGGTCCTTGAAAAGGTGTGTAGCCAGCTAACCATTTTTAGAGACCTGACTACGCAGTTTCGCGATCCAGTGAGTAATGTTTAGTGAATTTACAAGGATTACACTTGGTGTCAGCACCAACCCATTTGGACCTGATTCAGATGCCTGGAAAACAGTTGAAGAGCGTGTATAATGACCCTAAACCTGCCCTCTGATTTTCCTGATTCCAAGCTGGGAAAATATAAAATGCTGTCCTTCTTTGGCCACAGCTTAAACATGGGATTGCAATCCAGGAAACAAACAATTATCAATAGGTGTAAATCTGTTTTCTACATTTAATACAAAATGTTGTTGTTTGTGATTATCTCTTAAATTTAATCAATGCATTAACACTGACATGTAGTGACAGGAAAAACATTTTATGGTCTAAATTTAAATTAATCTGCTTCATTCCAAACCACCCAGTCTTGATTTCGAACAACTTAAGACGGCTTCCCTATAATATTCTGCAACTCTCTTGCAAGAGAGAATGCAACTTTCAAGAAAGAAACTTGAGCTTGCAAATTCACATAGACTTGAATCCGAAAGCATTATCATACGTAACAGCAAACTATGATCTCAATTTGGGGCCAACATAGATCTATCTGGGTTTTATAAATTCAGATAACATAACAAAAATCCAGAAACTGAAAAATTGAAAAAAAAGCAGTCTAGTTACATTAGAGGCTTGAATTACTGTCTATTAATTCAGTTTCAATAATTTCATCTCAATAAGCCCTTCTTGGCTCAACTTATCTGTAGCCTCAGCAAAATAATATGTAGCTTTTCCAGAGCAAAGATTTCTTCCTGCAGATGACACAGGTCATCAAAATTAGTTTAAAGTGCAACAGAAATTTCTTCCCTTTTGTTTTATAAACCCAGATGGCTATTATGCTGTGCACCCTGAATGTGAAATTCACTGTCAAGGATGGAGAGACTCCTTTTCAGAGCAATAACTTCACTCCATGTGGTATCAAAATAAGGCTGAAGGCACTGGATTATTGCAAACACTATGGGCCCTGAAAACATTCTGGCAATGGTACTGAAGACATGCTCCAAAATTAGTGGAGCCCTGAGCCAGGGTGTTCCATTGCAGTTAAAACACTGCTATTGACCCAGCAATGTGGAAATTTAGGTATCTTCTATCTACAAAATACAGGACAAATTAAACCTGGCCATTTATTGCAACACTAGTGGACTTTCAAGAATCAGCAAGGGAAGACTGTCCAGTACTAAGCACTCTATCTTCAAAGGAATTAAACGACATGCTGATCTTTATTATAAGGGAACTGCAAATGGGAATAAGACGGAGCACAGGTGTGATTACATCTACTGATCCCTGTGATGGAGGGAAGATTAAGCAGATGGTTTTCTAAGGAGCTCAGAAGAATGAGGTGATTTAATAGAATCATAGAATCTCTACAGTGTGGAAGCATGCCATTCGGCCCATCGAGTCCACACTGACCCTCCGAGGAGCAACCCACCCAGACCCACCCTCCTACCTTATCCCTGTATAGCTAATCCACCGAGCCTGCACATTTCATTCAAGTTCTTTAGGAATCAACACGTTACATGCAAGGAAGATGTTCCCCTGGCTGGGGAGGTCCAGGGAGCACAGTCTCAGGATAATTATTTCAGAAATGGAGGTGATGGCCGAGTGGTACTGTCGCTGGACTGTTAATCCAGAGATCTAGATAATGTTCTGAAGACATGGGTTTGAATTCTATCAAGGCAGATGGTGGAATTTGAATTCAATAAAAAAAACCCTGGAATTATGAGACTAATGATGACAATGAATCCGTCTGGTTCAGTAATGGTCTTTAGAGAAGCAAACTGCCATCCTTACCTGGTCTGGCCTACATGTGATTCCCGACTCACAGCAATGTAGTTGACTCTGAACTGCCCCCTGGGCAATTACGATGGGCAATAGATACTGCCCTAGCCAGCAACACCCTCATCCCATGAATGAATAAAGGAAAAAAAGTTAAGAAGCACATAGAGTCATACAGATATACAGCACAGAAACAGATCCTTTGGTCCAACTCGTCCATGTCGACCAGATATCCTAGATAAATCTAGTCCCATTTGCCAGCATTTGGCCCATATCCCTCTAAACCCTTCCTATTTATATATCCATCCAAATGCCTTTTAAATGCTGTAATTGTACCAGCCTCTACCATCTTCTCTGGCAGCTCATTCCACACATGCACCACCCTCTGTGTGAAAAATTTGCCCCTTAGGTCCCTTTTAAATCTTTTCCCTCTCACTTTAAACTTGTGCCCTCTAGTTTTGGACCCCCCAACCCTGGGAAGAGACCTTGGCTATTCACGCTATCCATGCCCCTCATGATTTTGTAAACCTTTATAAGGTCACCCCTCAGTCTCTGATGCTCCAGGGAAAATAGCCCCAGCCTATTCAATCACTCTCTATAGCTCAAACCCTCTAACCCTTGGAAACCCTCCAATCCTGACTTGGAAATATATTGCCGTTCCTTCACTGTCACTGGGTGAAAATCCTGGATTTCCCTCCTTACTGGCATTGTGGGTCAACCCACAGCAGGTGGACTGCAGTGGTTCAAGATGGCAGCTCACTACCACCTTCTCAAGGGCTGCTAGGGATGGGCAAGAAATGCTGGCCCAGCTAGTGACATCCACATCCCACTAATGAATAGAAACCCTGGCAACATCCTTGTACATCTTTTCTGAACCCTTTCAAGTTTCACAACATCCTTCCTACAGCAGGGAGACCACCTGTACAGCTGCAACATAACCATCCAACTCCTTTCCTCAATACACTGACCAATAAAGTCAAGCATACCAATCACCTTCTTCACTATCCTATTTACCTGCAACTCCACTTTCAAGAAATTATGAATCTCCACTCCAAGGTCTCCTTATTCAGCCACGCTCCCCAAGACCCGTCAATTAAATGTATAAATCCTGCCCTGATTTGCCTTTCCAAAATGCAGCACCTCACATTTATCTAAATTAAACTCCATTTGCTACTCCTTGGTCCATTGGCTCATCTGATCGAGATCCTGTTGTATTCCGAGGTAGCCTTCTTCGCTGTCCACTACACTACCTATTTTGGTGTCATCTACAAACTTAGTAACCACACCTCCTGTGTTCACATCCAATCATTTATATGCATGACAAAAAGCAGTGGATCCAGTACCAATCCTTGTGGCACACCACTGGTCACAGACCTCTAGTCTAAAAAGCAACCCTCCACCTCCACCCTCTGTCTTCTACCTTCAACTTGTTTTGTATCCACATAGCCCAGTATTCCACGTGATCTAACCTTGCTAACCAGTCTATGATGTGGAACCTTGTTGAACACCTTACTGAAGTCCACATAGTTCATGTCCACCGCTCTGCCTTCATCAATTCTCTTCGTTACTTCTTTAAAAGACTCAATCAAGTTGGTGAGACACAATTTTCCATGCACAAAGCCATGTTGACTATCCCTAATCAGTCCTTGCCTTTCCAAGTACATGTAAATCCTGTCCCTCAGGATTCCCTCCAACAACTTGCCCACCACTGATGTCAGGCTCACTGGTCTATAGCTCCCTGGCTTTTCCTTACCATCTTTCTTAAATAATGGCACCATGTTAGCCAACCTCCAGTCTTCCAGCACCTCAGTTGTGGCTATCGATGATACAAATATCTCAGCAAGGGGCCCAGCAATCACTTCCCTAGCTTCCCAAAGAGTTCTAGGGTGCACCTGATCAGGTCCCAGGGATTTATCTGGTTTTATTCATTTTAAGCCATCCAGCACCACCTCCTCTGTAATATGAACATTTTTCCAAGATGTTGCTACTTATTTCCTCACGTTCTCTACCTGCTATATCCTTCTCCATAGTAAACACTGAAGCAAAATACTTGCTTAGTATCTTCCCCATCTCCTGCAGTTCCACACATAGGGAGCCTTGTCGATCTTTAATGGGCCCTATTCTCTCCCTAAATAATATTTTGTCCTTAATGTATTTATAGAACCCCTTTGGATGCTTCATAACCCTATTCGCCAAAGCTATCTCATGTCCTCTTTTTGCCCTCCTGATTTCCATCTGAAGTATACTCCTAGTGCCTTTATACTCTTCTAAGGATTCACTTGATCCGTGCTATCTATACCTGCCATATGTTTCCTTCTTTTTCTTGACCAAAACCTCAATTTCTCTAGTCATCCAGCATTCCCTACACCTACCAGCTTTGTCCTTCACCCTAACAGGAATATGCTGTCCCTGGACTCACGTTATCTCATTTTCCAGCCATCCCTTTACCTGCAAATATCTGCCCCCAATCAACTGTTGAAAGCTCTTGCCTGCTATCATCAAAATTGGCCTTCCTCCAATTTAGAACTTTGACTTTTAGATCTGGCCTATCCTTTTACACCACTATTTTAAAACTAATAAAATTATGGTCACTGGCCCCAAAGTGCTCCCCCACTAACACCTCAGTCACCTGCCCCACCTCATTTCCCAAGAGTAGGTCAAGTTTTGTACCTTCTCTATTAGGTACATCCACATACTGAATCAGAAAATTTTCTTGTATGCACTTAACAAATTCCTCTCCATCCAAGACTTTAGCACTATGCCAGTCCAGGTTTATGTTTGGAAAGTTAAAATCCCCTACTGTTATTCCTACAGATAATTGAGATCTCCTCACAAATTTGTTTCTCAATTTCCAGCTGATTTTTGGGGGTGGGGGTGGAGAAGAGGTCTTCAGTACAATCCCAACAAGGTGGTCATCCTTTTCTTATTTCTCAGTTCTACCCAAATAACTTCCCTGGACGTATTCCCAGGAATATCCTCCTCAAGTACAGCCATAATGTTATCATTAATCAAAAACACCACTCCCCTTCCTCTCTTGCTCCCCTTTCTATCCTTCCTATAGCATCTATACCCTGGAACATTAAGCTGTTAGTTCAGTCCATCCCTGAGTCACATCTCTGTAATTACTATGAGAACCCAGTCCCATGTTCCCAACCATGCCCTGAGTTCATCTGCCTTACCAGTTAGGCCTCTTGCATTGAAATAAATGTAGTTTAATTTATCTGTCCTACCTCATTCTCTGCTTTGTTGTTGCCTGCCCTGACTGTTTGACTTGCTCCTTTTCCCAACTGTATCAGTCGGAGACTAATCTCTTTCCTCAATATATCTCCAATTTAAGACGAAGATGAGATGAATTTCTTGCATTCAGAGGGTCGTGAATCATGGGAAATTTCTGCTCTGAAAGACTGAGGAGGCTCCGTTGTCGAGTATGTTCAACTGCGAGATTGATAGATATCAACATATTAAAACTGATAAGGCATTGGGGTGCCGTGCAAGACAATGTTGATTATAGGTAACAATGATCACATTGAATGGTGGTACAGCCTTGAAGGGCTGAATAGCCTACTAATGCTCCAAGTTCTTGCTATGTTGAATACTTTCCCAGACCCAATAATTATACACTGAGCTTGGATCAAGAATGGATCAAGGAATTTGGCCAATACATTTTGGAGAACCAAAAAAAAAACTATTTGATTAGAACGAGTGAACAATACTGAAGTTATTACATGACTGGATGTATGTGACAAGCCATGGGGTTCTTAACCTTTCTTTGGCCCTCCTGTCAAGTGCTATAAACATTTCACAAGCTCCACCTAACCTAACTATTTGCACTGGTATATACGTGCAATGTAATATACTGGCACAGATCTTCTGTTGGCCAGTCATAGGAGAAGCCAGACTGAGGTTGTGTTTGAGAGCATGTGGAGCCCCAGTGCAACTGATATTGAATTTTCCAAAAAGCAACTCCCCAACATTGGGAAGGCTTTGAACTAGTTCATAAATTGTGGAGAATTTCGAGGTTCCGTGTCACTCAAGTTACCTAGGAAAAGTTAGAGAATTATCAGTGTAGTCTAACTCCTGGATAACTATTAAATTGGTAGACTTCCCTACACCCCTCAACCACTCAAGTACACCTCTGTTGACCCCTTACAGTCCTAGGACCCACATAACTACATCTTGACCAGAAATCCCCACCTAATCCCACCACAACCTGAATGCACAACTCCCCACCCTGCCCTATGATACTACCTTGTTGAATGCAATACCCAGGTCTGGACCCAACATTTGTCCCCATCCGGCAGTTTGAGCTTTTTGCGGACTCCATTGCCCCACCCTGAACCCCATATCCACTGCCGCTTTCTCTGCTGCCTTTAGCTTGATCCTCCTTCCCAGACCTGATACTTCTCCCTCTGCTACGCTGTTCCGCCTAATTCCCAGAACCTGATACCACTCAACTCGACCAATGCCCCTGATCCATCTTCAGCATTGTACCTAACTAGCTCCCTCGCCCCTCATTTCCCTTTCATCTCATCATTGTCGTCTGCTGGAGTCCTGACTGTCAGTGGAATATCTGAGTCACTGGTTTGGTTTTGCTTGATGTGAAATTTATTCCTGATGCTGAGCAACAATTCTATTGAGACCGGAGGCATGAAGACCTGGACTACTAAACTACAGTAACCAGATTCCTTATGTTCTTTTTACCTGAACTAAGTTAATTTCACGCATAAAAAGTAATTTGTTGTAAACATGGAAGGTTCTAGATAAAAGCAAATTGTGATTCAATAGCTCGAATGTCAAATCAATCCGAATATCTATATTAAACTCCCAGAACTGAGGCTATATGGATCCATGTTGATGGTAGGTGACAGTACTGGATTTAAACATTGAGTTTAGATAGCTCTCACCAGCTTTTAATTTGACCAAGTCTTTTTGCGGGGTGTGAATCACTGCTAATGACCATGAAATTGGGAGCAGAAAGAGGAACAAATTTGCAAGCAGATTGTAGAAACATGCAAATGCCAGAGAGCAGCGATAATGGGAAATATACATTATTCTAATATAAATTAGGATAGCATTGGAGTAAAAGGAAAATAGGGTCCGATGTTGCTGAAATATGTACAATACAACATTTTTTGATTTCTGCGTGCCCAGACCACTGAGGAAGGAAAGAGTGCTGGATATGGTTCTGGAGAATTATGCAGAACATGTTTCAGCTAGAAAGCATTTGGAGAACAGTCAATGTATCATCAGGTTTGTAAAAGTCAATGTAAGGGACAAGGCACGATGAAGTATAAAAATACTTAACTGGAGAAAGCTAACTTCAGTGAGCCAAAGAATGGTCTAGCCCAGATGATTAGTTTTGGAGTCAAAAATTAATTGAATAGTCACAGCAAATGATCAGATAGATACATTGTTAGCAAAGGAAAAGAACGTTGTCCAAAATTAAAGCTCTCTGAATAACTGTAGGTAAAGGAGGTTAAAGTGAGGCAGAAAAAGGAGATTTTTGCCAAATTCATAATCTGTAAGAAGTCAAGCTAAATACAGAAATTACAGCAGAGATATAGAGAGTGTAAGAAGTGAAAAAGATAGAAGAAGAATGGCTGAGCAGCTAACATCAAAGACAACCCACCAAACTTTTGTAAACATATGTCAGTAAAATGGTATTAAAAAATGCTGGAGTCAGTTAGGGGCCTAAAAGGAGATTTTCTTGTGGCTGGACAATGTTCAGCTGACAAACCAAATGATTACTTTGCATTGGTCTTCCTTAGGGAAGAGATTTCTATCAATGCATGGTGGAAGGAGGAGGCAGTATCAGTAGTGAAACGATGCAAATAGATAAAGAGGTATAATAACGATGGATGCCGTTGAAAGAGATCTAGGCAGGCAATGCGATTAATGGCTGCATGACTTTTGAGACAGACATTACATGCATTTTTGTGTCACCGTCAGTTAATAGATTATAAAATTTTTTACAATGTCTGAAACCTGTCTTATGGGTCCATTCAGTAACATTTCTAATATGGGTTAGAAAGCTGGAGTCAAAACAAGTTAACTATTTTCCCTTATTAATGCTGCTTGAGAAGCACCGGCTAAGCAGAAACTTGATGATCAATGCAGGCAAACGTAAGAATTGAAAATGTTAACAATATTAAAAGGAACAAGCTCAGTGTTCACGCTAATGAAAAGCTCAACTTGCTGCTCAGGTGCAGTGTCTGTGTTTATAAATAAGGATATTTCTATGCCATTACAGAGTATACATAGTAACATTTTTGACTGAAAGGTAGGCTGCTGGTTTGAAGAAGATATAAAATTGAGGAAACATGAAATAATTCCAAATTTAAAACCAAGTTTATTTGAAAAATCTGATATACTATTTCACAGTGAAAATTCTAGGAGTGCACCGAAGTAAAATACTGGGGTGTAACCTTTCTTTCATCATCCTTATTAAATTATCTTTATCAACTGAAAAATGATTTACAATTATAATTTTCAGCCATAGGTTTTAAACTGTTTACAGAACCACACTGATTTTACAGTTTGAATGCCAGAAACACAAACATTTCCAAGTAGCAAATGCAGTAATGTTAAACTTCATTGCAGTATCTGATTGAAGATGAACAAGTCGGGAAGTCCATGCTTCGTCCTTTACCTGAAACGTTGCTATCGAGGCACAATCCTTTCATAACCACTTCTTTGTTACACTTAGTGCAGCACTAAATGTACTTAATGATGGATGTGTTGCCCTATGGTACATCAGTAAAGAACCTCCCTCTGCAGTGCAGCCTGCTTGATTCAATTGTTCTGCTATCTCTTCAACGGTGTACTGTCCTTCCTCACGATTGGTCAGAAGATGTTTTAGAAGGTAGGGGTAGAAAACAGTAGACACACAGTCCACCACTAATTTATTGTTCAGCAGCAAAGAAAGCAGCTCTGTATCACAATTGGATGCATCGATCTAAAGGAAGAAAATATGATGAGTATGCATTTCTGGATAGACTACTGAAAAATTGACATTTTATTAGTTACCAAAGGGTTTAAATTATAGCCAACTGCAACATTGTGTACTAAAACCATAAAATAAATGCACAAACACTTATAAAATCATAGCTCTTTCCATTTCAATAACTCTAAAATTTACATTGATATAACAAGTTTAGAACTGAGCATCAATACAGGGAATTTCACAATACCAATCTGACAAAATGAATCCCCTACGAAAGGTGCAGATGTGTGCGCTTTTGTGGGGTTTTTGGGGGCTGGGGCATAGAAGGTAGGGCTGGCTTGCAGCAAAGAGAGTTTGATAAGAGACGTAAAGCTTTCAGAATAGCCTTGAAGCAGACAAAGGACGTTTTAAGGAAGACATTACAGATGGTTTCACAATAAGCGACTGCTGAAAGAGTGGACAGCTCTAGGTAGATGGGAAAGAGTTGTAATGCCAGGAAAGTTTACAGAGACAGCAAGGGGTGAAATCATTAAGACAAATGAGGGTGAGAAGTTTTAAACAGGAGTGATAAGTAAACATGATTTAGTGTGAGAGAAGATAGGGACTGAAGGATTTACAAAGGATTACTTGGAACAATATCATCTTCAGATTTGACTATTTCAAGGGCATGGATGGAGGTTTCAGCAACAGGTGACATGTGACAGGTGACAGGTGACATGTTAATAATTTTAGTGTCATGAGGTTGGAAAGGAAACTGGGACAACTGTGTTGAATAGTGTTCTGGGATATGTATCCATTAGGTCTTTAATAGTTCACCTGAAACACAGAAACAGACAGATATGTAATCAAAAGGACAATCCCTGCAACACTTCTGGACACACTTAGATTTCTATTTGAGTAACAACCTTTGAACTTGTGCTCAAATTCTAGAAAAAAACTGGTTCAGAGATGAGAGTACTACCAATTGTGTCAATGACATATTTTTATTTAATAAAAAAGACTATCTTTGGTGATAAATTATTTATACATTACATGGTAATTTTTAAATTTATGCCAAGTAAGTAGAAATAAAAATAAAAACTCGATGAATATATAAGCAGCTTAACTACTGATGATTACTGAACTTATGATCTTGTACACATTATCTTGATCTTTTTGTCATCAATTCTTGAGATAACAGCTTCAGACTTACATGCACTGGTAAATTTGATCATACATCAAGGATTTAAAGCAGGTTTGAACACTCATGAATATTCAGAGGACTTTTTTGCTCACTAACCAGTTTTAGATAAATGCTTACATAATTTTAAAAAAGGACGTAGAACAACCAATGCATATTCACTCCATTACACAGAACCCCTGAATTAAGTAGTGCAGTCAAGTAGCACTTTGTATTAGAAAGATTAATTTGTTTTGAATCAGTTATTGTGTATTTGCCAGAATACAATCTAACCATTTATACCTTGGATAATTTTGGATTTGGATGGTAGGATAAAACAAAGACTGCCTCTCTTGAACATTCTGTCCCTCCCATATCAGATTTGTATACTGCCTCCCACCACCTCCAGCTTCCTGACCTTAACACCGACAGCAATAATTGACATGGGTTTCCTCAGCCCATCAGTACAGAGTATTTGAAACAAGTGTGGCAACTGAGACTGCTTGGAATTGGAGTAAGGTATGAGACAGGGTGAAGGGGCAGAGAGATAACAAGCACATTTCTGCTTTACTCAAGAGGCTTACATTGTGACCAATTAAATCAACTTGGAATTACTTAAGAGTAAGATTATCAATTAAAGTGAGTCTGAAAAGTTGTGTCCAGGCTGCTAAGTGTTGGTAATTTTTTTTTGTTTATTAAAGAAGTCTTAATTCACCACATCAGCTTATAAATCCTTTTGGAATGATAATTGTAAAAAGCAAAGTTATGTATTGTTACAGAAGTAACAACGACATTATAACAATAAAAGTACAACATTTTTATTCATACTTTTTCCCCACTGGAAATCAAACCCCAGTGCTAAGATTACCTGCAGACATTAGCATTATTTTAGAAATCTATCACTTTTGTACAACATATATTTAAATTGATATTTTTATGTTTGAAGTGTCATTGAGCAGTGGAATGAAAAGCTAAAATTGCTTTTCCTCAATGTTATTGTGTTTGAAGCAACTCTCGATTTCATATGACCCTGCTTACTTAGGGGAATTTTACATTGTCACAGAATGCTTGTGAAATGATTTCCAATGTTGTAGATTTATTCCATGGTAACAAAGAAAGGAAGAACTTGCAGTTATATACCAGTTTTAATGACCTCAGGGTGTCTGCGTTAGCAACAATTAAATAATTTTGACATGTAGTGATCATGGCAGTGCAAGCAAACGTAAAAGTCAAAAGTAGAGAATGCTTGAAAACCTCAGCTGGAAGCAACTATAGAGAGGAAAACAGAGTTGATGTTTCGGTCCAGTTCCCTTTATCAACAGGCTTACATTGTGGTCAATTAACTCCAAATTGGAGTTATTTTAGGTTAACAGTGAAGATGAGTCTCAGCAACTTCATCACTGGATTTAAAACATTAACTATGCTTTTGTCTCTACTAATGATACCAGACCGGCTGAGTTTCTCTAGTACTTGGTTTTTGTTTCAGATTTCTAGCATCTGCAGTCTTGGCTTTCATGTTTAAAAACAAGTTCATACGCAGTCATGTTCCACACAGAAATGGTATAAATGACCAAATTTTCTGATTTGGCAATGTTACTCAAGAAATAAATATCGGTCAAGACATTACAAGAACTCACTTCCACCTACAATAATAATAGAATCTTGCACACCCGCCTGAGATGGCAGAAAGGGACACAATTTCATGTCTCAACTGAAAGACCTCTGGCAATGCAATATTTCACTGCTGTCAGCCTAGAATATGTGACAAAGTTTCTGAAGAGTGCCTTGATCTCAGAACTTTCTGATTCAGAGGTAAGAACGTTATCATGGAAGCCAAGGCTGACAGCCCAAAGAAAGAGTAAGTGAAGACCAAGACTTCCGTGAAGTTTCTAACAAAAATTAACACCCAGCCACGTAAGGCGATATTAAAACTGCAGACCAAATGCGGAGCCAAGGATGTTGGCATTAAGGAGATTTAAAGAGGGGAAGCAGGTTACGAAGTAGAGATGCTTAGGAAGGGAATTCCAGTGCTTAGGGCTTGGACATGTGAAAGTACGTCTACCAGTAATGAAGCAATTAAATCTGCACTGCACAAAAGATCAGAATTTTAGAATCAGAAAGATGTTGCAGGATTTTAGGGCTGGACGATGTTAATTTAGGGAGTGGGGGCATTTGAAAACAAGAACAGTTTTAAAATTGAGGAGTTGATACACCAGAAATCAAAAGTAGGTCAAAGGGATCATGAATAAGACTTGCTGTGATTTAGGACAGAGGGATAGCAAGAGGTTTGGATAAGTTAAAGTTTATCGAGGGCAGAAGACTAACAAAGAGAACACTGGAATTATTTGGTATGAAGCCTGGGAGAGGCTAACAGCAACTTGAAGGCTGAGGGAGGAGTACAACAAAAGCTGGCCTTGACAACAACATTCACATTCCTTGGAAGAATTTTTGTTTTCCTTGATGATGGACAGTGGATATGCAGTACAGCTCATCTCTAGGCTAAACAGGATGTAACAATTAATTGACTAGAGCCTCACAGAATGATGAGAGGGAAGGGATAGAGTCAAAAGGAAAGTACTGCAAATACTGGAAATCTTAAACAAATGCAGGAAATGCTGGAAACACTCAGCAGGTCAGATAGCATCTGTGGAGAGAAAGAACTAATGTTTCAGGTTCATTCATCAGAACCTGCAGAAAGAGGAGGAGTGTGTTGCTTGGTCTCAGACCTGTGCTGGAATTGAAGACCAACTTCCAAATTCCTAATGTTTAGGTGGAGGACATTTTGTTTTGGATGTTGAACAAGCAGCAAATAAATCCAACAACAGAAGTGTTGAAATGAACGTGGTGGTGAAGCTGGGTGTTATCAACATACATGTTACATCTTACATGCTTTCAGATGTTGTTGTGGAGGGTCAGTATTTAGGTGAGAAGTAGGATGGAGTCAAAGATAGATCGATGGGGGATGCGTGAAGTAGCAGTGCAGGAGCAGAAAGTGAAGCCATTCCAGGTGACAATGGGATCAGGCAGAATCAGTCATATCTAGGTGAATATCAGACAGGAGGCACTTCAGGAAGATGTATGCTCAAACACGTAAAAGGTTGCAAATAGATAGAGAAAAGCCAGGACAGATAATTTGACCATCATTATAATCACATAGAATGGGACTTCAAATTAATGAGAAAGTCCAAAGACTTGAAACAAAAATGTAAACTCTGAAAGTTACCTATAAGTAATAGGTAACATTAAATACTGGAACATGTGGTAGCCAACAAGATAATGGAAATTCTGCCATTATATTGTGAGAGACTAATAAATGATTATCCCAAAAAAAAATGCTGGTGGTTTGTACAATGAATATACATGGTGCAGAAAATCTCAAAACAGATATATTTTACAGATGTTATGTACAATCGAATACTGACATAAAACAGATCAATATTTAAAACACAGTGGCTTCATGACTCTCTAAAAAATGCTCATCTGCACCTATTTCAGCATTTAAGCATTTCAGTTAAGGCCAGTATGATGATTTTAACTTGGTAAGTTGGGTGACAGTGGAAGCAGAAGCAGCTTTAAAATTGTAGTATTGTACTTAACACTGGGTTCTCACCCTAAGAATTCTATGTGCAGTTCTGCCTAGGGTTATTCCAGTTAAAATGCCTGTTAAGCTACACTACACTACACCATGACAATGATGAGTAGATGGCCCTTTAAACCACACCTCACAGGCAGTACCATATTTCTACCCCAACAATCAAGGCAACATTTTGGGAAGATGGGCTCATGGATGAAATAACTCAAATTTATATTTACATCAATAAATTCAGGCGACATATAAATCAGATGGATTTTGAGCAATATCTTGCACTCAGATTATTGACAAGCCTAACAAATAAGCAAGTTGCTTATGTAGCGCACCTACTGAATCGCTTGCTAATATGATTGAAGTGCCACTAAATAATTGTGGCTGACAGTAAGGAGCAGTTCTGCAAATCAGCTAGTGTTTTGTTGGCCTAGATCAGCATTCCTGGAACTGAAAACCAGAAGAACTGCAGATGCTGGAAATCAGAAAGAAAAACAGAAATTGCTGGAAAAGCTCAGCAAGTCTGGCCTACATCTTGGGTCTTATACGAAATGGCTGTAGAAGCAGTGGATGCATTGGTTGGAACCTTCCATAATTTCCTTGATTCTGGAACAGTTCCAATGGATTAGACAATCATGAATATAATATCATTATTCAAGGAAGGAGGGAGGCAGAAAACAGGTCTATTAACCTAACGCTGGTCTTTGAGCAATTGTTGGAATCCATCATTAAGGAATCAGCAGGATGTTTATGAAAAAAATCATAATCAAACAGAGTCAACATGGTTGTTAGAGCTCTGAGAATGTGACAAGCAGGTTGAAGAAAGAGGAACCAGTAGATGTAGAGGATTTGGATTTCTAAAAGGCATTTGTCAGATAAAATGTTATTGCACAAAATAAGAACTCATGGTGTTGAAAGTAATATATTAATACAGGGAGAATTGGTGGACTAACACAGAGCAGAGATTTGGGATAAGACCCATAGATGTAAGAACAGAATTAGACCATTCAGCCTATCAAATCTGCTCCACCATTTCTCAACCCATTTTCCTGCTTTCTCCCTGCAACCTTGGATCCCCTTCCTAAACAAGAACCTATCTCTGTCCTAAATACACTCAATGACTTGGCCTCCATAGCCTTCTGTGGCAATGAATTCCACAAATTCACCATCCTCAGGCTAAAGAAATTCCTCCTCACCTGGGTCATTCCGTTGTTCTGAGGTTGTGCCTCGGGGTCTTAGTCTCTCCTACTATTGGAAACATGTTCTCCATGTCCACTCTATTCAGGCTTCTCAATATTCTGTAAATTTCAATGAGAATCCCCCCCTCATCCTTCTTAAATCTACCGAGGGCAGACCCAGAGTTCTCAACTGCTCCTTATACGATAAGATCTTCATCTCTGGGATCATTTTTACAAACCTCCTCTGGATCCCCTCCAATGCCAGCTTATTCTTCCTTAGATACAAGACCCAAAACTGCTCACAATATTCCAAATACTGGGGGAGACGATGGCCTCGTGGTATTGTCACTAGACTATCAATCCAGAGACCCAGGTAATATTCTGGGGACCCAAGTTCGAATTTCATCATGGCAGATGGTGGAATTTGAATTCAATAAAAATCTGGAATTAAATAATGACTATGAATCAATTTTCAATTGCTAGAAAAACCCATCTGGTTTACTAACGTCCTTTAGGAAAGGAAACTGCCATCCTTATCTGGTCTGGCTTACATGTGATGCACAGCAAAGTGGCCGGTTCTTAACTGCCCTCTGGGTAATTGGGGATGGGCAATACATGCTGGCCTAGAAAGCAATGCCTCATCCCATGAACGAATTAAAAAAAAACAAACAGTTCGACCACAGCTTTATGCATCTCTGCTCTTGTATTCTAGCCCTCTTGAAATGCATGTTAACATTGCATTTGCTTTCCTTACTACCAACTGTACCTTCTTGTGAACCTTAAGAGAATCCTGAACTAGGCCAGAGAGTCATACAGCATGGAAACAGACCCTTCGGTCCAACTCATCTATGACAACCAAACTTCCCAAATTAAACTAGTCCCCATCTGCCTTTGGCCCATATCAACGTAAATCTTTCCTATTCTACCTGTCCACCTGTGAATTAACTTTCAAAGAACTATGTACCTGAACCCCAGATCTCTCTGTTTGACAACCGTCCCCAGGGTCCTACCATTAACTGTATAAGTCCTGCCCTTGTTTGTCTTACCAATGTAATTTATCCACCTTATCTCTAATGATGGCTATTACACTCACCTCTGCTGAAGTTCTGATATACTGCTGGTATCTTCCACTTTGTAAGGAAGAATAGCAATGCAGACTATTTAAATCGGGACAGACTACAGAATACTGTTGTACAAAAGGAATATTATTGTATTTTTCAAGGAGGATGGAGTGTAACAATAAGATGTTTCTTTCAATAACTGTGTAGGCCACTGATGAGATCACATCCAGAGTACAATGTACAGTTTTAGTCCCGTACCTAAAGAAAGATACACACTTGGATTGGTGGCAGTTCACTACCTTTTACATCCAATGAAGCAGTTGTCCTTTGAAAAGGCTGAGCAGGTTGGGCCTGTATTCATTGGAGTTTAGAGGTAATTTTATTAAAACATAAGATTCGAGGGGATTTGACTGAAGGTAAATACTGAGAAGACATTTCAATTTATGGGGATAGCTACAGCCTGGGAGCATACCGTCAGAACAGGAGGCCTCCCATTAAAGGTACAGATGAGAAGAAATTTGTTCTCAGTTGCTGTTAATCTTTGGAATTGTTTACATTAGACAGCAGTGGAGGTTGTGTCAACGTACTTCCCAAATCCCTGATTTCTACCACTTAGAATGACAAAGTCAGCAAAGCAAATTGCAAGGGAGCACCACTATCTGCAAGCTCCCTTCCAAGCCACACACAATTGGTGTTTAGTTGATGTGGGACTGAGTGGGCAGTGCAGCTCGATGGTAGGTAGCTGGGTCAGCAGGGGGCTGTCAGAAGTCAGGAGGTCTAGTTAAGGAGGGCATCAATGGCGGGTCAGGGTTCAGTTTAATAGCTATCTAGACACTAGAGCAGATTGTAATCCACTAACATTTCCCGTGTGATTATCAAGTTTAATTAAGTCACTAGCGTCCAATGTTTAAAATCAGAGTTGGGAACATTTTTGGGGGTTCCAGATGCCAGGTAATTGCACTAAGGAAATTTCAACTTCCCCGGCAATTTTGCAGTCAGCTGTGTCAAGATTGCTTCATGGCCCCAACAACAACTCTAAACTATGGTCTTGCAATTACTATCTCCCCAGTGAAATTTCTAGGTCATTACTTTGATATTCACCCAAAGGTGGAAAGCCTTTGTCACCAGCTACAGTGGAGCTGAATGAAGGAACTAAAATTTAGTTGAGAGTTGGAAGACTTCACAGGATGTGTTGTTGGGAAGCAATTTGAAATTGATTGCGCATTCATGTTCACAAAGCAACCAGGTGCACAGACCCACACACCGACTTAGAACAATATTACGATACTACTGTTTCTTACTATTCCTGGGTCAAAATCGTGAGACTCTCTTGAAAAAGCACTGCGGGTGTACCTAATCTTCATGGACTGTAGTGTTTGAAGAACATTATTACCTCCAAATGGGCAATTAAAGATTGGCAATAAATGTTGGCCTGGCCATCCAGATGACCTTAAAAGAAAAACATATCCAATGTGAGCTTAGACAGATTTTGTCTGACAAGTGAGTCAAGGGATTTGTAAGGTAGGTATAAAAGTGCAGTTAAATGCATAATCATAAGAAGATCAGCCATAAACCTACTGAATGGTGAAGCGAGTTCGAGGGGGCAAAAGACCTATACCTGCTACATTTTTTGTGAGCAAACATTGATTACTGTTCTTCATGAGGCAAAATATTGAATGCTGAACAACCAGAAATACAGCATTTGGGATTCACTTTCATGGAAATTTATCAAAAGAGAAAAAGCCTAAAATATTCACTGTGTGAGAGCTGGTAACCCTTTCTTTTTGATTCAAAGCTTTAACTGATAAAATTTGCATGTAACTATCATGTATGCATTGGCTAAAAGTGCTAAAAGCATGTGAATGCATGGGGAGGGTCTTCATTCTGGAATGAATCCCTTTGGGACAGAACTGACTTTATTGAAGTTCCTCTCCTTTATTACAGTCAAAAACCAGTTCTCAAGAGATGAATTTTGATTATTTATGGTATTTCACTGAAGAACCTGCTGTCAGGTTTCTTTTTTTGAGGGGGGGGGGGGGGGGGGGGGGGGGGGGGGGGGGTGAGGGGGTTACATCGACCCCATTCAAGATACACACGCAGATGCAGAGATTTAGTTTGAAAAACTATTCGGATTGAGTGCAGCAGTTTTCATTGGAGCGAAATTTAGTACTCAATTACTTTTTAAATCAAAAATATCCTTCCACCAACAAAACATGCGTAGTCATGATGCTGAAATAGTTTTGATAGTTATTATCTGAACAGCATACACACTAAATCTAGACTGACATTTTAGTGTTGAAGAAATATGCCATCTTTTGGATTTGAAGGTGGACTGCTTGTTCAGGTGGGCATGAAAGTTCTTACAGCACGGCGGGAATGGTGGCTCAGTGGTTAGCACTGCTGCCTCACAATGCCAGGGACCCGGGTTCAATTCTAGCCTCGAGTGATTGTCTGTGTGGAGTCTGCACATTCTTCACGTGTCTGCATGGGTTTCCTCCCGGTGCACTGGTTTCCTCCCACAGTCCAAAGATGTGCAGGTTAGGTGGATTGGCCAAACTGAAATGCCCACAGTGTCCAGGGATGTGTAAGTTAGGTGGATTAGCCATGGGAAAAGCAGGGTTACAAGGATAGGTTAGGGGGTGATTCTGGATGGGATGCTCTTCGGAGGGTCGGTGTGGACTTGTTGGGCCAAATGGCCTGTTTCCACACTGTAGGGATTCTATGAAAAGCACTCTTTAAAGAGAAGCAGAGGAGTTCTCAATCTGTCTTGGCTAATGTTTAACCCCAAACCACTATGATGAAAACAAGTTAATTAATTAATCTTATAAATATTTTCAGACTGTTGTTAAGATCAAATCTATGTTGACTGCCATTTGTAGAATATAAATTGACCCACATTACAACCCCAAACCCAGTTTTCAAACAAGACATGCTATACACACAACAGCAGTCTCAATTTTGTTGCCCCAAAATACATATTTTACTAACCAATCTTATAACTGGATACTAGGGATCAGACAGAATGGGGTGTGTTGCAAAGATGCATTAAGATACATGCACACAAAGCTTGTCGAAAAACTTGGTGTTACTGAAAAGAAGTATTAGAATGAGGAGGAGGAATCTACCCTGAAGGTGATGTCAATGACCATGAGAAAAGGAGCTAACCATAGGCGTCAAAATGCACAAATATGAATGTGTCCTCAAAAATTGTTAGAACGGTTAGATCATCACCAGAAACGCAATGTGTGCAGATGCACTTAAATTAGCCAAATCAAACCTAGAGTCCAGCAAGGATTCCAGAGCATAACACTTTCCAGCCAGGATTGCGATGGGACAAAAAAAACACACTTCTGCCCCAAAGAGGATCAATCCAGAAATGCTTGCAACCAGCAGCAGATTGGATCAATGTGCAAACTGCATCTCCTTTATGTACAGCGTGTTGCTGTATTTTGTTTGAATGCCCGTCAGCCACTTTGTAAGTTTCTGAGAGAAAGGAACAATGTAAGGCTGTTGAGGGTTTATGGTCAAGCAGTATGATGGGGGCATTAATGTTGGGTTCAGCAGCATTGAGTTGGGGGAGCTATTAATGTTAGGGAATGGAGTGGGACGTCCGGTTGCTGGGGGATTGAGTGGGAAGTGGAGCTCGATAGGAGGTAGTTGGGTCAGCAAGGTCGAGTTGAGCAAAGGGCTGACAGAAGTCAGGAGATCTAGTAGGGGAGGACATCAGGGTTCAGCTTAGTAGCTTTCCAGGCATTAGAGCAGAATTTTAATCCACTAACATTTCCCACATGATTACCAAGGTTAACGAAGTCACAGCCTCCAATGTTTTGGACTAAACCCAGAGTTGGGTACATTTTGGATGGTTCCAGATGCCAAGTAATTGCATCAAGGAAATTTCAATTGAATGGAGGAACTAAAGTTTAGTTTAGAATTGGGAGACTTCACAGATTATGTTGTTGAGAAGCAGTTTGAAATTGATTGTGCATTCATGTTCAGGAAGCAACCAAGTACACAGACCCATTTAAAAGTCCTTTCAGTGCCATTAACATGGTGTTCAGTATGTAATCAGAAAGATTTGTACAGCAAGGATCAGTGCATACAATTCAATCAACAAGGCAATTCAGATTTTAAATGGATAGCAGATTTGATGTCATCAATTTCCTTCCCCCCTTTAAATTATTTTCTGTCACACAATGAAGTTTTGCTTCATTCTGTATTATCAATTCAAGATGTGAATTCCTCCACATCTTTCTGCCTGAAACATGATTCTACATAATTATAAGAGAGATGTGTGACTGCAAGAGAACATGCCAAGTATAACATATTTAAAGTATATATGTGATTGGTCTTCAGATTCTAAAGATATTGCACAATCAAGCGACATATTCAACAAAATTTAAAGCAAAGTACCACCACCTAATGTTACGTGACAGCCTAAATGCTTCTCCTACAAATTTCCGGGTAATCATTTGTCAAAGAAGTAACTGATTCCAACATTTCAGGAAGCATAAATAGAGGCCACAAGGAGATAAATTCAGAAGCAGCAATTGCATTCCTTTTGAAAAATGTGAAGCATGTTTACTAATAATTCTGGTGGAGTAAAAGTTGCAAAGAGGAGTGAAAATGACAGCAGCCAAAGTTGAAGAGTACAAGTGGCATTGGCACTTTGGGTGAATAAGATGCCAGCACAATGAAGAAATCAGAATGGGAAATTACATGCCAAATAAAATTTGAAATGAACTCAAGTGAAACTGGCAAATCATGGACCAAATAGCCAGAACAAACACCAACGTTTAGGTAACTTCAGAATGTTCAAATTTATTATGCTACACAAATTAAAGGTTAGTGCAAACAGTACAAGTGTAATAAAATCATGGTATCAGCCTGCCAAGCAAGTTTTCAATGACAGTCTTACCTCTATTCCGAGTGCCTAAGCAACAATCTTAAACCCCAAACTTAAGTATTTGTTCTTGATTGTTGTCTTGTATAATGAAGTCTTCAGCAATCTCAAACTACACTGTAGCCCTTTGGAACTGAAATTGTCTTTGATGTATCGCTCCTCGGAAATCCTAACTTCCAAACTACTCAGACCCTGATCAAGAGCATTTCATTGTCAAATCTCTCTGCTGATGAAGTACTCCCTGCTCTCAATCCACAGAGCAGACTTCCAGCATCAAACCTTTTCATTACCAAACAATGAAATTTTCATTCCATCCACTTCTCACCCCAATTCCTATCCCTCTTTGAGCATATTGTGCTTGCACCATCTCCAACATCCTATCAACAAACTGAGGAATCTGGTTTGCTGGTAGTCCACCATCCACCCACTACCTCTCTGCCTAACCCAAACTCTTCCTAAATCAATAAACTCTTAGCGCTCTTAAATTTTTGCTTGCTACCAATCCTCTATATCCCTAATCCCAACATCTTGAAAACATTTGCAATCAAACTTACCCTCCTCCTCCCTAAATCACACTCGAGCAAGTTTATATCATACATTGAGATTTTTAGCCATGCCCTGCATCCCTCCCCATCCCAACCCCCACACATACACCTGTTGAGGATCTTTTCAGTCTGATAAGACCCCATGCTCCCAATCAATTTATTGAGCAAAATATTGCCCTTGCTTCCCAGAACAAGGTTGAAAAAAATCATAAGGGGTAGAGATAAGGTGAATAGGCAAGATCTTTTCCTCAGGGCAGGGGAGTCTAAAACTAGATGGCATAGGTTTAAGGTGAAAGGGAAAGATTTAGAAGGGACCTGAGGGGTAATCTTTTCACACAGAGAGTGGTGCACATATGGAACGAGAGGAAGTGGTAGAGGTGGGAACATTTACAAGGCCTTTTGACAGGTAAATGAATAGGAAAAGTTTAGAGGGATGTGGACAAAACACAAGCAAATGGAACAACTTCAGGTTAGGAAACCTGGTCAGCATGGACGAGTTGAGCCGAAGGGTCTGTATCTGTCCTGTATGATTCATGCTAGATGCTGTTTGAAAGGCAGATGATGTTATTTAATTCCTCATTCTGGATTATCATACTGTTCATTCACTTCTACTTTGCACATTGAGAGGATCAGTGCACTTAACAGCACCTCCTGCAATACTCCTCTCATCCATTCCTCATTCGGTCATTTACTTCCTCCCCTCCTTTTCCCAATCTGTTCTACTATAACCTCACTCTCTCTTTTCAATCCAATCTTTTACTCTTTCCTCCCCTTCCCCTCTTCCCTCAGGTAACAGTGTGCCAAGAATTTTGAGAAAATATTGCTGATTGAATTCTGATCATCCTTCTTCAGCAGTCTTTTGCTATGGCTCCACACTACCAGGCAAGTCATTTTTTTGCAGCAGTCCCATGCCAGATGATCTTTATGACTATTGGCTCACATCTATTTCCCTACACTCCCCTCCCCTCACCTACTTTTTGATTTTCCTTCTACTACAAATTGGTTCCATTATTCCAGCCTCGAATCTTAGTTAAGAAAAATGAAAGAGTTCTTGACTTTAAAAATATAAAATAAAAGGATCATCTATCAGTTAGGTTTTGTCCTGTATATAATCCAACAACGTGTAGGAGCAGAGTATTCCTGCCCCCAAACTGTGGTGAACTTGCAAATAATTGCAGCACAGGAAAATCAGTGCAACAATGCTTTAAGGTCTTATTCTGGGTAATAGTTACTAGATTTAAACAGTGATATTGTGGAGAATGTGTATATTTCGTATACTTTTTCATATTCTTTAACTGTTTAATATACTTTTACACCCGTGTTGTTCACTGTATGCACACACTACATGCAAAGTTTTGCTCCATTCTCCGGAAAGTCTGGTCAAAGTCAAAGCGTCAGCAAGATAGAAACAGATGGTATTCTGTGCAAGGTTGGAAAGCTGTGGAGATCCAAGTAGTAGTTGGGCAAATTCCATTGACAAAAAAATCATCCAGAACACCAAACTGTGAAGCATATCTTCCTGAAGCTAGTCTCTCTCTCACTATGCCCATGCAAATCTCAATTACTAATGTGAATGAAAAATATTTCCTACTCTGCAGTAAGATACTGCTGTTTACTTCCATTGTAGCATTTTTGATCTTGGGAGCTTATATGTATTTAAGGGCACCAGTATCAGTGTAACAAAGGCCATAATTTACTTAAGTGGAACATATATTGAAGTTATTTCATGTGCTTATTTCAGATTAAATTGTAATAAAATTAGCAAGCAATGGAACAGTAATTAATTTTTGTTCAAGCTCCTAAAGTTGTTTTGAGGAATAAGTAGGGATAATGTGCGTCATAAGAATCCTGTCTTTGTGCAATTATCACGGACTACAAATACTGCAACTACAGAAATAGTTCTGAGGATCAACCAGTCCTCGTTGACTTTGACTCTCCATATGAACTGCAATCTTAATCCCAGGTGCTCGTTCTGCATCCACATCACCTTAGTTAACATAAGTAGGAGGAACAACACCTCATTTTCCACTTTGGCATTTTACATCCTTAAGGCCTCAGTTGTGTTCCCCAATTTCAGAGTCTGACTTTGTTCTTACATCCCCCACCGTCTCACACCTGTGCCTTGTTGGAGGCATACAGCGAACCCATTTTGTCCCTTTCATACCTACCATTAACACCCATTTTACATATCAAACTCTCCTTTATCGCTATGGTCACTCCCTTTATCTTTTGCTCTGAACACCTTCACAAGCTATTCCACATGCTCATTTGTCCCTCTGTCAACATCATTAAAACAAAACACCATTTTCCAGCTCCTTTCAGTTCCAAAGAAGAGTAATATGGGTCTTGAAGAGCCAGGAGCAGACAGGTGAAACTAGTTTAGTTCGGGATTACGTTCGGCATGGACTGGTTGGACCAAAGAGTCAGTTTCCGTGCTGTATGACTGTATGACTATGACTCTATATAGCCAGACTTGCTGAGTTTTTTTTTATTGCAGATTTTCAGCATCTGCAGTATTTTGCTTTTATTCAACCAGGACTTTTGCAAACTTGGAAACAATAGCTTTCTAAGCTCTGGGGATTCTCCCCTTTAAGAAAATCCTGACTCTTCAAACTGAAAGCAAGCTAATGCTCCTCAACGTTTACTCTGTCTGCTCTCCCAAAATGCAAACAATCTCCATTATCACCCCAGGAATCTCCAATCTTTCTCTCTTGTGCATACTTACACACAAATACATGTATACTGATTTTAAAAAAATGGCTTCAGAAATACAGATACCTTAATCATTAAACCCCCTCATACACACAGATCTAAACCTCCATGCCACTAATTCAAAATCCAAACTCTAACATAAATATATATAAATCAGATGCCTTACATTGCTGTCGACTAAGTTTCTACTTCACTCACCAACACTGGCATTGCATTCTAAGAGTCTCTCAAAAGTTTCAAACAGAAGCTTAAAGAGCTCCACCTTATATTGCCAGGGTTAGATTTTTCATGATTATTCAACATGAACGTTGTTGAAGCTGAAAGAATGGAAAGTTACCTAAAGAAATTTCAAAAATGGCAACAGGCAGGAGTGGGGAATTGAAAAAATGCATATTATGACAAAGAGAATGCAGAAATAGGTTGTCCTGATGGGGAAGGACACCCGAACTGATGAAGAACCCCATGCCACAAATCAGAGATAATGTACTGGTTGCACAAAAGTGTGAACTTTGTTTCGAGAAAAATCATTTTTCTTTGTCAGCATGTTACTAACAGAACTGATATAAATCAATATATCTATCGTATTTAAATCTATTGTTATTGAATGATTGAACCCTCCTTTTCCATACAAGGTAAACAAACAAACTAGAGGCCAACAAAATTGCAAATATATCTGGTGCCAATCTGTGATCTGTCAAAATAACTTTCTGAACTAAACATCAGGCCTTAATTTCTTCAGTTGTCAATTCAGGAATACTCACACGCTTTGCTAATTTCCATTATTTATACTAAATATAGACAGCTCTACTGAATAAATAATTGACTTTATAAGGCATTTCTACAAAAACAATGACTCAAAAGCCCTGAAAGAATGAATGGAAAATGCTGAAAATACATTTCATATGTCAAGAAATGAGTAGTGATCCTGCTAGTGTTTCAAACCAACAGGGATTTTTCCCACATGACACACAATGCATTGTTGTATAACATTGCTGATATCTGAAGCATTATTCAAACTTTCACTGTTTTAGCATCTTTTTCTGTATTTCTTATATTTTCTCTCTATTGATCTCCCCTCATTCACCAGACACGTCCATTTTGTCTGTGTGTCTGTCTCTGCGATAACATAAAATTCTCCTTTGATGTGCCACCCCTTCCATCCAAACAATTTTCATATTTGTTGCTCTGCTTGTACACTAACTTTCAAGCATGTTTCAGGCCAAGTGAACAACTTGGTGAGAAAAGAAATCAGCTTTTAAAAAAATATACGACTGCTTAACTTTAATGCAACTGCCTAACTGATAAATGTTGAATTGTTTGCTATAAAGTTAACTGTTAGTTTATTGGTGGTTTAAGATTCAGAATTCGTTGCTTTTCCTACCAGTTTTCTAGTTTACAACGGAGCGCTTTCCTTGCATGCCTTTAATGAACAGAATCAGTACCTTTAATTTAGCAGATGGTAATTATACGAGCCAAACAGATCTGACATACGTTTTTCACGTGAGATGCTCTGAAACATAACAGTTCCCAAGCTTGACAGAACAGGATGACAATTAATTTTAATAATGGCTTTGTACATTGAAACTCAAGGCTAAGAACAGTTTTCCCACCAAAGAGGGTTGGAGGATGAGAAAGACACAGTCATATATTCATGCCAACCAGAGGCTAAGAAGGACCTGATTAAAAAATATTTTAAGAAATATCTTAAAAATATTATACAAATATTTGGCTTTATTTCAAACATATACCTCATTATAGCACAGAATGTTCTGCACCAGACACAAAAACAGATTAAAGTTGGACAACCATGACGTATTATCTATTGGTTTAGCTGACAACGCAAGGAGGGCTTGCTGATAGAAGTAACATTCATAGTAGATTTATTTTTATCAATTGAACTCCTCTTCTATAACAAGTAGTTTACCATTTTGACAGGATAAATTTTACATGATGTGAAGGTGGAGTTCTACCTAACACTCTTAAGTTTTCTTTTTTCAAATGCTCCTGAAATTGGATGGGATGCCAACATCAACTGCTTGGATTTCACATTTGCAGTTTTTCTTTTTAAACACTTCACTGCACTACCACTCTAAACATCAGTCACTCAAATGTTAAATTCAAGCACAGCTTGTAAAACCTCACATTACCAGCTTCATACAACAGTTGCAGACATACAGAAAAGTATGGTATGTTTGCAGATGACACAAGATAGGAGGGGGGGCAGGTAATGTTGAGCCTGGGAAGCTGCTGAAGGACTGGGATAGGCTAAGAGAGTAGGGAAAAGAAATGGCAGATGGAACACAATGTGGGAAATATGGAGGTTATGCACTTTGGTAGGAAGAATAAAGACATATACTATATTCTAATTGGGGAAAAGCTTTGGAAATCTGAAGCACAAAGGGGCTTAGGCATCCTACATTTCTTAAGGTTAACAAGCAGGTTCAGTTGGTAGCTAAGAAGGCAAATGCAATACTACTGTTCATTTTGAGAGAGTTAGAATACAACCGCAGGGGTGTATTGTTTAAGTTTTATAAGGCTCTGGTCATACCACATTTGGAATATTGTGAGCAATTTTGGGTCCAGCATCTAAGGAAAGATGTGCTGACCTTGGACGAGATCCAGAGATGATTTACAACAATGATCTGGGGAATGAAGGGCTTGACATATAAGAAGTGGTTGAGAACTCTGGGTCATTACTTGATAGAGGTTAGAAGGATGAAGGGAGATCTCATTGAAACTTACAGAATACTGAGACGTTTGGAGAGAGTGGAGATGGAGAAGATGTTTCCACTAGTAGGACAGACTAGAAGCCAAGGGCACAATCTTAGAGTGAAAGGATGATCTTTCAGAACTGAAATGAAGAGTAATTTCTTCAGCCCAAAGTGGTGAATCTGTGGGATCATTGCCACGGAAGGCTAGGAGTTCAAGTCTTTGAAGGTATTTAAGAAAGAGATAGGTAAGTTTTTGATTAAGAAGGGGATCAAAGGTTATGGGGAGAATGTAGCAGAATAGACTTGAGAAACATATCAGCTAGACTTGAGAAACATATCAGCCAGACTTGATGGGCCAAATGGCCTAATTCTGTTCCTATATCTTATGGTCTCGTGATATTGTGTGTAATCTGGTTTCCGGTTTAAATTTTCTCTACGATTGCATACTTTTTCCTTTGCTTGCATGACATTCACTAACATGTCTGTTTTCCATCCAGGCTAGTACTTTTTTCACCTAGCGCCATACTAATGGGAGGCTAAATTCAATTGGGTTGAACTTCGTACTATGACCCAGGCAGAGCAACAGCTAAACCAACTCTGCTCAAGTGGTTGACAAACAAAATATATTTTCACTCCTCTAACTGATAACAAGTGTAAAACAAGTGGAATAAGTTCATACACGATACTTAACAGCATTACAAATAATGATACTGCATCCCAACTTAAAAGTGAAATGAAACTGTAGCATCAATTTAATGAGTAAGCTTTGCTTAAATTTTGAACCAATCTTTGTTAACCAAATACATGTCGATATTTTTTGTAGAAATCCAATTGTTGCATTCATTATCCAAGATGACAAGACAATTATTTTCAGTGATCATCTTGTTTCATTGTAAATTTTAGTTATTTAATTTATTACATCACTCTGCTTTCCTGTTCAAGTACAAAATCAGGATCATCTAGGACAAATCATTCTTTTCATGATAACAGTTACATAGATTTGTAGACCAAATGGGGTCAAATCTAATTTATTCAAACTATATATACTTTATCAGGGAATCTGTCGTGTGAACCAATCATAGTATATTAGAAATATTTATCCTTTTTGAAGTTTTCGATGAAATAGCTGGTTCGTTACTACGAGATCCAAGAGATTTCTAAATGAACAATCCATACCTGAGTGACAGCCCTTATCTGTTCTATTGCCAGTTTCTGCAGTTCATGGGTACCACTTTCTATTCCAAGCTTCAATGCTGGCAGCAGGATGGATTGTTCCAGGAGTAGAAGATAAATTTGTTTCACACACTATTTAAAATAATTTGAGACCTTCAGTTAATTTGGAACAGCATTGTAACTCAATGATATGATCAGAAATCCTCACACCAAAATGTTTGTTATTTCATTCCACAGCAAACACAAAATAAGGTGTTAATGGAGAGCTCTTCCTGTACAGCTTACCTCTTTCTTTCTGGAAATGTAAGATTGTATCCAAGGTTATGAACAGTGCAGCCATCTTGCTCTTTTATGAAACTCCATTACCAACCTTTAACAAACTACTACTTACATAATTGATTATCAATTATTTGTTCCATTGCAATTATTACAAGATAGACACACTTCAATTACACTTACAGTCTAAAAAAGATCTTGAGGAACTTTTAAAATGAGCTGGACCATAGAAGTAAAGTTAGGTGAATTGGTCATGCTAAAAAAAATGCCCATAGTTTATAGGGATGCACAGGTGGGTTAGTCATGGGAAATGCAGTGTTATAGGGATAGGGTAGGGAGATGGGTCTGGGTGGGATCTTCTTTGGAGGGTTGGTGCTGATGGGCTGAATGGCCTGCTTCTACATTGTTGGTATTCTATGATTCTAAGAAGTAAACATTATTCAAGGGACCTGGATGGCATAACAAGGTTAAACAATTCTCAGGCCAGAAAGGGCAACAGAGTTTCAAAACCAGCTCCAATATCGAGGATGAAAGTCTCCACTAATTGCAAAATTCCAAACGAATGTGTTTCAAATCCTGCAAAAATCTGGACTTTCGGTATGTCAATTTGGGATTTGGGGCTGAATCACAGTCCTTCCCTGTGGCTGCTTCATCTTACTGTGGATGCCATTCTCTAAAGTGGGAAGATTCCATTCTCAACAATAACATCTTAAAATTTGATGAACACAGGACACATCGCATCTATGTTGCGCCTTTAGTACAATAAAACATCCTATGGACTTCAAGCAGCATTATAAACAAAATCTGACACTGAGGCACATATGGAGATTTTAGGACAGATGAGGCCAGTTTTGAGGAACATCCTAAAGGAGGAAAATAAGATTGAGAGGTCTAGGAGGGAATCAAGAGTTAAGGGCCTAGGCAGCGGAAGGCACACTATTGTGAAGCTATCCAAAATAGGAATACTCAAGGGGTTAGAATTAGAAAGGATTGTGCGGCTGGTAGAGATTACAGTGAGGCATGAGCTATGGCAGGATTTGAAAAAAAAAGAACTGCTTAACTGGGATCCAAATATAGATCAGTGAGCATAAAGGGGATGGGCAGGCAGAACTCCTCAATTTACAAAGGGCAGAACATTGGAGACCAGCCTGGAATAGTCAAGTCTAAATAAATCAATATATGCATTATAAAGTACATAGCTACATTTGCATTGATAAAGCATTCACCACACAAACCCGAGGTATTTCACAGAAACAAAAAGATGGCTTTAAAATACATTTAAAACAGTTCACAAAAGTAAAAAGGGAATCTGAGTAAATTAAAGCCAATGCACATGCTGTACCAAGGAGTGGAATATTCTGCCTGCAGAAACTGAGTTTATGAAAATCCATATTTCCCTCAAAATACATCCCCTTTACCAGAAAGCACATTGCTGTTTACTGGAAATAACCTACAGCTCATAGCCCTCTTCTGAAACTGAATAAAGATATTATGGTGTTGTTTTGGAATAATTATTCTGCATTTTTTATGACGTTTCTCATGCTGTCATGAGACATTGTACTTGACTTGTTTCCTTCAAAAGATTGGAGTGCATGTCTAGATATCATGATATCTATTATCTTCCAGGCACAAATAATAATGCAAATGCCAAATCTTCTGGCTTGAGATCATGCTTTCTACTTTTCTCTCTTTCTGCGACAGAACAATTTTCTAGATCATCTTTTGGACTGCTGCAGAGTTACTTCCTGACTGGCACATGTAGATATCTTATCATACAGTGTTTGTTTTCTTGCTGACTGGGGCTGCTAATTCCAAAGGCTGGGTTTTAAACAAAAACAAAAGGGAATTTTCTCAGGGCTTCTCTCAATCTACTTTTTTTTTCATTCTTGGGATATGGGCATCGCGGGCTGGGCCAGCATTCATTGCCCATTTCTAGTTACCCCTTGGAAAGGTGGTGGCGAGTTGCCTTCTTGAACTAAGATAACAATGTGTGGAGCTGGATGAACACAGCAGGCCAAGCAGCGTCAGAGGAGCAGGAAGGCTGACGTTTCGGGCCTAGACCCTTCTTCAGAAAAAATGCCTCCTTGAACTATTGCATTCTATGAGCTGTAGGTAGCCTCACATTGCCATTAGGGAGGGTATTCCAGAATTTTTACCCAGCAACACTGAAGGAACATCAATATATTTCCAAGTAAAGATGGTCTGTGCAGGTGGTGTTTTCATACTTCTCCTTCCAAACTCATGACTACTTCCAGCTAGAAGGATAAGTGCAGGAGAAGCATGAAAACACCACCTGCACTTGTCCTTCTAGCTGGAAGTGGTCATGAGTTTGGAAGACGCTGTTTAAGAAGCGCTGGTGAATTTCGGCATTGCATCTTGTGTCGATGGTATACTCTAATGTTAATGAAATCCAGTGGTGGAGTGAGCGAATGTTGAGGTGGTGGCAATTAAGTGGGCTGCTTTGTCCTGAATAGTGTCAACCTTCTTGGAGTGTTGTTGGAGCTTGTATAGAAACTATTGTATTTGGGCAAATTTCTAATGCAAGAGATGAATAATAGGTGTGAATAGAAGATGAAGCCAGTTTAATGTCATTGGTGGGCATAGTGCTTGCTGGGCTGGGTTTATTAGGAACCTGTTTGAAACTGTCTTCTAATAGGTATTTTGGAATTGTCTTCATCATTGCAGCTGTAATACAACAGACAAAGTTTTAGCTCTGGGCTTAAGGTCAGCATTCTCTTCCATTACTGCAAAATTGTTTTATTTCTGATGGCAAAAATATGTAGCATGCTGTAGACCAGTCATATTTGGAAAAGCCTGTGGAGCTGTAATAAACTATCAGAACAATACATAATAATAGAATAACAGAATATGTCCAGACTTATGAAAGCACATGCTTCACTGTAGTTGCCAGTTTCAAAGTCATATCAGGAGCCACAGCTCTATAAGGGTACCTCTACCCCAATGGGATAAATGCACTATTTAGCTTCATAAAGACTGGAGAGAGAATAACTTCAGTCCTTGGTTCTAAGTGAATTATTTTTACATATGAACATTGTCTTTACAGGAATATAGCAGTTATACCTTTAATGTGAATGCACTGCCACTAATCTGTTGTGGTTGGATTGTCAACACTATTTCTGTGGGAATTGCATTTTCAGAGCTGGCTTTTATGACGTTAATACAATTAGCACAAATTGAATATAATTGCAACGTTGAAAAAGAATTCTAAAATCACCTGAAATGATAGTTTGTGCTTTGTCAAGTAGAGAGAGCGGCAGATAGAAAGTATTTCATTTCCAGTAGTATCTTTCTGTTCAGGTGCACACTTTAGCAACATGGCAGTAACGAGCTTAATCCAAGCATTATGCTTCTCAGTTGACCTGTAAGGATTAGATTGTTTTAATTAGGAAGGGAAATTTCATTCATATTTGAGCAATTTACACTCTCCTCACCTGAAGATTCTGAAGTTATATCTGGCTTTTCATGCACAACTAGCATTTTAAAACCATAGTATAAACTAACGCACCTAGTTGTAACTAAGGTCAGGTGAAGTGACAGGCAGTTCTCTCTCATATATCATGTATTTAAGCCCATCTCAACCTATTTGCTACGGAGACCCTCATCCGTGCTTTTCTTAGCTCCAACACTGGACAATTCAGTGCTCTGCTAGCCAACCTAGCATGTAGTTGAAAAATTAACTTGCCTTTTTCTAATTTCAGCTGTTGGCAGACCTAATGTGTATTTTCTCTCTTAATTATATTGCAGATATCATTTTAAAAAATAATTGCTCTAATTTAGTTGTCACAAGTAACAAGATTATCTTCACTTCCAGCCTCTGATTTGACAGCTGTGTGCTACCATACTTAGTCATTCGATCGGTTACCATGCATTGCCATCCAGTCTTGCCCAATTCAGAAACTGGAAATGAGTGGGAGATGGGGAGTAGAGGAGCAGGAAGAAGGGAGATAAAGAGACAAGGGGAGCAACAAGAGTGAGAAACAGAGAGGAACGGAGGAGTCAGGAAGTGCAATTGGAGATCTTTAGAAAACAAGGACAAGGATCACAATGCACATTGAATCCACACCTGATCACAGCAATTGTTTCTCACAAAGGATGGTGAATCTTTGCAACTTTCTTCCTTAAAATGCAGTGGAAGCAGAGTATTTGAATATTTTTAAGGCAGTAGTTGATAGATAGATAGATTTTTGATAAGCAAGGGGATGAAACATTATTGTGGATAGGCAGGAATATGGTATAAGGAGATCAGCCATGATCTTGCTGAATAGCAGAGCAGGTTTGAAGAGCTGAGTGGTTTTAATCTGCTCCCATTTTGAATTGGCTTAATTTATATCTAGCTTTGTTTCACTAAGGGTTTTAGTCAGCCTTCAAAAATATTGGAGATGGCCACAAAACCACAATTCTCAATTTGGATCGCAAAGATATCTTACTAAATCCACTGTTATTTAATTTGATATTGGGCAGATGGACACTTCACTAACTACTTAACATGAGTAATCAGTTGTAGCCTGGGGAATATGGTACACAGAACAAGGTTGAAGGGAATCTGACCTGTGAATGAAGAAATCACAATGAGGGACAGTGTGGGTTCCATTGTGTTGCAGTGGAGGTCTTGGTAGGGGAGAAAATAGCTTTCTTGTATTTGCAGTGGGCCAAAAGCCATCCAGACATACAGTTAAAAAGCAGTGGGAGCTTATGGTTATGGAAATCAATGTCAGGAATCAAGCTCTGAAGACATGGAATGTGATGATACAAGAAATTCAATTATTTCATACAAGTGGTCAAAGATCAGTGAATGCGTCTTTAAATGTCATATCCTTCCAACTCAATTAATTAACCTCATTCACTGCTCAAATCCCCAGCTGTCCAATTTTTCAATGCAAGTAGACAGGCAGGTTCAGCAAACAATTAGGAAGGCAAATGGTATATTGGCCTTCATTGCAAGAGGATTTGAATGCAGAAGTAAAGATGTCTTTATATAGGGCTTTAGTGAGACCACACCTGGAGTAGTGTGTGCAGTTTTGGTCTCCCTACTTAAGAAAGGATATACTTGCAATTGGGAGAGTGTAGGGGAGGTTCACTAGGTTAATACCAAAATGCCAAGAGACTGTCCAATGACTGAGCCTGAACTCACTAGAATTTAGAAGGGTAAGAACAGGAACTGATGGAAATGCATAAAATTCTGACAGAGTTAGGCAGACTAGATACAGGATGTTGTTCCTGGTTGGGGAAACAGTCTCAGGATATGAGGTAGCCCGTTTAGGACTGCGATGAGGAAACATTTCTTCACACAATGGGTAGTGAATCTCTGGAATTCTCTACCACAGAAGGTTCTGGACACCAAGTCACTGAATATATTCAAGGAACAGATAGATAACATGCTAGATTTTAAAGACATCAAGGAGTATGGGAGAAAGTGGGAATCCGGGCATTGATTAGCCATGATCATATTGAATGACATAGCATACCGACGGTTCAAATGGAGGACTGCTGCTCCTAGTTTCTATGTTTCCTTTCACTTTTTGCTGTGGCTGGTTAACAGCACCACCTGTACAATCCCAATTATTACTATCGATGTCCCCTTAGCCTGAGAAACATGAATCATATTGCCTGCGACTTGCTGAAGCCTTGAAGTCCATTTTTTTTGCCAGATCAAGAGTGCAAAAATGCTATTTCTCCCTCTCAATGAAATGACAGCATTATCTCATAATAGTTTGCTTCTCTGTCTTGTGGTTTCAAATTAAGTTGCTCCTGTTCATGATATTCCCAGCTGCCTCTGTTTCTTAAACTTTCTTTTATGCTACCTCTCTGGCAGCTAACCTTCAGAACTAAAGTTTAACTTTGTTAGATTTGGCAAATTTTTGAATATAAAGAAGAACTGACCAGAAATTTTAAGTGTTTTAAATAACTTTTGTCACAGAATAAATCAGGGTTTTGATAGCTGTGACAACTGGTTACAAGATTGAAGTTTTTGACCTAATTTGGATGTTCTCTGAGCTACTGCTGGCCACTTGTTAAGTACTCTAAGTGTCATAACTATTTTTAATTAACCTGTTTAGACATGTTCTAACATCCCTGGAGCCGTTAGTACTTGAACCCAGGCCTTCAGTCTAGTGTTCGGGACACTACCGCTGTGCCAGTAGACCCACCATCTAAGTATCATATATTTACAGTGCCCATCCTGCCCACTTTCTGATTAACTAACAACATAACACATGGATTTAAGATACTTCGATGATCAAAACTGGGAATTGCATTCTCATACAGCTGCTCCTAACACTCCTGAAGTTGTTCTGAAATACTGAGTGAGACAAAGAATGACATGAGTTCTTGGAATCATATGATCATAGAACCAAAAATCACAGAAGAGGTTCCATGGCCCATCGATTCTGTGCCGCCAAAAAAAGTTATATAAATTTTCCAGACAGCTTGTGAATGTATACAATGTTGTTCTTATAATCATATCTCAGCAAGGAAATGAAGAACAGACAGATTTGATAATAAGATAAATATTAAATGAACCAATAAGTAAATAAATTGCAATTATCAGGTTTGTTTCACTTTGTAAAAGTCAGCTTTGTAATCCTGATTGATTATTGTTGTCAGAAGAGCAATTTCCCCCCATCATTCTGACTCCTGACTTAATCAGCAATTTGTCAATAGGTTTGTCAATAAACTGGCTACCACCCTTGTTAACCTCAAAATAAATAAGGGATCTATAGGCTGGAAATAACATAACTGAGCCTGATATCAGTTTGAGGTGCGTCATTTCACAAAATTGCTATTGTGCCAT
>NC_063336.1:107673146-107685508 GCF_021869965.1 Rhincodon typus
CATATAAACTGACATTTTCCCAGCCACCATCAGTTCTGAGGAAGGGTCACCGGACCCGAAATTTTAACTCTGTCTTTTCCTTTACAGATGCTGCCTGACCTGCTGAGCTTTTCCAGCAACTTTGGATTGTTTGGATGACTTGGTGGTGGGTTAACAATAAAGAAACAGTAAAGCTTTGGCGAATTAGGATGTCTTACACTTTCAGTTCTGCAGGGACTGGTTTTGAGAAGTACATACCTGAGTATAGATGCTGACTGGACACATGGAACAGCCATGGGGACCAGATTTTTTCCCCAATATGCCAACATTTTCATGCACCCAGTTCAAACAAGACTTCTTTGCCGCACAGAACCTCCAACCAACACTATACACCAGGTACATTGCAGACATTTTCTTCCTTTGGACTCATGGCGAGGAATTACTGAAACAGCTACGTAGCAATATCAACAAGTTTCATCCCACCATCAGATTTATCATGAACTACTCTTTAGAATCAATTTTATTCTTGGACATATGCATGTCCATCAAGAATGGACACCTCTCTACCTCACTCTACCGCAAGCCCACGGATAACCTCACGATGCTGCATTTCTCTAACTTCCACCCTAAACATATTAAAACAGCCATCCCCTACGGACAAGCCCTACGCATACACGGGATCTGTTCGCTGGAGGAGGAATGAGACAGGCACCTGAGGGGGTTGAAGGAGGCCCGCACAGGATATGATGCTCAACTCATCAATCACCAGTTCCGATGTGCCACAGTGAAAAACCATAATGACCTCCTCAGAAGACAGACACAAGATACACGCAGTAGGGTGCCCTTCATCATTCAGTACTTCCCGGGAGCAGAGAAACTGCATCACGTTCTTCACAGCCTTCAACACATTATCAATGACGATGAGCACCTCGCCAAGATCTGCCCCACACCTCCACTTCTCGCCATCAAACAACCGCCAAATCTTCAACAGACCATTGTTTGCAGCAAACTACCCAGCCTTCAGGACAACATCAACCACAACCCCACATAACCCTGTCATGGGAACATCTGCAAGACATGTCAGATCATCGACATGGACCCTACCATCACACGTGGGAACACCACCCACCACGTACATGGCAGATACTCATGTGACTCGGCCAACGTTGTCTATCTAATACGCTGCAGGCGAGGATGCCCCGAGGCGTGGTACACTGGCGAAAGCATGCAGATGCTACAACAATGGATGAATGGACATCGCACAACAATTGCCAGACAGGGATGTTTCTGCCCAGTGGGGGAACACTTCAGCGGCCAAGGACATTCGGTCTCAGATCTTTGGGTAAACGTCTCAAAGGTGGACTTTGGAATACACAACAACACAGAGTCGCCAAGTTTGGTCCCCATGAGGATGGCCTCAACCAGGATCTTCGGTTCATGTCGCACTACAAGTGACCCCACCGCCCTATACACTCTCACACACCAACATACACACACACTCTCTCTCTCTCTCACTCTCCCTCTCCCGTTGCAACACACACACACATACACACACGCACACGCATAGACACTTAAATCCATGTTAAGAATTTGTATTTGCAGATACCTTCTATTTTGCTCAAAAAACACACAATTTATAAGTAGTCAGTCAATGTGACGTTTTATAAATTCCTACTTTAGAAACAAAACAACCAGTCTAACTCCAAACCAAACAACAAACAGATTCTAAACAAGGCATCACACCGAACATGCATTGTCTGACCTAAAAATATCACCCCTTCTTCACACTGATAAAACCTTCAGTTTCTTAGGACAGGGACTTAAAAGGAATTTGGGTATTTACATATACATATTAATCAATTAAAACCTTCTAACTGATTAAAGATTTAATGGCATCTTAGGTTTGTTTAGTACATCCTCATCAATGGTGTAACCCTTTGATCTTTTACTTATAAATTCTGTGTCTGATACTACCTCTCTCACTAACACCTGAAGAAGGAGCAAGACTCCGAAAGCTTGTGTTTTCAAATAAACCTGTTGGACTATAACTTGGTGTCATGTGATTTCTGACCTTATCCACGCCAGTACAGCACCGGCACCTCCATATCATCAGTTTAATTTACATGGAAATGGGCCATACCTAGACAGGAATGAAAAGACAAGGAAGTGTAAAACATTCTATCCTTGAAGGATGTGTACAAACAAGACTTACATATTTAAAATTTGATAAACCCTATTATGGGAGGTGGATAACGCAAAGAATAGTCCACCTTATGATGTCCACCCTAAACCTAGATCAATTCCTGGTCTAATTTACTGATAAGATTAATAAAAAACAATCAATATTTATTAAATTGTTATTCAAAATAGGATGATGCATTTTATTATTTATTAGGAGAGTTTGAGCTAAATTGAAGTGTGGAGAAATTTGTTATCATGTTTTTTTCTATGTTCACTTAGTAATTTAGTAAAATAAATTGACTTAATGATTTGTTTACAGCTTTGTCTCAGTGAAGTGTTAATTGAGTAACTTAGTGAAAACAATGGACAAGTGTGTATGATTGTGTATGAGAAGTGTGTATCAGTATCTCCAGCATCTGCAGTTCCTGCTATCTCTGTGTAAGAGATTACTTAAGTTTCTGGGTCTTCATCCATCTGGGAAAAGAATACTTTATTGTTGTGAGCTTTGGAATAATGTTAGTATACATGAAGATAGCAGGTAGACAGAGCAAGGAATGAAGGTTACTTATAAAAATGATCAGTGTTGCTTAACCAGGATAATAAGTAAAATAGACCTGAAATGTGCAATGAGCATCGTGGCATGAGTGTGTCATTTGCACTTCTCATAGTCCCTAGTATTTGGCTCTGGATTTTCCAACCCGGCATACGTTTGAACAATGGAAACATCCTTAATTTGTTTACACACTCGATTTGATGCTTAATGTACAAATGATTCCAAACAGTCTTTATGAACCACATTTTCCAGTTCAATAGATTTTACAAAGCATATTCACCATAATGAAATGCTGTTGCCATTTCATGTTTTTCCTTCCAGCTAAATAATAATCTCAAATGGAAAGATAACAGAGAGATTAAAAACATCAAACAATAGTTTTCTGACAAAATGACAATAACAATAAGAATGCTTTTAGGTAAACACAGATGGATGTGAATGGGATTCTAGTGCATCAAACTTTATACTGAAACCAATTGAAATCAAACGGATAACTACAGGGGAAATTTTCACCATGTCCTCCTGGGCAGTAATCTGGCAGAGCAAATTACCGGTGTATAATAGAATTCAACTCCTATGGAAGCCCAGGCTGCTGTGCTGGTGACAGTAAAGGACAGATTAGACATTCCTCTCCAGATTAGTTTTTAGACATTGGGTGTCAGGATATAGTCTGTAGCCTCTTGGGGTTTTCAGGATTTGATAAATGATAGCCCGTTCTATTAAGAAAAATGAGGATGTTACTTGCACCAGCTACCGAAGCCATGTGAGCAATATTTATTGCACCCAGCATTTTGCAGGCACTAACAACCTGCTAGAATTACCTGACGCTATCATGTTGCTGTCTTCCTGTTATAACAACCTTAATAGATTTTCTCTCCCTCCTAGGAAGTTTGTCAGTTACCTGACAATTTCATGCCTGCATGTCATCGTCAGTGATACTGCACAAATTTTCTTTGGACGTTTGAAATTAATCTGTAGCAAGAGTGTGGTCGTCTCTTTCTCAGCCATTGGCAGGGTAGCCACAGATAGAAGATTTTGGCTGGTGGTCTTTATATAACAGCTCCCCTTCTTCTTCTTCTTTGGGTGAAACATACTATCTGGCGCAAGTCTGACATCTTTACAGGATCCATGGATTAAAAATTCCTTTGCGGCAATGTCATATAGAATGCAGTTTCCCCACGCACTTTCACCTCACACTTCTTGCCTCTATCATGCCGTGTGCTACCTCCTTTTCCATTATGATTGCCAGCAACAAAATTTGCATTGGGTACTCAAAAATTGAGTCTTCTGATATCATGCAATTACAGCACAGGCAAAAATACCCCCGTGGTCTCACAGCAGCTTGCCAGCTGTCAAGGGCATGTACAGCTCTGTGTAAGTACCAACACAAACAGTGCAAATAGACTGTTTGCTCACTGTAATAATCAATTCACAAAGATTCTTCAGTCCGTAGACTTCAAAGTAAATCAACATTGCGACACTGAACTGTTATCAGTAACAGGAGATGGTGATACAAGGACAAAGTGACAATTTGTAAACGAGAATGATGGTCTGGAGGTTTTAGACTTCTCTTAGTGTATCAAACTTCTGTAGAAAGTTGAACAAGGATAACATCAGATGGCTTAGACTCTGGAAATAAATAAGGACACTCTTTCCAGTCAATCTTGCAAAGTGCTCTTTATAAACGTTGTATACCTAAATTGGGAGAGTAATTCCACAATCAGGTCAAGCAAGGGTCTGACCTTGTCTCTAAAGCGTGATTCATTGAGAATGACAATGTCCCAGATATTGATGGGGTAGGGTAGTGCACTGGTGTTGACAAAAGTGAGTGGTCCTGGGTCTCTGCAGCATTGAATCTGGAACAAATGAAGTCTTACTGCATCAGGTCAAACACAGGCAAAGAAACTTTCTGCTGATTATCATCTATCAATCTTTTTCAACTGATGAGTCAATATTACTTCATGTTGAATACAAGTTGGAAATATCAATGTGGATATCAAATGTCATTGGGTGACAGACTTCAATCTCCATCACTAAGAATGGCTAACACAGCCATGACCGTTCTGGTCAAGGCCTTAAGGTGAACTAGGCCTGTGGCAGCGGAGAGAGAGCCAACAAGAGGTAAGTAGTTACTTGATCTCTCCCTCATCAATTTCACTGCTGCTAATGGATTTATTTCTGACACAATTTGTAAGAGTAACCATTGCGCACATTGTTCTTCACACTTAGGTTACACTTCATCCTGCTGTCCGGCACTATCATTATGCTAAATGGAATAGATTCAGAACACAGTTAGGAGTTTAATGGCATTTAAGAGGTGTCGAGTTGTAGCGGAACTGTACTCAACCACAATCTATCAACTTAATTCTTGATTTATCCTTTACACTACCATTACTATCAAGCCAGGAGATTAAACCTGGTTCCAAATAGGAATGTAAGTAATAAGACAAAAGTGATAAGACAAAAGAATTCAAACTCTTCAGTCCTGTCACATCCAGTCATGAAAGGAACTAGGCAGCTAAATAATTAAACAGATGAGAAGGGTCCATAAATATCCCCATCTTCAATGATGAAGGTGCCTGGCATATTGGCACAAAATACAAGTATGTAGCATTTGTATCCATCTTCAGCCAGAAATGGCAAGTGAACAATCCTCTTCACTATCTCCTCATGTCACCAGGATCACAGAGACAGTCTTTAGATAACTTGATTCACTGTGTGCAGCTGGAACTGCTGAAGGCATTGGATATTGCAAAAAGAGTGGGGCCTGATAACATCCCAGCAGCAGCACTAAAGACCTGTGATCCAGAGCTAGTCACACCCCTGGCCAAACTGCTCCAGTACAACCACAAACTGGCATTTACCAACAGTCTGGAAATTTGTACAAGTACATAAGAAGCAAGACAAATTTACTCCATCCAATTACCAGTTCAATTGTCTACTCTTGATCATCTGCTAAATCATGGAAGGTTTAATTGACACTTATACTGGATTTACCTGTAAAGATGATGCAGTGTGGGCACCTAGCTCTCAGACTCATTTAAGCTTTTGTCCAAATATGGATGAAAGAGCTGAATTCAAGAGGTGAGGCAAAAGCAACTGCCTTTATCAATAAGACAAACTTGACTGGGTGTAGCATTAATGAGCTGCAGTAAAATTAAAATCAGTGGGAATCGGGAAAAGCCTTCCACTGGTTAGAGTTATACATAACAAAAAGAAAGATAGTTGTTGGATACTAATCATTGCAGTTGCAGGACACTGTAGCAGACATGCCTAAAGCCCAAGTCTCAACTACCTTCAACTACTTCATTAATGACCTTCCCTTCATGATTATATCAGAGGTGAGGACATCCACTTAATATGATAATTGCAGTACTATTCTTGACTACTCAGGTACTGTGTCTATGTGGAACAAAGCTAGCACAATAATCAGAACTGGCCTGATCAGTGGCAGTATTATGTGAGCCACATAAGTGCCAGGCAATGAATATCTCCAATAAAAGGGAAAGTAACCAATTCCCAGCTTCTGACTTGATTCTGTAACCAAACTATTTATATAACTGATGCATTTAATTTTCTGCTTAATGACAACCTGTGAATCTTGGTAATGATTGATTTAGCAAAGATAATGCTGTTGAATGTTATCAACAAATAGCTGTTTCCCTTTCGTTGGAGATATTCATTGTTACAGAATCAAGTCAGAGGCTTGGAATTCTGCAGTGATTAAATCATCTCCTAATTCACAATTCTTTGCAAGGTACAAATCAAGAGTGTGAGGAAATGCTCTCCAATTGTCTAGACAGTGCAGATCCAACAGCACTCATCAAGTTGACACCATCAAAGACAAAGAAACTCACTATAAAGGTGCCCCATCCACCAGCTAAAAAAAAACACTCTCTCCATCACTGTCATATGTGGTGCCAGTGTTTACCATCTAGGATATGCACTGCACCAATTACTCAAGCATTTTTGGACAGTATACTTCAATTCCAGGACCTCTACCATCTAAAAGTGAAAGTCAGCAGACACATGGAAACACTAACCTTCCAAAATTCCCCTCCACGTCATGCATCATTCTGAATTAGAGCTGTAAATGTGGAGACAATGACACTAGACTTGCCAGTCTGGTCCAATGTTGCTACTAGGTTAAGACATTCTTAACCTTCTTGAGTAATCTTCAGCAATGTAGGAAGAAGGTCAATAACCTTTTTTACTCTGCCAGTGTAGCTGCCAACATCTTCACTCAGATACTTCACATTCACTCTGTCTTTACTATTATAGCTACCTCCCACCAAGACTCAGCTCTTCCAAACCCACGACTGGCTGTAACATCTTCCCCATTCACTTTCACCTACCCAACCGCAGTGAAATAACTGCACAGAGGCCAGAATCCCATCACCAAGTCACCCTTTATTTACAGTACATGGGCTGTGATCATCTAGCTCAAAGCCAGTCGCTAGACTGTGGAGATCTTCTGAATCTCCTGTTGATATCTGTCTGCCAGGGCTCTCTGATTGGCCCAGGTTAACAATACCAATGAAGGGTCTCGTAGTCAATTAAGATCCACCAGGCTGTGGTTCCAATCACTGCATTCGGTTACCACTAACACTGCGTGCCATCTGAGATGCCAATTCACTCACCTGGGTTACCTCCCTATCTGCAGCAAAAGTAAAAACTGTGCCAAGCACTGTCATCTCTTGTAATACTTGCATTTCTCTTTCCAGCAGGAAAGCAGCCAACAAGAGGGCAGAAAATTCAAGGTGGATGGTGTGGGGGGGGTGGTTGGTGCCCAACATAAGGAGACAAGATAGCAGCAGGGTAGTAGCATTGTGTTCGGGCTCCTGAGCTCTTTCTCTTCCTTCCTTTTGCTTTATTTTTTTTTTGCCCCCCCCCCCCCCCAATTATCTTTTAAGTCTTCTGCTTCAGCGAAGCGTCAGTGACGGATCCTGCCCAAAGTATGTTCCAGGTACACAGCGACTGGAGGCTGTGAGCAGGTCCTGCCCAAGCATGATCCAGAGGCAGTGAGAGGAGATCGGAGGTGGCAGCTTCAGCAGTGGCAGAGGTGGCATTGTGATTTCTTTGGGTCGGGAGTATGGACTTTGTTGTTCGGAGTGGAGCCCAACACGGTGAAGGGGATCCCCCGTTATCTGCAGCGGCAGGAAGAACAGGCTGATGTCTCCTGGAGAGTAAGCTAAGTGGAGGAAATTGGGGTCCCAGTATGGCTAAGCACTCCAGAAAGACTGTTAAAATTTTAACTTTATTTTTCTTTATTTTTCTACTTAATATTAAGAAAGACTTTAGTGTGATTTTTTTTCATTTTTCTGCTTAAACTATGATGGTCTGTAATGTTTAACTTTTAACCTTGTTTCTCTCTTTGTACGTAAGTTTCCTACGTTTGAACCTAAGATGGTACCATCTGTGGCGACATTATGCACTTTTCACTGTACTCCTGTATTTCTTTGCTTGAGTACTTGTGACAATTAAAATTTAAATTTGACTCCTTGTCCCTTATGACATTAAAAAGTTATACTGATGAATATGATCAGATATCTGTAGGTGCATAGAGGTTGATGATCAGATTCTGAATTGTCTAACAATTCCAGTCAGCACCTTGTGAACACAGTGAACTAGAGATACATGCGTCAATGTTCATGAGTAGCAGGTTGGTGCTTCCTCGTATTCAGTTTCCATCAGCAGGCATGACATGTAAGCAATTGGTCATTCACTTCTTTCAATGGACTGTGAGTTCAGTTCCAGACACATTTCCTGACACATCTGTTGTGACATTCATGTTCTTGAGTTGAAATTGCGCTGTTGAAATGCAAACTTCTGGCAGAGATGTTAGCTTTGGTGTAATCATGTCAAATGTTGTTTGCTGTGTAATTGTCCATTCCCCCTGTGTAACGTCTAAATAAGCTCTACAATTTCTGTGTAGATAGGAACAAATTGGTGGATAAAACTGGCAGTACTGAAAAACAATGTCAATTCTTTCACATTAGAAAGGGTCACAAATGGCTTTGACATTTTGTTGTGAGGTCTTTACTCCAGCTTTTGTCAATCTATATATTAGAAACTCACTCTCAGATGCCACTTGTCCTTGGTAAACATCAAATTCTCTTCTGTGTTAACACCTTCTGATAACTGCTGATCATGTCCTATAGCCAAGTCATCGAGATGGTTGAATATCCCTTCAAAGACATAAAAGACTCAAAAAAAAATGGTATATAATACAACAAAGAACTCCGAATGCTGGAAATCTGAAACAAAAACAAAAATTGCTGAAGAAACTCTGCAGATCTGGCAGCATTTGTCAAGGGAGAAACAGAGTCGACGTTTCAAGTCCAGTGAACCTTCTTCAGAACTGAAAGCTGAAAGTACGATAGCCTGAAATGCGCAATGTGCTGAACCTATTTGAACATTCTATAGTACAGAAAAATATATTTGTGAATAACAATGGCGTAAGATATTGTTCTTTCTCTGTTGATGGTATTTGAATGTAGCTCTGTTGCATATCAATTCCATGAAGACTGTGGAATCACAAAGTGATGCTAATGGTTTTTGGATCATAGAATGTTGACTTATGTCTGGAATGATAGCTTTTTTGACCATTTTAAGATTAATGCATAGGTTCTAAGTTCACCACTGTGTAAAGACTATGTTCATTATCCACAATGCTATGTCAATTCACTCATTGATAGTATGTTTTAAGATGTTTTAGCTCCTGTGACACTTTGTGCAAATATTGTCTTCTTACAAATTGCTGCTACGTCCAGACTGTGCACCCCATAGCAAGCCAGTAGGTCTTGAACCCTGAACTCCACCTAATTATGGCATGGTGAAATTACCAACCAAGGCAAGAAAAGAAAGGTGTGGGAACCAGAAAATTTCAGCCATTCTCTTCACCAATTGCTTTGCTTTGTTTTATGCCGTGAGTATACGCAAAAATAACATCACAGTTTGTATGTGTGAAATGGGAGCTTTATCCACAAATCCTGTATTTTTGAATGTTTGCACTGATGTGCTTCCAGCTGCTTCTCTCAGTTTAATTTCTGTTTTACTTTTTCAACCGCACTCAGGCATGACAAAAAAATGCACTGTGAAGTGTAAACAGACCACAATCAAACACCAAACAATTGAACAATGGAATATTACAAACAGGATGCTGAAAGAGGAGACAACAAGGTGCAGAGCTGGATGAACACAGCAGGCCAAGCAGCATCATAGGAGCAGGAAGGCTGACATTTCAGGCCTAGACCCTTCATCAGAAATGAAGGGTCTAGGCCCGAAATGATTGTGGCCTGTTTACACTTCACAGTGCATTTTTTTGAAAGAGGAGGACACTATTCCTCATTGGCAGATCTAAATTCTGTAAATCCATTGTACATCCCCACCATACCTCCATGTCCATTGTTCAGGAATCAGGCACAGAGAAGCCACTGGTATGGAAATATTATTCATCTTTTTTTCTCCAGGTGATAAATTATTGAAGTGGTATCCATGAGAGAGTGAATAATAAGTGAAAGGTCAAGGTTTGAACAGACAATATTGCCCTTTCTTATTATTTACTATTAACTTACCTTTTGAGGGTCTTACAATTCAGAAAAAGTAATGACTGAATAACATTGATTAAACGGTGTTTTATTTTTACTACATTGATAGCTTGTCTATCGAGAACAACCTGAATTGCTTTTAATAGTATGATAAATATGCTGGCATTATATTGAAGACCATCATACCAAACCAGATAATTTCACTACCTGACAGCTAGCTGATATAGAAATTTATAGAATCATTTTATAGCAATGGTACCTGACATTCCCAAGTCCTAACATTAAAAATATTCGCTGTTGGATACTCAAATCTGATTTCTTAACAAAAAAAAGCACATTGAAAATCAATAACAGTAATATCATTGAAATAATCATACCTTAAATTTGACTGGGGCAGCAAACAAATTATCAGGTTACCAGGATTCAATGAGTAGTAAACTATTTTCACACCTATAAGTCTTAATAATTTATCACAAGTATAAACACTTGTTAAATATTTTACAATATTGTTCCTATCCCTGCTAACCTCAATCTCATGCATATTCTGCATCAATTAATTGGGAACTGTCATCACATTACATTTACATAAAATATTAAAGAGCGTAATGCTTTATCTGTTCCGGAAAAGCCCCTGAAATGAGAATTTTTGAACAGTAAATCACTGCATACGTTACTGTTACCTATATAGTGAGGAAAATCAGAGCAAATCAGAACCAGTAAAAATTCAGACAGAGTGATATACAGATACTTACTATAAATTATATTAATGGTATTCCCAGTGCATACAATTCTAAGATTCATTCTTCTCTTTGGTTTGATCTTTTTTATTCCTTTTTCATGTCATAATAGTGTTGAACTGAATAGCACATGGTGTGTTATATAATCTGCCAGAAATTCCAAGTCGATTCCTTTATTCTCAAATTCTGTTAATCTTTTCCATATTTCTCAAAAACTGCTACAGGAATGAGAAGATGCTCAATGATGAGACAGTGATTTTGCACAATTTTAATTTCTTTCTTTTGTGTGGATCTCTGCTCAGTACCTTGGTGTTGGCCATCATCATGTGGATGGAAAACAAATTACATTCTAGAGACAATAGGGTTGTGTTTCTCGTGGTGTTAATGTAGGGGAATGAATATCTGAGGATTTGGTACCAGTCAAGCGGGCTGCTTTCCCTGGGATGGTGTCAAGCTTCTTGTATGTTGTTGGAGCTGTACTCATCCAGGCAAGTGGGGAGTGTTCCATCACATTCCTGACCTGTGCCTAATAGATGGTGAACTGGCCTTGGGGAGTCAGGAGTTGAGTTACTCGATGCAGGATTCCTAGTCCCTGATCTGCTGCTGTAGCCATTGTATTTATATGGGTGGTGCAGTTCAGTGTCTTGCCAATAGTAACCTCCAGGATGTTGATAGAGGAGGATTCAGCAGTGGTAACATCATTGAATGTCAAGGGACAATGGTCAGAATTCTCTTTGATTGGAGATGGTTGTTGTCTGGTATTTGCATGAGTTAACCAATATCAATTGTTTTTCTCTCTCTAATAAGACAGCAGCCCTATGGTCCGATAGGGCTATGGCGACTTTACCCTTATCTTTTACCAGGCAAATCCTAGTATCGCAGTTTCGGGGTCACTTGCTGTCAAGGAGGCATTCTAGACAAGAGTCATATTGGAATCAAACTATTGATTCTGTTTCTCTGTCCACAGGTACTGCAAGACCTGCTGAGTTTCTCCATCATTTCCTGTTTTTATAGCATTCTGTTCCTCCTGCCTCCAGAGGCAAGTGGGTACTCGACACTTGTCACCCCAAGTCTTGATATTGTCCATGAGAGAGATTGTAGGAACTGAAGACGCTAGAGAATTTGATATAACAAGGTGTAGAGCTGGATGAACACAGCAGGCCAAGCAGCAACAGAGGAGCAGGAAAGCTGATGTTTCGGGTTTGGACCCTTCTTCAGAAAAGGTTTTCAGACCCGAAACATCAGCTTTCCTGCTCCTCTGATGCTACTTGACCTGCTGTGTTCATCCAGCTCTACGCCTTGTTATCTTTGATATTGTCCATGTCTTGTTGCATTTATACACAGACTACTTCATTTTCTGAC
>NC_063336.1:107686008-107688571 GCF_021869965.1 Rhincodon typus
AAAGAATGGGGAGTTGAGATGAACTGAGAGTCTTAGCACAGCGAAAATTAAAGGAACATCTGATAGATGTGTTTGAAATTTTGAAAGCTTTTGATTGAATTAATATGGAGAAACCATTTGTGCTGGCAGAGAGGTTGGTAATTAGAGGATTTTAATTCGTTTGCCAAAGAAGTAGCGTTGACCTGAACAAAATATATTTGTGACATGTTAGGATCTGTAACATGCCACCTGAAAAGATAACAAAATCGCCATAGTCCCAGAGGACATCATTCATAGCGATGACTGGTGGTGAGTTTAATTTGTGTTAACTTAATGTCTCTGCACCTCAGGCAAGGAGCAAGATTGAGAAGACGGGGACTTCATTGTAACTTCAGCTAGTGTGGGAATTGAACCATGCTGTTGGTGTCACTCTACAATGCAAACCAGATGTCCAACCAACTGAACACTTATGAAAAGATAGACACATTGAATAATAACTCTGAATAAGGATTGGATAATCACTTGACAGGAGCCAGCTGCACTGTGAGGGAAAAGTGCTGAACAGCGGGACTTATTGGATAGCTGTACCAAAGAGTCAGCCCAGACTCAATGGATCGAATGACTAGTCATCATTCTATGGTTTTAACAGTTCTTTGTATAAGTGAAGCAGACATGCCAGTCCCTATATCTCAAAGCATGAATGGACTGAATCCCGATACAGCTTATATTGTAAAGTGAGGTATAACGAGATTTAATTTCAATCATATATATTCTCCATAAAAGCATAATTTGTTGAACTATGAGGTCAACCGTTATGGTGGACACATATTGCTATGATCTGGACAATGTCGTTGTTGTCAAAACAGGAGGAAAACTGGTTACTATAGATTAAATTGGTCTGTTTCCAAAGAAGTTGAATTTTTCTTTCCTTTTTCTTTATCTCACTACAGTACGTATGTGCTCAGACCGACTCCGACTCATAAAAGAATGTATTAATCAGTGCCCAACAGCGTACAAACAGTCCAAAAAGCTCTTGATTCTTGCTGATTTACTGAGAGTAGCAGGTAAGTGGGCTTGTTGGTAATTTGTATCTCTCCAATTAGATAGCATTAGTGATACACAAAGGTACAAATAATTGTTGACAGAAACCTGTTCACTTGGCTCTCTTATATAATGTCCACTAGATGTTGCAATCTTTGTTAATCATATGTTTATAATAGCAGTATGAAATATGAAGTCTCAACTTATTTTAGTTTTAATATGTTTGTATTTGTCAGTTCTGACTTAGGGTCACTGGCCTCAATGTTAATTCCGTTTTTCTGTTAACAGATGCTCCCTAAGCTATTGTGTTTCCCCACCACTCTGCTTTTGTTTCAGATTTCCAGTGTCCACAGTTCTTTATTTTTATGTTCATATTTGTATTGAACTATTATTCTCATCTTGTCCGTTTAAAGTTTGAGACCATCTACAGATGTTTTAGATCATTTATTTTTAAGGTTCTCATTTATTCAGAAAGTTTTAAGCATCATTTGAGCAGTGTTATTTTGTTTTTGTTTTTCAAATATATAAACAGGGCAGGATAAGGTACAGAGGAAAGGAGAGGTATTGGTTCTCCTGGCTGAACAAGCCCTTCAGTATGAAGATTACAAAGCGAGCAGTATTCATTGCCAGGAGCTTATGTCTGCAGGTAACTTTTCTATTATGATTGCATTGATTTTGTATTGTTCTCAGGGTAGGGATGAGGTGACTTGGTACTATTTTCTACATTAAATCCTGCCATGAATTCATTATATAAATTCACAATTGCTCATAAAACTTTATGCGATTGAATTTTGGAACACAGTCATCGATGAGTACTCCTATATAAAATTTACTAAACTTCAGAATCTAAAATTCCAGCACAGTTTGAACAATGTAAATTTATTTTGGGTGAAGTCAGAAGTCACTTGATACCAGGTTGTAGTCCAACAGGTTTAGTTGGAATCACACCAGCATTTGGAGTGCAGACCCTTTGTCAGGTGCAGTAAGAGAGCAGGACACACACACACAGAGTTTGTAGGCAGAGAGATTAAAAGATCATACAACTGGTGTGAGTGGAGTGTCAGATAAGTCTGTACAGGTAACCAAGAGTGTTAGACGGTGTGTAAAGTGTTTATAAAGCCAATGTCAGTCCTATGTTGTAATGACAAGCAGGCAGAACCGTAGGAATGCACAAAAGGTGACATCTTGGGTCAGACACTGAATTGTAGATGTGAGGCTTTGTTCGGAATCTGTCCCAGAGTTTTAACCTGGAATCAGGCTGGTTTTACTCCAAAGCTGAAATTTATAAAATGCCACACTGAAGGTGACTACAAATTGTGTCTTTTTTGAACAGAACAGAATGAATCTGCAAATAAATAAACCTCTTGGAGGAAATGATTCACCCTAGGGATTTGTGTGTGTGTGTGTGTGTGCGCGTGTGTGGGAGAGAGAGAGAGAGGGGGGGGGGGAGGTCTGTGTGTGAGAGAGAAGGGAGGTCTGTGTCTGTGTGTGTGTGAGTGTGTGTGTGTGTGAGTGAGAGAGAGGGGAGGTCTGTGTCTGTGTG
>NC_063336.1:107693571-107732536 GCF_021869965.1 Rhincodon typus
AGAGGGGAGGTCTGTGTCTGTGTGTGTGGAGGTCTGTGTCTGTGTGTGTGCGAGAGGGGAGGTCTGTGTTTGTGTGTGTGTGCGCGTGAGAGTCAAAAATCTCAACAGTTTATAGTTGAACAGATTTTTTTGAAAACATCAGTTTTCGGGGTCTTACTCCTCCTCCTTCAGGTGTTAATGAGACGTAATATCCAACAGAGAATTTATAAGAAAAGTATCGAAGGATCACACCACTTAGGTTTGTTTAGTACATCCTATTAAGATGCTGTTAAATCTTTAATCTGTTAGAAGGTTTTAATTGATTAATATGTAAATACCCAAATTCCTTTGACATCACGGGCCTGAGAGAACTAAAAGTTTTATCAGTTTAAAGAAGAGGTGACATTTTAGGTCAGACAATGCATGTTAGGTGTGAGACCTTGTTTAGAATCTGTTTTGTTTTGGTTTGAAATCAGACTGGTTTTATTTCTAGAGTAGGAATTTATAAAAATCCGCATTGACTGACTGTTTATAAATTGAGTGCTTTTTGAACAAATTGAAATGTATCCACAAATACTGTCACGAATCTATGGGTTGAGTTTGTGTGTCTGTGTGTGTGTGTGTGTGTGTGTGTGTGTATGCGCTTGAGAGACTGTGTATGAGAGAGGATCTGTTTGCGTGTGTGTGTGTGTATTGGAGAGTGTATAGTGCGGTGGGGGTCACCTGTCGTGTGACATGAGCCCATGATTCCAGTTGAGGCCATCCTCATGGGGACCAAACTTGGCTATCAGCCGCTGCTCGGTGACTCTGCATTGTTGTGTATCTCAAAGTCCACTTTGGAGGACACTTAGCTGAATGTCCGAGACCGAATGTCGGAGACCGCTGAGGTGTTCCTCCACTGGGAGGAAACGTTCCTGTCTGGCGATTGCTGAGCAGTGTCCATTCATCCGTTGTCATAGTGCCTCATGGTTTCGTCAGTATATTAAGTTTCGGGGCATCCTTGTCTGCAGCGTATAAGACAGACAACATATGAGTATCTGCCATGCACGTGCTGCATGGTGTTCCCATGTGTGATGGTAGTATCCATGTTGAAGGTCTGACATGTCTTGCAGAGGTTGCCATGGCAGGGTTGTATAACATCGTAGTCGATGTTCTCCTGAAGGCTCAGTAGTTTGCAGCGACCAATGGTCTGTTTGAGGTTTAGCGGTTGTTTGAAGATGAGAAGTGGAAGCGTGAGGAAGATCTTGGTCAGATCTTGTGATTTCTGACCTTGTCCACCCCAGTCTGACACCGGCCCCCCCACATCATGTGTGAGAAAGTGTAATGAGTAATTCAAAACTGCACAAAAGAATTAAGATAGAGACAACCTAACAATTTATCAAGGTGATGCTGTCATAACGGGAAAGTAAGGAAGGTCTCACACTCTCTCACACGCACACACTCTGTCGCTCTGTCTCGCTTGCACACACGTATAAAAGTCTGTTGAGTGAATCATTTCCTCCAAGATGTTTGTTTAGTTGCACATACATTCTATTTTGTTCGAACAACAGTTTGCAGTCACAGTCAGTCAGTGTGGTATCTTTTAAATTCCTGCTTTGGGAATAAAACCAGCCTGATTCAGTGTTAAAACTGAGAGACAGATTCTGAACAAAGCCTCACACTTACAGTTCAGTGTCTGACCTGAGATGTCACCTTTTATATATTCATATGGCTTGCCTGATTGTCATTACAGCACAGCACAACACTGACATAGACTTTACAAACACTTTACATGCCATCTAACACACTTGATAACCTGCAGAGACTTATCATCTGAAACTCCACTCACACCAGTTGTACGATCTTTTGATCTCTCTGCCTATAAACTCTGTGTGCGTGTGTGCGCGTGCGAGCCCTGCTCTCTCACTGCACCTGACGAAGAGTCTGTGCTCCAAAAGCTTCTGCAATTCCAAATAACGTGTTGGACTATAACCTGGTGTCATGCGACTCCTGACTTTATCCACCCAAGTTTAACAGTGACACCTCCATATCTTTTGGGTAAAGTTAACTTGTTACTTCCTCTTCACCAGTTGGTTCTTGCTATGTTTGGTCTGCTTGCATTGCTGTGTGTTCCATGGATAGATACAATGAGGTCATAAATTAAGAGCATTGAGTCACCATTTCACAACTGAACTCAGTGAGCAGCAACAACTCCTATTGACTGAGTAGCAGGATATGCACCTACACCAGTCAAACAACTTGATACAAATGTATGTGTTAACTGAATTCTCAGCAGTTTGTATCAGGTAGGAGAATCAATTGTGTACTCCTTTCAGCAATGATTTCTTCATATCTATGACATAAACAAATGTAGGTGAAATTTATTGGCTATTATAGAACAACATTCGTGACGCACCACTCAAAAAGCTCAATCTATGCGTAGAAATATTTAAGATGCATTTAGATCAAAAAAACTACCTGTCAAGACTCCCATCCATGCTAAAATCTAAATCATCCATATGCAGAATGAAAATATATGGCTGCAGCACCACTTGCCTGTTAATTCAGTGAAATCTTTTTTTATTTGCTCATCCACACAGTAGTCAACCAGTTTGCTATCGATCGCAGTCATTTCCATGTTCTTTCATTACAGGTACTTATCCTTTGTATAAAACATTCCACTTGTTGTGTTAAAATCCTTCCCTGTCAACCATTGCAGTAATGACATCAAGAACTGTACTGGTTGTCATTGCTGTGGCTCAGTTGGAAGCACCCTTGCCTGAATCACAGAGCTGTTGATTTCAATTTCAATTCAGGACTTAAGCCCAAGAAAATCAGAGGTGACACTCCAGTGAAGTACTGAGGAATGGAACACCATTGACAGTGTCCTCTTTTAAATGAATCGTGAAACCAAGTCCTCAGTCTGCCCTCCAGATGAATCTATGGCACTATTTCAAAGAAATGTAGGGAAGTTATTTCTTTTGGCCAATATTTATGCCTCAATCAACAAATTATTTGGTCCCTATTGCTTTGCTGTTTATGGGAGTTCATTTGTTTGCATTCCTATGTAACCAAAATGACTACTCTTAAGAAGTACTCCATTATTTATGAAGTACTTTGGGTAATTTGGTGGTCATGAAAGGCACCATGTAAAACCTTTTCCTACCTAAAGGCTAGATGTGAGAATTGAGCACAATGTAAAATGACGTTATCTCTTTTTCAGTCCCTCTAAAACAAGAATTGGTACAAATCTAACCCATTACCTTTATTTATCATTTGAGCATATTTTCAAAATTTTTACTGGGCCACACTCCCTAAAAAAACATAACTGTGGATTACTGAGACAAAGTTTACTGGCAGTCAATTAAAAGGGCCGGTTGCACAGGAGCTTGGCCCCTGGATGAATTGATAAGATTGTGCAGTCTATTTAACAGATTATCTTTCATTGTCAAGTACAACGCATAATACTGAATTACTGGAAATAGGTTATGGAACCCTCATGTTCACGATAAAACGGTACTTAATCTCAGTCATTTTAGCGATACACTGTACAAATTGGATGTTACTGAAATTATAGTATTAATTAAGTAAAAGGTATTTGATACATGAAGGCCTAGGATGCTTCACGTGCTAAATATTAGACAATTACTTAAGGCAAAGTTTCAAAAAGCAAACCAATGCACAATTATGCAGTTACTTTGGCCATCTAGGGTCTAATACTAATTCCATAATTAACAAACATGACCAGACATTTTTAAACAATTCACACATCACATTGAAGTTTAGCTTAAATTTGAACAGATCCACGTTGAATGAATTTTATTGGATTGGAGGAGGATCCGTACAAGTGATGATTATAAATATGTGTCATTTCCTCAAGAACACTTCACTTGCCTAGGTTCAAATTTGAAAGTTTGGCTGTTTCCAAGTATTCTAGAGATTCCTTTAAACACAGATGGAAGGAATAACGCATATCAAAAACGAGTTGTAGAAAAGACCTGTACAAGAAATAATATTCTTGCACATAAGGTTCAAATAATTCTATCCTTTGCATAGACTTCATATGCTCTGTTCTGTAAATAATCTGTCTAATTGTTGTGCTGTGTCAATGTCACTGGACTAGCATTCAAAATGCACAGGCTGTGAGGACACAGGTTCAATTTGCACTGTGGCAGCTGGTGGAATTAAATTCAGTTAATAAGCACAGGAAAGTAAAAATTGTTCTCAGTAATGGTGACCAAGAGCTTTCATTGTTCTAAAATTGCAAGTTTACTTATGTCTTTTGGGGAAGTAGCTCTGCCATCCTTACCTAGAGTGGCCCACCTATGACTCCAGACCGACAGCAATGTGGTTGACTTTAAATTACTGTCTGAAGAGTCCTCAAAAACAGCTCAGCTCAAGTGTAATTATGGATGGCAACAAATGCCGACCTTGCTGGCGATGCTCACATCTGATGAAGAAACTAAAAAGCTGTGTATTTTAAAGGTTTTATAGAACATAGAACAGTGCAGGCCCTTCAGCCCACAATGTTGTGCTGACCTATTATCCTACTAAGATCAATCTACCCTGCATACCCTACATTTTACAATCCTCCATGTGCCTATCCAAGAGTCGCTTAAAAGTCTCAAAAGTATCTGATTCCACTACCACTGCCTGTAGCACATTCCACACGCCAACCACTCTCTGTGTGAAGAACCTGCCTCTGACACCTCCTCTATACCTTCCTCCAATCACCTTAAAATTATGCCCCCTCGTAATAGTCATTTCCGTCCTGGGAAAAAGTCTCTGACTATCCATTCGATCAATGCCTTTCATCATCTTGTACACCTTTATCAAGTCACCTCTCATCCTTTTTCGCTCCAATGAAAAAAGCCCTAGCTCCCTCAACCTTTCCTCATAAGACCTGCCTTCCAGTCCAGGCAGCATCCTGGTAAATCTTCTCTGCAACCTCTCTAAAGCTACCACATCTTTCCTATAATGCGGTGACCAGAACTGAACACAATATTCCAAGTGTGGTCTAACCAGAGTTTTATAGAGCTGCAGCATAACCTTGCGGCTCTTAAACTCAATTCCCTGCCAATAAAAGCCAGCACAACATGCGCCTTCTTTACAACCCTATCAATCTGGATAGCAACTTTGAGGGATCTATGGACATGGACCCCAAGATCCCTCTGTTCCTCCGCACTGCCGAGAATCCTGCCATTAACCCTGTATTCTGCATTCAAATTTGACCTTCCAAAATGTTTTACCATATTATTAACTTCACATCTTTACATGTTTTGAACTGTTTTCTAATGAGAAAAGCCTTCTCTTTTTCTGGTTCTTTCTATCCATCTGGGCCGTTTGTTAAATTATCTTTTATATCTGTTTTGCCTAATATTCTTACATCTCTGTTTCTATTAATTGTCAAAATCTTTTGGTTTTCCTTTTGTTTTTTAGATACACATTTGTATAAACAGGCAAAGAACTGTAAACAGCCACCTAAGTCTGTTGAGTCTTTCCTTCACAGACAGGACTTAACCAAATGCACAGTTAACCTGCCTTCAAATGGTGATGCAATGTGAGGGTTTGAAACACAGACCCTTAAAATCTGTTTAGGTTCCAGTATTGTACTCAAAAAAAAAAAGTATTGACGCTACTTTTTTTTTAATATTTCCATTACTTTAAAAGCAATCCACTGTTAGTTAGCATATTTTCTTCCCTGTTTTCTGCAGGTACCTGGGTTTCCTTTTCATAGTTTTGAAGTACTCTGAGTAAATTGGCCGTCCTTTTTGCCTCCTAAGGGTGATGTTGTTTAAAGAGAAATCATTCACATAGGAATAAAACGACAACTGATGCTTGTGTATCTTTTGTTGAAAAGAACGAGTACAATGTCATTTCTGCTGCAGTTTGGATATGACTAAAGTTGAGAATTTATGCAGTGCTAAAACAGGTGGTGACCCAGCTTTAATTACTCGAAGTAACAGGTGGATGTTTATTCTTCTTCAAAAGGTTACAGCGCTGGTTGGCAGGTGTGCAGCAAACTGGGGCAGTCAGATGGCTATCATGACCTGACAATTCGGCAGGAATTAATGGCCTTTGCTCGCACCTACTGCCCTCCCAATGTTATCCAGTCTCTGCTAGCTGTCAGCAGCTCACTTCAAACACAGGTATGAATGAATTAGCTGTATGCTGCAAGAACAGCGGAACTTGGGTGTTAAATTTTGAATTTAAAGACTATCACCTAATACTATCTGTCCCATGAAGTTTGATATTCTTTTGAAAAATAAATCAACCTTGATGCAGCCTCCTTCGGCATCATAGAATCCCTAAAGTTTGGAAAATTGCCCATCGGCCCAACAAGTCCACACCGACACTTGGAGCATCACACCCAGACCCATCCCCCTATACCCCACCTAATCTACACATCCCTGAACACTACAGGCAATTTAGCATGGCCAATCCACTTAGCCTGCACATCTTTGGACTGTGGGAGGAAACCGGAGCACCTGAAGGAAACCCATGCAGACACGGGGAGAATGTGCAAACTCTACACAGACAGTTGCCCAAGGGTGAAATTGAACCCGGGTCCCTGGCACTGTGAGGCAGCAGTGCTAACCACTGAGCCACCATGCGGCCCCCAAAAGCTATGTTTCAGCAAAAGGCATGTTCAGGACAGCTTCCTGGATCATTATATCCTTAGCCTAACTAGAAAGAAAGTTTTTCTAGGTTTAGTGCTGAGAAATGAGGTAGGCTAAGTGGACCAATTATCACATCAGAAGGAATATTTAGCCATGAAGAAAAGCGAGGAATGGTAGCAAGAAGAATGTCTAGAATGAAAGAAGGCTAATTTCATTGACGTGAGAAAAGGTCCAAAAACAGAAGTTGCTGGAAAAACTTAGCAGGTCTGGCAGCATCTGTGAAGAAGAAAAAAAATCAGAGTTAACGTCTTGGGACCAGTGGCCCTTCCTCAGAACTGATGGTTGCTAGGAAAATGTCGGTTTATATGCACATGATAGGAAGGGGAAGGGGGTAGGGAGTAAATGATAGGTGGGGATAGAGCCCAAAGAGATAGCAGAGCAGTTGGATAGACAAAGGAGTTGATAACAACCTGGCATGGAGGGTGAATAGCTGTTCATGGGGACTGTTAGTGACTAACGTGTAATGACAGGCTATGTGATACAAGGCCTGGTGTGTGGGTTGGGGTCTAGGACAGGGGAGAGTTTAGGCCCTAAAATTATTTACACAAAAACAGAAGTTGCTGGGAAAGCTCAGCAGGTCTGGCAGCATCTGTGAACCGTTCTGAGGAAGGGTCACCCGAAACGTTAACTCTTGAGATTTTCCTTCACAGATGTTGCCAGACCTGCTGAGCTTTTCCAGCAACTTCTGTTTTTGTTTCTGATTTACAGCATCTGCAGTTCTTTCGGGTTTTATTTCCTAAAATTATTGAACTTGATATTGACTCTGGAGGGCTGCAGGGTTCCCAAGCGGAAAATGAAGTGTTGTTCTTCCAGCTTGCGTTGAGCTTCGCTGGAACACTACAGCAAGCCTGAGACAGAAATGTTGGCCAGGGAACAGGGTGGTGTGTTAAAGTGGCAGGCAGATGGAAGCTCAGTCTTTCTTGTGAACAGAACGTAGATGTTCTGCGAAGCGGTCACCCAGTGTACGCTTCTTTTCTCCAATGTCAAGATAGGATGCTTTCTGTGGTGCATCTATAAAAATTCGTAAGCCTCTTAAGGAAGTAAAGACTTTGTTGTGCTTTCTTGACTGTTGCATTGATGTGGGTGGATCAGAACAGATTGTTAGTGATCATCACTCCCAGGAGCTTGATGTTCTTCACCATCTCCAACTCAGCATTGTTGATGCAGACAGGTGTGTGCCCTTCACTCCGCCTCCTGAAGTCAATGACCAGCTCCTTCGTTTTGCTGACGTTGATGGAGAGATTGTTGACTTTACACCATGCTGCTAAGCACTCAGTCTCTTTCCTGTATTCTGTCTCGTCGTCGTTTGAGATCTAACCTACAATGGTGATGTCGTCAGCAAACTTGTAAATGGAGTAGGGGCGGAATTTGGCCACACAGTCGTGTTTGTATAAAGAGTACAGTAGGGGGCTGAGTATGCAGCCTTCTGGAGAAGATGTTGTTGCCTATTCTTACTGATTATGATCAATGGGTCAGGAAGTTGAGGATCCAGTTACAGAGTGGGGATCCAAGACCTCGGACACAGAGTTTAGAGATGAGTTTCTTTGGAATTATGGTGTTGAAGGTAGAACTGTAGGCAATATATAGGAGCCTGATGTTCCAGGGATGAATGTAGGGCCAGGAAGGTGGTGTCTGCTGTGGACCTGGTGCACCAGTAGAAGAATTGCAAAGGATCAAAGCAGTTTGGTAGGCTGAAGTTCATGTGAGCTATGACTAACCTCTTGAAACATTTCATAATTATGGAGGTCAGAGCCACCGGGTGGTAGTCCTCAAGGCACGCTGCATAATTTTTCTTTGGCATGGGAATGCTGGTGGTCTTGTTGAAGCAGATGGGGACTTCAGATTGTAGTAAGGAGAGGTTAAAGATGTCTGCGAATATTTCTACCAACTGGTCTGCACAGGATCTGAGTGCATGGCTGGGGACTCCATCTGAGCTGGTTGCTTTCTGTGGGTTCATTCTCAAGAAGGCTGATCTAATGTCTGTGGTTGTGACTGTTGGGATAGTTGACTTTGTTTCACTGACATATTGTTATGATCCTGGATGAGATGTCCACAATAATGTCATAACCTAGTTGGGGACCAGTAAATATTTTTGTTTAAAGAGGACATCGTCTGAATTCTCAGGTATTTAGTAAGAGCGTACAGCTATAAGATCCCACAGTTTTGAACAGACAAATAAACTAAACTTTACAAAATTAGAAAAGTACAACAGTCATCATATACTATACAAACAAAATTTGTACGTTTTAACACTCAGGATTACCGTAACCTACATTTGAGTTAACAGATATTGTGGGTGACCAAATCTCACTAAAACTCTGTTGCCTTTGCAAGGGATTCTAGGTCTTCAGTTTTGAATATTCAGTCTTGGAACACCCTCAAAGTCTCTGTGACTCTGAATGCCTTAATGACAGCACGTGTCTTGGTAGTTCGATCTCATCTCTTAAGACAAAGTTCCCCTGGCCTGCTGTCAAGCATATAGTTAATGGAACGATTTCAGCTTTTATCAAACAGCTAACTTCCATTAGCTTTCGCTGAATTTCTCTCAGCTCCAAGTTTTCTCAGCTGCATCAAGCAAATACGAGCTGGAGCTTTCTTCAACCCACTGTCAGCTGCACTGAACTAATTATAGCTCCCAGTGCTTCTCCTGACCCCTTCACCCTTTCTACATTGAATCACAAACTTCTTGAGACTTGTTGTGAACCCTAATTTTGAGGAGTCTGCTAGCACCAGCAGTCATGATGACTGGAGCTACTTCTTTGCATCAGCGCTCTCCCAGTTCCAAACTGGTCTGAACTTCTCCCAGCGCAAATACAAATTGGAACCAGAAATCCTTCCTAAGCTCCAACTATTTCCAAGACAACATTGCCTTTGCTGAGCTGTCCTTAACCTGACTTTCAAGTTGAATATCCTCATTTACAATTTCCTCTTTGATCTGATGAAGTTAATGATTTTTCACAGCCTTTCGGAATTCACAAGATTCTTTTAATTAATTTAGTTTTATCTCCCATTATGCTGTGGTGCAGATGCTGTGGTTCAACAAGCTGTCCTGCAGTTGATCTAGCAATTAACCTGTTAAAGCAACATGATCTCAATCTTTTAAGTGCAGTAGACTTTCATGTGCTTCAATTGCTTTAATCCTATTTTCTACTCTTCAATGCTAATTCACAAAACTAAAAATTACATTCTAACTGGAGTACACAGACCTTGAGCCAAACACTCGCAACAATATAATGTACCTCCTTTCCCATCTTCCTTCCCTTCTCCTCTACCCTCAGTTTGCTCCTCACCCACTGCCCCAATTGCATACATTACAGTCAAGTTCATTATTTGTACAATTTATTTGCCTTTGGACTCACTTTGTTTGAATTAAATATCACCACAATTGTCACAATAGTTTCTAACATGAAGTCAAAATTAAGACAGAAAAGGCCTTGCTGGCACGATCGATGGGAAAATCAAAGAATATACCGAGATATTTTGATGGTCCTTGAAGTCGCTATAGCATAATTCATAAACATTTCTTGAAGATCATTAACACTAATTTCTGTGCTTTTCAAATGGAAGGGTGTTGGACTTTGGGACCAAATGAAATGTAAATTGTATTGTTGAACTCTACTAACAATTAATTGTTTCCCATGATGTTATTAAAGTTAAATATAGTACAAAAAAATCTAATTACTTGTAAATGAACAAACCACATGGTACTTCCGCAAATACCATTGCATAAGTATGAAAATAATTTTGTTCCAAATATTTTTGTCAGAGCAAATTCTCAAACAACGTAAATTCTTGCTCAACCATGCGTGCAACTGAGGTTCTGTCCATAAGCAACCAGACTGAGGTATTGTTCATGAATTACACAGAGCCTGATCCAGGATGTGTGCAGGTATTAGGTACAGTAAACAAAATAAAGGGAGACAAATAATTATTTGACAAAAAAAAAAGAGAAGTCATAAAAATTCAACAATTAAAAGACATAATAAGATTCCACATTCATGAATTTAATTTTCAGTGCCATAGAGATCAGTAATTAAGACTCATCATACATTTATAAAGGCACTTTGACGAAAGTTGGCATGCCATAACTTTCTGTACTATATTTTGACTGTACCTGACTTGCAGTAATAAACTTAGCAGCATTTAATGGTTTTAAATGTTAAATTGGATTGCAAGATGCTGTTTTCAGGTGTCACTACAAACTGCCCCCTTAGGAAATTGTTGTGTGATTTGTATGCAAATACCTTTAAATTCAGTGTTGTTTTGACAGTAATTTCTGACCCCTATACCTTTTTCTCCATGAAATAAAGTCAGTTTTTAATTTAGACTGATTACCTGAACAATGCAGTACCATTTTTGAATTGAGCTTTGAAACAATTGTTCGTGAATTAGTGTTGAATGTGGCTGTTTCTAATTATGTTAACTGTTTACTCCATTTATCGAGCCATTAGACCGTCACAATTGACTTATTCTTGCAAGTTGATAGTTTTTGTGACTCATTTTTCAATGTTGCTGTATTTGAATAAGAGTAGTTTCTCAACAGTCATAAAGTTTCAAACATTTATTGCAGAAAAAGATCAATATACTTGTGTGTTTATTGTTCATAGTTTGTTCAAAACAGTCAATGATATAATTGCAGGGTGCTAAATCACTGCTTTCTATTTAATTAATTTTATTGCAGATTTTGTATCAAGCTGTAAATTATCAGATTGAGCCATCAGAGAGCAGCGAGTCTATAAATTCTACGGGCAATGGTCAGCAGGTCAGAATTTTCATGTCTTAAAATGACATGGGTTTTTCCACCTTTCTGAAACAGAATTTTACCTTCCCATCTGATGCACAAGATAAACGGTTGTTGTCTCATAACTTAGACAGTTGTGAATAATAAAATGCAACCATTATTTGAATGACTACATTTTTAATACATTATCATTCAAGTAACCTGATTTTTTTATATCATCAACAACTTTTATTTATATGACATTTCAATATTTTAAAGCAGCCCACAATACTTCAGCTCTCCAACTATGACAGCTGCCTACATCTTAAATCTGATAAACAGATTACCAATCTGTAAAGTTTTAGGATTAAATGAGACAGGATTGCATATTCTGGCATGTTATTCTTTTTGTTAATTTGAAAAAATGTAAATCATAACCTCTTCGTAGGAAAAGGATAAGATCAAGCAGATAATGTGAAAAATGAAGCAGCCGGTCAAGGGAAAATAACTTAACATTATGATTTTAATTTGGTGTTTGAATATTATTTGATGATATGATGTTTAGGTAAAAAGAAAGTTGAAATCTCTACTTCCTTATACTCTTGCCAATTGACTAACAGTGCAAGAAAGCTTTGAAACTTACCATTAAAGTGTAAGCTCATTCTTCCAAAAAAGTCTTAAGAAACTAATTCATTTCTTCTTAATGCAATAGCTTTATTGTGCACCATTTTAAAGCACTAATTATTTTGTTTTTTGATTCAAACTTTTAGATTGAAATGAAAGTTCCAAATAATTCATCTGATCTACTCCATCGGACAACTGCAAAGACCATGGAGGTTCTTAGTAGTACTTCTATGACAACTAAGGCAGTGTTGCATGCTGTCAGTGATGCACAGTGGTGGAAGAGATCCCTCAGCTATCTGCGCCCTTTACATGTAAGGCCTTTTTGATTATAAGTGAAAAGATAGAAGTTAGATTCTCTCATTTCTATCATTTTGAATTGTAATTTTCCTTTAGGACCAAGGACCAGAAGCTACCTTAAGAGGTGAGGCTGGTGTAAATGGAGATCTTGAAAAGCAAGGCTGTCATCCCTTTTATGAGATCCTCATTGATGATGCTTTCGTTGACAAAGTAAGTCAAACTAACAGTTAAGTCTAGGATTTACACTAAATTATATTCCACAAGTAAAGCAGTCACACCCACACCCATTAATAGGACTGAAAAGTTGCGTACAACTGTTTGAGAGGGCAAAGCTTTCCTTTAAACAGCAGCAGAACAAAAAAATTTAGCAGTAAACTATCTGTCTTGTATGGCCCAATTGAATATTTAGGGCTAATTGAGAATTTTTACCTGGGATTTATTTTCTAGGTTGAGCTGCTTTTCAATTGATTATTTATAATGCATTTTCCAAAATATTTAATACAATATGTCATATGAAGGTATTCAATCATTATAGCTTAAGAATTCATTCTCTACATAACTGTTAGTAATGATTTTTCTCCTTTTAAGTTGCATTTTTGGATGTTGGAGAAGATATTCTAACTATTCAAAGTGCTGCGCAAAGCTGTATGAATTTGTTGGATCATTTATAACGACGCAGAATTTGGTGGAACTGGGTTTCTCGTGGCATGTATTGGATGTTTCTTCACCTTTTACCTTCAATTACTTTGCATTGCAAATTGCTGAATGCGCAAATTGATAATAGTGCGGTAAGGCCAATGGGACACCTGGTACAAGACAAAACTTAATCTAACTCGTTAACCAAGTAACTTTAATGTTCCGCTGACCATCTTCATTTCCATTAAGTATTCATGAAATCCTTCAATTTAAGCTTACTCCATCAGTGGCACTTCACAAATCACTATCATGGCAGTTAGCAAATTTAGTACAGGCCTGTGCCCTGGATTAATATTGATCACCTCAGATTCATGATGCACTCAAGGATATTCTGCTATTGTTAACATTTGAACAGACTCTGCCAACTGGTGTCTTCCTGTGTGGGTGGTTGACTCTCAATTTATAGGATCCAGGTCCAGAGCAGGTGTAATGTGCAAGTATCCACTCTGGCACATCAAATGTCGTGAACTTTGATGTCTTTTTCGTCCTCGAATATTTCAAGTGGGTGCAGATCATGTTAGTGTAATCTTGGGTCTAACTGCACAAATATTGACCTATTCTGAAGTAAGGCCACTAGACCTGGAACATTGACTTTGCTTTCTCTCCACAGATGCTGCCAGATCTGCTGAGTTTCTGCAGCAATTTCTGTTTTTGTTTCACAATTATTGATTATAATTGTTACCAGCAGCTTGCATTCAGATCTATTTTCAGTTTTTATGTCCAGATAAGATCCAGTCATGTTCTCAGCCACCCCCTCTTAATATCAATCAACTATTTTTAATTCAGCTGTCTGATCCAGTGGATTATTAAACATACAACTAAAATTCCTACCAAAAATAAATTTCTATTATCATTTGGAATGAAAATTGAGATTTTTCATGGTTGTTTTATCACTTTATACATAAAGCTCTTGGCTTTTTCTACAAGAATTATACGGAACTCCATTGTCAAATGTGATGACTGTTCATTGCATTTAGTTCCAGAGCACACTGATCTCTCCTGTTTAACTGCATATTGGAAAATGGCTAATGGAGTGCATTATCTATTATTGCAACCTCCTTCCAAGAAACCCAATAGTTCAGCATTGGACACTACACATTAGGAAGGGTAAATTGGTCTTGGATGGAGTACAACACAGGTTTACAAGAATGAAACCTGGACCTCCACAGATTAAGTAGTGAGGACGGATTATATAAATTAGGCCTGTTTTAAAAATTAAAGTAATTTAAGAATTTCAAAGGTTAAGGGGAGATCTAGAACTAGGGGGCATAGAGTCATCGAGCTGTACAGCATGGAAACAGACCGTTCAGTCCAACTTGTCCATGCCAACCAGATATCCTAAATTATTCTAGTCCCATTTGCCAGCACTTGATCTATAACGCTCTAAACCCTTCCTATTCATATACCCATCCAGATGCCTTTTAGAACGTTGCAATTGTACCAGCTTCCGCCACTTCCTCTGGCAGCTCATTCCATATACGCAACATCTTCTGCGTGAAAAAGTTGCCTCTTAGATTCCTTTTAAATTTTCCCCCTCTCACCTTAAACCTATGTACTCTAGTTTTGGATGCCCCCATCTTGGGGAAAAGACCTTGGCTATTTGCCTTATCCATGCCCCTCATGATTTTATAAACCTCTCCAAGGTCACTCCTCAGCCAGTCTGAGAATTTGGACTAGACTATTCAGGAGTGATGTTAGGAAGCACTTCTCTGCACAAAGGGTGTTAGAGGTTTGGAACACTTCCACAAACAGCTGATGCTAGATCAGTTGTAGGTTTTCAGTCTGCAGAAGATCAATTATTGTTAAGCAAAGTTATTCATGAATATGGGTCACAGGCAGCTATATGGAAATAAGTCACAAATCAGCTTTGATCCCGTTGAATGGTGGAACAAGTTTGAGGACCTGAAAAGCCTACTTCTGTTCTTATGTTCCTATGGATAATCCTGTTCAGTTCATCAGGCATCTTCAGAAACTTGTTCACTGATCGTATGCTTAAAGCTGATTTGTAGGGCTGAATATTTGTTCTGAGGGTGTTACTCTTGCCATTGGGATGAATTTCTCGTCGGGATCGCTTAAAAGTGCCAATGGCAAAACTCACAAGACAGTTGTGAAAGAGGGAGTCAATTAACTGGCCATCTCTTTTTAGACAGCAGACGGATTCCGGAGTGTGGAGGGCCAACAATAAGCTGTTCAGCATGAACAAATTTCAGCCCTACTATCAGGGGTGGGAGTTGCTGTTGTAAATAGGGAGACGCAAAGGCACCTGCGTTCCCAGTCACTGGTTGCAGATTAAGTGATTAAGAGGACCAGGGAGGTAAAAACCTTCTGACATAAGTATTAATGCCCCATCCACAATAATGGCTACAGTAATGCAGATTTTTGGAATGGCATCTTCTAAATGGATTGGAGTCTCTCACTTTGATGCCTGTTCCTACTACCACTCAAGGCCACCATCATTGTTTCACAGAAGGCCTACTGACATGATAAGCATCCCACAGGCCAGATTGGAAATCTAGTTGGGTTTTGGGGAATGTCCATAATTATGCCCTCATTTTAAGAGGTTAACTGCCACAACTGGATGGCAGGTGTACAGGATAACTGTCTCTTCTAAAATTATTTGAAGATGAGACTAGATCATAAAGCTAGCATGCTGTTTAACAATATCAAATTCCAATCTTCTCTGTCTTTGGTCTAGTCACCTTTGTCAAGGAGAAATTCAGTCCATAGCGATACTGATTCATTTTCCAAACTCTGCTTGTTGTCCTTTATAATTCTTGACAGTGAAATTTCACACAGGTGTGTCCTGGCAATCAAAATGCACCTCTTTGTAGCACCAATTTACTGCCTCATAGTTTCTGACATGATTGTTTGAAAAAACAAGTGAAAAGGGTTGTTTGATTCTTTACACACCACTTCTACCAAACTATCCTCTTAAGTCTTACAAATGGTTTAGACTGTAAAATCTAATTTTGCTCATTTTTAATTTTATGATGTTCTAAATATATTTTTGCTCTTGCAGAATGAAGTAAACTACTCTAGTTATCAACACAGTGCTCTGGAGAACTTTGCAGAAGTCTTGCTGAGAGCTGGAAAATTATCTGAAACCAAAAGTGAAGGGGAAAACCTATTTCCTGCCACAGAAGGTAAAAGTTACCCTCAGTAGTACCTTTACAAGCTCCATCAGGTTTTACACCATGCTCAGTTTTGCAACTTTATCTGTGCTAAAAATGCGTCATAGTCAATAGAAATCATATTCCTTTGACACATTTATGCATACAGAAATGTAAACCATACACAGTGAAAAAAACAATAAGCAGGCACACTTAAAAATATCGCTTATTGCAGCTAGAGTATGCAGGTTGTTAGTTATAGCAAGAATATGCATGGTACATCTTTTTAAAACTTGTGTGAATGAAATCCGTCATAAATTTTCATCTGTTGCTAACCTCAGCTGTTAAAAATTCACACTTTTGAAAAACAAATCCCTCTCATGGTGGTGGGCAGTTCTTTACCTGTCACTTTCAGTGAAAACACTGTAGTTAATAACATGGTTACAAAATGTTTGTTAAAGAGCTTTTCTTTGTGTAATTTTGATCCCTGTCCAATTGATGGTAGAATATTCTGTGGTATTTAGAAGATAATATGTGAAAATTGAGAATCATGCTACAAAATAGGTGATTTATTTTCTTTCCTAACATCTCATTAAAATTGAACATGGCATTGCCAGTATCTAAAGTTTATATTTATAGAAGTCTGACACGTGTTTGGTGTAGATTGATATGTCGTCAGTTCCATGTCATCTTTGGGTAGGATTGAATTTTAGGACTAAAGTGATTCAACTAAGATACAAATGATTTGAACCAGAACAAAACTCAACACTGTTGTTGAATGTCATTTACACAATAAGTCTTATTTTTTCTGATTTCTCTTTACTTGGCTATTTCATGTGCATTTCAGAGTTTTCAGCTAATATACTGAGGCCCTGATTCTCTTTTCCAGAGTCAGACACGGAGAGGTGGGTCATCTCCTGGCTCTGTAAAACCAACCTGGGAAAAACTCACCTCATGTCAATCATCGGCAAACCTCAGGAGCTAAACTGATGTAACTTATAGTTATGAGTCCATTGATTATCTCATTAATTTAAAAATAACATACACATTAATTAAAAAAGCATACGTGAAAATTTCTTCATCTAATCTGTTCTGAAAATATAAACATTTCACTCAAGAACTTAATTCTCTAATGGAAACAAGCATTTGTATTCTAAATCACTGGGCTGTCAATCACACTGTTCACGTAGCAGGCACCCCACCATGATAATGTTATATAGTAAAATCAGTCATGTAGCACAAATCTTATAATGATAACCCCAGACTCGTGTCAAGAGACAGATGAAAATAGCAATAACTTTTTTAAAGCCCTGAAGAGTCGAGTTATTTTATTTATTCATTTTTAAAAGTTTATTCATTTGTGGGATGTGGGTGTCGCTGGCTGGCCAACATTTATTGCCTGTCCCTAGTTGCCCTTGAGAAGGTGGTGGTGAGCTGTCTCCTTGAACCTCTGTAGTCCACCTGCTGTGGGTTGACCCACAATGCTATTAGGGAGGGAATTCCAGGATTTTGACCCAGTAACAGTGAAGGAGCGGCGATATATTTCCAAGTCAGGATGGTGAGTGGTTTGAGGGGAACTTGAAGGTGGTTGTGTTCCCATATATCTGCTACCTTTTTGCCGTTCTAGATGGAAGTGGTCGTGGTTTTGGAAGATGCTGTCTGAGGATCTTTGGTGAATTTCTACAGTGCATCTTGTAGAAAGTACGCACTGCTGCTACAGAGTGTCAGTGGTGAAGGGAATCGATGCTTGTGGATGTAGTGCCAATCAAGTGGGCTGCTTTGTTCTGGATGATGACAAGCTTCTTGAGTGTTGCTGGGGCTGCACTCATCCAGGCAAGTGGAGAGTACTCCATCACACTCCTGACTTGTACCTTGTAGAGGGTGAACTCGCCTCTGACGTACTTTTGCAGCCACTGTGTTTATGTGGTGAGTCATGCTGAGTTTCTAATCAATGATAACTCCCAGCATGTTGATAATAGAGAATTCAGTGATCATAACACTATTGAATGTCAAGGGGCAGTGGTTAGATTGTCTCTTGTTAGTGATTGTCATAGCCTGGCATTTGTGTGGCACAAATGTTACTTGCCACTTGTCAGCCAAGCCAGGAAATTGTCCAGATCTTGTTGTATTTGAATGTGGACTGCTTCAGTATCTGAGGAGTCACAAATAGTGCTGAACGTTGTGCAATCATTACCACTTCTGATCTTATGATGGAGGGAAGGTTATTGATAAAGCAGCTGAAGATGGTTGGGCCCAGGACACTACTCTGCAGGAGTCCCTCAGGGTAAATGTCCTGGAGCTGAGATGACTGCCCTCCAACAACTATGACCATCTTCTTATGTGTCAGGTATGACTTTAACCAGCAGAGAGTTTTCCCCCGATACCCATTGATTCCAGTTTTGCTAGGGCTCCGTGATGCCACACTTGGTTGAATGCAGCCTTGATGTCAAGCGCTGTCCCTCTCACCACTTCTCTGGAATTCAGCTCTTTTGTCCATGTTTGAACCAAGACCGTAATGAGGTCAGGAGCTGAATGGCCCTGGTGGAACCCAAACTGGGCATCACTGAGCAGGTGCTGCTTGATTGCACTGTTGATGACACCTTCCATCACTTTACTGATGCTTGAGACTGGACTGATGGGGCAGTAATTGACTGGGTTGGTTTTATCCTGCTTTTTATGTATGGGACACACTTGGGCAATTTTACATTTTGTTGGGTAGCTATCAGTGTTGTAACTGTTCTAGAACAGCTTGGCTAGGGTAGCAGCAAGTTCTGGAGCACAAGTCTTCAGTACGATTGCCAGAATGTTGTCAGGGCCGGTAGCCTTTGCAGCATCCAGTAACTCCAACCGTTTCTTGATATCACGTGGAGTGAAAAGTATTGACTGAAGGCTGGTATCTGTAATGCTGGGGACCACTGCAGAAGGCTGAGACATTTGACAGCTTTGAACATTCTCTGACAGCTTTCACTTTTTAAACACATTAATGTACACTTTTAATAATCCCAAACGGTACCTCACCACCCCATAAGGACCTCTGTCACCCCAACTGTGTCCTGGAACCATATCCAAGAGGCTATCTAATATCCCAATGTGGTACCCTGGCTTTCCAGAAACATACATGAACAACAGACTAGCTGTAGCCTGTTTTGCTTTGCACACATCTGATTCCTCACTACAGAGATGCCAAAATCCTATTTGACTGGAGGGAGCTGATCATGTAAATAGCCAGAAGTCTCTAGGAACTGCCCCCTAACACGTTCTGGCTCACCACAATCCAGTCCCTGTGAAAATGAAAGGTGCCTTGCTTGGGCTGGAGCTAGAGAATTGTGGCTGATCTGCCATCTATGACACAACAAAAACCCTCTCTGCCATAGCAAAACGTCAGGCCTGAATCATAATTACAAAAGGATTAAGTGCTACTTCAGTAAAGTTTATTTAAATTTCCAGCTCATTGAATTGTATATTAGTCTTCTGACTTTAACAAAGGGAACTGCTGGGCAGCTTATTACCCATTCATACTTCTGTCAACGTAATATATAAGGCTTAGATTGTTGTGCTTGTAAGAGCATTAAATAACTTCTTTGGAATCGTTGCTAACTGATGAACCAGCAATGATTTAAGTTGTGCTTTCATTGTTGACTGTTTGATAACCGTGGATTGCCAGAACCGGAAGTGATCAACAATAAGTCATCCATTGATAGATATCAATAAGTAATCCATTGATAGATACCCATTCATCAATGGGAGATGAAATCTTAGTTGGAGTTATTAATTGGGTCATTTTCTAGATTTGTTACCTGGGTATGATATCAGGATTAATTTGTTCCTCATGCAAAGCTATTGGTCAAGTATTACAAAAATTACTAAAGCTTTCTATTACTGTAGATCAGTCGTGATTTGTTCTAAAATTGCATCCAGCGCCAAGTCTGTTAGTTATTTGAGAATTAAAGCTGGTGGAAACCAGGAGCTTAAAACAAAATATTCTACTGTTAAGAAATCTGAGTTTCTCAAATGGATTTCATTTTTGTGCTTGTCAATCCAATAGCTAGATAGCTTTATCTAAATGAATACTCTGTAGATGCAGGATTTGTTTTGCCAAAAAGTCAATTTGTGAGATCTGTATGGCACAGTGGATTCACGTACTGCCTTTTCATTTTTAGTGTATGGATGTAATTTCATTTTGAGGTTGATCTGATGAAGTACTATATCTATTGGTCTCCGGTAAAATGATTGTGGGTAGATCTGAGCCTCATTCTGAGTGGGTGTGACTTGCAGCAGAAGAATATCTGTAATTCAGAATTTCTTTATTGATCTCACCCACTCACTCTCAGCCCACAATGACTGCTGCGAGAAATTGAAATGTCACACAATGCAGGAGGGATTCAATTCAAGAGCCTGCGTTCATTTTCAGAACATGAGGAGGATTTGATCCTGTGCTTAATCCGTCTTGCGCTTAAAGAAGAATTTCAAAGCAAAGCAGGGATGTCTTTTCTCAACCCAATCCTCCTCTTCACAGCACCAACAAAAAAAAAATCAGGCCATTCATTGTTTGCCTTACTGCCACTTACATAACTGCTATGTTCATTTTCATAACATTTCTATGCTTTGAACATGCTTTATATAATGATTTACTATATTTCTCTGAAAGATTCCAAAACATATTTAAGTGTTAAGTGGTACCATTTTGCTTAAAGCAGGATTCCACAAACAAAACTGAGGCTAGAACTTGCCTTATCTAGTGAGAAGTAGTGCAGTTACTTTTGGTTCTGCTTGATGAAGCAAGAGAAATGATTTGCATTATCCCTGGTATGGAGACCTGTTTGCTGCCACCTGATGCTGCTTAAAGTTTTCATGTTATGGATAAAGAAACAAAAGATGGTCAGTTCTGTACTGATAACCAAAAGTTTCTAAAACTTGTGAAATGAAGATTAATAATGAATTTTGTTGTAAAAGGCTAGTCGGTTTGCATGTTCAGTTCAGTTACAATAGCAATTAGCATACAAATTTAACAATATTATTGCAAGTTACTACAGTGGTTTATCTTACTTATTTTGAATTCTTTGCCATCTTTTCACAGTTCTTTTGCAGCTAGCCAGTGATGCTCTACCCAAAGATATGACCTTAGCCCTAGCCTACCTTCTGGCCTTGCCTCAGGTACAGCAATGACCTTTCTGCTTGGATGTGTAATCTGCAATTTTAAAAGAATGATTCAGAATAAAGTTTTTTTCTCGAGCTTCACTAGTATATTTCTGAATCCACTTGAGGCCTTTCTTTGAAGGTAAATTATTTCCAGCTTTATTCTTAAAGAATTTACACAGTTATTGCCTGACTGGTGTACCATTGCTAACCTATTTCCGAAGCCTGGAGATGGAAGTAAAATAGCCACTGCTTTTGATAATAGCTCGTATAAGTTCAAATATTTGTGAGTGAGGGTGTTGTAGGCCTTACTTCCAGCATAATGACCAATCAAAAAAATTTCTTGCCTTTCACAGTATTAATTAATTGATTAGAAGAATACAAAGGTTACAACCTTTGTTATAACAGAATAATAGAAATAATAGAATCCCTAAAGTGTGGAAGCAAGCCATTCAGCCAATCGAGTCCACACCAATCATCCAAGAGTATCCTATCCAGAACCACTCCCCTACCCTTTCCCTGTAACCCCGCAGTTTCCATGTCTGATCCACCTAACCTGCACATGCCCGGACGTTATGGGCAATTTAGCAAGGCCAACCCACCTAACTTGCACATCCTTAGACTGTGGAAGAAAGAGGGTGGAGTCGGATCCGGGTCTCTGGTGCTGTGAGGCGGCAGTGCTACCCACTGAGCCACCATGCAACCCCTCCCTTCATCCCACCACAGATAACATGCACATGCAGAACTTCCTTAAAACTTACCGCTTTGACCAAATAGTCACCTATCCAAATATCTGCTTGGTATCCATTTTCTTCTGAGTCATACAATCCTGCAACCTCGAAAGCCATTTAGTCCATTGTGCTTGTGCCAGATCTTTATTAGAGCTTTCCAATTAAATCCACTCCTCCATTTTTCCCCATAGTCTTGTAACTTGTACATTTGTGAAACACTAATTAATATTTTTCCACATTACAATCCCTACGTTAAGACAAGTTGTTGTTTTCTTTGCATTCTTGTTAACAATTTGTTTATGGCTGCTTGCCTGATTGCCTAACAGTTTTATATTTTTAATTTCCAAGACTGAAAATAGCTTTTACGAGTTTTAACTCTGACTTTGTGTTTTCTGCTGGAAAGATGTCAGAATCTATTTCACAAGTTTCTCCAATCAAGTCCAGGCAGCAATCTTCGTCAAGTCGCGTTTACTTTGAATTGCAGAATTATTTCTACCTAAATAAATTACTCTGAAACTGCTGCTAATTTATTAGGTCCAACTGAATGCCTCTTGTCCAGCAACTAATACAAGATTTGTGCAACCTGCATGAATATAATATCTGTGCAGGGAAATGTTACAATCTGCTATAAAGCATGTGATCATTGGACACTTAGAAAATACAAATTTAATTGGTAAGAAAAAAGAGCAGGATGGTAGGCTGTTACTCATGTGTTCCACAGTACCAGTGCTTAGACCACAGCTGTTCACTATCTGTATAAATATTTTCAAATTTCCTGATGACACAAAACCAGGTGGGAATGTGAGATGTGACATAGCTGCAAGGAGACTTCAAGGGAACTTGGGCAGGCTAAATGAATAAGCAAGAGGGTGGCATATGACATGTCATGTCAATTAATGTAACCTTATCGACTTTGGTAGAAAAACCATGAACATAAGAACTAGGAGCAGGAGTAGGCCATCTGGCCCCTCGAGCCTGCCCCGCCATTTAATAAGATCATGGCTGATCTTTTTGAGACTCAGCTCCACTTACCCATCCACTCACCATAACCCGTAATTCCTTTACTTTTCAAAAATTTATCTAGCCTTGCCTTAAAAACATTCAGCGAGGTAGCTTCAACCGCTTCACTGGGCAGGGAATTCCACAGATTCACAACCCTTTGGGTGAAGAAGTTCCTCCTGACCTCAGTCCTACATCTGCTTCCCTTTATTTTGAGGCGATGCCCTCTAGTCCTAGTTTCACCTGCTAGCGGAAACAATCTCCCTGCCTTCACTTTATCTATTCCCTTCTTAATTTTATATGTTTCTATAAGATCTCCCCTCATTCTTCTGAATTCCAATGAGTATAAGCCCAGTCTACTCAGTCTCTCCTCATAATCTAACCCTCTCAACTCTGGAATCAACCAAGGGAATCTCCTCTGCACCCCCTCCAGTGCTAGTTTATCTCTTCTCAAGTAAGGAGACCAAAACTGCACACAGTACTCCAGGTGTGGCCTCACCAGGACCCTATACAGCTGCAGCATAGCCTCCCTGTTTTCAAACTCCATCCCTCGAGCAATGGCAGACAAAATTCCATTTGCCTTTTTAATCACCTGCTGCACCTGCAATCCCACCTTCAGTGGTTAATGCACAAAGACACCCAAGTCCCTTTGCACAGCAGCGTGCTGCAATTTTTTACCATTTAAAACAGTCCATTTTGCTGTTATTCCTACCAAAATGAATGACCTCACACTTATCAACATTGTACTCCATCTGCCAGACCTTTGCCCACTCACTTAGACTATCTATATCCCTCTGCAGACTTTGTGTCTTCTGCACACTTTGCTCTACCACTCACCTTAGTGTCATCTGCAAATTTTGACACATCACACTTAGTCCCCAACTCCAAATCATCTATGTAAATTGTAAACAATTGCGGTCCCAACACTGATCCCTGAGGCACACCACTAGCCACTGACCGCCAACCAGAAAAACACCCATTTACCCCTACTCTTTGCTTTCTACTGGTCAACGAATCCTCTGTCCATGCCAATACATTACCTGTAATGCCGTGCAACTTTATCTTATGTAGCAGCCTTTGGTGTGGCACCTTGTCAAATGCCTTCTGGAAGTCCAGATACACCACATCCACAGGTTCCCCATTGTCCATCATGCAAGTAATGTCCTCAAAGAATTCCACCAAATTAGTTAAACGTGACCTACCCTTCATGAACCCATGCTGGGTGTTCCCAATGGGACAACTTATATATCCAGATGTCTTGCTATTTCTTCCTTAATGATAGATTCAAGCATTTTCCCCACTACCGAAGTTAAGCTAACTGGCCTATAGTTACCTGTTTTTTGTCTACGTCCTTTTTTAAACAGTGGCGTCACATTGGCTGTTTTCCAATCTGCGGGAACCACTCCAGAGTCCAGTGAATTTTGGTAAATAATTACTGGTGCATTTGCTATTTCCCCCATCACCTCTTTTAGTACCCTGGGATGCATTTCATCAGGGCCAGGAGACTTGTCTACCTTTAGCCCCATTAGCTTGCCCAGCACTGCCTCCTTAGTGATAATGATAGTTTCTAGGTCCTCACCTGCTATAACCTTCTTGCCATTAGTTTTCGGCATGTTATTTGTGTCTTCCACTGTGAAGACCAACACAAAATAACTGTTTAATGTCTCGGCTATTTCCTCATTCCCAGTTATTAAATTGGCCTTCTCATCCTCTAAAGGACCAATGTTTACCTTTGCCACTCTTTTACGATATACATATTTATAGAAACTTTTGCTGCCTGTTTTTATATTCTGAGGTAGTTTACTCTCATAATCTATCTTACTTTTCTTTATAACTTTTCTTGTGGCTTTCTGTTGGCCTTTAAAGATTTCCCAGTCTACTAGTTTCCCACTACACTTTGCTTTTTTGTACGTGTTTTTTTTTCAGTCTGATACTTTCCTTTATTTCTTTCGACATCCATGGCTGGCTCTCTCTTTTCCTACAGTTCTTCCTTATCACTGGAATATATTTCTGCTGAGCACTGTGAAAAATTGTTTTGAAAGTCCTCCACTGTTCCTGAATTGACCCACCATAAAGTTCTTGCTCCCATTCTACCTTAGCTAACTCCTCCCTCATTCATAAAGGTAGAGTACTTCTTAAATAGTGAGAAGTTTGGAAGTGTTCATATCCAAAGAGACCTGGGTGTCTTTGCTAATGATTCACTGAAGGCTAGCATGCAGGTACAGCAAGCAATTATGAAAATAAATTGTATGTTCATCAGAAGGGGATTTGAGTACAGAAGTAAAGATGTATTGTTGTAATTATATATAACACTGGTGAGGTTGTACCTGGGGTATGGTGCATAGTTTTCTTTATTTGAGGTACCTGTCTGAGTTTACCTTGCGATAAAGAGAGTGCAACAGACGTTCATTAGACATACTTGCTGAGGTAACAAATAGTGACTTGTGCGGAGAGATTGAAGAAGCTCAGCCTGGTGTTCTCAAGAAATTGGGAGAATAAGAAGTGGTTTCATTGAAAGTTACAAAATTCTTACTGGAGTGCATATGGACAAGATATTTCCCCAAGTGAAGAGTCTAGAGCCTCAAATTAAGGGCCAAGCCATTTAAGTCTGAGTTGAGGAGAAATTTCTTCACTCAGAAGGTGATGAATCTTCATAGCTCTCTAGTATGGACTTGTGCAAGCTCCATCATTGAGAATGTTCAAGACAGAAATCAATAGATTTCTGGTGACCTATGACATCAAGGGATAGTATAGGAAAAAGTGGCATAGATATGGATGAACAAGCATGGTCTGTTTGAATGGTCGACCAGGTTTGACCGGTAGAATGGTCTACTCCTGCTCCTATGTTCTTCCATCACAGTTATGTCATTTTTATGGCAATGATAAAACAATAGCTATGAGTTTGTAAGGCTGAAACACATTCAAGTAGTTTGGAGAGGAATAGAAGATTGCAAGGAGGTGACTGTGTGCTTCTTTTCAGAGGGTTTGATGACAGCAGTTTTGCAAGGGAGAGGAAATGATTTACCATCTCAGCTAGCATTGGGGGTGATGGTAGCATTTTAGGGGAGGCTATGGCTGACCTAGTGGTATTATCGCTGGACCGTTAATCCAGAAACCCGGATAACATTCTGGGGACCCAGGTTCGAATCCCGCCACGACAGATGGTGGAATTTGAATTCAGTAACATTTCTGGAATTAAGAATCTAATGATGACCATGAAAAGACTGAAAAACCAAGGAAACTTGATAGACAGAATTCTAACATGTGAAGACCTTGTCCACAATATCACCTATCAACATGAAGAACGACCATTGCTTTACAGACAGCAGCGTACTATCATTGCTGAAACCAAAAAAAATTGAGAGAGACAGTTTAACCCATGCTTGAGATCTGGACTTCTGATCTTCAAAACTTTGTTCCCTGTCTATATTTTTTCCACCCAAACTATCTGGGTGAAAACACGAGTCTATTGTCTGTCTTGATCATAAATATGTGTGTATTTAGGATTTTTGAAAGGGTATAGTTTAAGTTGCATAGTAGTAGATTAGAAAGTCTTTCTAGTCTCTGCCATTTGTTAAAGCTAAATGTGTTACTGTGAATAAAGTTATTTTCCATTAATGACAAAACGTGATTTATCCTGAATAGCAGTCCACTGTGATTTGTTATCTTACTAGTCTTGTCGAGATTTTATAGTGGGCATGATTATTGGTGCACTCCTTCCAGTTCAGCCTTGACAAAGGATTTAACAATTAGAGTCACTTTGCCCGTAGTGCATCATATAGATATTCACTAGTATTAATCCTGTCTTGAGGCAACAATTCTGGATCTGCCACAAACTCAAATCATCTGCCAGAAACTAGCATTCAGATCAAATACATGAAACTATCGCTGGATTGAATTGAGGTTGAGAAGAACTATGACCAGTGTGAAAAATGGTTATGTTAGCTGAAAACTACACCTCTACCTTCTGGCACATGAGGCTCTGCTCAGAAAGATACCTAGACTGTATTTTCGAGTTTGTAAAATGGGAAAACAGGTGGTAAATGTAATTCAGTGCAAAAATTTTTTTTGACAGCACGGAGGAACAGACAGAGATAGCTGGGAATGGAAGTGAATACCATAAAAAGGCAAATAAGGATTGGTGTTCAATGGATGGGACATTGAATGTAAAAGTAAATTTGGTGAAAATGAAACATTTCTGTCAGTGCTGTATTGGATTTTGTTTCTTTCTTGCCATTAAATTTATTGGGTTAAAAACCATTTTCACTTGTTGAAATAAAAGCCTTTTTGCTTAAAATATGATTTAGTCCATAACATTGATACATACAACATTGTCCATACATGGTACATTTCGGTTTAGGAATCAACATGACCTACGTTGTAACCATGTTATACCAAAACCCCATTTGCTTGTATTAGTCATTGTGATTATAAGGAAATCTTTCACGTGCAACATTAGACTAAATGCTTAAAAACCAATTTTTATTTTAAGTGTAGTTGCTTTTGCATAATCAAATGCAGCAGCTCAACTGCACAAGACAAGGTCCAGAAACAGAAATTATTTGTATGCCAATTAATTTGCTGTGATGAGATTGAGAGGAAAGTCTTGACTGGAACCCTGGGAATTCCATCCCTCTCTTTGCTCACTACTGTCATGCGATCTTTCACATTCTCCTGAACAAGCAGCTGTGGTCCTCTGTCTGATGGAGGCCAGATTGAAGGTTTTGTGTGGAAGTAATTAAAATGGAGAAGAGGACCAATAAACTCCATTCTTGCTGGCATCTCGCTGATTCAAATTTTAAGGATTCCTATCCTATTTTGACAGAAATTTCTGTAAATTTAGTAATTCAGTCATGTTCTCGCATCACGGATTCCACTGTAACCTGAGGCTTGATCAGAGGAGCAGTGGTAGCAAGAAGAGATCTAGTAGAAAGAATAGGGAATATAATGGAGTTAGAATAGATAGCCCTGATTGAAGAGTTACAGCAATTGCAATGTACTGAAAGGTCCCGTAAACGGTAATCTTTGTAAAAATATAATGTATAAAATATAATCCACCATTGGTAATCAGCATAGTCAACAAAGTAAATTTTAAAATGAGAAGTTGCATTCACCACTGAGACTAATTCTCATTACACATCAGACGAAGTAGTGTTAAAGTGTAAGCAATAAATGAAGTTTCTTCAGAAAGGAAAATGCCACACTAGTACTACTACAAGAAAAAAGAGCAACTTAATGATGATCCTGCAATGTCACAATGTCCGTGAATATCACTTTCAGAGCGTGTGGAAGCCATAGCTAGGACTGCTGCAAACAGCAGGAGTATTGAATGTAGCCTAGGCCAAGGTTTCAAACAACAGCATGGTGAAGGATCACATCATAAAATTTCTTTTGCAGTGGTACAAACTTTATTACTAATGCAGGATTTCAGGGAAATGTTGAAAACATCTGAAAGATTTAAATGTAAATAATAATTGATATTGCTCACCTGTATTCATAGATCAATTGGTGAAAAAGAATTGGAGTGTAGTAAAGCCTTCCATCCTTGTACAGTGAGGGCATGGGGGGTGGGGGTGGGTCGAGAAATTATGTGATGTCTGCAAACTGCAACATTCCTTCAAAGGAAACATTTCTGTGTTCGTTCCCTTGCGGATAATTGAATTTAGAAAACTACCAAGTAGTATACTAGGTTTGGAAATGAACTACAACGTAACCTACATGTTATTTATGGAAGAAATTACGACATTTAAATAAAAGAAATTAATTTGAATCAACTTTTCACATATAGAATGGCATTGTGAAATATTTCAGCATATTCCTATCAAATAACTGAAATTGAAGTTTACTTTTTAAAGCTAACAACTTAAATTAGTTCTTGATGACTTACTGTAAATAATTTGATTTATGAATAATTCATTTTCCTGTTCTCGTTTCATTTCTGACAGACTGTGGATGCTACTAAGTGCTTTGAGAAGCAACCTCATTCAGCTTTGTCTCTCCAGTTTGCTGGATACTATTATGCCTTACAGATCTACATTCACTTAAGTCCGTGTTTTAAGGAAAAGTGCCACTCCATATACAGGGTTAGTGCTTGGTTTTTCTCAGAAATTAGATCAATTGTAATAGAAATGTATGTTTGTATTTGAAATACCATTTGTTGAACGCAGTGTGAAAATTGCTTTCCAACTTACTGCTGAGAACTGTGTTTCATTCTCTGTCAAGTAATGACCAGCAAATCAATATATAAGTAACAATAATAATGATAGTCATAATATATATGGAAAAAGAAATGGTGTAACTGTAACAGAAACATGTACTTCTGGTGAGAACTTATTAAAGTTCATGTGTATTACTTGCAATGAACTGCATTACTTTGAGCTGCTTTAAACATTGGTAAGAAGGTTGATGCTGAAAATAAATTACCCTAAATGATGTACATTAAATGTTACTGCTGCAGCATTGTGTAAAGCAATAAGCTGTACTTTTTTTTTAATCTAAACTGACAAGCACAGGCCTATGTACTCAAATCTAAAGACAGTTTATTTAACCTTGTTGGTTTGGGGTATTCTCTTTGTTCTTTATTCATTCACGGGATGTTGGGCGTTATTGGCTAGGCAGTATTTATTGTCCATTCCTAATTGCCCAGAGTTCAGTTAACAGTCAACTACATTGCTGTGGGTATGGAGTCACATATAGGCCAGACCAGATAAGGATGGCAGTTTTCTTTCCCAAAGTGAACCAGATGGGTTTTTCCTGACAACCCACAATGGATTCACAATTGTTTGATTCTTAATTCTGGATATTTATTGAATTCAAATTCCACAATCTGCCATGATGGGATTCGAACCTGGGTCCCCAGAACGTTATCTGGGTTTCTGAATTAACAGTCCAGAGACAATACCACTAGGCCATTGCCTCCCTATCGTTGCTAAATGATCCACCTGGACTTTGTTTTTGCACAAGATTTTGTTGCTACCGTACATGTGCTTAGAGCTGCTGAAGTTGATTAAAAAATATCACCATTCATGTTCTCAAGGGAGCATGTCTTGATCCATCAGTAAATATCTGTTAAACTTGAAGTTTATGCTTAGTTTTCATAACTGAAGGTAAAAATATTTCTACTTTAAAACAATTCCACGAATCTAAATGTGTCTTTTTATGCTGTGGGGTTTCAAATCTCTAAATTATCAAGGCTCAAATGATATTATTAAAAATATGAAAGATTTAATCTGAAGGGTTTTAAGAAAATATTTTGTTCTCATAGTTCAATGAAGTATATGAGTCTGTTATGTGGAAATGTTTTGTGCTAAGTTTTAAGCGTCCTGTTTGCATGACTTAAGATTATATTGCACCATCTGTTAGTTAAGTCAGATTCATTGAGTGAGTTCACAAATGGTGTGGCCTGGGACTGCCAAAATGTCATGAGCACTGGCCCTCATTACAATTAGAAGACAGGTAAGATCCTCTTGAGTAACTAAGAATGTAAAGAATCTGCTTTCCTTCATGACTTTCTGCCCTTGCTTTCTTCAATCCTGATATCTAATTCATCTACCAGCAACTCCTTGAGCCAAAGAGCAAAGAAATATTTGGTTGTAACAGGAAGCATTCCACAAATTATGGAACGTCCCCACCTGATTACCACGGTTTAGATAGATACATAATCACCGATGGCATGTAGTATACCCATTCTCACTGAATTGCTAGGTATTAGCTAGTTCCATTTTCCCCCAATCCACCACAGTTTAATACTTCTGTCACTTCCTTTGCACTCTGTCTCTCCTAGAACATAAAACTAGAGCCTGTTAATAATTGTTCTTGGAGCTACTACAGATCGATTATCAATTGTCCACATGTCTGAAATTTGAACAGACCAAAAAACCACCGTTGGTTTTGAAAGCAGACCCAAATGGACCTGTAGACACAGAGTGCTGGACTTTTGTGGAGAAAAAGCTTTGCTTGGCCCAAATTAACATAAAAGCAATGTTTTTATTTCCCCTATATGCTGGACATAGTGAGACTACAGGTCCGTTTGGGTCGAATTAAGGTTAAGCAAACTTTTTTCCAAAGGGCTCAATACAGCAAAGCAGATCCAAGCAGACTATATCTGAAAATATCCAAAAACCAAAAATATACTTTCTTGAAAACTAGTTAGTTCCAAGTTTTTCAAATAAAGGATTCCCAACCTGGCATTCCACATTCATGCAAAAACAGTTCTACTGATCCTTTGCATTTCTTAGTTTAAACTGAGAATGATCTGGGCACCATATGATTTTCTTCAGTTTCCTACCTCGTGCAAAGATGATTCATTCTTTCTTTTAATAGCCCAGATAATATGCAATTGAAATCAGTCATTTGTGTGGGTCAAGATCAACACCTGAGTTGATTCTCAAGAGAGATGCACGGTGTAAGCTACCCCAAAAACCCCATTTAACTCTGTTTAGTACATTTCCTATTTTTATACCTGAACAAAATGGATAAGAATCATACAAATTTTAATTAAAGTTACATAACGATGGATATAGATACAAATGGATAATTTGCTGTACTACAAGGAGAATATCAAGGAAAATTTCTGTAATGAGCATCTTGCCTGAATGTCTATTTCTCAGGCACACTGCATCTTAATTGCCATCAATGGCAATTTGCGTTGTTCACAGAAATATTCAACAGATTAAGTTTTACAATAAAATAGCTTAAATGCTCATCCGTGCAAGTTACATAAATGTTTTTCCAAGTTATGCTTTTTCTCCACTAAAGCATCAGTGTCGATGTTTTGTCATCAACATTTGATGCTTCGGTGATTTACAGTTGCTTATTTTCATGACTTTGGGATAGTCAACTGGTCAACCTTGGTATAGTCAACCTTTAGCAAGTTGTCTATAAATGAGACAGTATTTGCTTGAGAGTTAGTTTTATTTTGCAAAAGTGAAGAAACTGTTGTCCAAAAACATTCTGAGAATTTTGGAGAATGAATTTGAAGCTATTTTCTTCATAATGGAGTAAATGGCAGTTTTTGTTTTACAATTGTCAAGATAATTCCTCTTCTGATACCAGCAGTATGAGATATTAATAGCTTATGAGCATTTTTTGAGTCTATACTTTCACCCTGTACATATTAACTACGTGTATTGTAATTAATCAGAAATCTAAGAATAGGTCTGAGACTTATTCAAAGAAGACCTCTGCCTAGATCTTTCAAAAGAGAAGATAGTTGTTGCAGCAGCATAGACAGGAGTTCATCAGGGCCAAGCAGAAGTCCCAAAGTGGCTGAATCCACAACGCTGTTAGATATAGCTGCAAAATTAAGCCATTTGGCCCTTCAGGCCAGCTCCACCATTCAATCATGGTGGATATGTTTCACAACTCCGCAGGAATTACCTAAGAAATTGAAACTTCCGAATAGCAATTAGCTGGCCTCTAGAGCCTTCTGGAAAGGTTTCAACTCTGAGGTAGAGTCTGAGGGTTCTAGCTGACTAAGCTTAGAGGAATTAAAACCTGCTGTTACTCCTATTCAATTGACATTCCACAGACGTCCCACCCCCAACTCAGCTTAACCACTATCCTCCTACTTCTCAGACCCAATCCGCCCTGGCAACCCTAAATTCTCCACCCACTCCCCACCATTAACCAATCTAAACTAAGCACTTGCCCACTTAACTACCACCTTAACTCCTCCACCCACATGTCACCCCTACCCTCTCAACCACTGTCAGCCTGCCATTTCACCCACTGAGCCCTAAATTTTCACATCCATTACCCTACACTTGCACCCATGCTCACCTTCCTTGCTTACCTTCTCTCGGTAGCTATGGAAGTGGTTTCAGAACCTTTTAATTCCTGGAGTTGCGCAGGAATTGGTGTGATAAAGGGTTGTGCTTTGAAGACTGATCCACTTCCCTGTTGGCTGGATTGATTCCTGGACTAGGATAGACTGCTTCTGCTGAGGTCAGACTTCTGCACAGAGAACGCCTTTAAAGTTGTGTGTTTTTTTTTGTCTAATCAGTATTGGAAATCAAGTTTCAAATCCTGATCAGAAACAGTTTCATTAGGGGCATCCTATATTCCACAGAGTGTTCAGAATGATAGGAATGAAACTCTGTTTTTCCCACATCATGGGAGATTGTCATTAATTGTTGTCAAATTCAATTTACTTCACCTTCACCTCACGTCCCTAAGGACCATCGGGGTGAATTTAATTTCTCTCAGTTCCTCTCAGGCCTGAAAAATGATAAAGTTGCTTTGGCATACAAAAAGCCCACCTTTGTACAACTACTCAACTTTTCAGATGCCATTTCCTAATGTGTCTTGAAGCAACGTTCTGAATTTGTTATTATAAACTCTCTGACAACAGGCTTCAGAAGTATAATACACTTTTTTTTATTATTTGTTCATGGCATGAGGACGTCTCTAGCTAGGTGAGCATTCATTGTGCAGGAAAATTAGGGATGAACAACGTAATGGTGAGCTGTTTTCTTGAACCACTGTAGCAATTGACGTGTAGGTATAGGGAGAGTGTTCCAGAATTTTGATCCAGTGACCATGAAGGGGCAGCGGTGTAGTTTTAAGTCAGTCTGGCTTGTGGCTCAGAAGGGAACTTTCAGGTTGTGGTCTTGCCATGCCTCTGCTGTCCTTGTAAGTGGTAGAGGTTGTGGACTTGAAACGTGCTATTTAAGGAGTTGCTGCCAAGCATCTTGTAGATGGTCTACATGCCTACTATTGTACATCAGCAGTGATTGGAGTGAATGTAGAAGGTGATGGATGAGGTGCCAATCAAATGATTGCTTTGTCCTAGATGGCTCTGAGTTTCTTGACTGTGATGAGCTTAGCAGTAAATAATTCAGTTAAAGCTGTTTTTGAATGTACTTGATCAGCTTTTAAAATACATTATGTCCTCCAACTTTATCTGTAAAATGGAACATTTAAGCCATTCCTCATAGGGGATGGGTAATAAATGCTAGTGTGCCAGTGAGGCTCATATGCCATGAAAGACAAATACATGTGTATATTTTGTGTGTGTGTCTGTTGTGTGTGTGTGTGTGTATGTTTTATATATATTATGTATAATTACAGTGAGTACTGAAGCAAAATGTTTTTCTCATGCAAAGTTCTGGCAAACGTGCTGATATAAAAGTCATTAATGAAATGTTAGATTAGTTCTTACTGTTGTGGTTTCATGGGGATAAAAGAATTTCTGCTATAAATATGTAAGTAATTTGACTTAGATAGCTCGGTTATTTAATTAATTTGCTTGTTTTTCTTTAAATTTAAAGCAAAGTCTTATGCGATGCTGTACCGTTTTTAAAATCGGAACTGAGAGACCATTGTACCTAATAGCAATTATGAACGGTAGCTTGCAGTTCATTTCTATAACACATCACCAAAAGCTAACACAGATTTCAAGAAACTGTGTGCCATAAATGTGGGAAGATGCAATTTAGGTATTTCAGTTCACTGAAGTATGAGAGACAAAACAATCTACTATAAGGATTGGAAAGAAATAAATATCAGAACACTGCCTTGAAAGTGACTTTATATTAATTAGTGTGAGGGAAACCAGAGTGACAAAGGGTCCTGGTGGGAGAGAGGAAGAGCCAGAATTAAATGTAGAAAGAAACATTTAATATCATTAAAGACAATTACCTGTCAGTGACCTCAAGAACAGGTTGAGGGGTGTTCAGTTTGTCATACGAAAAGGGTGTGGTTTCACGGGAATTATGCCTCCCTGCTTAACTTGTTGATGGATCCATGCTGCAGCTTGGGGAACACATTCCTGTTACAGCCTGTTATGGCCCCAGTAGAGGCTGATAACTTTGCAAAAAATACTTAAATTCCCAGTAACCAACTTTAAAGAATTGCATAATGTCAAAGTTTTAAGTCTCTTGCTTAGCAAGCAAACTGGAAGGAGCAAGTAACCATTACTTAGGCAACTAAACTACAGAAAAATTATTTTTATTAATGTTTTAACTTGACTGACAATGCAACTCTGTATACATGTACGTTTTATAAATGTCCTCTCAACAGGATTAAAGTCTTTTTACAGGAAACAGTCTGTGCATTGCCACATACCAATGGGTTTGAGTCTCTCAATCCACTGAGCTGTAATATCCTGACACTGCTAAAAGGTGCTTCTCTCAGTTTGCAAAGAATTCTCAAACCAACTACCAACGGTAAAGCCCACTCCAGTGATTTCTTCTCCTGGCCTTGGCATTGGTGAAGCTTTCAGAGTCATTAGAGTGTCATAGGACGATCCTTTTTGAGTGGAGATATTGTGCTTCCTCATGCATTCCACCTGGTAGCTTGCCAAGGATTCGTAACCTTGTCCACTCTGCTGATTTTTGTCTCGGGACAACCCTTCCCATTCGTTCTGTCTTAAAAAGCGTTTGCACCGAAGAGCTGTCCACTGTTATCATAGCTGCTCCTGCCTTTTGTTCTGATGTGGACATTTTGCACCTTGCCCCCAGTAAGCCTCAACTTGGACCCTATGCACATTGCCATGGTAACTAAACCATGCAAGCTTATTTTTCAATGCACAGTAGATTACATGACCCTCTTTTTATTGCTGCGTTTAATCTTGAGTTAGGGGACATGCCAAAACATAATTCATTTATAAAGCCTCATCCATAACCAGGGAGTTATGTTGTTCTAAACACAGCTAGCGGTATGCATTTCCACTTCCTCTGATTATAGAGTGTTGGTTAATGTAAAAAAGAACATTGAGGTTGGATGTAGTTCAATTTTCACGTAATCCTGAACAATTTATTCATAAGAAATACAAACACTGACCAATATGTTGGTAATTTTAATTAAAGTAGGACTGCACTGCTTTAACTTGTCATAACTGTCGACAATGTTCATGACATTTCATTTTTTTATGCAGCAAATTATTTAAGTTGCACGATATTGTAGAGAGGGTAATTTTCTTTAACAAAAAATCAACTTTCATCGATGCATCTGCAAATTTACAGGCTGATCCCAAAGAGGTAATTAATCTGGTCACGAAATATGTGACTGAAAATACAGAGATCACTTGGCCAGAAGAAGTGCAGATGCTGATTCATCACCTTTGCTATTACAATGAGTTGTTGACGGACTTCACACAAGCTCAGACGCTTCAAGGCCTTGGCAAAGGTGTGGATGTCCAGCGATTCGCAACAGATAGCCAGTATAAAAGGGAGACAATTCTGGGGTTAGCAGAGTAAGTATAACATAATTTGTTTTAAATTATTCAAATCGATTTAAGTTATGGTAAATAAAGATTCATAAATAAACACCAGCTGACTGTGTTAACCTGTAGAGTCTTTTCCACAATTCAGCAGCTATTGAGCTCCTCAACTTTTTGCTAAGCTTTTAAGAAGGAACTTAACAAAGGCAATGTATTTTTCGTAAGGGATGAAAATAAGTAAAGCTTACTCCAGCAGATTCAAAAAGGACCAGTTTAACTCTGTACCTTGAAGGTGGTCCACAGTGAGGAAAAACAAGTAAGCTGTACTGAAGTGAATGCTAGGATGATCAGTGTGATTGTTCATTGAGGATTCACCTTTTTACTTTGGACGTTTGACCAGATGAATTTCTTTGTGTTTTATGATGTGTGTGTCTGCATTTTCCTCCAGTTATGCCTGTTAGATAATAAAAAGAGGGAAGAGGGAAAGACTTTTAAAAAGGCCTGAGAGCTTGAGGAAAAATATGCCATTGAGAATACATCTACAGTATGACTTTCCAGAGTTAAGCAGCTATGAAACTTTTCAAAACATAAGTCATTTCAAAAGCATAAGATTTAAGGTAACTTAATCCTTTTATGCTTTCCCTGTCCTTTCACTTTAGCAATTACTTAAAATATGCGCAAATTACCGCAGATATTGGAAATTTGAAGTGAAAACAGCAAGTGCAGGAGAAACAGGTCTGGAAGAATCTGTGGAAAGAGAAATAGAATTAGTGGTTTTAGTCCGATGTTCGACAGAAAAGAAGTTCTGAGATTAAGAGCAGCTGTCATTTTTTTTTAAAATTAAACAAGAGGTGATGTATGAAGGTTATTGTGGCAAATTAAAGAGCTAACCGGAAATTGCAAAAACTGTGCTTAAAAGTCACCTCTGTGTTGTATTTGTGATTTAAAGAACAGATTATCCATTTATGCAAGAATAATTAATTATGGGTTTTTTTAGGACACAATATTTGACCCAATAATTTAGTGTGGAAATAATGCCAAGTTCCTTCATCATTATTGCATTGTTGTAAAGAGAACTTCATTTGTGGTGTTGATGAGATTTAAGTTCTGAAATACCCCAAATTGCTGGCCAGTTTTCAAGTAGCCTTGCCAAGCCAGTGACTATTGTTAATATCCCCACTACTATCATGAGATGTTGGATTGTGTCATTAAATACAAATGAAACTCATTCATGTAACCATTGCTTTAGGGAGACAGAAAGTGAGTTACTCATTGCAGAATTCCCAGTCTGTGATCTGCTTTTGTAGCCACAGTATTTGTATGGTTAGACAGTTCAATTTGTGATCGATGATAACCCTGGGATGTTGACAGAGATTCAGCAATGGTAATGCCATTGATCATTGAGGAGTGATTGTTAGATTCTTTCTTGTTAGAAATGACACTTGCCACTTATTGCGTATTTAAGTTACCAGAACGCTTGCAAAGGTGGGGGTTTTTAATTACAATGTAGATTGGAGAAGCTTGTATTGTTTTTCTTGCAGCAGAGGAGACTGAAGGGAGATATGCTGAGATGTACAAGATTATGACAGGTTTGATTAAGATAGATTAGGAGAAACTGTTCTCATTAACTAATGGATCAAGGACTAGGGGATGAAGATTTAAAACTTTAGGCAAGTGTTGCAGGATGGATATGAGAAGAAACAATTTTACACAGTGAATGTTAATTACCTGGAGTGGTGGAGGCAGGGATGATCAATGATTTCAAATGGAAATTTGATGGACATCGGGGGGAAAACAATAAACGCAGGGCTACACTTATCGAGAAAGGAATGGGTCTCGCTCTACCGAGAACTGGAATTGGCCAAAGGATACATTGGCCACTTAACTTTCCAGATGCGCCATTGATCTTATAAACTAACACTGAAAGCAATTTGTAGTTCTTAGTTTGTAAACTGAAGTGCGATGAGAAAATTTAACTTGCAGAGCACACCACAAGCTGGCCAGCACAGTGGTTAGCACTACTGCCTCACACCACTAGGGACCCTGGTTTAATTCCAGTCTTGGATGACTGTGTGTGGAGTTTGCACTTTGTCCCCATGTCTGCATGGGTTTCCACCAAGTTCTTCAGTTGCCTTCCACAGTCCAAAGATGTACAGGTGAGGTGGATTGGTCATGCTAAATTGTCGCACAATGTTCAGGGCCATGCAAGGTAGGTTGATTAACCATGGTAAATGCAGAATTATGGAGATACAGTGAGTTCTGGGGTGCAGATTCAATGGGCCAGTTGATCTGTTTCTGCATTGTAGGGATTCTGTGGAGATACCCCACTGAAATACATTCTGGCCACTCGAGTTTTTGATAGATTACATTCTTAATTATAAGGAAAGTTAAGTGGCCAATGGACTTATCCTTTGGCCAATTCCAGTTCTCCATAGAGCCAGTCCCATTCTTTTCTCGATAAGTGCAGCCTTGCGTTTAATTTTTCCCCCGATGTCCATCAAATTTCCATTTGAAATCATTGATCATCCCTGCTTCCACCACTCCAGGTAATTAACATTCATGTTGTAAAATTGTTTCTTCTCATATCCATCCTGCAAGTCTTGCCAAAAGTCTTAATTCTTCATCGCCTAGTCCTTGATCCATTAGTTAATGGGAACAGTTTCTCCCAATCTATCTTAATCAAACCTGTCATAATCTTGTACATCGGTAGTAAGAACTGCTGATGCTGGAGTCAGATATAACACAGTGTGGAGCTGGATGAACACAGCAGGCCAGGCAGCATCAGAGGAGCAGGAAAGCTGACACTTCAAGTCGGGACCCTTCTTCAGAAATGGGGGAGGGCTAGGGGGCTC
>NC_063336.1:107732936-107741878 GCF_021869965.1 Rhincodon typus
GCTCCTCTGATGCTGCCTGGCCTGCTGTGTTCCTCCAGCTGCACACTGTAATTTCATAATCTTGTACATCTCCAGCATATTTCCCTTCAGTCTCCTCTGCTGCAAGTAAAACAACACAAGCTTCTCCGATCTACCTTGTAATTTTCACTGCCTCGACATTCAGCTGTTCCAATGCACTCCTCACCTCCTTCTCATCTTCATAAATTTGAACACATTGGTAACTGTGGTGTATTCCAAACTCTCAAGTTCTATTTACTCATTCCTTACCCATAACTCACTAAACTGTGGTGCCCAAATACTTTGATTTTAAGATTCTCATCTTAGTTGTGTTAAAAATGCAATTGGAATTTCCATCTGAAATCATTATCAGCCCTGTTGGCCATATCCTGTCCCCCTGTATAATTTCCTTGAGCCCTTCAATGGTCCAAGAACTGTGAGCCCCTCTAGTTGCAGGCTGTTGCGCATCCCTCTTATCCTTCATTCCATCAATGGCACTTTAAGTTGTTCTGTCGCTAAGCTCGAGAAATCTATTTCTAAGTCTATCCACTTTACATTTTAAGATGTGTAGTTTAACCTATCCTATTGACCAATCTTTTATCCATCCATTTTTAGATTTGTTTAACTTACTCTACTCCTGAAACACCTTTAAATACACATTGTTATGCAAGATATAGATAACAGGATAGGTTAAATAACATCATCTTGGTCTCACATTTTGATATTCTTCTTTGCTTTTTTTTTGCATTAGTCTGTTAGAACATGATAGTTGGTTGAATGCTAAGTTCAGAACAGTTACTGAAGTGGATCCAAGTCCATTGGGAGCAATACTGCACAGCAATGATGAAGTTCAAACTCACCCTTTCTGGTGACGTTTCAATTAATCAGTCCGGTCCACTTAAAATAAGCTAAACACAGAATTTCTTAACGTGTACTGGTTGTTTCAGTTCACTGGGAAATGTCTTCAACTGTGTGAATGATTAATTAAGAATCACATATTATTGAGGTTTTAATTATGTGTACTGTTGAATATGTTGTCTGGAGAATCAAAAGAGTAGATGGAGAAAAGGAACTTATGTAGTTTGTTTTATAGCATGTGTAAGTGGATTAGAAGTTGTGAGATTTATAAACTTTTGATGTGGGCTCAGGCATCTTCATATTTCCTACCCTGAAAATCTCAGACCTGATAGCTGAATGGATAAGCCCTGAAATTTCACTGTAATTTTTCTTGTATTCCACAGTAACTTCGCTGTCAGAGTTATAGAGTCGTACAGCATGGAAACAGACCCTTCGGTCCAACTAGTCCATGCTGACCATGTTCCCAAACTAAACTAGTTCCACTTGTCTGTGCTTGGCCCATATCCCTCCAAACCTTTCCTATTCATGTACTTGTCCAAATGTCTTTTAAATGTTGTAAATGTACCTGCATCCACCACTTCCTCTGGCAGTTCATTTCACACACAAACAACTTCGTTCAAAAAAAAAGTTGCCCCTCAAATCCTTTTTAAAACTTTCTCCTCTCGCCTTAAAAATATGCCCCCTGCTTTTAAACTCATCTTATCCATGCCCCTCATGATTTTATAAAGCTTTATAAAGTCACCTCTCAATATCCTGATCTCCAGTGGAGAAAGGCTGCATAGGCTTGGACCTATCTTTATAGCTTAAACACTCCATTCCTGACAAAATCCTGGTAAATCTTTTCTGAACCCTGTCCAATTTAAAAATACCCTTCCCAAAGCAGGGCAACCAGAACTGGAAACCTTGCAGACTCCTTCAGTGAAACTGTGTAAATATTCACTTATATTTTTTAAAATTTCAAGTTCTGCTACTGTGTAGCGAAGTCACAGTTCGAGATTGAGGAACACAGTCATGGAATTTCAAAACCTTAACTTCCTGAATTACTGTATCTCAATTCTCAAAGGAAAAAATAGCTATCCATTTCAATTTTAACAACTTGCAGGTAGCTTTATTTATCTGTTGATTAAATATATCTTGGTCATTAGGTTTTCTTTCAAAGAGACTACTTGCATGATTTTCTAGATGACTGCATAATTTAAAATGCTAATCTGTCCATATTTATAAATTATTCGTTTTTTTTCATAGAACCTTAGAGGAAAATGTGTACAAAATATCTCTGTCTTTGGCACATCGTTACAATATCCCACTCTGGGAAGTTTACATGACACATCTGGAATTCCTTTTCACTGATAGTGGGTAAGTATCCTAGTTAATGGGTCATTGTACAAACATGAGCATGAATATTATCATTTTTACATCATTGTTCTGTATACTTCTCGGTGCTGACTTTTCATTCTTACTGTAACATACAGCAGCAATTGAAAACAATCAATCTGTTTTTGGTAATATAGTTCAAGAGAGGGATTCTATGAAAAAGACAATATACTCATTTTAATCCTGGATTTGAGAGATATGCAGATACATTGTAATAGAGAGGAGCAAGTTCTGTCAAAGATATTGTTTTAAAATTAATTTCACAGTTGCTGAGGGGATATAAACAATGTAGGGCATATTATATGTTATTGTAAATCAGAGACTGTTTTTAGTGATAGCGTACCATGTTTTTGTTTCAACTAAGCCAAAAATATTCATTACTGAAACCTTTTTGACACATTACGTTTCCTAGACATTGCAGCGAATCTCCTTCTTAAAATTTTCCCGTTTTAATCAAGCTCATTTTGCTTTAACAGAGGTGCAGAATTTATATAATCTTTCTAGATTCTAATATCATCCTGTTTTCAGAAGTCTAGAGATGGACAAAAAGTTCTGAACAAGAACATCAGGACAATATGTTAAGCAGCAAAGGATATATTTTAAAACCTAAAGCTAGTTATCACCCTTGTTCGGATGGTTCTTTCTTCCCACCCAACCTTGAGTGGCACAGACAACTTTGTAGCGCTTTACCTGAACACTGTCCAGAGATCTTCCCTAAATCCATTCTTTTTATCCCCTGTAGCTGCGTTCTGATATTGATGTCATGTTTTGATCTTGTTATTTCTTCTTTCAATACATCAACTCATAATCACAGCCCACACAGATTATCATTTACATACAAGCAGCCCATTGTTAACTTCTTGTTGGATGACTATTTGTCAGACCGATGACCCCAACATTCATTTAATTAGAACACTAAAGTCAATTGATACATTTCAAAGCATATCCTTTGATTACAGCTGGTAAAATTGTTTGAACATCTGTCTTACGTTTTCCCTATTCACATTATTAATTCACACCATCAGCCTGTTACAATATGACTCCAATCTAACTCAAATCGCACAGGCAATATCTTCTCACATATCTAAACTTCACCCTTCATCTACCAGGAATGTTCAATCTATGCAAAATATATGTAAAAACAAACGCGCAACATAAAATTATAAAAATTCAAAGACTTTTAAAAATTCACCTGTCTACCTTGTCTCGGTAAAGTAATATTCCATAATTATGAGTTAATCAAAGGACAGAAATTACCATTGAGTTTATTTCCATTACGTAGTGAAAATGTATTCAAAGTCATTGGATTAAGAAATGGAGTTTACAGTTATGGAGCATGAACGTTACAAAAAAGAATTTCAAGTAAGCCTGATGATTAAGAGTCTCTGAGCCATGCAGATGACAAAGGTCATCACTTTGCTTTTTGTTCTCTGCTGTGAGAAAATCTCATCCCAGGCAACAGTAAGATTGCAATGCTTGACCATAGATTTCTGGACAGACTTCCTGATCTTGATGCTATGTTGAGCAAAAAAAGAGCTTGCTTATGATGTTTATGGGCTGTCACTGCCATATTTCACATTAGAACTAAGACCAGTTGGTTGATGTACCGGGGGGACTAATGCTCATGAAACCAAACAATGGGGTACTGTCTCCAGTAAAGGGAGGAGGAGGAGAAACAGGAATTTCTACGATTGGGGGAATCTATGTTAGATTTTCAAAAAGATTTGTTCAATGCAGAAAGAATAAATTTGACTTAGATCTGCTTATATAAATAATTCTACGCGTGGATTTTTTTAGAAAGACACAATGCTCAAAAATCTTAGCGCAGTCAAAGAAAGATTGCCTTCAGGTGTGAGGCAGAAAAAAAATCAAATGCAGTGTTATTTATTCATTAGAGTGAGTTGGGTGATGTTCTAAGTTTCTGTAAATATACCTCGTGATTCTAAAGAGAATATAATTTGCTGATTGGTTCTACAGTCTTGTGTATTTTATCTGTTTCCAGAGACACTGATTTTTAAAAAAAGGCAGTCATCATATTTTCAGGAATGTTTGTATCTTTTGAATCTCCTTAAGGCACCATTGTTAAAAGACATTCATCTTTGTGACTTATATTAGCAGCTGTTTTCTTTAGTTGTTTTGAACTTACATTTTGCTAATTGAATAATCTCTTTACCCTTTCCAATTCAATGTCTCCTTGTGTAGTTGCAAGTGTGTCTTTGTTGCGCAGTATTCACCCATCTCACCCTATACTGAGAGTGTTGAAATGATCTGCGCTTGTGGTTTAACTTTACAACAGTATTATTGCTGTCCTTACAAAATCAGACCCCTCAAACAGAGGAGTGGGGAAAATACAATACCATTATTTACCATTATTTAAAGCCATGAAAGCGTTAAATCTTAATATGGTTACAGTCAGTTGGTGAGAACAAGGCGTGAGATTTGTTTTAAAACTTGTAATCTGTTCATAACACCAATTACATAGCACGACTTTTTTTTGACAAGTTTAAGCATTTCTATAAGGCTTCAAAGATGATGAGCAAAGGCTAAAAACTGTCCTAAGGAAGTCCTAAAGAAGTGAGTTTCCAGCTTTTAATACTGACAGATAGACTTTCCTTCAGGCCAGAGGAAGATTTGGCTTTGGAAATAATCAGTCCAAACAGGTTGGGAGTGGGAATGTTGCTTGTATTTCACAGAAGTTTTTCATTGGCCATGCATTTATAATTTTGCTAATTAAATTTAAAGCTGTAATATAATATAAATTAACTTGGTTAGGAATTTTATATAATTATGCATAGAGATTGCAACACAGAAACAGACCCTTTGGACCAACTTGCCCACGCCGACCAAGTTTCCCAAACTACACTAATCCCATTTGCCTGCATTTGGCCCATCGCCCTCTAATCCTTTCCTATTCATGTTCCTGTCTAAATGTCTTCTAAATATTGTAACTGTACCTGCATCTACCTCTTCCTTTGGCAATTCATCCCACATACAAACCACCCTCTGTGTGAAAAAGTTACCCCACAGGTCCCTTTCAAATCTTTCTCCTCTCACTTTAAAATTATGCCCTCTAGATTTGAACTCACATACCCTAAGAAAGGACCTTTGCTATTCACCATATCTGTGCCCCTCATGATTTTATGAACCTCATAAGATCACCCCCCAACCTCCTATGTTCCAGTAAATAAAAGTCCCAGCCTCTCCTTATAACCCAAGCCCTCCAGTCCAGTAACATGCTTGTAAATCTTTTCTGCACCCTCTCCAATTTAGTAACATCCTTCCTATGCAGGGTGACCAGTACTGTGCTCAATACTCCAAAAATAGCTTCACCAACAACCTGTACAATGTCAACATGACGTCCCAACTCTTATTATACTCAATGGTCTGAGCAATGAAAGCAAGCGTGAAGATGAAAAGGAATACTAAGTTACCTAATTTTCAGAATGAGTTGCTTTTAGTACTGACAACAGCAATAGTGAAATACTGCAATAAATATAAAAGTGCTGGAGAAACTCAGCAGGAGTGGCACCGTCTGTGGAGACAGAAAAAAAGTTAATGTTTCAAGTCCAGTATGACTTTTCTTCAGAACCCTTCCAACAAATGCTGCCGGACCTGCTGAGTTTCTCAAGCACTTATTGTTTTTAATTCAGATTTCCAGCACCTGCAGGATTTTGCTTTTATTTGAGTGAGAAGCTCTTGTACATCTTTGGACAAACTCCTATGTTTGTCAAGTACTTGGGTGATACAAAACATATGAAGCTCAATCACTGGAACTGTTTCAGAATTTCAAACATATATGACTTTTCTTTTAAATTTCAGGCTGTCAACGACAGAAATTGAAAACAGAGTCCGAAATCTTGATCTTTTTGATGTCCTGAAAACCGACCAAGAAGCTTTTCATGAGCACATGACAAAATACGTTTATCCTGGCATTGATGGTGTGGATCATGTCCGATTGCTTTATTATTATACTCTGCTGGAAAACTGCGGCTGTGCTGAATTTGTGAAAAAACCCATCAAACCAGACACTAACATAAAACTTCTAAAAAAGCTCAAGGTCATTACACCAGGTATGATGGTCAATAGTTTAAAGGCTAATTCTTTTTATAAGACTTGCGTACTTCAACTGCATTAATAATAATAATATAGTTGCAAGATTTTTTTTGCCAAACTCTAAACGGTGCATTCCATCTCACAAGACAACAATTTGTGCCGTGATGCTCAAGTTTGTGTTGGCCATTGCCTCGTGGTGCTCAGGAACCCCTCACTTGTTTGTGCACTCTGTCACATTTGCTGCAGATGAAGACTGTGGACTGAGAACGTGTACAATTCCCGAGCCTTTTTCTTTCTCTTGGCTTGCTTCTCCGCCAGCTCAGCTTTTTTTTTTTGCTGCTCACCTCTTCTAAAGCCCTTCCGGTCAGCTTCCAGATCTTAAGGCTGTCAGTGACTATCTCGTAGATGTCAGTGTCACCGTCCGTTATCTTAACACCTCTCTCTTAGATGTCCTTGTAGCAGACGTGTGAAAGCCCAGGGGTTTGTGCGTTAGTGGCTTGTTTGCAGCACAGAAGGTTTATGGATGTAATTTACCTGAGGAACATGGACAAGCCAGTTGTTTTGTTCGCTTGCTTAGTGCGATGGATTCTATCCACTTACTGAGAAGAGACTGTGAACTCCAAGCACTAATTGATTGTGTCAGCACTTCAGAATTCAGGGGTTTCCGACTTGAGTTGGGCCAGTGGCTAACCAGTGAGACATGACGGACTCATTAGAAAATCGACTGTCCTATCCAGGACAGAAACCTCGGCAAAATGTATAAAGTGTTTGGACTGTCCAAACGTCAGAATCACACACTAAACTCCCCAGTTGAATCCAGAACAATGCAGAGCATGATGTTGCACTGTTTGGTTGTAGGTGTCTCTGGAAAGATGAGATATTTAGACATCAATCTACCTTTGGGCTACGCTCAAGGTTTACTCGTTTAACCTTCAGTTCTCCCAAGGTATCTATAAGGAAGTAGAGCTATTCACCCCTAATTAAGAGTTAATTTCATGAATGTCAGGATGTGTCACTTGTCAATATATATGCATATTACATGGAATGCCAGGGATGGGACACCCTCCTTGAGTTCCTCTGAAGCCTTAGCCTTAAACTGTGAAGAATCCAGGTTCCACCTGTCATGACAGAGAGGCATAGCTCAATGAGATGGTGATGGGATTATTAAAATTTCGTTACGGCAGCAGATGCCAAATTGGGAAGACAATATAAATAAAACAAGCAAGCATAATTCATGACAGTAATGGGCTGGACATTCAAAAAAACAAAATAGAGTGTAAATAGAGGATTATGCAGTAATAATTTTGGCATATAAATAATTACAGGAAGTATACAATATAATTCTGAAAAATTTTATTTGGTCAACGTATGGTGGATTGTTACATTCCAAAAGGATGTGGAACATGGATTTTTAGAGATTTCGAATCTTATGTAAGGTTGCTGCTGGTAGAATTTTTTTGTGCATTTCAAATTCAACTGTTATCAATCGGGTGGTAAGTGTATAATCTATTTTGCATTAAGCAAATTCAGATATCATCTAACCTTCTACTTTTATTTCTGCAGCATATTTTAGCCCATATTTAAGTTTGTTCTTCCCCACTGGATTTCACTTTACCTATCTCTGTCATGCCCTCCATCCCAGTCCAGTCACATACTTAATGTTGTATTTATTAAAATAAAGAAATACTCTTTCAGGTAGTTTACGTTAATGGCTGAACAGTACTTTAAACAGATTAAAACTAACAATACGAATCACCACGTTACAAAATAATTGGTGGAATGAAGTTGGGCGTTAGAAGATAGTTCATTGGCATTTCTACCTGGCTGTAAGGCACATGATTACTTCACGGAGACAAACTTTGAGGGGCTAACAGGCCTTAGAAAACCGTTGTGGTGACAGCCTAAAGACTTTTCTTAAGAAATCCCTAAACACCTCAGACAAGATCAGTCTGCAATAGTCTGAAAGAGAGCTACAGGGAAGGATACAGGTGGCTAGTCCCTCACTTTAACCATCGAAAATGTTGACCTTCTTGGTCACCACACCAAAATGTGGGTGGGAACTTGCACTCAAATTGAAGAGTCTGCATTTGTGAGGATTTAAACAAACTGGAAGATTCAGCCAACTTTAGGTAAAAAGAGTGAGATCTCTAGAGTAACCCTCACTATAAGAATCAGTTTGGGAATTAAGTGTTACCACCTAGAAAGATATAAAACAAGCCTTTGAGAACTGAGAACTGCTTTGTACTAGTTTCTGGAGATTGAAATGCCCACAGAAGAGATCAATTCAACTGTGGAGGGAGATTTCTGTCAGTTTTAAGGTAAAAGTTAAATAGGAATTTTTTTTTTCTGGCATTTAGATTGTAAGTTTCCAACTGAGAATTAGATAGTATTATGTTTGGTTTGTTCATTACAGTAGAAGTCTTAAAAATTTGAAATCTTGTTATTTGATCTGTTTAGTCAATGAATGGGAATTGAAATATTTTTCTAAAAGTTATTGGTCTCAATTGTATCTCACGTCAATTATAACTTTTCTTTTGTTACTTTGGTCACTTAAAACAATCGATCAATTCAAAATTTGATGTTGCAGGTAATTTGTTGCTAATTGTAGTTACACTTGCGCACTGACTTTATTTTCTTTTTTTCTGTATTAGACCTTAATT
>NC_063336.1:107742378-107767378 GCF_021869965.1 Rhincodon typus
CAATGCACGTCTTTGATTCCTGCTGCCAAAGGTTTTTTTAAGATGAAAATTTGCCATTTAAAATTGCGAAGTCTAAATGTAAAACAGGTGCAAAATTCCATTCAGGAAAGAATTGTACAAAATCTTGAAAAATGGCACATGCTTTTTGCCTTTCTGAGTCTATGCCATTTTCTAAGGCAGGGTTTCTTTAATGTTTAGAAAACATGTTTACATTTAATTTTCTAACAAATTGTTTCTTGAAAAAGTTTTTAAAGTTTTTATCTCTGCCAAGATTTTTTTTCCCCCCCAAGTAATTTGAAAATCACAATAACAAGTTAAACACTGAAAAAATAATGCAGGCAGTTGGATTCAGCAAATCATATTGCTTCAGGATAGCAACAGCATGTGTGCCCAGTAACACTGTGAACTGAAGGCACACAAAACTCTTTTCAGCTGATAGCCAAAGAGTAACAGGAATATTAACGTCAATTTGCAAAAGGACAGGGGGCTTCCAAACCCAAAAGAGGTGAATGTAGCACTGACTGCCCCACATCAGTGGCTGCACTTCAAACACTTTACTGGTTGTAAAGTGGTGTGGATGAAAGGCTGTATAATTAACTGCAAATTCAAAAATAAAGAAGTGTTCTTTTTCAGTTAAACCTAGCCATTTTACTGTGTTATTTTGATGGCCTTGATTATCTTACAGTAGTTACTCTGAACATTCAAACTTCAGATGCAGAAAGAATCCATTGGCTGAAAGTATCTTGAAATTTCATTGGGGCAATTCAATTAGTTCAGGTTCTGTTTCATTTGTAGATTTTGGCTGATTTTACAACACACACACCGACATTTGATGAATACGAAATCTTGCGTAAAACATGTGAACCTGCAGTGCAAATGAAATGATGCATCTGACGTCAACATAGAATGCATGGAGGAGAAACAAAATACATATTATCTCATTTTCAGATCATCAATAGATATGTTTTAGCATGTGGAAAAATTACCTTGTAAAATAATCCATGACAATGACTCAGGAGAAATTCTTCAAAATTTGATCACTTCTCCTAGCCCTTACTGACATGTAGCGAGTACATGGTGTAAGAGGGTAGCTACCAAAATTTGACGTACAACCAATCTCAAGCATCATTGCAGAAAAGCACAGTCATACATATTAATACCAGTACCACATTTTAGCTCATCCACAATGCAATCCACTCAGTAAAACTTATTTACCACAACATTGTACCATTAATACAATACCATCTAAACTGTATATTAAGATTATCAGAGTTAAAACAAGACAGAAATATTTTTAAAAAGAAATGGAAAATATGGATGATTGAAATTTCAAAATTTTTAGAATTCATTCATGTGATGTATGCCTTGCTATCTAAGCACCTATGATCTGTATGTTCTTGTATGTTATGATTTGCTTGCAAAACAAAACTTTTCACTGTACTTAGGTACAGGTGACAACAATCAATCAAACCAAATCAGATCAAAGTGCTGTGGGCATTGCTGACTAGACCAGCATTTATTGCCCATTCCCAGCTAAGAGTCAATCACATTGATAGATTCTGTTAGGGTATTAAAGGATATGGAACAATGGTGAATAAGTGGGTTAAAATACAAATCTGTAATGTTATTATTAAAGGATATGGCTAGCTTGAAGGATTAAATGGCATATTCCATTTATGAGAAAACGCTGAGTTTTTAATAACCTAACTATAAGACAAGTTGGAAATTTTGTAGGAATGCAGTCAAAAGCTTCCTTTAGATAAATGGGGATGGCTGCAATATTAAATGTTTAATTGATGACCTATGTTTGAATGGTGCTTCCTTATAACTTACAGCATTTCCTAGATCTGCTGCTGCAACTATTGTAGATACGAATACATTGTCTCATAGTCAGTGACACTTACATATCTTCATTGTGCATGGGTGGCCAAGCCTGAAGAAGCATCACCAAATGCTGAAATTTAGTCCTGTGGTTACTGGAATCAAGCAACTCCAAAAAGAGCAAGAAACGTTTCTCTTCATTCTCAATGTCATTTACATTAACCTGATGATGAAACATGCAGGAAACATTGATTTATTAAATACTTCAATACCCTTAGGATTACAGTAAGCACTTCTGCATTCAATTATGATTTGAAAAGATGCCTATTGTTGCACCTCTCCCCAGGGGCACAAATTCAGTTTCTCATTTTTATGGCTGCTCTCCTCTGTTTTCTCCAAAGGGAGTTTGCTACCACATGACATCAGTAAAATATACATGTGGTGATGAATGCTGGGTTCAGTATGACAAAGCACAGTGACAGAACTGTATAGGTTCAAGTAATATTTGATTTACAGTATTTTCTAAAGGACAGTGAATGACGATCTGCAATATTTGTATTGTGGTGTAATTCCAATTCAACAGAAGGTATGTATAACCATTAAAAACTTTAAAATATTCACTAGGGCAAACCATGGTGAGGATTAAAGACTTTTTAAACTCTATATGGGGATGGGTATTTGATAGTGACATCCCACTACCAGTGAGAAAGCCCAACCGATCAAGTGCCAATTGAGCAATTTATTGCTGAACGGTGGGCTGCTGGTGCCATCTGATGTGACTACAGCCCTGACCTGACGCTGGTGGTCAGAGTTCAGCAGCGACTGGGAGATGGAAAGTCGATGGAGACCTTGGCTGCACAGCCTTGAAGATCTGCAGCGACAAAAGGCTGTGCAGGGCGGGGAGGAGAGGGGGTGGAAGAGAGAGAATCGCAGTGAGGGTTGCAGGGAGCTTGGAGGTTAGGTCAGGGGATGACTTAGAGTGGGGCATTCCCAGCCTGTCATCCATTCTATCAATTACCCCCGGATTGGAGCAAATGCAACCCCATCTTGGCTTCTTCGGTTTCCCCATTAGGAAAAGCAGTCACTTTTCTTTCCTGCTGGATAGGAAGGTAACATGGGGTGGAAGGTGGAAGTGGACAAGAGGTTGTTAACTGGCCACCTAATGGCCTTAATGAAGTGGGGGTCAGGAAGGGTGTCCACAGGCCTTCCCATCCAGAACTTGATTGGCAGGAAGGGGTCAGGTATCACACTGGTGCAAACCTGCCCCATTATTTGCCACTTTGAAGCACGAAGAATTCAGCCCCAAGTGTCAGACACAAAAGGGGAAAAAGAACATTTTCATGGCTGTTCCAATTGTCAGTTTTTTAAAATCACAATGGAGTTCAGCACTTACAAACAAAAACTCTAAAGCATACCAATTCCAAGTACGCAGCTAAAAAATGCAATTCAACTTTAAGAAGCCCATTACTGCTTTGTTCAAGCTACATATCATAGACTGAAGGAAGCAGCCAACTAAATGTAAAATTTTAAAGGACAATAAAACTCATATTTTTGTTTGAGAGTAGGATTAAAAAAAAAATCAATGTCATCCAATTTATACACTACATCAGTCAATACTGACACCAGATAACCGTTATTGCGAAAAGAGCAAAGAAAATGGAATATTTAACTACTTATGCCTATCTTCATTCTACTGACTTTTCTTAACCAGATGACTGAAGAGGGTCACTGGACTTGAAATATTAACTCTGCTTTCTCACTACAGATACTGCCAGACCGGAGTTTCTCCAGTAATTTCTGTTTGTTTAAGATTTCCTGCACCCTCAGTTCTTTGTTTCATTTTAATGTCTTAAAAAAAAAATATTAAAAATCCAGGGGAAGCTGCTCATAATGACATTATTTAAATTTAAATCAATATTTGTTAGAAGTATGCTGATTCTTTCTTAAGCTGATGGGTTTTCTTTGATTTCGACAGTGGTTTGGGAAGGTATGGTCCTAAAATGGTACCCTCACTCACAGATCAATCAAATATCCAGATGACGGAGATATTTTCTAACTGCAAAAATCCACTGTGGCATTAAAACATATGCTAACAATTGTAAGTTTTTATTGTATCTACTTCAAGATATTTTATACAATATTTTATGCTCTTCTTCAATTTGCTGACTACTATAGGAGGAAGCCATGCAATCAAAGGCATTTGATTTTTTTGATAGAATGGATGAAAATAGGTTTTCAAAATCACACATCCAGATTGCAATTAATATGCAGATTTTCAGCTGCCCTCCAAGAACCATCAGCCTCTGCCTTATTGAGTGCAATGCAGGGCATGGAAGCCCATCAGTCTGAAAGATTTCTGACCATAATTTGATTTTTACTAATGCATTGTTACATGCACAAGAAACCTAATTATGATTAATGAAGCCTTTAGGCTAAATATTATTGCAGTATGTTGAGCAGTCTGTCATCTATAGCTCGTGAAACTGAGTTAAGCTTGAACTATATAACTAAGGTTTCTGTACTTATCAAAAAGACTGCAGAAATCAGTTTTCATATGCTTTAAACAAATAGCCTGTTTTCTGCATTCTAATTATGCGCACACCACGTAACTAGAAAATTACAGAACTAAAGGAACATAGATAAAACGCATCAAGGGAATTGTAAGAGCACACTTTCTCCCTCTAGTGGTGGAGGTAGAGCTCCAAATTCAACCATCAAGTAAAGATTAAAAGTCTCCTGCAAATTGAATGCATTTAAATTATTAATTCTGTCAACTATTCATTACTGCTTCAGCATTTGCTATTTTTTATGGTTCAAATGTTGTTTGCCTCAGTGCAACTGTTTAAATTTTGAACGAGCTTATCTCCCAGCACCATGGCAATCTGTAAAAAACATATTTATAGTGCATAGAAATCAATTAAATATTAAACTCTTTAATGTCCACACAGCCTGACTAAGAGGATTACATACTGTCACACAAACTTTGGTAAGGTTCACTGAGATTTTTATTCCTTCACAAAAGCTTGCAGTGGAAAACGGTTGGTTCAGCATCATCTTTGAAATACAAGTGAAAATAAAGGGTTAAAAGAAAACTTGTGGCAGAATATGGCATAGAGAGTGAAAAAAATGGGCAGGTAAGTGCAGGGGAGCGAGGAAGAAAGACCGTCAGAGGCAGAAAAAGGGAGTTGGCACAAACATGTGCAACAGCAAATGAAAGTAGGAGTGAGAGAAGGTAGGAAATAATGAGCAAATGTAGGAAATAGTGAGCACAAGTAGGAGACTGAGTGAAAGTAGGACAGAACATGTGAAAGTAGGACCAAATACCATGTTGGCTTCGAAACTTAGAGGTTTGATTTAAGAAAAAATTAACTTTTACATTTGATGAGCCAGTTCTTAATTCTGTGGTTCATTAATGACATAAGCAAATGCCATTCTGAAGAACCAGGCATGTTAATCAGCTGAAGTAGAGCCAGCTTCCAATACAGTATTTCAACCACAGGACTATTCCTCTTGTAACATACTGGTTTTCCCAATAAGGGGTTTATTCTTATTGATTACTTGACCAGATGACACCATGCAGAACTTGTATTAATGACAACACAAAGCAAGTTGATTAGGTACTGATTTATGATGTTTATTTTCCATCACGGTGATCAAGTTCCAGGAAATATGCATCCAACAGCACAGCTTACCAGCTGAAGGTAGAGCAAATATAATGCTATGCAGAGTTCAATCAATGAATGATCAATGTAAATAAAACATCTCACAGTAAGATTTAATGGGCATGATGTTTCTTTTCTGCAACTATTATCTTTCTGCATAGTACCAACTGTTTGTTTTTAGCTGAAATTTACACTAGTCACAACATGTGTCACTAAACAAAGGACGTGGAATGGTAATTTGGTTTCAGAAGCTCAAAAGAAGTATCCATGCGCAGCCAGAAAGCTCAGAATGTATGAGGAGAAACTTCACTGATTTATCACCTCAGACAGACATGTAGTTTAGTAAATGAATGCACATGCACTGTGTTGGAAAAGGGAACCAATGGATAATTAAAACACCAAACAACAAATACCTACTTGTGTCAGAAACTGGATTTTACAGAATTAAAAACAATAAAATTATACATTTGGTAAGTGAGTTCTTAGCTTGGTGGTTCATCAATAACGTGAGGAAAATACATTCTGATTAGGCATGTTAATCAGCTGAAGTAGTTATAGAACAGAAAATTACTTAAATTTGTCATCTCGAGTGGAGTTGAATTGAAAGTATGAGTTCGGAAGAGAAAAGCTTACTAGCTATAGTTTAAAAGACTATAGTTTGAGAATACCAAGACACGCACATCCAGTAAGCATACGTAAAACAGTAGAATCTTAGAATTAGCTTTATTGTCACATGTACTCAAATGAGTACAGTGAAATGTTTACAAGTCGCCACTTACAGGGTCATCTTTGGTCAATTATCGTAACATACTGATTTTTTAAAAAGCTTTATTTGAGCCTATTTTTGATTATAATTTACACGGTATAACTCACACAGTCCGTTAAACATGCTGCCGGGATATGCAATCTTAGTTTCACAGACACATTATTCTCTTTCTTCAACAGAGCACCATATGGTTTAGAGCATTTGACAGACATTGGTGTTTGAAAATAAACAATTTAAATTTGCTGGTTTTGAAGCAGGGTTGAGCTTTTTATTTTAATTTCAGGTTACCAAAATAAAATTCCCAGTTAGAATATCCTAATGTTCACTTTCACATAATCTGTAACTTTCAGACAGTAAGATTCAGAAGTGGATCAAAGTAGTTTTACGAAACTATTAAGTTGAAAAAACCCACTTTAATAGATATCTTGATTCGCTTTGGTGATGTAACAAGACAATATTTCAAACATCTCTCTTCCAAATCGAAAATGTGTGTATTTATTGAGGAAACAGAACACACATAAAAATAGTTGTATTAATACAAGTATTCTTAACATAATTTTATGGTACAATTATAAGCTGGAAAACAAAACAACACAATATAAAAATAAAAGCTACCTGTTTCTCCGGCCAGCACGCTTTCAGAACAGCTTGGGTTCTGAAGAGCACAAGTAACTTGCTGTCCTCATCACTGAGAGCAAATGCCTGCTCAAGAACTTGCAGAACATAAATACGAGGCTTTACAGGCAAATCTGCATCACTGCAAAAAGGTCTCAGCCATGTCAAGAGGTCATCCGAAGAAACAAGGGTACCCCTAAGTTACAAAGGAGAGTTTATTGTTTTCCCCCATAGTGAAAGATCAAAATACAAGCATTTTATGAGTGTTTTAGCATCTTCAAGGTAGAACTTATACTCACCCATCCACAACATTGGAATGCACGGATTTGACAATACCTTCGAGGACCTGAAGTGGATCCTTTTCTGGTAGGATCTCTGTACTGGTACCACTGCACAAAGGCAACAAACAGGAAGATAAGTGAAGAGAACTATACATTCAATTTATCAACGGCATTTAGATTGATCAGAAATTGTCGCGTGGTGGTTACATCATTGCCCTCATAATTCTGAGGCTGAACTCATAAATCAAAGAATATGAATTCAACTTGCATCAGGGCAGTTTTAGATTGCGAATTCAGCTGGAGAGAGATTTGGAAATAAAATGCTATTATTTTAGCAAAAATATCACCATAAGTTACTGATTTGTTGTATATCCTAACTATCAGACTTTCTTTTAAGGAAGAAAAGTTGTCTTCATTCTTATTTATTATCAACTGTATCGCATTTCAGTGTGTTTGGTTTTTAATTACCTTTTGGGGGTGGCCTTGCTGTACAGTAGACAAAATTTGAAATCATACTTAATAAGAGAATAAAACCATAAAATTCCAAAACAAAGATTTTTTTTTAACTATATAAGCGACAACAAAACAGTCAATACCAGCTATCTTGTACTCTCAAATCCAGAACTAATGACATAAACATCAATTAACAGGCAAGCTATAGTCAAATACGCTACAAACTGCTTATTAAATTTGCGGACGCTATCAAAACAGGGCCAACAAAATCTCAGCTACACACCCAGTTATTTGTGATCTCAGAGTCATAACAAAAATCTTTTAAACTCTATGACTTTCTCGTGAGGGATTTCAGATCTTCTGTGAGGATTTAGCCTCTGGTTTCCCTCCACAGAAACCCTTTTGCTTCTTCTTCCTGCAATCAGTTGCCAGGCAATTGAACGCCAGCTCAGAGTGCTCGACACAAACTAAAATACTGCAGAAGCTGGTGATCTGAATTACAAACAGGAAGTGTTCAAGAAACTGAGAATGTCTGGCAGCAACTGTAGACAGAAAATCAAGTTCCAACAAAAATCACATTGTACTCAAAGTGTTAAAGCCCTTCCTCTCTCCACAGATGATGCAAATGCCAGGTTGGCTGAGCTTTTCTAACACCTAGTTTTTAAATTTCAAACCGGCCCAAAAACTACTCTCTGCACAGTCACTCAAGTCCTCGCCGAGACAGTATCCCACGGTATTTATCTGACTGCACATTACTTGGGCCCAGTTCCATCTCTGCTGCTGCTATCGTTTGCTACCAACCTTTCTCTGCCAAAACCTCTGTCACGTGGGCTGTCTCTATCACACACATGGTCCCATGGTTAGATTTCTGCACTGCACGCTAGGTCCCGTGAGCAAATACATCTTCACATGTCCTGTGGTCTGATTTTTGGACCATCAACTTGAGCAAGCGTGACCTGCTGTCTGCTGCTCTTGGCACTTGTGTAAATGCCCTAAGTATGCCAAGAGTTATACATTCCTGGCCTCTGAGCCAAAAACACAGACAAAATTCAAAAGTTTTGTGATCCCCTCATACAACGCAGCTAAGAATGAACAATATATGCCAGGCTCGCCAACGATGGGCAGATCCCAAGAATGCAAGTAAAAACTATCCATTAAAGTTTGATCCATAACAATTTCAGCAAACTCTGATTTAACTGACACCTTATCAACTGGCAAAAATTATATACCTTAAATACTGCTATGTTTGAGTATTTATGCTGTATATAAAGTATAACAGTGATGTATATATCCCCTGCATTAAGTTTCTATTACTTATTGTGTGTCTTTACATTGATTTTAGGAGACATGTTGATGTTTTTACAATCGATTTATTTTAGGGATGTTGGTGTCTTGAAGCTTCACTTGGTCAGTGTTTGTTGCGGTTATGCGTACCACTTGATTAACCAGAATACTCCTGGTCCCACAGATGCCAGTTAATTAAAGGTTTACTGTACTTTTTTGTCCCCAAGTCAGGATCAATTTGTGAAGACTGCTTTGGACTGACTGTCCTCACAAAATATGCAAATAATCATTCTCTTAAATTCATTATTAGATCCTTCTCCTTTCCATATTCAAAACTTCTCCAAAAATATTTGTCAGTTCAAACCAGACATCCACAGAAACATTTTGGGCAAGTATGATTTTCTTGAATGCTGCCAGGCCTATTTGACTTAATATACAAATGAACACTGATCATTTGCCTTTCAGGATTTAAACTTGAATCAACTGATCAAACTGCAGATCCTCCTCTGGAAGATTCTAAAATAAATGAGCTTGTTCAATATCATGCCAGTTATAAATGGCTATAAACCAACTTCACATCGAAAGAACTGATGCAAAATGGGTGTAGAGTTCACTTTCGCATAATTGCATCAGTGAACTGTAGTGACAAACGTTCATTTCACATACTGACAACTCAGGAAGCTACACTGCCTCATAAAATGTCTGCATTTCTCAATCTGTACGAAACATCGTGGGAGCAAAAATTAAAGTGTAACTTTTGGTGGTGTTAGTAAACTAAATAATTTATTGTGATAGGCAAGAAATTTTTGCTTAGAAGCAAAGGTAAGTCATGAGGTTAATATTTAAACTTTAATCAGCACAGTTTTTATTTAACAATTCAAATAACAAATTTAATTTTCCATTGTTTTTCCTTGCTTTACTAACCAAGGCTAAATCCCTTCTAATTTCCTCACTATGGCCTGACTAATCTTACTTTAATCTTAGTTCAAGTAAAATTTTAAATTATTGATGTGTTAAATATTAATGTTCTGTAAAGTGGCTCAGGGTCACACATATGCTATCAATCTACCAACTGCGTTATAAGGAATGTAGTTAAAAATCTAAAGCCAAATACTTGAACTATTTGACATCTGACACCCTTTTGATATGGTTAGATAGATTGGCCATTTCTGCTGGTAATATAACACTAAATACGGTGAAGGGAATTCATAGCATATAGCTCCTTCGACCATTTTGGGTATTTTCCCACCTTGTTACTTTAGTTGAATCTTATGTCCGAAATCTCTCCCTGAAAGAGTTCCAACCCTACACGCTTACAAACGGATAATGCATAAGCCACTAGCATGGCATTGTTAAATAGTATGATCGATACGGAGCTTGTAGAGGAATACACAGCAAGGAACATCTAAGCTAATTAAACCCAAATCTTGAGAAAGTTTAATTTATCCAAACAAAAATTGTGGAACACCATCTCGATAAGTGATAGATAGGAAGTCAATTAAGATGCACACAATGACACAAGTGAATATTTGGAAAATGAACACTGCAAGGGATATTGACAAAAAGCAAAGAATAAAGATAAATATATCTTCAACAGATATCAGAATTCTTGGAAAAGGTTTGATGTTGCACTCCTGAACCTATCATGGTAAGGTGTTGTGAGGATAGTGGCTACCTGTGGATCTTATCAATATGCAATCACCTGTCCTTTTCCAGCGTGCAGTGTTCCATATAGCAGGCATCCTTCTGATTGGTAAAAACCAACATGGTAGGTATGTTGCCCAAGACTGTGACCATGTGCAGTAAAGTTTCATATCATTCATGCTTGAGCAAGATAACAAAGGGTGACAGATGACTGTGGAACCACAATGCCTTCCCTAAGGGGAGTGAAAGCTGCCTTCAAAGGATGAAAACAAACCATACCCAAATTGATCATACTGTTTAGCAACCCAGTGAATGGCCGACATATTCAACATGTTTGGAGTTGGAACTCACTCAGTGGAATAATTTAGAATACAAAATTTTTTTTTTTTTTTTTAACTAATTTTAAGCAACAAGGTGAGAAATGACCCAACATGGTAAGAAGTAATAAAGTATGAGGCTGCACACCTTCAGCGTAAGATTGGCAACTGGGAGCTTAATCTAAAAAAGAACTACAGATGAACAAAGCCATTTTAGCGATAAGGTAACGTTATACTGCAGCTTCCAACCTTGTTGAGACTCCAACAGCAACTGCTTAAAACTAAACCTAAAAAAACTAGAAATCCTGGGCTGAGACAGCTGGCCACACCCATCCAGGTTGCTTCATTTGTTCCAAGTTTTTAAAAAATCCAGGGCCTCACAATCTGTTTACGTTACCACAGACTGCTCAGCGCCTCTCATTCAATCTATCTCAAAAGAAATCAGGACAAAGTGCACCTCTTAAAATCACAACACCATCACAGTATGTTAGTTTACAAGTACAAAAATAAATCGAAAGCCAATAAGATGCAGGGTTTCAGAACATAATAACAAAAGGAATTCTACTCCTGAATACAATCCATTACTGCAATTAGCAAATGTTCAGGCAAAACCCTCATTACATTGCACTCTGTGTAGCTTAGAGGCAAGATTTCCTCCAAGTCAAGGATATACTTACATTGATTTTTTTTTTTGTTTGTACATTTGAGACAAAAGGTACAACAAAGACTAAATGAGGAACATCAACAATATAATTAGGCAGATTTTTATTCTTAAATTTCAGTCCTGATGTGTGCAAAATAGCTTCAACTTCAGTCTCTTTTCAGCAATATTTAAGTTCTGTAACACTAAGCAATTCTATACGTCTTTTTCAGAGGCAGTTACTTTTTATTCTAGTGATATTAATGTTATCTCCAGTAAGAACAGTGACTCCCGCACTCATTTCCTCTCTCTAACATTTCCATACAGATTATGCACTTCAATATTTAATTCCCAGTTGATTTTTCTGCAGCCATGTCTCCATACCCATCGGAGTAGTCAAGCCCCACCACATATGTTGGTGATTTTAAAATGTAACTCAATTAAATTTAGAGTAAAAAGCTACTATTAAATATATAAACAATTGCATGGCAGTATAAAACTTAAAACGTTGATAGAAAAAGACGTGAAGTTGAATCTTGTCGTCCTGACCTCATCAGGACTGAAACACTCGAATATAAAACTTTAGAAAGGAGGGAGCAATTCATACAATCCCGACAGTGTAGAATCGGGCCATTTGGTTCTTCAAGTCCACATCGACCTTCCACACCACCCAAACCCACCCCCCCACCTACCCAATCCCTTAACCCCTCATTTCCCATGGCAGACCCACCTAGCATGCACATCTCTGGACACTATGGAAAATTTAGCCCGGCCAATCCACCTAACCTGCAAATCATACGGAGTCTGGATTTTATGCGTACTGCCTACCTTCAAACCAGCTGGTGGATGGGGTAGGGGAGGATGCAAATCTAACCAGGGAGCACTTTGCAGATCCTGTGTTGGCATGTCATAGAAATTAATTCAAGCTACTGGAGAAGATGGGGAAAAAAAGATTTGCCAAGGGTGATACCAGGAATGCAAGACGATATTAATCAGGGAACTACGAACAGGCTAGATTTCTTTTCTTTTGAAAAAGGAAGGTTGATGGTGAATTGTAACAGAACCTAACCCAATTTTGAAAAATATTGACAGTTGGCAGAAAAGTGTTTCCACTCTTCCATACAGCAGGAAAAGTACAACTGGACGACATTAATATAAAGACAGTCAAATAGAGAAGGCAAGAGAAAGCTCCTGACTGGTAGAGGTGAGAATAAGTGAGAATTTTGAACTCTCTAAAACAGAAAGTAGTTTAGATGAATAAGTACAGGTGTTTGTTTAATTTGTTCATGGGCTTGCTGGCTAAACCTGCATTTATTTCCTGTCTCTAATGACTTTCAAAATGTTGCTGGTGTGCTGCGCTTTTGAACCACTGCAGTCCAAGGGTTTGGTCGGGACACCCACAGCGCTATTAGGGAGGATGCTTTCGGATTTTGATCCGACTACTTTGAATGACTGGCAATGCAAGTTGTTGCAAAGTTGGGCACAGTACTTGTGGATTGGGATGCAGAAAGTTAGAATTTGGTGTTTGTAAAATGCTGAGGGGGTCGGGGGGGGCGGCGGAAGCATTGCATGGTCCCTTTAAAAGATCATGTGCTTTTTCTATGCTTAGAAATTTAAAATGAGTGTCTGCCAGCAGCAGGTTGAAAGTTTGCAAGTACACAGAGAGTACCTGAATTGAAACACTTGTATCGAAAGGCCATACAGTTAGCAGGACAAGCAGCAGCCTTTTTTACCAAGACAATAGGTGTTTGAATTTAGCCATTCAATTTGAACCACGCACTTAGATATCAAAAAATCTATTAAATTTAAGTCCGATGGTTTTGATAACATAGGACCAATCCTATTGTAAGAAATATTGATATGTCATCAAGGGTATAAAAAGAAGGGGGCAGTTGGACAAAGACTCCAGAGCTAGCTGCCATCCGCCAGAGCTAACGGCCCTCAGGTCTCAAGACAGAACTGCTGACTCTCACAGCCTCCTCTAGGTCTTGGAGAAAGCACCATCTAAACAACAACGGTACCAACAGCACAACTAGTTAATATCCCTGTTAGATAGTTAGAAGAGATTTATTCGGTTTGTTAATAGCTTAGTTAATTTGCTCACTGTTAGAGTTAGATAAATAAATTGTCACTTGTTGATTTGAAAGTGAGTGTCAAGGATTTATTTTATTTAGCCACTAGAAGCTGCTGACAAGCGGGTTACACCATTTTTCACACTCCTTTTACGGATTAAGGGGCAAGGTGCTCCTGTTTGGGTATTTTGATTTTAGTTCTTGGAGGGGGGTCAACCTCTACTTTATAACAAGGTCTAAGTCAGGATGGTGTGCAGTTTGAAGGGGAACCTGCATACAGTGGTGTTCCCATGCACCTGCTGCCCTTGCCCTTCTAGGTGGTACAAGTTTGGAAGGTACTTTGAAGATATTTGGAGCATGTATTTAAAATGAAGCTAGATAATCATTTGATGGAGAAGGGGGTTATGCAGTTAGAGTTTAAATGAGGAAGAATGGGAAGGGACTTGTATGGAGCATTATTGGATTAAATAGCTAATTTCTGTGCTGCATATTTATACAAGTCTGTGTAATAATTCCTGCAAACTCAGCACAATTAGAAATAAGTTTGTGTTGCAATAATTAAAAAGACAATAGGCAAACAATCATAAGTAAGTATTCAGAGATCTTAATCATTAAGCCAGTCATCCCTTAAAGCCTTTTGAGTTAATTTAAATGCAAATAGATGAAAGAAAGAGCATATTCTGACAGTAAAGATGATCAAACGTTGTCCTGGTCTAAACTCAGCTCTGCCTGCAACAACACATAGTGGAAAGAAAAATGAAAATGCCCAGGAGAATTTTAAAACAAAAGAGAGAAAGACCAACAATGTTAAATGTGTAATGCAGATTACAGAAAAGTAGTACAAAATCACAATTTAAAAAATAAGCACAAGATTCCAGTTATCCCACCTTATTCAAATACAAGTAATCTATTGTCATAAATACCCCAAGGCGTTCTAGGCCATTGCAGACAGCAATTAAAAGTCAACCGTACTGCATAAGGTTAGATTTATATGTAGGGTCAGACTGGATAAGGTTGGCAGATCTTCCTACTTAGAGAACATCACAACATCCAATCAAAGCTGTCATGGCCACCACCACCAAGACTAATTTTATATTTCAGATTTCATTCACAGAATTTAAATTATACCAGCTGTCATTGTGGGATTTGAACCCAGAGTTTAAGTGTAGGCCAATAGCTTACCAGTCCAGTGATATAACCACCATGTCACTGGTTCTGACCAGACATAAGCTAGATTTAGTGGGCTGGTGTGCAAAGATAGCTAAATAGCCCATGCATAGAAATATTAGATAATTTGAGCTAATTAATTCAGAACACCAAAATATACCTGCTTGGAAGCCTACCTTAGCACATTTATAACTGTCTGTACAGCATCTTGTACAACAGCTTTAGGGGATATGTCTCGAGATTCCACAGCAACTCGGAGCATCTGCTGCATTATGTCAAGAGGTTGTCCATCTAGAACCACAGTGACTGCCAGGTTGTGCAGTTTACTACTTTCAGATCTCGAAAGGTCATAAAGCTGATAGTATTTTTGAAACAGGGCCTGCAAAGAAAATAATATTTTTAGATTTGTTTTTTGGACTAGAGTCTGTAAAGGAGCTCATCGGACAGATTTTCTGAGTGACAATCAATTTTATATTAAATCTGACAAGTCTCTCTCAGTGCAGGATTCACTGTGTCTGCTGCTGTATCCTGTGATTTAAAGATCCAGCATCACAGCCAGCCACTTTGTTAGCTCCTGTGAAAAGGTAGTACAGGTAGTTCTCCTATAACACGATAGCTGCATTCTTGCGTGACCTCATGATATAGAAAATCGAATTATAGGGAAATCACTATCTGTACAGCAGAAAGTTCATGTCATCCAAACAGCGTCCACTATTCACCAAACGCATTACAGCCAATTCGCATTAATGAAACACGTGTTACAGCAGAACCACCTGTAGGGTGCCAGGTGGGTAGCAGGTTGAGTGCTAGAATGACAGGATGCCAAGCGCTGGGTGTGGAGGGGTGTTTTGGGTTCTGGAGGTAGAGTGGGGTTTTAGGTCCCATGGAGAGGGGGTGGTTGTTGGCTCCTAGGAGAGGGTGGGCGGAGGCAGCAGGGTGTTGGGTCTTAGGGGAGGGTGGGAGGAGGTAGTATTAGGTCCTAGAAGAAAAGGGGTTTGGATTCGGGTGGGGTGGTGGCTGTTAGATTGTGTATTTCTGGAATCTTCTTTTCTGTTGTTCAATTTCCAACATTTTTTTTGTGTTGTACCATTCTAAAAGGCAGAAGGTTTTTGCAAAATTTGAAGTGTTGTTCACTGCAGATGTCGAATTAAAGAACAAACTTACATTTATATCACACTGTTCATGACCCTATTGTGTCTCAAGGTGCTTCACAGCCTAAGCACCTTTGAAGAGTAGTCACTTGTTATAGTGTAAGGAATTTTAGCAACAAATATACGCATTACAAACTCCCATGAACTGCAATAAAATAAGACACCAAGGAGATCTAAGTACACAGGGCTTTAAACTAGTTTGATGATATAGTAAGATTATAACTAAAGACAGGCATTTTCTTGTGGAATTTAGGAAAATTCTAGAAGGGATTTCAGTTTTACATTCGTCAGGTTAGGGTTATATTGTTAATAATGTGACTGACCTTTGTTGTACTTAACGCAACAGTAATCCTGGTGTTCACAAATATGAAAAACATTTGATTGCCAAGCACAATGAGCCATCATTTTATATGCGCAAAGCTAAGATTAAAAAGTTTGTCTTGGGCATGTCGTATAATCACTTTATGGAAGACGAACATTGTGCAGTTGGTTGTGAAGGACAGGATTAGCTTTACCTGGTTGTTTGCCTTTAGGGAATGTACAAAGCTGTGGTTGAGTGTTTCTAGATGAGCAAGTGATTGCTGTAGATGAGTCAAAGTCTCTTCATAGCTGACTTGGGAATTCGAAGCAGGTGGGATGTTGCCTTCAAAAGCCTTTTTCTGCTGCTTCTCACTAGCCTGTTTGATTGCTTTCATTGCTCTTTTATTAATATCCAACCTAGCTTGAACATTCAGCTGCAAAAGAAAAAGACAAAAAATAGAGATGGAGTGAACATATACAAGAAAATACTGGTGACGTAAATGAGTGGTGCATAAAAGTATGAAAAAAGGAGTGCATCAATCAAGGAGAAAAATAAAATATAAAGTACAAATTATATATTAAAAGTTAGCGCCTTACTTCCTTGTGTTCCACTTTGATTTTTAGAATTTGCAATAAAAGCAGTGGGGAGGTGTGGAAGTGGATGTTTCAGCTAAAGTACAAAACACGGTGTAAGTTAATTTTGATGCTTCAGTATATCACTGCAGATCACATTATGCAACTTCACTGCACTTGTTTATCACCAATGAACAAGTTTAGTGTAGAATTTCTATTGATGTGCATCCAATATTGAAGTTGTTAGATGTGCCTCTGACATACAGAATCGATTACAATTCCACTACTGAATAGCTATCAATACCACAAAATCATATGAAATCAGCAACTCAACATCTCATGGCTCTCAGGAACTGAGACTCTAATTCTTCATTGTGCCTACTTTTAGGTAACAACTGAGCGGATCCAATGACTTGGATAGCCAACTTAATTATTTAATCTTCTCATGTGGATATTCTCACACTAGTAAGAAAATTATAGATTGAGGAATGAAGCAGTTACACAGACTGAGTATGCAGCTTTACTCTGAAAACCATTGTGAATGAATAGTTAAGCATGACCATACATATGCAGTGTGACTGTGAATACAACACAGCACAGGAGCAGGCCCTTCAGACCACCAAGCCTGCGCAGATTCCTAATCCTTAATTAGATCCGCTGCTTACTGCCCATTTTCCGTCTGTTCACCTCCCATTCATGCGTCTATCAAGATAACACCTTAAATGTTGCTAACGTGCCTGCTTCTACCACCTCCACTGACAGTGGGTTGCAGGCACCCAGTATCCTATGCGTGAAATATTTTCTCTGCACTTCACCCCTACACTTTCCCCCTTTCACAATGAACCTGTACACTCTTGTAGTTGATATTTCGACCCTGGGGAAAAAGGCTCTGACTATCCACCCTATCTATTTCTCTCAAATTTGTAGACTTCTATCGGGTCGCCCCTCAGCCTCCATCTTTCCAGTGAAAACAATCCGAGTATATCCAACCTTTCCAGACCAGGGAATATCCTGATAAACCTTCTCTGCACCCTCTCCAAAGCATCTATGTCCATCTGGTAGTGTGGCAATTAGAACTGCATGCAATATTCCAAATGTGACCTAACTAAAGTTTTGTGCATCTGTAACATAACTTGCCTACTTTTATATTTGACACCCTGGCCAATGAAGGCAAGTATGCTGTATGCCTTCTTGATGTGGATGTGCCGGTGTTGGACTGGGGTGGACAAAATCAGAAGTCTCAAGACACCAGGTTATAGTGCAGCAGGTTTATTTAAAATCACAAGCTTTCGGAGCACTGCTCCTTCTTCAGGTAAAGTCTCTCCAAAAGCTGTGATTTTAAATAAACCTGTAAGAATATAACTTGGTATTGTGAGACTTCTGAGTATTCCTTCTTGCCCATCTTATCTACCAGTATTGCCACTTTCAGGGATCTGGAGACCTGTACGACCAGATCCCTCTGTATGTCAATGGTCCTAAGGGTTCTGCCATTTATTGCATAATTCATGCCTGAATTTGATCATCCAAAACGCATTACCTCACAACTGAGGGGAGATTGCAGGCGGACAGGTTTCTAAGTTCTACCAATACTGGGAACCATTTCTCAACAACTGGAAGTAACTCAGCTGTACAATGAAATGCTTCCTGTTAATCCACACGGATGCAGAATTTTCATAAAACCATCAAGGACTGTGGTGAAAACAGTAGTTTCCTCCACTCTCATGATCAGATCAGAGGTCCTAGTGCAGGCAGCATTATGATTTAATTAGATTTCCTAATAACTATTTTTACCCTCAATCGTGACGTTCAATGTTGGATTTTAAAATTATTTTTGTATGGCACACCATTCTACTGATGAGGATATGCTAAATGCCCAAGTCCAAGGTCACTTGGATTATGGCAACTTGGGTGGTTCCAGAAATTTAGAATTGGTATCTTCAAGAAGGAAAATTGAAAGAAAACATTACACAACAAAATGATCTATATAAAATAGTAAGAATAGCTATCCAGTTTCTCATTAAAAGCTCACGCAATGCTGTTTGAATCTGTTAAGCACTGTTACATAAGTCAAACCTTTTAACATGAAAACATTAACTTCAAAATCATAAGTGGGCTAGACAGAATAAGTAGGGAGAAAGTATACCTGCTCAGAATAAGAGGGTGCAAACTGAAAGTGACCTGCAAAAGAAGCAAGGGTGAAGTGAGGAAAACTTTTCACTCAACGTGTAGTTGAGCTATAACACGTACATCCTGGAAGTGCGATAGAGGTTCAATTGGAGCATACAAGAGGGCATTGGATGCTTATTTAGATAAAAATGATATGCAAGGGGATGTGGAAAAAGCAGGAGATTGGCACCAGGATGATGATACTCATTTAACAAGCTGGTGCACACATGATTGGCTGAATGGCCTCCTTCTATGCCATAACATTTCTGTGATTTTATGATATGAGCTCTTGTAGTTGTCACTTAATCATAAGAAGCTTAGTTGCATTTTTAAAAAATGCTTAAAAGAAAAATATCCAGACAAAAGCAAGAACTGCAGCAATACTGTTCCCTAAGAAATGTACCTATCATTTTCAGCTATTGTCCTTTTGTGGAAAGATTTAAAAGGAATAGTGTAAGGCAATGGGAAATTAGTCTCACTTTACAGCTAATGCTGTAGCCAGAAAACATATTTCATTATCTTTATAACTGCACCTTGGAGGAAAGAAGCAGGCAGTCTCAATAATGTGCAGCAAGAAAGTTGATATAAAAAGTTTTTCATAAAATCACAATATATCTTTTTTTGAAAACAAGTTATGATTATGATATTTTTACTAGTTTGGTCTATTAAGTTTCCATTTAGGAGTATAGGAACAGGCGTAGGCCATTCTGTCCCTTGAGCGTGTTCCGATATTCAATGAGATCATGGCTGATCTATGGTCTAACTCCATATACCCGCCTTTGGCCTGTATCCCTTATTACCCTTGCTGATCAGAAATTTATCTATCATGGATTTAACATTAACAGCTGATCCAATATCAACTGTACTTGTGGAAAAGAATTTCAAACATCTACCACCCTCTGTATGTAGAAGTACATCCTAACATCTCTTCGGAATGATCTGGTCCTAATTTTTAGACTATACTTTCTAGTTCCATATTTTTTATACACCTGTTGCAATATTAAAATACTTGGACAATCAATAATCCATCCTGGTTCTCTAAACAGAGTACAACTCAAGAGTAATGATCAAAAACCAGTTTTCTAAATTATATATTTCATATAAGTGTCAATAGTTCAGTCCTTTTAAGTGCAATTGTCAAGTTGTTCAATGCTAAGAAACTGGCTAGGAGGCGTTCCTGTTTCAAAAGCTTGACAAGCTGTTGATGCAAATATCTCATTCTTATGACAGACAGCATTGAATGGAAACATCTTTGCAATGAAGCTGCTCTGTATAAGATGAGGCACATATTTACTAATGATAGCTCATAATGTGATCCAAACTTCAGTGTTAATGCACAGTTGAAGCTTCTGTGATTTATGTACGCTGGTGCCCATGTTCAGCCCAACAATTCTAAAACTATATTTTTGGCCATTACAGTGGCTGAAAGGTCAGTCCTCCTATAGCCAAATCCAAGATGGCGGACATGACCTCATCAACAGCAACGAAAACAATCAACTGTTACTATCACTTTACAAATAAATCTGAGCCAGTCAATTTCTAACTGAAGAAATTTTGGTGCGATCACAGAAAGGTAATTGGATTAATTATTTGGTTGGTAGTTACAGACATGTATATGCTTTTGTGTGAGTGTATACATGTGGAAAAAGTAATAAAAAAGTCCATACATCTCAAATATTACAATGATAAAATTGGTGAACAGCACTAGAGCGGAACAGACTAACAGTGAGTTGATAGCCTATTTGACACCATACACTATTTTCATTCTATTCAAGTCAATTTTACCATCTATTTTTCAATATAATTCTGAGAACAGTGACACTGTTAAAGGAGCAAGTTTAAAAATACTCTTTGACTATGATATGACAGAGACTCAGCCAATAATGCAACAGTATTTTACAAAATGCAGTCTGGCAATAGTTGTGAAACTTGAGTCATCCATACCAAACTGCTGTTATTTTAAGCTTCCAACTCACAAATGCATGACATTAATTATTCTAAATGTATAAAATATTATGTATAGAGTTTAAAAATGACTTTTAAAAATCTGTGTTTTGACAATAAACATTTGGTACACATAAGGGCACTGAGGAGGTGTTAATATTCAGCATTATTTCTGGGCAAACTTTAGGCATATTTGAATAATGCCTCCCTCGCATTATATGATATGATTGAAATTACAAAGGACTGCCTTACATTTTTAAATTGGGAGTTAGTATTGCATGAAAATTGATTAAAGACAACACTTGCAGCACTAAAATTCATGATTATCTGCCCGATCATCTTATGAATAAGATACTGATGCACATATTTTTTAGTTGTAATGTTGAATGTCATTGTATGCGAATAGCTTCAGGTTGTATGCAATGTCTGTTGCATTGAAAAGAAAAATTCTGCTTATATAGTGCAAAACTACGAATACATCATAAATAATTCGGTCAGTAAGCTTTGGACAGGATCTCTCCATGGGCATTACTCTAATACTTCATGCAATTTTACAGTTTCTACAAGTGTTGTCAGATTTGGTTGACAATCATGTAATCTTCATTTTTACGTTTAGCCTGTTAGAATTCTGTGGTAGTAGTATGCTCTCTTTATCAAAAACAATACACATTGAAGGATCATGATAACATTCATTGTAATACATAACCTGATGTTTGAAAACCTGAGTTCTATGTGGTTGCTAGGAACTGCTGACATTATGATCCTTTTACCACGAAAGTAATTATAATAGTTTTAATGTCCTCTTGTATTTCACCTGTATTTACATCATAACAAATCTTGCAAGTTGTTATTTTAATAATACAGGTAGTGTAATTAAATAATCCTATGCAGCACTGATTCAGTGCAGTTGTAGGCATTGAAATCACACTGCAAGTGTAGACTAGCGCTTATACTTGTAATGTTTCAACTGGGAATTGTTCAGCGTTTGGCTACAGATATAAACTAAAGTACTCAAAACACCCCTAAAGGAAGGAGTCAAAAAATATAATTTTTTACACATCACAGGTAACATTATAAAAATAGAACTGTACTGAGAGTAATCTCATAAATTAAGCACAGCCAGCTCTAAGGAATAACGGGCTGGATTCTGTGACAACAAAACCCAGTTACTATCAGTGACTCTGAGACCTGGATTTTCTCCACCAAAGCCGACAGCTTGAATTGAGAAATTTCCCAATTTGCCACACCTGCCTTGGTAGAAATGCCCGAGTGGCAAATCTTGGTGCTTTGGGTAGGGCAGTAGGGTGGTTATGGAGAACAATTCAGGCTCGCCAGCCCTAGAATCAGATCACAAATAGCCAAAGAAGTGGCTAATTAACAGGCTCACCATTGGCCTTTGTTCCAACTGTTCAGTTACATTTTTAGGCCCTTTGGTCCTCACTCCTCACACACTACCAGCCTACATAAGATGGGCATGAAGAGTATGTGTAACTCTTAGCTATGGGTGAATCAGGGGACAACCTAATACCAAACCAAGTCAACTCACCAAACAACCTTGCCCTCCATTTCAACTCACTCAATATCCTCTAGGGGTAGATCTCTGACTGACGTTGAGGTGAAATAAAGCAAAGTTCTAATACAGCTTCAACTATATTCTTAAAAACTCCCATTCCTGAAAACACATTCAACCCAAATCTCAAATGGTGCCTCACTTTCAAAATCAAATTTCTATTCATAAACACACATCACAGATAGCAAACCAGTTAAGAGCCTTTTCGAGCTGTCATATTGTGAATGTACAGCACTTTGCTGAGATAATTATGTTTTGGAACTCAACCCATGTATTCATAAAGAGACTTTAGGGAAATGGCAACAAACAGTGCTTAACCTGTTAAAGTTAACTTCTTGATTAAATTCTCACTGATTTTGGTTGCCTTTCATTTTCATTTTTAAAGAACAGGGGATTTAAATAATTTTACATCATGAGAATTAGGCTGACCTCATCAACAATCAAGATTCTTTACATATATTCCATAAAATTCAGACCCTTGTAGGAGCTAAAATGGAATCCAGATATGAACCACACCCTGCCCCCTTCTGACAAAGACAGAAATTCAAGGAAACACGACCACTTGCAAGTGGCCAGCCAGCAATGCTCATGAGTGAATTAAAAATAAGATGTGAGGCCAGTAGTGCTACATTGGAAGCAGTGATGCAGTGAAGCATTAATTACACAAGGCACCTGTTCAACATAGATGCAACAGACCTTTGCAATGGTAAGCCGACAATGCAAACCCTCTGTGAGATACAGGGCAGTGAGTAGACAGTGGTACCCATTCTATTTGAGCTCAGACTAATTATCCATTTGATCGCTGGAGTCAGGTTTCTTGGAATTGCCCATAAACATTGACCTCCCAAGTCAACTTCTGTCCAAGGTGACAACAGTCAAGATGTTGTGTCCATTCTTAGGGAAAGAGCATCCTTTCTCTGCAAAACAGTCTCAGGAGAACCACAAGAGAGGCATTAAGACAGTGTGTTGCTGTTATTTTGCCTAGTCTCCAACATCTTCAAGGGTGGATGGGGTGATAAGCAGATATTGAGCAATGCTCTGGGTTGAGGAGCATGAAGATTTGTCTGGATTTTTTTAAAATATGCCACCCAGGAGTTGGAACCTGTACATCTTAATAGAGAGCAGGGCTTCCTGCCCATCCATAAAGTCTGCGGTTTTACTTGTGCAGGCATATGCAATTAGCTGAGAACAATGTAAGCATGCATGAAAACCTGACTCACACCTTAACCTCCTGCTTAATCCCAAAAGAAGAAGATTTTGCCCTTTCATTCTCCTCTTAATTTATTTTTGCATCTACCATTGTAACGTTGGCAAATTTGGCTACAATACAGTCAAATTTCTCAAAGTGATTAAAATACTGTGGTGCCAGCACTGTTCCCTGTGGCACTCTATGAGTTACAATTTACTGCTCTGAAAATGATCCATTTATCTCAACTCAGTTTCTTGTTACTTAGAGAGACCTTAGTCCATGGGATTACATCAGCTCCATAACACCATGATCTATTCCCTTGTGCCATTACTCTGTGGGACCCTCTTTTGAATACCACATGGAATCCAAATATACCACATCTACTGCTTTCCCTTTATCCACCTTGATTGTTAGCTATTTAAAGAACCTTGATAAATTTGTCAAACGTGGCTTATTGTTCACAAAACCATGTCCTTTTTGGCAAATTGTATTTTAATTTGCGACATATTTTTTTTAAAAATGCTGGATTGCAGATTTTTCCCAATAACAGATATTAGACTAAGTGGTCAAGAGGTTCCTGCTTTCTGCCGTCCTTCTTTTGCCCCTGCTTAATAAGGTGGTAACAAGATGTTCCAACACAACACAGACACCAGAATGTCACTTTAAGAATTGCTGCATGCAGGCAGCTATAAGAAGACACAGTGCCTTATTACTGGGCTATCATATTATTCCATAAAGAAATAAAGAAGCACATGAAACATACAAGAAAAAAGGAAGAAAATTGTGAAAAAGTTAAAAGTAGATTGACTGAATAGATCCCCTCTGTACTGTCACTTCTGATTCAATGAAGTTTACAGATGATCCCAATCAGCATTTCCTAAAATGGGATGGTAACACAATAACAAATAATTTGAAATACATGAGTTTGTGTGAATATGTACTTTTATCAGACACTCACTTTGGTACCGCACACAAGTGCAAAAGCTTTAAATTGTGAATTCAAAGCAAACTCAAGGTAAATGCAAGTAGTAATCCTACAAATTAAATAACTTTCATTACCTTGTTCACGGAATTTTCAGAAAAGGTGAAGTCATCTATTAGTCCAATAATGTCTTCAGGGAAAAGCTTGTCGAAATATTTTGCACATGTATCATAGGCATGCAACCATTCAGCTTCTTCCTGTGCTGGTTTTTTAATAAGCTGGATATCTCCAGTCCAGAAAAGCTTACGAAGCCATGTGGCATAGATAAGGTTTGCTGAAAGCATTGTGCCATCTTTCCTAGGAATTTTGGATGCCAGTTTAGAAACTGATAAGACATTATGGCTGTTAAGAACTGGCTCCAAAGATTCCAAAGGATCAGAGTCTCCATCTGTCAGCTTCTTAT
>NC_063336.1:107767878-107792878 GCF_021869965.1 Rhincodon typus
TTAACTGCTGTACAATTCTAATAAATCTATGCAACTTCTTGAATGCTTTGACATCCTTCCTACAGTGTGGCACCCAATGTTTAAACTTAGCTAGTGGTAAACCAGTACTTTCTAAGCAGAGGCATAATAATTTCCTTGATTTTAAGAACTACCCGCATACTTAGCATTGCCAAGGATCATATCCATATACCTTTTTAACAGCCTCCAAAAATTCTCACTTTTAAAGTTGCATACATCCTTTCTCAATCCCTGTGCTGGCCTTTAAAGTTTCAGCACTTTATACGTCTTTTTATTCTTCACACCAATCACTTCACACACATTAAATTTCATTTGACATATCTACTTCACAAGTGTGTAATGTCGCCTTGAAACCTATTACCAAACTCCTCTGTGTCATATTTTTGAGTATGTCATTTGCCAATTCTGTGGAACTACACTGCACGCTTTCCTTCAAAGCAATCATTTACTACCATTTTCTGCTTTCTGTGCTCCAACCAATCTTGTACCCAAGCAGTCAATGTCCATTTAATTCTTGGATTCCATTTTATGAATGATTCTTCTTTTTGATTATTTCCCAAAGCTAAGTAGTATTAGCTGGTGCTTAGGTGCGCAAAACCATGAAGAAGTTATTTTCAAAAAGGTGAAGCAAGCTCTTCTCTGAACAATTGACAAGACACAGAGGCCATTAAGATGGAATGATTTAACCACTGAGGGTATGAATACTAAGGATGTAGATCTGAATTAAGTTGACAAATATAGAATGTAACAGTATGTGCTTGAATAATGAATATTGAGAAATTGAATGGTAGAGAGGTCAATTTCTGCATTCAAGGAACATGTCCAAGTTTGAGCCATCAATTGTAACACAAGATTGAGCCCAGCAAATCAAAAGTGGGTACACTCAGGCATGAATGCGGTCAAATAATAATAATACTGAAAAATCACTAATATGAATTAATTAATTGGAATAATTACACTTTAACACTAAATTATTCCAAAAGCACAAATCTTGAATACTGCATGCATGGTCACATCTCGAATGTGTTTTCAGTTTTAATCTCCTTAGTTAAAAAAGATGCAAATATATTGGAAGTGGCTCAGATGAGGTTTACTGGATTAATATGTGGAATGAGTGAGTTGGCTTAAGAAGATAAATTGGACAGGCTGAGCTCGTTTCCGCTGGAGTTTAAAAGAGTGAGGGGTGACTTGATTTCAGTGTATAAGATTCTGAAAGGTCTTGACAAAATGTATGTGGAAAAAGATGTTGCGAGTCAGCCCAGAACCATAGAACAGGCCTTAAAGTTAGGGGTAGCACTTTTGTCAACAAAGATGACGATTTTTATTTCTTTCAGAAGGCTGTGCAACTTTGGAACACTATGCCTCAAAAGACAGCAGAGGTAGGGTCATTAAATAGGTAGGTAGGTAGATTCTTGTTTGTCAAGGGAAATGGCTACTGGAAGTGGGTGGGAATATGGAATTGAAAACACAAGATCAGCGATTATTGAGGCGAGGGATGGAAAGGTCTACTTCCATGCCTATTTCAAATGCAAATATATTCACTTTGATGGCCATGGTGTGCTAAGCAGCAGCAGTTGGATTGGGCTGCCAAACATCTTCCAGAACAATCTAAACAAATGGCTTTACTTCCATCAGAAACATTTACTGGATTCAGGAACCAAAGACAGACAAACAGCCATATCAGCAACAAATTAAAGAGAATCTTGCGGGCAGGTTTCCAACATTGGAGGGAGAAAATAAACTTGATATCAAAAATATCACAAGCTGCATGAAAACATTGTAAGAATTTGCATGCTTAATCATTACAATAGAACATCTGGTCATTGCCAGACCAATATGCATAGAGAACAGAATTGTAAACTGCCTTTGATCAACTTGGAATTCCTAAACTGTTAATGTTTCACATTTAGATGTCTCTCCCTTCCAATTTTAAATTTTCCAGGCAATAAATCTACACAGAGAAGCATAAAGATGGTCTTAATGCACTTAATGCATGAGCAGTTTTGATAAAATTGAAAATCTCTGATCAATTTATCAAGCCTTGAAGTTATTTCCATTTTCAAACCAGTTGTCTTCTATCTAATTATCTAGCAACAATGGCTGTTATAGCATCTTTTACCACAAATTGTATGAAAGATTACACTGTACTTATTAATTGGTCTGGCCACCATATTGTAACAGCTGGTTAATTGCGCAGACAAAGACATCTAGTAGCATTTGTGAAGTACATGGAGTTTTTATTTCAAATTTCTAATGTATTTTCAAGTCAAACCTACAGTCTACTATTCATTGATCAACCACTGTGAAATAAAGCGTTTTGGTAGAAGAATTACTGCTTTACGAATTAGAGTCTGCACACTCTGCTAAAGAGAGGAAAGTGAAAATAAGAAAATTATTTCACATAAAACTTTCAATGTTGAAATATATGCATGAAACCTCATTTCATAATTGAAAGAAAACGCTTTGTGACCAATAATTCTGTTCCTGATCATATAACTTGAGAATCAGAAACAGTTTAAAAATAAAAGTGAGGTCAATCATGCACCACAAGTTCTCTTCACACTTTTAGTAAGAATCCAGTGCTAAAATTAAGTGGTGTAACTAAATTTATTTCATGCATTTCTCAGGGCCAAACTATTCGATGGATGAATCGTGATATCAACACATTATGGGATGCAAATTATAGTTTATTTCAACATGCTGTAAACTTAATACCATCTGTCCATAGTGATTAACTAACAGTCTCAATTGTGGAGTGACAAGGATTTCACCCTGCATTTAGATGCTGACTGAAGCCAATGCCAGAACATTTGTTTCAGGCTATTTTCACTGAATAAGAAGGGTTTAAGATGAATATGGGCCAAAAGCTGGCAAATGGGACTAGATTAATTTAGGATATCTGGTCAGCATGGACGAGTTGGACTGAAGCATCTGTTTCCGTGCCATACAACTCTATGACTTTCCTTTTCTCACCTTTAAACCGTGTTCTGATTGAGACGCTGGCAGATAATGACAGTGACCCTTATCAGCAATGTTTAAATGTTTTCAGATTTTTCTTTGATGTTCCAGCTTTCTAGAAATAGTTCGAGTGGCTGTTGTAATATTTTAGATGCAGATACTACACATAATCAAGAGAGAGGACCCGTGCTGTTTTGTGGAACTCCATTATTCAGGTGCTTTAAACAAAATTATGTTTTGTTCTTTTGTTTTTCTCTCATGTTAATTGCTGTAGAAGGTTATATTTCTGAAGGGTAAATGTTAATGTTACATTAGCTCCACATTAGCTGTGTGAGACCATACACAGTCTGTAGGTGCAGACTTTGCAGTTTGGTCGACTGCCTGGTTTCTGCATTATAGAAAGGATATACAGAAAATGGAGAAGTGCAAAAAGAAAGCTAACTCAGCTGATGTGAAAACAGAGAATTTTTTTCTTCATTCATGAAATATGAGCATCGCTGGCTGGGCCAATTTTTAATTGTCCACAGTGAGTTACCTTCTTGAACTGCTGCAGTCTATTTGATGTAGGTAGACCCACAACGCAGTTCCAGGATTTTGATCCAGCAACAATGACAGAACAGTGGTGTATTTCCAAGTCAGCATAGTGAGTAGCTTGGTGAAGAACTTCAAAGTATTGCCCTTGTCTTTCCAGATGGTAGTAATTGTGGGTTTGGAAGGTGCTGCCTAAGGAACCTGGGTGAATTTCTGCAGTGCATCTTATAGTTGGTACACATTGCTACTACTGTGTGCCAGTGGTGGAGGTAGTGAATGTTTATGGAGGTGGTGCCAATCAAGTCATTTACTTTGTCCTTCAAGCTTTGAGTGTTGTTGGACCTGCACTCATCCAGCTAGTTGAGAGTACTCCAACATATTGTTGATTTGTACCTTGTAGATGGTGAACAGGCCTTGGTCATGAGGTGAGTTATGCACTGCAGCATTCCTAGCCTCTGACCAGCACTTATGGCCATAGTACTTATTCAGTTTCTGGTCAAGGGTAACTCTGAGGGATGTTGATAGTGGAAGATTCAGTGATGGTAATGCTAACAAAAGTCAAAAGTTGAGGTTAGATTCTGTCTTGTTGGAAATAGGCATTGCCTGGATCTTGTGTGTCACAAATGTTACTTTCTGTTTGTCAACACAAAACTGAAAACATTGTATGTCTTCCTGCACTTGAACATGGATTACTTCAGATTCTGAAGAGTCGGGAATGGTGCTGAACATTGCGCACATCAACAGCCAACATTCCCACTTCAGACATTTGATGGAGGGAAGATTATTGATGGAGCAGCTGAAGATGGTTCAGTTGAGGACACTGCCATACAGAACTCCTGCAGAGATGTTCAGGAGCGGAGATGATTGACCTCCAACGATCACAAATATTTTTGTTTTTTGCTAGGTATAACTAACCACAAGAGAGTCTTCCTCCCAATTCTCAATAACTCTAGTTCTCTTGCGGCTCCTTAACGTGGCCTTGATTTTAAGTGCAAATCACTCTCACCTCATCTCTGGAATTCAGCTCTGTTATCAGGGTTTAAACCAAGGCTGTAACGCGGTTAGGAGCTGAGTAGCCCTGGGGAAACCCATCCTAACAGCTTGATAGCACTTTTGATGACACCTTCCATCACTTTCTTGATGATGAAGATTAGACTGATGGTGTGATAGTTGATCAGGTTAGATTTGTTCTGCTTTGTGTGTACAGGACAGACTTTTAAATCCAAATATCTTTTAAAAGTTGAACTCAAGTTCTACTACATGCCATGCTAAGATCTAAACCTGGTTCATTTGCTAGATATCTGGAAAAAAAAATCCAGCAACAATATTGCCATACCATCACCAGTCCTCATTCACTTGCACTGCCTGCCAACATTGCCCAGTGACCCTTATCCCATCACTTCAACTTTGTCTCTACCAATACCCCCTCACTCTCATCTATATGTGAGACACATTTTCTTTGACCTGCTTCATTTGAGAAGCAACTCTTATACCTTGCATGGGCAAAATCTTCATGTTGAACTCTTCCATCACACAGAGAGCACTAATGAGATCCAGCTCTTCCTGAATGACAGGAGGACAGTCTGTAATAAGTTGTAAGCAGCACCTATTAACACAATAAAGTGGATAAATTAATTTCAACCACGAAGACAAAGTGACACACTCAATTACCTTCATTATCAGTCACTTTAATGCACCACTTAACTATGATTTATCCAAGTGTATACAGTGAATTAAAGCAATATTGTCGATGGTAGCATAAGTCAATAAGCAGGCATAAGATGACCCCCTTCTCAGCCACAACATGTTGTGTTCAAATCAGTCATCAGCCTCAATTTTTCACGCCAAAGTAGGTATGCTTTACTTACCAGTATAGGGAGTCCACATTTAACATTGTCAGTTTTAGTAATGTTTTGTTGTAACGTCGCTAAGTTGTTAGGACCGAAAATCTCATTGGATGTCACAAGATCTGTTTAAAATCCCTTCATCAAATGGCATAACCTAACCCTCGCTCAGAATTCTCAGGTTGCTTCCTATGCTGCACCACTGCCTGAGGTGTACACCACAGAGCCTGCTTCTACCAGGGCACAGACTAGCTCCCAGAGGTGCTGCTAGCCTCTAGGCAACTTGCAGCCGCTGTCCAACAACATCTGTCCTTACACCAAGAGGCTGGAGAGACTGCCACTGGCTGCCAGGATCTACTGAAATGTGACAGAGGGGCCCTGCCTGAGCTCAGCTACACCTATTGCAACACTGCAGACCCCCACCCGCTGCAGAGTGCAGTCCATAGCTGGCAAAATACTGATCTCGATCCACACCAGAATGGTCATCACCCTCTGCCTGTCCCACAGCTTGGAAAAAAAACCCAGTTGCTCCCCTGTGCTGTGCCAACAGCCATGAGCCACTATCTGCCGAAGGAACACTGACAGTGCAGGCCAATATCAGAGAGCCAGAGAGGAAGAGGAAATGCCAGGAAGCCCAGCCCTGAGGGGGTGCAGCGGCTCGGTGGTGGACCAAATGGACCCTGGGAGTGGGTTGCAGCCAGAAAATGAGGTTGCAGATTCCCCCCTCCAAAGAAAAACCATAAGGTAGGGATAGGAACAAGTGATGCCCTCAGCAGCTGACCCAAAACACAATGAGCAAGTCCCCCAGTGCATTCACAGTGCCGTAGCCCTTAGGCTCCACTCTCCGAGAGCACACTACTGGAAGTTCTGGAAGTAGAAGGTTACATTTTATCTTTATATTTTACATTTCATTTTATTTGAACGGTTATTTCATTTACCAATTATGTACTTATTTCAACTTGGAGGCTACAGCTATATTATTTTAATTTTGTTTCTTCTAAAGGAAGGCGCAAAGGAATCTAACTTCATTTTTAACATTAATCCCTATAGGAACCAATGCTCCACTTAAAGTTGCGATTTTCATGAACATAACACCAAATATAAGTAAGGGCACCTTGTGTCTTATAACTTTGTGTAGGAGATCTAGTAGGCAATACAGCTGTGTTGCGTTGTGAATGACTGGTGAACAATGAAGAGAAATGAGCCTTCTAATAAAATTAACAACATATGAAGCTGGTTTCAAGCTAAAATGCATGATACATTTGCGATATTGTCAAATAACTTTGCGGTAGTGAAGGAATTTGGCATTAAAGAAAAAGTGGTACAAGAATGAAAGAAAGAATCCACCCTGCAGAAAATGACAAGTCCAAACACATCATGAGAAGAGGGACGAGTTACTGTCATCGCCTTGAGAAGCATGTGTTGGAACATGTCTTTAAATGTCATCAGATTAGTTACATTATAGGTGTAATGTGTACACATGCACTTAAGTGTCAGTAAGATGTGTTTTATGTTAGATTGGCATACACTCAGAATAACAATGCCAACAGTGTTAAAATAAAAACACTGGCTCAGATATTCTAACTGCAAATAGTCATTGGAGCCATACAGACTGAAGCTGTACATTGGACCAGATGGAATTCCAGATGCAGCTGATCCCTGGGAATTTACCCAGGCAATTGAAGATTCTGAAGGGCAATTCGCCTTCATCTGGAACCATCTGAACTCTTACGGCAGAAAATTCAGAGTTCTGCTCCAGTTAAACTGATAGGCAGCCAGAAAAAAAAAAAATCGTGTATTAAAAACTTAGTCTAGCTCCTGGGTAAGTATCAAACTAACCCCCAGCTCACTACTCACCTCCAAAGCCTCAATTATATCATCCCTTATCTAGTACAACCTCTAGACCCCAGGCCACCTTCCCAACCTCATACAATTCTGTTTTTCTTACCCAGGACCCAATGCCCCTGGCCCTCCCCCAGCACCTGCCACCAGACTGGAGAAATCCACCTCTGTCCAATCTGAAGCACTCCATAACTCATCTGGTGCCCTAGGCACCCAGCACCTAGGCCAACAGCCATCGTAACCCCACATGAACCTACATGGTTATGCTTTCACAGGAGCTGTCAAAGTGGTTGGCTGTGGTGCTGGACATTTAAATCACAGAGTGCAGCATCTACTACCATGAGAAAAGAGACATGGTTTGACATCTCCTGACTATCCTGCACAAGGGAGGATTTGTTGGATTTCAGGTATGCTCTGCATTTCTGAAGGAGTCAACATTGGAATTGCTGACAAGAAATGCAGAGCTCAGTTCTAATGTAAAAATGTAGGAGCAAAATGGCAATATGATTGTCGCTAGTCAGAATATCCAGACCACAAATACACCCATTAAAGCAAAACTACAATTCAATTAAACAGAAATGCTGGTGCTCACGGGAGGATCCTGGACTCGCAGTCAACAAAGGTTGATACTGAGCATAACAGAGATATTGTTGTGGCCCTCTCAACCTGGAATCCGAGGGTTTTACAGGTCTGTCTGCCATATTGCTGCATCGCTCTGGCATCTACTGCTGCACTCGCATCATTCACTTCCTTAACACAGCATCAGAGGAGACACCTGATCCCTCCATCTGCCTGTTTGCAAATTCCTCCCCACTTTCCTAAGCTTTTTTATTCATTCGTGGGATGAAGGCATTGCTGGCTAGGCAGCATTTATTGCCCATTCCTAATTGCCCAGAGGGCAGTTAAGAGTCAACCACATTGCTGTGGGTCTGGAGTCACATGTAGGCCAGACCAGGTAAGGATGGCAGCTTCCTTCCCTAAAGGACATGAGTCAACCAGATGGGTTTTTCCAACAAGCAACAATGGATTAATGGTCAACATTAGACTCTTAGTTCCAGATATTTATTGAATTCAAATTCCACCATCTGTCGTCGTGGGATTCGAACCCGGGTCCCCAGACATTACCTGGGTCTTTGGATTAACAGTACAGAGATAATACCACTAGGCCATCGCCTCCCCTATGCAGATAAGATAAGAAAGATTGTGGATTGCTGTGCCCTGCACAATCACTCTGTGCATTCATTCTGGCATGTGCTGTAGTATTCTACCTGAACAGTGCAGGCAGCAGAAACTCACCTTTAGCAGTCCACCAGCCTGCTCTATCATTGCTTTGGTTGAGGCTTGGGCAGCATTGTGCCTCTTCTTTGCTGCATTTTGAGAGTTCTCTACTGGTATCACTAATTGGGTGTCCCCTGTCCCCATGGAGCCAACTGTGCAGTTGATGAGGGAGACCAACCATTTGTGGCAGCTGTGAGTGATGATGTAGGAGTTGTCAGAGCTGCCCGAGTAGTGCACACATGCTAAAGGATGTTTCGATTGATCTCAGACTAATTGCAGATATGGTGAGTGAAATTTCTTTTCGTTAATGAATAGTGAGGACTGGCCCAGAGAGTTTTCACTGTCAGAAGTGTAAGTGTAAAATAGCCCCTGGCACCTGTGGAAATCCTGCAATGACAGCAAATCCCATAGCTCTGCCAGATTAGCTCTTTGGGTCTGTTGCGAATCTACATTGGGAGCACTGGCTTGGCTCCCGAGCTTGTAAATGTAGGTCTTCCTGGAGAAGCTGGCACACGTGAATGATGGAAACCGATGACATCCCCTGCTGCCTCTGACATTTGCAATTAGTTGCACTGTCTGCTGTGCATTCGATTATACTTCTGGGTTTGACACTGTGAAGGTTCCTAGTTGCCAGCCTCTTAAGTTATATGACTGCATGCTCCCTGGGGCTGTCCTGGTTGCTGGTCTGCTGGTCTGCTGGATCCTGGGATCATCCTCTGCTGCTGTACCAGAGCTAACAGAAGTGCTGGGCTGATGTGACCCACCGACATGATTGCATAAGTGACCTGTGAACAAATCACAGGGATTAATCTCAACAGCATACTCTTTGCAGCCCTTGCTCTTGTTCGGTGTACTTCTGCCCAATGAGAGGCACAGTATTTAGAACTGGGAATCGCCTGGCCATTCGCCGCAGTGATCAATACCATCCTGAAGGACTAATACTGAGGTCATGGACTTGGGAGCACTAGAAATTGGCCCTGCACCCTCCCTCAATATCTTTGGATCTTCCCACCATCACTCTTTGTCTGCCCCTCAGATACTTTCCACATCTTGAGGCAGGACCATCTATCAGCGAACCTTGAACTTCCCCAATACAGTAGTATTCTTTCATCCATCCCACTCAACCTGACATCCGCCATTCTACAAACTCTCTTGATCATCCTAAAGCTTTCAACAGTTATCCTTGAGATTCAGAACTATGGGAGCACACTTTCCAGTATCATCCTAGGTTCTCCCTGCAAATAGTCCAGACCTATGGAATGCCAAGTGAAGTCGCCAGTACAGTATAGTATGGTACTCTCCCATATTCCCAAGCAGTCACAGACATGGCAATTCCTTCCTTTCCTCAGTCAGCAAGAACTGTCCTTCAGCATTTCTTCCTGTTCTTCTCCCAAACTTATTAGGATGTTATGTAACTGAGAGCCAAGGCTCAGGCAGCAATGTCACAGTGTTTGGAGGTTTGCACAGAAGTCAAAATCACACCTGACCATGGTTCCCATACATTTAACTCATTATCAGGATGACCCTGTATTTGGTCAATTTTGTTCAACAATGACTTTACCCATCCAAAATAACCCTCCTCCACTTTGGAGGACTCACACTTTTGGGGCTATTGCATTTTGAGGATCCGTTGCAGGGAAAAAAAAAACAAGAGAAGCCCCTTTTCAAACTTGCTCATCCAGCTTTCATCCTCCAAGTGACCCACCAAATTCACCCAAACAGCTTGACCCACCTACTATAGCTATTCCTCTCTCTCTTCTATTACTACTGAACCACACCATCCTGTTACTCTTGACGCTATTATCATCAGATTCCACATGCGTCCTCTCTCCTCTGAGCTTACACCCATTACCGGTGTCCTTGCCCTCTCTGACCTGTTATCCATGCAAACTGTACCATATGACTCCACAGGCCCCACCTCAAGACCATCCAGTAAAGGACCATGATCCTTGAAGTTCCATCTTACTCCATCTCACTCCTCTCACTATGACTGTTCCCGCTGCTGCCCAGTACTCTGAGTTCAACACCAGGTCTCTACCATTCACAGCATGGACCTTCCCTGTAGAATCACCTCTTTCCAACCATCTCTGTGCAGAAATGCCACTCCCTATCGAACAATATAACCACAATGCCCACGGTGCCAGTCCCTTCCCTTCTTGCATGCTCCTGCACCTTCACTTCCACTCGCTGCCACAGACAACTCTTTCCCTATGTCTTTAACCTGCCACCAAAGAGGAAAGTGTAGCAGCTCACTCCACTCCATCAAGTACAATACCTCACCGACTACACACCATTTACACGCAGTAACAAATCTGAAGGTATATATTGATCAGGTAATTTGAAAAGTGCGCTTAATTCAGGAGAGATTAACTTTTAATGAGTATGCATGACAAGTAGATGGATGCAAGTTCAACTTGCCTTCAAGCTTCTGAGAACTTAATACTGAGGTTTAACGTTGCTGTCAGCAGGATCATTTTTGGCCTCCTGAGTATAAGGCTCCCCACCAGCCAAGCTTCCATAGCTGGGAGCAGCACAAGATTCCATCCCATCTCCCTCTTGAACTTGCCAACAGGATTTCATCTCCCTGCCTTCCTTAAAATCTGTTCCGCAGTCAGCTTGCTGTCTCCAAAGTAAAGTTATCTGCCTCCATCTTAAGTTTGAAAAATTTAAATTGAAACAGAGCTGTTCAGGTAGAAAATTAGGTCAGTTTTCTAAGTAGCAACATTTATTTATTGAAATAACTATTTTTAGTTCTGCATTACATATCACTAATGGGTTATATCTAGCTTCAATGATACTGAGTCAGAGTTTATACTGTAACAAGGAGATAGCTGGGTACTCCTGCAAGGATATTTAGTAATATTGCAAAAGTAAAAAGATTAAAGTCTTGTGTTGGTACTTTGTAATCGGAAGATTAATAGCTGAGCGATTAATTTATTTATGTGGAACATTACATAAAAACATAACACAAATAAATAAATATATCTACCTAAAGTTGATAAAAGTACTTTGCAATGAAGCAACTGAGCAACTCTGCATATTTTCTGTGCAAATACATTTTCCAAGTTTAGTGGCAATGCATCCCCCTCCTACTTTGAAACAACAAAATCTCTGATGCTTCGTGGGTAACATCACGGATGTTCTGTTGGCATATACCAAGGTTTCGCAACTAAACTTGCATGTATATCACACGAGGCAACATACATGTTGCCAGATTTACGAAGATGTTTTTGCTAAAAGGGCTGTAAGATGACTTTCAATCTGAAATGTACAGCAGTTAAAATTGTCATGTTAATGATACCAGCAGTCTGCAACTAACTATAATTACCTGATTTGCCTAATCAGAAAATCTGTGCCAGAGGATTGGTCACATCAACAGCTAAATAGCACAAAAAAATGGTTCTGAGCCCAGATTTGTCACAAGCAATCCATCCATGAAGACAACATTAGCTAGGTCTCCAATAAAAAATACAGTGATACTTGTAAAATATTATTGAATCCATACAAAAAAAGGACATTCAGCCCATCTGATTAGGTGGTACTTAGAACCCAAAGATGCCTCCTTGTATTCTATTTGCATCTCTTCTCTCCACCCCACATATCTGTCTATCCCCTCCTCACTCATATAAGCTTCAAAGAATTTCCTAAAATGCATCAATTATTCCTACCTCATTACACTTTCTTAGATCTAAAATAGCCTGTTCCCCAGTAGTTCTGCAAAATATTGTTCTAAGAAGTAATCCCTGATGCACTCTACAAATTCGCCTTTCATAATCACCCTTGCCAATCTGATTTGTCCAGTCAATATACAGATTAAAATCATTAATGACAATCGTGATGTCCTTTTATGCCTCCATTATTTCCTGATTTATACTTTGCCCTATAGAGAGGCAAAACTTTGGGGACCTACAGACAACTCCCAACCATGAATTCTTTCCTAGCTATTTCAGATTTCTACCCAAACTGGCTCAAAATCATGAACTAATGCATCCAAATGACTCACGTTATTGCACTGACACCTGACTTTATTAACAAAGCTACCTCACCTACATTTTCTTTTTACCTGTTCTTCTGGAACATTGAATACTCTTAAATATTCAGTTCCCAGTCCTGATCCTCCTGTAACCATGTCTCCATGATAACTATCAAGTCATTTTCACTTCACTCACCAATTACCTACCTGTTTTCCAATGGTGTCGCATTTCAGCTCTTAAATGAATAAACTAGTTGACGAGGCTCTCTGCTGCTGGTTTTTATCTCCTGCTGTTGTTGCTTCTCTCACACAGATCCATTCTTCTCTTTATGAAGCTGCTGACTTGTATTGCTCACATTATTTGAGAAGCTGCTGACTTCACTCTCTCTCTTGCTCTTAATGAAGCTGCTGTTCCTGCTCTCGTGTTCTTTCAAGAAGCTGCTGTTTCTGCTCTTTCTTGCGCTCTTTCAGGAGCAAAGGCTTCTCCACTCTCTTGCTCAGTCTGCTTCAGCGTGATACTCCCTGCTGCACAATCCTCCCAGTCTGCTTCACAGTGAGGCTGCCTTGCTACACACTCCTCCTAGACAGGCTTGCAAAGTGGGCAGGTAAACTGGCAAATAAATTTAACACAGCTAACTATAAGGTGGTTTATTTTGTTAAGAGAAGTATGGAAACTTCCTGTTAATCTTGAAGGTGACAAATTAAAGCAGCAAAAGATATACAAGTACAGACACATCAATCATTGAAAGTAGTGATACAAGATTAGGTACTTCTATGGATTAAAATAAAATACACAAATTAATTTCTGGCAGAGTAGAATATAAAAAGAAAGCAGGATTGTTAAATTTATATAGAACCCTTGTCGAAATCACAGTGCACATACAGTGCGCAGTTCTGGTCTCCATGCTACAAATATCATGATCACACATTAGTGGAAGTGTTTATTGCAAAAATTAAGCATCTCGCAAATGTTTAGCTTGCCGTTGGGCTTCTTTAATTGTGTTACAGTAAATAATGACTGAAAACTCTACAAGCACTTTGTTTGAGTTAAGAGCTAAATCCCTTAATCCATCCAAAGGTAGCATTAGATTTCACATGTACAATAATGACACTTAGCTCTATTTCACTACAACCTCTCTCAACACCTCCAGTGAAACACTTCACCTTTGGCAGTTCCTATTCCAGCAACATTCTTCAAGATTCCTATTTTTGCTTTCAAATCATTGCATGGTACCACAACCACAACAATCCTCCCAGATTTCCATGCTCCTCCAATTCTGGCCCCTCGTGTAATTCTGATTTTCAACACTCCATCACTCGTGGCAGGTTTCTAGCTACGCATGGTGCTTGCTAAATTTCTCCATTTCTCTTTTCTTACATAAAACAATCCATAAAACCTATCATTTTGACCAAGCTTTTGGCCACCTGTTCTAACATTGACATATGAGGCTTGGTGTCAAATTTTGATAAATTATCTTTCTGGGATTTGAAATACCTTATGTTAAAAATGTTTTATAAGTGTAAGTTGTTGTTCTATTGAGAGTTAATAAATTTGTTTGCCATTTATTTCATAATCTATAATATACTTTTTACTACACAGCTTCATTTCAGATGTCCTAATTGAATACAATAATGAAAACTCAAAGCTTCCCTCTGGTATCTCAAGAAAGAAGAATTGCTCAAGCTAATTCAGTAATTTTACTTCAGTATATCATGCATGGTAATGTGAGATGCATTGGAAGGGACGAAGAAGACCCGAAGTTGATGACTGCAAGACAAATGAACACTCTGCTAACAACCTACACTGACAAATTGAGTCCAGTGGATTTTAATAACAAACTTGCTGCAAAGAATCACAGTGAAACCCTCTGTGAAAGCTTACGCAAACGCATTGATCAAATTATTTCAACTAAGTTGGGAGAACAAGCAGCAACAGATTAGAACGTTACTTCACACTTGTTCAGATAAAGGGGCTCCTATAGTAGCCGTCATAAAACTGATACTTGTGAATACAATGATATTGATACCAGGCAATATATTATCTCGCTCCAGGAGGAGGAAAGAAATACATTGATATAAGAAGTGAACACCACTGGTCATGATTTCATAGCATCATAGAATCCAAACAGTGTGGAAGCAGACCATTCGGCCCATCGAGTTGGCACCAACCCTCCAAAAAGCATCCCACCTAGACCCCTACCCTATAACCCTGCATTTCCCATGGCTAATCGACTCAACCTATACATCCCTGGACACTATGGGCAATTTAGCATGGCCAATCCACCTAACCTACATATCTTTGGACTGTGGGAGGAAACCCACACAGACACAGGAAGAATGTGCAAACTCCACACAAGACAGTCACCTGAGGCTGGAATTGAACCCAGGTCCTGGCGCTGAGAGACAGCAGTGCTAACCACTGAGCCACCGTGCTGCCCCATTAATACCACTAGGCTATCACCTCCTAATAACTAATATTACCAATGAAGATTCATGTACAATATGTCAAGTAATATCTGATATCAGCGAGTTTGTGATCATGAATCAATACACCAAAGCCTTAGTAGCAGACTATTATTTGAGATATCACAAAAAAAGGAGTGGAATACTACTTATCGAGACCCAAATCTTTATAAACCCTGAGCACAGTTGATAAATTCCATTGTTTTTTGTTGCTCAAAACAGAGAGAAAAAGCAGAAACATTCTCAATGAAGTTATTGCTCATCTTAAACATAAATAATCTATCAAGAATTACTGATAGCAGGAAGACTTCATACTTGGATCACGATAGAAAATTCAGAGGAAATTCAATGGCCAAGGATGGGAAAATTAACTTTGTTGCTTGTATTCATGAATCCAAAGATAGCTGTCAATGGGAAATGGTTGGATTAGCTCAGCCATAAAATTAACAAAAAAGCCCCACTTCATTAGCCATACAAGGAGGTTTCGAGACAGAGGATAAAGCTGTAGAAAAAAAGATTCTGAGCCATAACTCACTTTTGTGACATCCTGCATAGGACAGATGATATGAGGGGCTCAAACATTGTAAGGCCTGATGGCTTCTTCACCAGAATCCAACACAAATCTGAAATGACTCAGATAACATTAAAAACACACTGGCTCAGCTATATATGAAAAGGTAATGGAAAAATGCGGACTTTCAATGAAGTTTTAACTAAAAGATAAACTTAAACCCCTTGATTATTTGTTACAAGAGCAAAATTTAATTGAGAAAGTGTTAAGAAGGATAAAATACTTAGCAGCTAATCTTGTTTGAAATCAGATGGCAAGCCAGGAAGTTTAACTAAATTCAAAAGCTTTCATGGATGTTATGATTGCTTCAAAATGTTGCAAGGCTAATCGTTTTCTATCTTTAGTAAACCTAAAGGGCTAGGCAAGATTTGCTGTACTTTTGAAGGACAAGGGGAGATAAGGAAGCCACAACAGATAGAGGTGTTTTATTGAGCCATGCAGACGATAGGGAAAAATAAAAGATACCAGCTAACTGCTCTGTTGTAATAACAGCAAGAAATAGAAAAGCAGTAATTTTAAGTTTGAAATAAAGAAACAGATCAAAGAAGGCATTATCAAAGGATTAAACCCTCAATCTCTCGAAGCAGAAGAATGAATCATTCAGAGTTTTAAATTATAGTATTAAGGTGTTAAGTGTCTCCATTTGTGACTCAATGTCACTAAAGCCAATTACTTTGAAAATCTTTCAGTCTCAATTGACACCTCTTGGTAATGAGAAAATTAAAAAAAACTCTACAATGGCATAAAATTTACTTGAAAATTTTGCTCTGCCAAAATAACAAACATATCTTTTGTTAAGTATTTTTAACTAATCAAATATAAATGAAAAAATATAAAAGGGTGAATCTAAGGATTTTGTGTATAGCTGAGCCTGATAAAGATTCCAACTCTAAATGTTCCAATGACCAAACATTCATTCAACTGCATCAGGTACTGCTGATACAAATGCAGAATTTATTCAGGCTGAGTCAACTGATCTGCTGCAGAGTCTTGTGTGACAGGCAGCAATGAACACTTGAATATATCCTGCCCAATTGAACTATGAATCAAATGAAGCAGACACTTCTGACTTAATTAAAGACTACTTGAACTTGATTTTTAGCTTGCTGCTTTTAGAAACTGCCAAGAACAAAGACAACACACTTTTTTTTCCCCCACAAAAGGTGAGACAGACACTTGATAATGGAATTATTACTGCTTGGCAAGGCATACACAGGCACATTTTAATACAGGAACAAACCCCTGACGGCTTTCAAACCAAGTTCAAGCACATAAGAGAGTGTAAAATGACAGCAACAAAAATGGAAGGTGGTGGTATGTCACCTGATAATGGATTATTCAAATTCTAGTTTTATACCAAAATATTCTGACTACTGAGATTTCAATGCAAAGGTCCATTGCTTAGAGTACAGTAGCTGATGAGCAGCCCATACATGATATTTTGCATTTCATTATATAACTAAAGTTTTACTACATTCAAGAAAATTGAAAGGTAAAAATTCTAAAAACAGAACGAATAAGCAACACAAACTGCTTAACCCTCTTCCAGACATGATTAAAGATTGTAGTTTTTTTTCAGGACTAGCCTTCAAACGAGTAGCTGACTAATATCCTAACAGACACAACAACAATATTTTGGCAAAGAAATTAATTATTAAAACATACAATACTGGGCATTAGCAACAGGTCTTGGGGCTACTCAAAATTCCATTGTTTTAGATGTAGTTACCCCAATAGTAATGAAACCAGGGTGGTGATACAGCTACTGGTATTAGAGTTGGGCGGGAGTGGTGTGGGTGCTTTTCGGTAAAATGCACCTGTCCACTTACCTCTTCACTGGGTTTTTAAGGAAGACTATTCAACCTCAATGACTGGCAAAGTTAGGCTTTGGCCATCATTAAGAAGAAGCAAGGATCTAAGGGTGTCATGTAGATGTTAGCACTTGGTCAGAGCAAATTGCCGCCTTGGAGCTCACAATTCCAAAATTTTGGCTGGATGTCTAGAAAGGCCTAAAGATATATGGTTGTTCTACTTAGACAAAAGAAGGTTGCGAATTTTGATAGAGCGATGCTTATGAGAATCTCATCAGAATAAATAATAGAAACTGGAAGAAAAATTGCTAGCGAAACTCAGCAGGTCTTGCAGCAGATCTGTGGGAAGACATCAGACTTAGCACTTTCAGTCTGGTGACTCTTCATCAGAACTAGAGAAAAACTGGTCCTACTGGCTGAAAGGCCAAGCGACAGAGGACAAAGATTCACAGTGATTGATGAAAAATTCAAAGATGACTTGAAGGAGACTTTCTTAGAAAAACAGTGAATGGTTACAACTGGATGCGCTGCTTGGGAGGCTGGAGGAGACAGATTCAATCATGGCTCTGAAAAAGGAATTGGAAAGGCACTTTAAGGGGCAAAAGTGGAGGGTTTTGGGGAAAGGGCAGGAAAGTGGAACTAACGAAATTGGTCCGAGATAGGCAATGGGCTGAATGATGGGTTTCTTGTATGGTATCATTATTCTGTGATTGGAGAGTGTTGAAAATTTGTGCCTACCTGTAACACCAATCGAGCTGTTTATGTATTGCTACAGCACAGAAGTATATCAACTGTGGAATCAGACAATTTAGATATTTTCCACTTTGTCAATCAATTCCAATGTTGGTAGACTCCTGTGCTGTAGCGATATTGGCAGAGCTGCTTAAACTTAAAACTAGTTACAAATGTTCAACCTGCCAGAATTCATTAAATAGCCGCAGCACAGAAAGAGCCCACTGAGGCCAGGTTGATTCTCGAAAAGGCCAATTTAGTTAGTTCCGTTCCACTGAACTTCTCCCATAGCCCTGCATGTCTGTTCCCCTTAGGTACCTTTCCATTTTCGTTCTGAGAGCCACAATTGATTCTGATGCCTCAAAACTCTCAGGAGTACTCCATCCCTGCATGTAGCAAGATTTGGAGAACATTCAGACTTAGGTTGCCAAGTAACATTCTAATGACACATTATTAGGTAATTACCATACACAAGTTGGACCACCTCCTTGCGACATTCAGTGGAATTGCTATTATTGAACCTTCTACTATTAACCTGTTGGGACTGGAAACAAAGGTCAATATTTGTCAAAAACCTAATTAGATCTGCCACATAAATACTGGGCAAAGAGGGAATAAACATGACATACCTTGCAGCAAGTGACTGGCCACCTGACTCCAAACATTTTCCACCACCTCCAGTGCACAGTGCAGACATGTGATAGAATACTCTCCTCTTGCCTGCATTTGTATAACTCTAATAACATTCAAAAAGCTCAACATCATCCAGGTCAAAGTTGCCCTCTTGATTAGTGCCTGATCCATCACCTTAAACTTTCACTCTCTCCATCATTTGTGCATCATTGATTGTCTTGCCAAGGTTTCTTCTGCAGAATCTCCCAATCATTTGACATCTACGATCCAGAAGGGCGAGGGCAGCAGGCACATGGGAGCATAGCTCCTTGGCTTGGAAATGCATTGCTATTCAAAGTTATCAAGTCAAGATTCGAAAATTCCATTCCTAATATTAAGGTTAGATATTTTCTAATCAATTGATTTAGAAATGTTATTATATCCATCTGAAGCAGGTGGGGCTTTAATCCAGACCTCTTGGCTCAGAAGTAGCATCACTACTACTGCACCACGAGACCCTTAATATCACTGGCTACATTCCTTTGCTGTAGAAATTGCAAGTATTCAAGAATTCAGCTCACCACCACCCTCTAAAGTACAATTAGGCATGTGCAATAAAGGCTAGTCTTTCCAGCAATACTCATGTTGCGTGGATAAAAAAAGAACATTTTGTGCTAAAACTGTCGTTCTAACCAGCAAATATGCAAAAAGTGTTGTGTCTCCATAAACTTTCTATTTCTTTGGAACACTGTTCATAGGCAATCATAAAATAGTGAGCAATTCAAACGAGCCAAAGACAGAAAGCAAAATATTGTTTGAAACTCCTTTTATTCACTATTTTATCTTGTGTATACCAGGTGACGCAGTACTAGAAAGAACATTTCTCATACTATAATACAAAAACATTTAACAATTTGGAAAAAAAAAATTACAAACATCCGTCTATTGGTGGTGATGCCAGATTCAAAAAATTATGTTTATGGGAAATTAAATCACAATGCCATTTGCTTGTTGAGTTCGTGTAAGTATGATCATGTGGCCAATGTCAAAGTGCAAAGAGTTTTTCTAGTCTCCTGAAAAATATTAATCTTCAATCCAGCACAACAAAAAATGACATGGTTTTACACAACTTGGTAGATCTGTCTGTTCCATCATAATAACTGACTATAAATCAAATGTAATTAATTGATTGTGAAGTGCTGATGAACAAATACAAGGTTCTTTCTTTTCCTTTACTACCTTATAAGTAGAATTGATCAGCCCTTGACTAGAACATTTCGTTCACTCTTCTTCCTAATTCTTCAGCTGGCATATTTTAATCCAAGACATGTTTCTTAAAATCATCCTGTTACTATCTTTGACACTATATTAAAACAGTCAACTATTTACCCTTAATGCAGGTTTTCCCCGATATGGTGAAGATGATAAATGGTGACTCTGCCAGATGAAGAAAGGAGCTCGAGCTGGTGTGTGTGAAATTCTCAATTTCTCACCGGCATTTAACCCTGCTACAGGAAGGATATTATTAAATTTGACAGGGTGCAGAAAAGATTTACCAAGATGTCGCCAGGAATGGAGGGTTTGAGTTATAAGGAGAGGCTGCATAAGCTGGAACATTTTTTCACTGGAGCATTGGAGGTTGAGGGGTCACCTTATAAAATCACGAAGGGTATAGATAGGGTGAATAGCAGAAGTCTTTCCCCTAGGGTAGGGGAGTTCAAAACTAAGATGAGAGAAGAAAGATTTAAACAGGACCCGAGAGGCAACTTTTTCGCACAGGGGGTAGTTCGTATGTGGAATGTGCTGCCAGAGGAAGTAATAAATGCAGGTACAGTCACAACATTTAAAAGATGTCTGGACAGGTACATGAACAGGAAAGGTTTATAGGGATATTGACCAAATGCAGTCAAATGGGAAGAGTGAACCAAATGTTCTAGTCAAGGGCTGATCAATTCTACTTCTAAGGAGTAAAGGAAAAAAAAACCTTGTATTTGTTCATCAGCATCTCACAATCAGTTAATTACATTTGATTTATAGTCAGTTATTATTATGGAACAGACAGATCTACCAAGTTGTGTAAAACCATGTCATTTTTTTTTCCTGAAGAAGGGTCTAGGCCCGAATCGTCAGCCTTCCTGCTCGGCCTGCTGTGTTCATCCAGCTCTACACCTTGTTATCTCATTTCTTGTTGTGCTGGTTTGAAGATTAATATTTTTCAGGAGACTAGGAAAACTCTTTGCACTTTGATATTGGCCACATGGTAATACATGAACTCAACGAGCAAACGGCATTGTGATTTAATTTCCCATAAAATAATTTTCTGAATCTGGCATCACCACCAATAGATGAATGTTTGTAAATTTTTTTTTTTTTTAAGTTTAGTTTGGGAAACTTGGTCAGCATGGACAAGTTCAACCGAAGGGTCCTTTTCCACGCTATACGACTCTATAACTTAGCCAACTAATTATATGCCCTCTCTGCTGGGTAAGAAACAGAGAGATACAGTAGATGAATAAAAGAAAGAGAGAGAAAGAAACAGATGGTGTGCGTTTGAGTAAAAGAGATGTAAAAACAGAAACAAAACAAATTATACTGATTATACAATAATTTGTAAAAATGTAGAGGTTTTTTAAAATTTAATTCTCAGTTCAGTTTTATGATAGCCACCTTTTACTCCCAGATGTAAATTCTTCTCTCAAAAGGTCATAGTAAAATTCAAGATTCCATTTTCTGAATTATTTATTAGTCCTAGCTGCCAGAATTTGAGTAACATAATTACACTATTGTATGACTTTCCTTCAGTAGGTTGCAACATTACCTCTAAAATTACATTGCAAACACCCACAAAAGTATTTTTCAATGGAAAGCCTATTTTTAACAGTTACACCACTTACCTGGAGTATCCATTAGTCTTGTAGCAGTGCCATTTATAATGTTAAAACCTGTCTCAATCATATTAACTTCAAAGCGCAGCAGTGAAACTCCATTTTCACGCTGTACCTTAGCACCCGTGTGCACATCATTATAAATCAATAGTATGATGGTGCAGAACATATGCAGAAAAAAAAGCGCCAATTTAATAAGCTTCATAAATCTAGCTTTCTTATTCCTACTCAAAATAAAACATCCAGGTTCACCTGTGTCCGAGTTGCCTTTTGGCTCCTACCAAGATCATAAGAAACAGGACATAGGAATAGGCCATCAAGCCCGCTCCACTCTTTTACAAGATCTTGGCTGATATAATTGTGGCCGTAGCTTCACTTTCCTAACAACTTCCTGATAATCTGAGACTCCCCTGTGGATCAAGAATCCATCCAACTCCACCTGGAATATATTCAATGATTGCACAACTACTGTTCTTACAGGAAAGTAATTCCAGAGACTGACAACCATCCAAGGGATGAATTTTTTTTTCCCCTCAACTTTGTCTTAAATGGGAATACCCTTATTTTTAAATGGTGTCCCCAGGTTTGTAATTCCCTCACAAGGAGAAACACCCTCTTAGCATCTATTGTGTCAAGCCTCCTGAGAATCCTTTATTTCAATTAGACCATCTTTGATTAATCCAAAATCCAATTAATGCAGGCCTAAGTTGCTCAACTTTCCCTCATAAAACAACCACTTCATCCCAGGAATAATAAACCTCAGCGTGGGAGAAATAGTGACGTTAAGTACATTTTCCCCACCAAGCCTAGAGGAACATCGATTTTCCCATTTTTCGTCATGAACTGCAACGTTTCTCCTCCAGTACACCACTACCTAAATGCTCATAACAAGACTGAATTTTATTCCAGTGCAAATCACTGCAGGAAATAATGTAATTAGTTTAAGTTATAGCAAAATTCTCAGCAGTATAGGTGGAAAGAAGGGTGTTATTCAATCTCAGCTCACGATAGAAAATCTCACCAGACTGGGTGTATTTCAGGCAGGCCTATAGTCTCTCCCCACACATGCCAGTTGAGGGTACAGCCAAAGACCAAAGACCATTCTGTAGAGCGGCAGTGCCTCCACACGCCCAGATTGGTGGCTTTCTTGCTTTCTCTAAGTTTTTTAAAATTATATTTGTTTTAAAAAATTTGGAAGGACACCTGATTGTGTTGAGTCATCCTCCCAGCGCCTAACTCGAACTGCAGCCAAGTGCTCCAATGAAGCTGGAAGGCCTCTGATTAATATCTCAGCTTGAAGAGCCAGTTACCTCCGTCATTTGGCAGGAAAGCCATCTCCATGCCAATGAAGAGCTCAACCACTGAGTTTTTGATGCAAAAACAAGCTCAGTCCTATTCCCTGCCTCCTTTCAAAAATTCAACTTCGGTGCTTTGCACTGCTTTCTCCTTCTTGGAAAATTCTTAATCTTAACTTTTTAAATTTATCTTGGAGAAAATTATGCAAACTTAATTAATCAAAGTTAACATTTAATTTGGTGGGGGTTTTGGAATTATTATAATTTGCATGCAGCCTTTGGAGCTATGCTGTATACAACAAAGCGGTTCACTTAGATAAAAGGTTTGACTTATTACATGCTCCACCGTATTTGATCTTCTGTTTAAGAGGTACTATCTTCCATGCAATCACCTACCTGGAAGTTGACTGCAGAAGAAGCAGGTGGTGAAAATACATGACTGATAATTCATGTTGATCATTTTTGGACTGATACAAATATTTTAGTTCATTTGTAGCAGCTGTTCTGGCATCAGCAGCACAAACACTTTTGGTATGAACCTTAGCAACTCTCATGGCACAACGTCAAGTTACAATGACAATATGCAGACTTGCATTTCAAAAGAAAAACATAAACAAATATCTATAAAAATAAATTACCTGGCCAAATCCATGCAATTATCAGTTAAGGTGGCTGATGAGTTAAAATATTCTCTCGCGGCAGTAAGAACCAATTCAATACTTTTCTCATAGGTGACCTTGGACTGTATCTTGCTTCTGGAAGTAGCATTAATGGGAGGGTCAACAGATACACTATTACAGTGCATCATTTGCCCAGCCAAACGGATATTCTCCAAACGACTTGAACATAGTAGGCTCTCAGTGAATATCTAAAAATTGAAACATCTGGTCACATTCAGGGTTCTGATTCCAAGAATGATGGATTCATAAATTTAGACTCTTAACCCTAAAACACATAGGGACCCTTTTCTGATCATGTTATTAATTAGAGTATTGAAGTGGTAGCAATAAGGTTGCAGTGAAGTTAATGTTAAGATTAAGATTAATATTAAGATTAATGCCTTTCTGTTCCTAACTGTATACTTCCAAGAGTCTACCCCAGTCTTCAATTCGTTGTCTATTTATAAATCTAAGATAATCAATATGACATTCATAAAAATGGGTAATTGGCAGCAACACCCTACTGAAATCATACTTATAAAAAAAAGCTGAGAATTTCAAATTAGGTGACTTATTAAGAAAAGTGGAATGCGTTCCTAACGTTGCATAACAGGCAGCTCAGCTTCACCGCCCACTCCAGGCAGGTGGAAATGGCAATTACTTATGATAAATCTAAGAATCCAATGTCAACTGCTTTCTGAAATACTGCAGTCAGGTTAAACGTTTAACTAACCTCCAAAAATATTTGGAATCCTAATATTTTCAACGTGATATTTTTTGTCAGCCAACGTGAATGGGGTGATGTTCAAAGGCTGCATTGTCTGGGATGATTTTTTTTTTTCAGTGCCATTAGAACCATATGCAATTACAGTGAATTCCATCACACTTCCAATTTGTCTCTTTATATGCTATAGTATTAAGTCACAGTATTTATGTGGCTAGTCCAGTTAGGTTTCTGATATCTGGTAACCCCAGGATATTGATGGTGAGTGAGTCAACAATAGCAATGCTACTCAATTCTAAGGAAAAATGGTTAGACTCTCTCTTATGGCAGATTATCATTGCCTCACATTTTTGTGGTACAAATGTCATTTGCCATTTATTAGTCCAAGCTTGAACGTTGTTCAGCCTTGCTGCATTCAGGCACAGACTGCTTTGTTATCAAAGGAATTGCTAACAGAACTGAACTCCACAATCATCAGCAAACTTTCCCATTTTCTGACTTTATGATGGAGAGAGGTCATTAACAAATTAATTGAAGCTGGATGAGCTTAGTATACTGCCATGAGGAATGCCTGCATTAATGCCTTGGGACTGAGGTGATTAGCCTTTTACAAGTACAAACAATCCTCATTTGTGCCAGGAGAGCTTGAGAAAATTTTGCCTTGGTTATCATAAACTTCAATCTTGCCTGGGGATTCTTCAGGTCAAACTCCACCAAATGTTGCCTTGGTATCACTAGCAGTCACTCATCTTATTCCTGAAACTTATCTGTTTTGCCCTAGATTGTCTAAAGCTTCAATGAAGC
>NC_063336.1:107793378-107836811 GCF_021869965.1 Rhincodon typus
CATGCCAGTGACAAAAGAACTTGCCAAATTACAATATTAATAACATAAAAGCGGAAGACGCTTTGAACCAAATTTACACAGCTTACATTGATCATTAATTGCCTCAGTTTATCAATGTCTTTCATTTGTTGCAGTTCCTTCAGAGAAAGAGTTGGATCAGCTCCTGCTTCATACACGAGTGTTTCCAGAGTGATCAGATCATCGCACAGAACCTCTAACCCAGGGATGTTCCTCTCCTTGCCAAGACGTACTAAAGATAAGGCACAATCCACCTAAAGGCAGGTTATAAAGCAACATTAAAATTGATCACAACGTTTGGCATAGTTTATTGATGAGAACTACTTGATTTTCAGTCCTCGGACCTTTGAATTTATACCTCTTTTATCTATTGGCTTAAATGCAGTACCACATTCCAGTTTAACATCAATTCTATAGCATTGTCTAAAACTCGAATGACAATTCTTCTATTCCTCAACCTCAGTAAGAGTATCATTTTATGAATTATGGGACATGATATGATATAGACTACTTAAACTCGCATCACCAAGAACTTCAACAAAACAAAAGAGGCCTTGCATGACATGAAGTGGAATTGGATTTTGATTTCAGTCTCAAAGGTGAGGGGACAGCAAATGTCATAGATCCCAAAAAAACTTCCAAAGTTAATTCATCTGTAAGACGGTGAAAAACTTGACTTCTCAAACCAATCTAAGCAGCTTCCACTGAACAGTACTTGTACTGTCAAATGACAGCTTTTTTTTACATACCGCAGTATGCAGTTTTTGTTTGAGTGCCCAAAATGAAGACTACACATAGCCTTGTGCATTTGTACTTGTAGCTGTGATGTCGAGTTCAAATATAAATTTATTTCATTCATTGAACATTATTGCACAAATTAAATATTTATTGATAGTAGCTGATGATACTGCTGCAGTTTCATTGCTTAAAGTTCAAAAATATGAGCATATGCAGAAAAACAAAGTGGCGAAGCACTTTCAAAGCCCAGCATCATCTATTATAGCTTAAACACTGCACCAGACAACAAATAATAACTCCAACAGAAGTGTCTTTCCTGTTAAGAGTAGACTAATACTGCAGGCAAACATAATTTCAGTTTCATGCATTCCCTGCCTATGTACTTTACTGGCCACAACAGTTTATTATACAGGGTGTTGAGTGGCCAAGTGTATTCCTTACTTTTGTTTCATCTAACACCTGCAGTAAAAAAGGCAGATGGTCAAACAGCAAAACAGAAAAAAAAAACTTACAAGTCATGGGTTGTCTAAGGAATAAAAGAAAATAGGGTATAATACAGCAGACCTGTGCTTGATTTGGATCAGCTGCTTTTATGCTTTCTCGAAAAAAAAAGATGCTCCTAACAAAACAAAAAAAAAATCACAAGAAGATATTCAACAAACTTTCAAATGAGATGTATTCACCCAAAACCAAATGTGCAACCTAGTACAGCTAGGTTCTAGGCCCAACCATTTTCAGGTGCTTCATCAATCAGTCCCCTCCATCATAAGGTCAGAACTGGGGATGTTCGATGGTGATTACACAATGTTCAGTATGACTCATGACTGCTCAGACACTGAAGCAGCCCATGTCTAAATGCATGAAAACCTAGGCAATATCCAGGTTTTGGCAGACAAGTGACAAGTAGCATTCACACCGTACGTGTTCCAAGCAATGACAATGACAATCTCTAACAAAAGAGAATCGATACATTACGCCTTGAAATACAACAGCATAACCATCACTGAATTCCCCTACATCAACATCGTAGAGTTACTACTGACCAGAAATTGAACTTTACTAACTGGATAAATGCTGTGGCCACAAGACTGGATCAGAGGCTAGGAATCCTGCAGTGAGTAACTCACCTCCTCATTCCCCAAAGCCTGCAACGAACAAGTCAGGAGTGTGATAGAATACTTGCCACTTGTGGATGGATGCAGCTCCAACATTTGAGAAGCTTGACACCATCCAGTACAAAGCAGCCCACTTGATTAGCACTACATCCACAAACATTGACTTTCTCCACCACTGATGCTCAGCACCAGCAGTGAGTACTACTTACGAGATGCACTGCTGAAAATTCACCAAGACTCCTTTCAAATACATGACCACTACCATCTAGGAGGACAAAGACAGCAAATATATGGGAAGGCAATCATCTGCATGTTCCCCTCTAAGCTGCTCACCACCCTGACTTAGAAATATATTGTCGTTCCTTCAATGTCACTGCATCAAAATCCTGGAACTCCCTTGTTAACAGTATTGTGGAGCTACCTACATCCACATGAATTACAGCAGTTCAACATCATCTCCTCAAAAGCAACTAGGAAAAGGCAGCAATTGCTAGCCCAACTACTGTCAGCCACATCCCATGAGTGAGTAAACAAAAATAAAAACTGTGCTTTTAGCCTAATTTCCCCAAAACTGAAAACAACAACAGAAGGCTATATTTGTTAATAAGTATGTGAAATACACTTTGAATAAGTTACTGGATGCTTGCTTTGTCAGTAGACATTATCCTTTTGCAGGAAACTGCACGTATCAAGAAATGTTTTTAAAAAAGGCAAAATACTGTGGATGCTGGAAATCTGATACAAACACAGTCAATGTTAGGCAGTTGTTGGGATATCCCCGTTTTCAACCCGTAACGCAATCACCAAACATGTGGAATTAGATCCCATATACAAACCCATGCAGAACGGAACCAGAAAGGACACAACCCAACTTAACTGACCAGATCATATAAATGCCAAGCGAAGTAGAACAACCTCGCTTCATGGGAGGCTGCACTGATGACGTGACCTAGCATGGTGACGAAACGTCTGTACGATAACCAGCCAGCTAGCTGAGCAAGCCAACAACCTCATCCACAACTGGAGCTACAAATCTTTGCTAGAACTTTAGAGTGAAACAAATTGCCTTTATCCTTCTCCTCTGGCCCAAGTATTAGAAACATATATTACAATCAAGTCACAGAAATGTTTACTTCACATTTTGTGCTGCTGGACTGATAAATAGGAAATGAATAATGACAAACAGACTCTAGTGATCAATTAAAACACCAAAAAAGACGAAGTGAATACATAAAGAGAATCCCAAAAGGAAACAAATTAAAAAATATGGATCAATCCCGATGACAGCAAGTAAAAAAAGACTTTCATTGTAAGGCAAACAATGAATAAGTGGTCATATTTTCTTCACTGTAAATGTGAAAATTATAAAGTTATCACATAAATACAAGACACAAAACTAGGGATGAAGAAGGGCTTTTAAGCAAAACACGGAGGAAGGAGTTGGGGGGTGGCAAAAACAGGGAGTCAACACAAGACAGCAATATGGGAAAAGAAGAGACAGAATGGCAGGAAGCGATGAGAAAATAAAACTAAAGAGTCCACCAAAAATCAAAACTATCTGTTGCAAATATCACAAAAAACACAAAACAAAAAGTTCTGTATCTGAAGGTGCACAGCATTTATAAGAAGTTAAATAAATGGACAGTGCATAATCAAGTAAATAAACATGATATGATCATCATGACTGATCAACACAGCAAGAGGACAAGGATAAATTCCTGAAATATTGAAGGGTGCATGACATTCAAGAAGAATAGGATGCTACATAAATGTGGAGGATAGCACTGTTAATTGAAGGTGGTACGGATGCAGTAGTTAGAAATGACCTTGGTTCAGGAGATTATGATGTAGAATTGGTTTGGGTGGACAAGAGGCAAAATAGGGGAAAGAAGTGACTAGTGGAAGTGGTCTACATGCCCCTGAATAGTAACTGGTGTGAAACACAGTATACAAGAAATATTGAATGTTTATGTAAAAGTGATGGCAATATTCATGTGTGGCTTTACATATAAACTGGATAAATAAGACTTACACCAGCAGCTTGGGTGAGGGATTTATAGAATGCTTTTGAACTAGTTCCTTACAACAGCAAGTTCTGGAACCAAGCAGAGAGCAGGTTTTCAGATTTGCTATTGTGTAATGAGACAGGATTAATTAGGAACCACAGAGTAAAGGCACCTCTACGCTACGCGGCGGAAGCTACATTGTGATTTGAATTTGCTTTCAGTGTGAAAAGGAGGTTAGTATTTTAAACTTAAATCAAGATAAATATGTGGATATGAAAGCTGAACTAGCTGAAGTGAACTACAATACTAGCCAGTGGACAGATGAACAGAGAAGCCGTTGCAAACTAGAAAGGGAACAGTTCAGAATTCTCAGAATAATTACAATCTAACTACAAACGTGAATTGTAAGGTGAGCATCCACCGACCGTAGTTAATTACACTAAATTAGTTCAGGCAAGCATCAAACTTAAAGTGTATAATTGCACAAGAAGTGGCAGTTCAGATATTCAGACTACAAAGACCTGCAGAGAATGATTCAAAGTTTAATCAGAGAAAGACAGTGTATGAGAGGAAGCAAGCTAGGAACTTAAAGACAGACAAAAGTTTCTACAAATATCTAAAAAAGTGAAAGCGTAAATAGAAAAAAAGTGTTGGCCCTCTAAAGAGTAAGCAGGGGAGTTAATAATTGATAATAATGAAATAGTGGTTGAAATGAACGACTACTTGGTTTCTGTCTTCACAATAGAGGCTACAGCTTTTACTGGGATTTTTTTTGTAAAAACAGAGGTGGAAGAAAGTGAAGAATTTGGTCAAATTACAATCACCAGGGAAGCAGTACTGAACAAACTGATGGACTTACACGGCCTCAGCTCCTGAATAACTCCACTTCAGGATCTTAAATATGGTTGCTGATGAATTGGCGTTAATTTTTAAAATTCACTAGATTTTGAAAAGGTTCCATCAGACTGGAAAGCAACAAGCGTATCCATTATAGGCAAAGTAGGCAGGGAGGCAGGAAATGGAATTTTAAGCAAGATAGCTTGACATCTGCTGTAGAGGAGTGCTAGAATTGAACACTTAAGGAGCTTGTTCTGGACACTTTGAACCTTTAAGGTAATTGGGAAAAAAACAAGCATGATATAGTGAAAGGAAAATCAATTCTAACAAATTTATTAAAGTTTTTTGAATACGTAACTTGTTGTGGATAATGGGGAGCTCCCTAATGAACGGCATTTGGATTTCCAGAAGGTATTTCACAAGGTGCCACACAAAAGGTTATTGCACAAAGTGGAGCCAATGGCTGAATGGTATAACCACTAGCCTGTTAATTTAGAGACTCAGGTAACACTCTGGGAACCCAAGTTTGATAACTGCCACAGCAGATAGGGAATTTGAATTCAATTTAAAAAGTGATTTTTCTTTCCAGAGTCCAATGGTAACCACAAATCCATTGTTGGTGATCAGAAAAACCCATCTGATTCACTAATGTCCCCTAAGGAAGGAAACTGCCATCCTTACCTGGTCTGACCTACATGTGACTCCAGACCCACAGCAATGTGGTTGACTCTGAACTGTACTCTGGGCAAGTCGAGGATGGGCAATGAATGCTGGCCTGGCCAGCAGCACCCAAATAAGGAGACTAAAACGGATTCAAGAAAGGATGCAAATATGTCAGATGTAGTTCAGAAAAGGATTATTAGATGGATATTTGCAATGAGCAGGTTGTCTTATGTTGAAAGCTTGGGCAGTCTGGACTGCTTTACAGAAGAGTTAAAAAACTGAGTGATGACTTAATCAAAGTCTTAAATGGTCTTGATAAGGCAGATGTGGAAATGACATTTATTCTAGTGGGTGAGTCTAGAACTAGGGTTCACTGTTTAAAAATTAGGGGTTGCCCTTTTAGGATCAGTCATGATCTTTTTGAATGGCAGAGCGGGTTGAAAGGGTAAAATGGTCTACTTCTCTCCCCATTCATATCTTTGTATTATACAAATTTGACTGATAAAATAAAAATACCAGAAGTCTAAAAGCTGCAAATAATCAAAAATGGAAAAGAATTGATATTGCTCATTTTAATTCCAGCAATGCCATAAATAAGGGAATGATTGATGAACCTCAGCGATTTATTACTGCAAGAAGTTAAAAAGCTTATTATGAGGTAACAGGTTCATATTTCAAGCGCTTAAAAATAAATCTTTCAAAGCTGAATGTATTTTGAATTGTCAATGCATAACATGCACAAGATTTTTTTTAAACAGAGACCTAAATGTGTCACAAAGGGGCTTAAATAATTGCCATCAGTTTTCCATTTCATTAACCTTTAGTTCTCATCTTCAGACACTGTATTTTAACTTTTTTATAATCCACTCTTGTCTATGCATTCATTGCTGCTGTCATTTATTTCATGTCTTCATACAGATCTTGATTCAAAACATGGCACTGCTGCTCTTCCACATTAATCAATTTCTTGAACGGAAGGTACCAGATTTAGTGAGGGAAGGATGGAATTATTTCATGCAATTGAAAAAGTTCTTGCACAACATTTACATTTTTACTAACAGGGTAATTTATTACTCAGTTTGAACTGTGTTCACTCAGAATTTTGGGGGAAATGAGCAAAATAAATCAACATCATTTTGAGCCGGTGACAAAGTTAAAATAATCAATCTCTAAAAAAATGAAAACTATAAATGTAAGCAGTCGATGCCCACAAGCATCGGAGAAGCGAGAAAATTATTTCAAAAGGTAATTGGATAGACACTTGAGAAAAATAAACCTGCACGGTTTACCTACTCTACAGTAAGACAAAAGTAGAATGCAACTTATTGGATTCCTCAAGAGAGCTAGCATAAATCGATGAGCTGAATGGTCTCCTACTCTGCTGGAAGCACTCTTAGCTATTATTAAGGCTTTCGTGAGACTATACAGGGAATATTATGCCTAGTTTCTGTCGCTACAGTTAAGGAAGAATATATTTGCCTCGGAGGTGGTGAAATTTCACGAGGTTGATCAGTATAATGAGAGGGCTGCCCTATATTGAGAAACCGAGTAAATTGGATTTACACTCTTCAGACAATAAGAGGTGATCTCATGAACGATAAAAGATTTGGGAAGGATCAGACAGGCTAGGTATTGAGAGCATATTTTACCTGGCAGGGGAATCTGAAACACAGGACAACAGTCTTAGGATAAAGGGACATTCCTGTAGGATTGAAAGGAGGGGAATTTCCTCACTCAAAGGGCAGTGCACTTTTGGAATTTGCTTCCTCAGAGTGTTATGGATGCCCCATACTGAAAACATCTCAGACAGAAATAGAAACGTTTTTGGTCAGTTAGGAAATCAAGGGATATGGGGAGCAGGCAGAAAATTAATTTATAATCATACTAAATGGTGGAATGTGCTCAAGAGGCCATTATCTATTCCTGCTCCTATTTGTTATGCTCTTCTGAGTAAATAACTACTTACCAAAGCAATGTTGTACAGGACGATAACTTCGATAAATACTTTGTATATCATGGATAATACATAGCAAAATAATATTTAAATTTGATTGTTAAAATAACCTTTGGCTTAGACAAGAAAATTTGATACAGCTAAGAAAAAAATTCACTTGCGTATTAGTCAGGAATCCTAATGACTAAAATTTCAGCATAAAAACAAATGAAAGAATCTTCACTGTATTTTTGATTCTGATTTTTGCAAAGTTGATCCATTGAAATACATGTTCTCCTATTTAAATTGTATATTGTCAAAAATAGTTGCAGCTCCATTTAGTTACAATTGAAATTCATTGCTCCTTTTGTTACACTATTCTTAACTAATCCCTATATGATGCATTGATTCACGTGATATAATTATTTTAAAATTGATGGCTTGCACAAATTAAGATCGGGTGCCACTATGTGGTTACTAAAAGCAATACAGCTTCTGGTGAAACAGCAAGTTGCAGGGGAGAAAATCAACAGTTATAGCAAAAAAAACTAGACCACTAATTCCTGCTTCACTTATACAACAGTGTCATTGGAAAGAAGAAACTATTAATAGAAAAGCACATGGTACTGAAGTGCACATTGGCAGACCTTTGCTCAAAAAATCTGAATGTCGGTGAAATGTCAATTTTAATCAACAACAGACTTGCCTTCCGGCTTCTTCACCAAATTACATGAAGGCTATACAACAGAGAGTGTGGAAACATTCAAGATCCAATGTCACAATGTCCATTGCCGTTATAATTAGGTTTTAGATCACTTCGAAGCCACAACTTAGTTGGAGTGATAAGCTATGCAGTACAAGCTCCCACAGGACCTTTCTGCGCCAACATGATTCCTTCTATTTCTGACCTTAAAAAAATTGCTTTTATTTGTTCACAGGTATTTCTGGAAAGCCTGAGGTCAATGTCCTCTATTTTTGTGCTTTTAAAAATTGTGGACTGAGATGACAAAGAACTGTTTTCAAAACTAGTGTCTTGCAACAGTGCTGCATGTTTTGGAAAGCAAGTAGCTGAATACCCATAGTGATCATTATGTAAACAGCTGTTCTAACAATCAGTAATTGAAGTTCTTGCAGACGAACTAGATCCATAGAGTTTTATGTACAGGTGCAGCTGAGTGGCAGATGGAATAGTGACCAGTTATTGATGACACAAGCCTTTTGTCTGCCAACAACTGTAAGTTCGATTGTCAGGTAAATGAACAGTTTGGGACTGGGAACAAGATGGGAAGAAGTACGTTGATCTCCACCAGCTCAGAAGTGGTCTCTCAGTTCTCTGTAGTCAAAACTCACTTTAAACCTGAAGTGAACCAGTAAATCTTTCCTTCAACAGTTGCTGTCAGCTATGACTTTTAATTGATGTCAGAAATATTTTACAAGTGAACCAGCCACCCTGTGCCTCTTGTAAACTAGTTGACACATTCGGAAAAGAAGCAGCTTTCAGATCAGCAAGAATCAACCCAAGAGAATTTGTGGACAAAGATTGCTGAACCTCTTTCCAGTTTTTCTCTCCTGTCCATGTATTGTTTCCCTGTCTGAGTAAGGGAGAATTGATAAAGGGAATTAGGGTTTTAATTAGTTGTGTCAAATGCCAACAGTTTATAAATGTTGAGCTGTAGCGAGGGGCTAATTACTTGTAATAAGTAATCATTCTTGCTAAGTACAGAAACCTGGTCTGGAAATGAGATATGTGCTGTACTTCAGGTGAGACTGAAACTTTGGGGTTTCAAACTCCCCTTCCTTGCATACTCCTGGCAAACATCAAAGCCAGTAAAAACAAAATGGATGAACTTAAAGCTAGACTCACCTTCCAAAGAGAATTGAGAGACTGTTGTGTACTCCGCTTTGCAGAAATATGGCCCACTCCTGCGAAATCTGACTGTGCCTTACAACCTGAAGATTTCTCAGGTCATCAAATAGACCACTTGGCGTCATCAGACAAGGCAAGAGGCAGTGGGGTCTGCCTCCAAATCAACACTTCCTGGTGGTCAGACATGGCAACCCTGGCAAGTTACCACTCCCCGACCTAGAACTTCTTACAATGCAGTGCTGTCCCTACTGCCTGCCACACGAGTTCACCTCCGCTATCCTGACAGCGGTCTACAACCCACTCCATGCGAAAGTGAAGAGTGCACTTGATTTACTAAACAACACCACAAACAGTCTTGAGATGGAATACCCAGAGGTCGTCTTCATCGCAGCCGGTGACTTCAACCAGGCCAACCTCAAGAACATGCTACGGAAATACCATCAACACATCTCCTGTCCCATCAGAGGTCCGAACATCCTTAACCGTTGCTATTAAACCAGGATGCCTACTGCTCCATCTGCATTTTGGAAAATCAGATCACAACACTGTCCTCCTCCTCCTGGCTTACAAGCAGAAACTGAAACAAGGGGACAGTGCAGAAAGTAGTGCAGGGTTGGTCTGAGGCAACAAAAGGACTTCTATGAGACTGCTTAAGTTGGTGGACTGGTCCAAATCCGAGAACTCAGCGGCCAACCGAGTACGCTACGACAGTTACAAACTTCATTAGTGTGTGTAAAGACTGTGTGCTGAACAAGTTAATTCGAATGTTCCCCAACCAGAAACCACGGGTGACCAGGAGATCCACTCCCTACTGAAGTCCAGGTCTGAGGTGTTCAAGTCAGGCAACCTTGACATATAGAGGAAATCAAGGTTATGACCTTCATATGGCTATCAGAGACACTAAGAGGCAATACCAAACTAAGCTTGACCAACCACATGTTTATGGCAAGGATTACACGACATAATAGGCTACAAGTCCAAGCTGAACAGAATCGCAGGCAATAACATATAGCTACTCAATGAGCTCATTCCATTCTATGCTCGCCTTGAACAGGTCAGTGAAACGATGTCACCTTTCCCATCAGCTTTGGATACACCTGTACCCGTGGTCACTGCCACAGACATTAGATCTGCCTTTTTGAGAGAGAACCCACCTAAAGCAACTGGCCCAGATGCAGGCGCCGGTCATGCGCACCAGCTGGAAGTATACACAGACATCTTTACCCTCTCCTTACCACGATGCGAAATCCTCACCTGCTTCAAGATGACCACCATCATCCCAGTACCAAAGAAAAATCATGCAGCATGCCTCAATGACTACCGCCTGGTGGCTCTGACCTCCATAATTATGAAGTGTTTCAAGAAGTTAGTCATAGCTCCTATTATCTCTAGCCTACCAAATCACCTGGAAATCCTTCGCAATTCGCCGACTGATGCAACAGGTCCACGGCAGACGCTGTCTCTCTGGCCCTACACTCATCCCTGGAGCATCTAGATAACAAGGATACCTATGTCAGGCTCCTACTTATTGACTACAACTTGGCCTTCAACACCATAATTCCAAACAAACTTATCTCTAAACTCTGTAGTTTTATTTATAGTGAACACATTATTCTTCAAATAAGGAAACCTGATAGGCTGGTTTTGAATAAGTCTGTGACTTACATAATTGGCCAAATCTTCACCCTTGTAAAAATTTGTTGACACCAGTAGGGGAATGGGCTAGTGTAAACAGCATATCTTTTTAAATTTTCTGTTTTTTTGATTGTGGACTGAAATGGGAAAAAGACTGTTTTAAAAACTCAAGGACTGTCAAAGGATTGTTGCATCATTTTAAAAGCAAGTAATCTAACATTTGTTGCATGTGCCGTTTACACAGCTGCTTGCGCAAGTAGCAGTGGAAGCCTAGTTTGCAGATAAGCTGGACCCAAGACAGGTAAACAAATGGAGCTTTGTCCAACGAGTAGCAGATGGTCTGTGGACTAGTGACCAGGTATCAATGACAAAGGCTTTCAGCCTGCCAAGAATAATATGATTGGCTCTCAGGTAGCTGAATAGCTTGTTGGTGTGAATGTTTGGTCGGAAACCATCAGAGCTCTGGAGGAGAAGGAGCTGTTTTTGCTCTGCAGTAAAAACTCACGAGCCTGAATAAAGCCAGTTTATTTTTTCCCTCAGAAGTTGCTGTAATCTATGGCTCTTAGCCAGTAATGCAGAGACTTGATAAATGCGAACCAACCACCTTGTAACCATTACAAGCACATGGAAGTATCCAGAGGAGGAGAATCAGGGAGCAACACGCTCTGACAAGTCAAACGAACCATCTGAGTGCACTCTGTGAACAGAGACTATAAAACTGCCTTACCAGTCATTCCATTTTCCCATCACATCCTTATTTGTTAGCCTTTCAGAGTCTGTCTGTATAAGAGTGTAAAGGGAGAGTTCAAAAGAGGGTTAGAGTTTTAACTGACAGAGTTATACGCCAATGGTTCAAAATTGTTTGCCCATAGGTCGAATCTACTTATTTGCAACAAATAGTTATTCTTGTTAAGTACAGAAACTTGGCCCATGCTTTCTGTCAATCGGAGTCTGGAAGATAGCTAAATCGGGGAATTCTTACACTCTTTTTAAACTCTTTAACATCTGTGGTGACTTTTGGCATAGTGAGGCTTGATTTCCACAAGAAAGGAAGCGATGCAGCCTTCCTGACTCCGTTGTAACAAGGGCTAAAGAGACGTACAAACTGACTAAAGAGCTTTTCCCATCAATTCTTTATAATTCAGAAGTCTGAAAGCTACATGTAACATTCAATGTTTTTTAAGAAAAGGTCTGAAATAAGGTGGTGAATGTCATCTTCTTACATTAAAATATTCTCTCACTTCCAGTAATTTATAACGTTTTATTTCAACATACAAGCGAAAATGGACAATCTGTTTTTTTCCTGATCTCACCTGCCTAGAGTAGCTCTCAATCTCCTCTGCACGTCTCTGATACCACTCTGTAAGACATTCAATCGAGGGCTCAGTTGTGCTGTACTTCAACAATTCAGGCTGCTCTTCATAAAGAAATTCAGCTACGTCTTGTGGACTGCAATCTATGACCTGTCTGCAGGAAAGCAACACACATTTTGTTTTATCAGATTAAAGAGAAATTACATATAAAGGATACATTATGCAAGCAATAAGCTAGTTAACTATGAACAAAAGAAGCTCATCATAGCTGAAAACATTTTATTGATGGGGGTATGTACTGTACGTTAACAGAAATTATCAAGCAAGGGTGCTTGTTGCAAAATATTTACCAAAATAACTAGGGAAATAAACTTGATTTTGGATTAAAAGCAAAGAATTTAAGACTCTGGAAATGAAACTTAATATAGAAAATGCTCAAATATTCTAAGTCTCGTAGAATCTGTGGACAGAAATCTGGATCACCTTATTTTGTAGTAGCTGTTCCTTCATTTCTGGCCTGAAGCTCTGTTTTTAAGCTTTGAAAGCTCATCAATACTATTTTCTCAGTAACAGGGTCTACTTTTCCAGCAACTTTATAAATCAAGATTTTTAAATCGAGCCCAATCAATTTAACCATTTGAGCATTTCCAGACTCAAAAGGCTGAATACCATACACACATGGCAGCAAAACCTGTTTTAGATCACACACATCAGAAAAAGATAGTCTCCTAAATCTGAGCTTTCAATTGGCTGGGGAAAAGAAAAAAGCTCACGATGTGGTGGGCCCCTAAAGCAGTTCCACATACCACTTGGACACAGCAGCCAAGACGAACAAAGTAAATGATTTTAAACAAAAACAAATGAATGGGAAAACATGTATAATTAAGCAGGAATGTTATCAGTTGAAGTTGAAAATATTTGGAGGTGGTGTGAATGGCAGAATTCTGAATTGCTGCTGTACAAAAGCAAAGAGAAAATTAGTGAGAAAAGAAAAACAATATTGAACAAAACAAAATGGGGCTTTGGTTTGATCAAAAATGTTTGCATTCAAAAGGTTGTAAAGTCCTCAGGTAGAGACTGCAGAATACCTTGGTTCAGTTCACAAGTGTTACTTTGAGTTTCCAGTCACCTTGCATCAAATTTTCTACCTTGCTTCCTTTCTCTGTCCTTTGGTTTTGCAGTTTGCAATGAATATCAATGCAAGCTTGAGGAGTAGTATTCATCTTTTCCCTGGTAACTGTTTAAAATTCATCCACAGAATGTGGGCGTCATTTACAGCCTAACCCCAAGTGATATTGGAAAGGTAGTGGTGAGCAGTCTTCCTGAACTGCTGCAGTCCATTTAATTGAGGAAGACATAACTTGGTGTTAGGGAAGGAGTTTCAAGCTTTGATCTAAGTCATGATTGTGCTCGACCTGGTGGTGAACTTGCAGCTGGCGGTGCTACTATGTGTCGATGCCCTTGTCCTACATAGCAGAGATTGCAAGTTTGGAAGGTCGTGCCAAAGGAGCAGCAATGAGTTTTGACCTATCTTGTTGACTCTTGGATCACATTGGTCTTTACAACTTTCTGGACAATATACTGAACTCAATAATTTTAGACTATGGCCTTCGCAGCCATCACGTTTTGATTTTTTTTTGGAGATTTGTTTTCTACTCTCTAATCTTATTCCTCTTCCCTGCTTACAGATGACAATCACATACAGAGATGAAAAGATGACTAAAGATTAGCCAAAAATGTCAGTTTTTAGGATTATCTCAGAGGAGACAGGCAGAAAACTAGAATTTGGACTTTATGCAGCTATGGTTTGTGACATAAAACAGAGATACACAAGAGAACAAAGCCAGAGGAGTTCAGCAGGTATATAGATAGTGATGGATGGGGCCATGGAGGAAGTTGAACACAACAATAAACATTTCAAAATCAAATAAATTAACTTGAAGAAACAAATACTTTTTTCAGAAGAATGCAGTCATTCAGGTCCAGTAAGATGTTAATTACTCTGATGTGGATTGACAGGATTGAACAAATTTTATTACAAAGAATTGTTGTAGACTTGCAGGAAACACATAACAGAAACCTCAAATCAAATATGGCAATGTCAGAACAGATTGGTTATTAATGTCAATGAAGAATATGAAACAAAAACATGGAATCTTAATCAATATTAGCTTATTTTTAAATGTATAATCATCAGCTCTTCTTTAGTTTGTTATGTGCCTACCAACCAAATATTAAAAATCGTAAGTGGCCTCAACATTTTATTACTATCATTCTTGTAGTTAACACAGTAGCACAAGTTTATTTTATCCAATATTAGGTGACCATCCTTTACTGATACAAGCTTCTTTATGTCTACAACAACAACAAAAGCGAACATTTGTTACAGGGTGATCATGCAGCAGTACATTTTACAAAACTTTAGAAAAACATCTGCTGTCTGAGTCTGAGTCATTATTTTTGAACTCACATTAAAGAACATAAAAGTGTGCTGTTTGCCCCTATACTTCGAAGATTATCAAAACAGCACAGCTTTCCTTCCAAGTCACTCCTCTTTGATGTACATGTTTCGACACGTTATTCCTCTTTGCTCCCAAATCTTGTTAAGAGACACCTCAGTCACAGCCATTCTACCTTTTACTGAAGGCTACTAATCTATAATTCCCTGACTGGTAAGCAACATGCCTTCCCACTTCACTTATCTTGCACAGCTTTTACGTTTTGCAACTGATCAATTTCTACTTTTTTATCTATCCCAAGTTAGCCCATTCCTCCCCAAAGAACGTTTCAGCAAAATATTTCAAGAAGGTGTTGATTGTATTGCACCCAGCACAGTAGATAAATCTGTAGAACTGAATAGGAACGTGCAAAAATTTACCTTAAATTTGGCTCTTCACACCAATCTAAATCTTGATGCCTTTGTTCATTCCATGGCAATACCACCAAATCACCATGCTCATCAACAAATCTGTGAAAAAAAAATTGCAAAATATTCAAAACTACAGACAGATCGATCTTCATACTAAACCTTAATACAACAATCACTGTCTCCTAAATGGTCACACACTGACATTTGATCTACTTTGCCCAGCTCATTTCCGAGAACCAAGTTTCAGACTGTTCTTTCTAGTTGGACTGGACACAGTGATGTAGGAGGTTTTCCTGTATAAAATCTAGGCTCTTTTCCCCTCTCCTTACCTCGATCACTGTCCTAGTCTATATTCAGGTAAAGTCCTCAATTATAGCCACTCTATAATGTTGGCACTTCTCTGTAAATTCTTTTAGATTTATCGCTTTATGTCTTTCCCACTAATTGTCAGTCTACAGATGACATTAAGCAATGCAATTGTATGTTCCTTATATTCCTTAGCTCCAGCTAGATTGATTCTGTCTGCCAACGCTTTGGGACATCCTCTTTCTCCAGCACTGCAATGCTCTCCTTAAACAATATCGATACTCCTCTTCCTTTGTTACCTTTTCCAAACACCTTGTATCCAGGAATATTTAACAACCTGACCTGCCCTTCCTCAAGTCAGGTCTCTAATACAGCCATAACAAAATATCACATGGCAATTTACATTGGTTCCCAATCTTTCTTACTATACTGCATGCATTCACATATCAGCACAGTCACCCTGATTTAGAATGAATTACTTTCTCTCTTGATCCCACTTCCACCTATTGACTTTATAGTTTCTTTACTAGTGCTATCCGTCTCTTCATCTATTTGTGCATGCTGGTATTCCTTTCTCATATTTTCGCTTAATTATCACATGCAGTTCTGGTCACCACATTATCAGAAAGATGTAAATTGCATTGGAGAGGGTATAGAGGCGGGCCCCCAGAATTATGCCTGGAATGGAAAAATCTCAGTTATGAGAAGCAACTGGATAGGCTGGGCTTATTTCCCTAGAGCAGAGGAGTCTGAAAAGGAAATTTGATTAAGGTATACAAAATTACGCCAGGCATAGATAGGGCAGATCGTGAGAATCTTTTCCCCATGGCAGATGTGTCTAAGACCAAAGGACACACGCTTAATGTGAGGAGCAAGTGGTTTAGAGGAGAGCGGAGGGTGTATTTTTCATGCATAGGGTGATAAATATGCCTGCTTGAAATGGTGGTGGAGGCAGGTACTCTCAACTTTAACATGCATCTGGATGAACATTTAAAATGGTAGGGTATAGCAGGCTACAGATCAAGTGTAGGTAAATGGAATTAGTGCTTGTTGGTCAGCATTGACAGTGGGCCAAAAGGTCTGTTTCTATGCTGTATGAGGGTGGTGGGTGCCTGAAACGCGTTGCCAGCAGAGGTGGTAGAGGTGGGCACAATAGCGTCATTTAAGATGTATCTAGACAGATACATGAATGGGCAGGGAGCAGAGGGATACAGATCCTTGGAAAATAGGCGACAGGTTTAGATGGAGGATCTGGATCGGCGCAGGCGTGGAGGGCCGAAGGGCCTGTTCCTGTGCTGTAATTTTCTTTGTTCTTTATTCTATGAACTCTTTGAACTGATTAACTTTTTGCACCAGATGCCAAAGATAATGAAGAAGTTGACAGTTTTGCGATTAAATTTATCCTTGCAGAATTAATTCGTTCAATAAACCATGTCACACTGATTTAATGCGAATTACTGATGTTATTTTCTTTTCCACATTTCACAATGGGGAACCACCTACACTTAAACCAGCAGTTTATATTTGATATTCAGCATAGGGGTTGACCCCTGTTACTGAAAAGATTTTAAGCCTTCAATAGTTTGACTTATTTATCACTCCATAGTAATTTGAAAACTGACTTTTATTTACTATTGAAAATTAAGCCACAAAAAAAAAATAAACCTAGAATAGTTCTAAGTAAATCCATTTCAATAGACCCACAGCAGCCATAGTAAAATTCGTGAGCATAAAATGTCAGAAAAATAATAACTAAATTATGCGTACATCAGTCACATATTAATACAAATAAATGTGGTATTTGTCTCCAAACATCTCTAAGTATCCTCTAACTCATAATTAAAAATATTTCAGTTGAACGTAAAGGATTATGCATGCATAGCAAATGGAAACTGCTAAAGCAAGGAGAACACTTGTATAATACAGAACATCAAATTTTCATAATCAACAGAAAATCATGCAGGCTCCATTCAAGGCAAATGCTCTGATACAGCACATGCTTCTCTTTCTAATTTTGTTCTGTCACACTACTCTCCACCCAAACGTTATAAGCAACTATAACTGTTTTCGAAGCGGCAAATTATAATATTTTCTGCCCTAGTCTTAAGGCAGAAGACAAATAATCAATTACAACTGACACTTCATGGCAACTTACTATAGAGTGCAGGGGTTAATGGTTAAGAAAATTCAGGAAAGGAAATTGTTCTGTTGCTTTTCCTACTAAAAACTTGTTCCACCTTGGTAACTAAATCTTCCTCTGCTATAAGAGAATAAATTAGTTAAAAGTTTTTGACAAGATTTGTAGCTCGGGTTGTGGATGGTGGTTGTAGACTTGCTCGCCAAGTCTGTCTGTTTAATTGCAGACGTTTTGTTACCCTTCTGGGTAATATCGTCAGTGCACTGACGATGTTACCTATGTTACCTAGCAGGGTGACAAAACGTCAGCAATCAAACGCACCAGCTCAGCAAGCAAGTCTACAACCTCAATAAATTAGTTATATCAAGAGTATCTGGTAAGTGACTAAAATTTACTTTATTCCTAAAGTTCAATATAGTACCACAACAGACGGTAAGTTTGAAACATATAAAAGGGTATAAAATGAAATACATTAATTAAGCTGTTCCTTAGATCACGTTAGAGAGGGCAGGATAAGTGATGTGACACAGTTACCGCACGTAGGAGCTCCTGGATGCCAGTTTGGTCCAGAGCAAACATATCCACAGCAATTGTTTGATTAGAATTAAGCAGCTTTGGCTCAAAGGTTACGAGACAGAGGTTGAACTATAGATACTGCGAATCATCAGGGAGTGGGAAAAGTTACTTGGATTCTTTGCATCTGGAAGCAGTCACACCTCAGCTGAGGCGGCGACGGCCTAGTGGTATTTTTTCACTCAACTAGTTTTATTGTATCTAGCATCAATATTTCACAAAGAAAGTATGAAGGGATTACAATTATGTAAAAAAATCTATAGCTACTATGCATTACACTTCTGTTTAATAGCATCTGGTCTACTGCAGACAATTTCCCAAGTGGAGTCACTCATGCAATCAGTCGGAGCATCCTACTTTAATGGAAATTGATTCAGTGTCCCATATGTCCAGGTATGATAGTGAAATCTGAGGCATAACAACAGTACCCCCTTGTGATCTGACCAAGAGATTCACATCTTTCTCAGTTATATTTCTTCAATCCCTCTGACAGCAAACAGGCAAACACGTGATGAGGCCAGGCTCTAAACAAATCACGTTATGAATGAACAAAGCTGTAATTATGATTGGATTAATTTGATTTCAATCAGTGCAACTCATCAATGTGAAATAGCACAAAATGAAGAATGTGTTACATTTCCCAGATCAGGGATTCACTTTACTAGATAACAATAAAATCACCAACAGTCATCCTACAGAATTTCTAAGCTAGGACAATATAAACATCCTCACATATTTCAATTTTAAAACCCTTCATATTATTCTTTCTGAAAAAAAAGCTGAAACAAGCTAGGGATGTTTCATGACTGGTGATTTTATCTTGTTTAGCCAAGGTTAACTGGAATCTCAGGCTCCCCGCCACAATGGGATAAGAGGTGCCTATACATCAGCTTTGCTGATACTATTTGAGAGCAACTTTTGTTCTTTGTACCTTTCATCTAGATGCTTTCAAAATAAAGCTTGACAATATATTTTTCTATATAAAACAAATTAAGTAATTTTCTCCCAAACCATTCTGTGGAGAAAATGGTGAGGATCCATACCTAATGCAACACATATTTAAAAACTACCCCCAGCAAGAAACTGGGTAAACGTTCTTCTGGCATACGAGGTTTGATTCACAAAGAATAGAGTTGACCTTTTATGGAATTATTAAAAATTAAACTAGAGCATCTGAGCACTTTTGATACGCTGAAAACTGGAATGTTAAGATCTAGACGAATGTAAATATCTGGTTAAGAAATTGGTATGCAACTCTAATTCTAAATTTCTGTTTGGATTATTCATTTCAGTTTAATGGTAACTTTACTTCAGTAAAAGATATAAATTATTTATATTGTTCTCAGATGAAAAGATGTTTTAATACCAGTTGTTAACGAGATAGGTGCTTAACAGGACGAGAAATTCTGAGAAGTCATTGTAAATCCCTATGAGAGACTTGAATTATTCATTTGGGTTAGGAGAATCAAAGAGTTGCTTTGAAGGTAAAATAATCAGTTCACTTTTCTGTTCAAGACCATCTCAAAGCATGTCAGGTTGTCTTGGAAACAACTGTGGGGGTAAGAAGGTTCCTTTGTGTAACTTAGGTGAGTATTTCTCACAGAAGGCAGACTTGGCATCAATTGCATCTCATTCAAAAGCAAAAGTCAGGTAAGTTCTTAAGCAGAAAAGAAAGTTAACATTATCATTCACCACATGGAATGCAGATGGTGCTCAAGTTTACCTGGGAATACATGAGGAAGAAAGAAGTTGAAAGATCAGATTGACGCTACAGGATGAAATTTACAGTGGCCTTCACAGACCACAGAATCAGAAAGCAGTCAGCACAGCACAGCTAGTTTGCAAGGCAGAGTGAACGCATTTGGGTATTTACTGACTGCCAGGACAAGAAGCTGCAGAATTCACAGTCTAAGGTGTTCAAAGGAAACGTGAAAGCTCATGGAAGGACCCCGTACACCTCGCTCCTTAGAGAAACACGGAATCCCTTTGGGTTAATCTCTTGGAGGGTAGTACAAATTAAAACTGAGATCATAGCGTTAGCAATTATATAAACTTAAAATGATAGTGCCTGCTTTGCTGAATTATTTCTTGCGTACAACAGAATTTGTTTTGTGTAAAAACATGAAATCTTATATTGCTGATCTGTAGGTTGATTATAAGGTGTTCTAGCTTCTTTTTAAATGTTCTCTAACAGAATTATAACAATATTGTTTCTGATATGTGAGCTTAATGTTTGACATTCACAAGGTCTTCATATATTGACACCATTTCATCAGCTTGCACCCCAAAATATTTGATCCAACAACATTAAAGTGACGCAAAGACGGAAATTGCCACAGAAGCTCAGCAGGTCCGGCAGCACCTGTGGAAGGAAAGCAGAGTCAAATTTCAAATCCAGTGACCTTTTTTCAGAACGAGCAATGGCTAGAAAAAAAATGGTATATATGGTGAAAGCTGAAAGATGGTGGAGTAAAGGAGTATGCAATAGTGGAGATGGAGCCCAGCGAGACAGAAGAGCAAATGGGCAAATAAAGGAATTGAGAAGGGTGAGCCAGGGAGAAAGAAAAGCTGATAATAGGGACCATAAAATGGGTTGGCTGTGCTGAATGCAGCTCATGTGATGACAAGGCCTTGGTTGGTTAAAGGAGATAGAAGGTGATGCTCTGGCCCTAAAAGATATTGAATTTGATACTGAGTTCTAAAGGCTGCAGGGTCCCCAAGCAGAAAATAGGATACCGAGTATGGCCTGAGCTTCACAGTAGCACTGCAACAAGCGTATTGGCCAGGGAACACAGTGGCATGAAGGAGCTGTAGGCAACTGGAAGCTTGGGATCAATTTCAAGGACAGAATAAGGGTGTTCTGCAAAGCAGATACCCAGGCTGTGTTTCATCTCTCCACAGTAGCGCAGGTCACATTGTGAGAAGCAAATACAGGAGACTAGACTGAATGATGTGCAGGTAAATTGCTCCCTCACCTGGTAGATGTGTCTTAAGTCATGAATGGTGAATAAATAGACAGGTGTTACAGCTGCTGTGTTTGCATGGGAAGGTACTGAGACAATGTGGGAGGCATTGGGAATGCAGGAGGTGTGGACTAGGGTGTCCCAGAGGGTCCTTGCAAAATGCTGACCGGGGGAGGGGGGAGGAGGAGGAGGAGGAGGAGGAGGAAGTCTGGTGGTGGCATCCTGCTGTATGTAGCAGAAATGGCAGTTTTCAGCATATATACCATCTTTTTCTAGATACTAGTAGTTCTGACGAAGGGTGATGAAGGGAAACTGAAACGTTGACTCTGCTTTCTCTTCACAGATACTGCCAAATTAACTTAGTTTCTCCAGCAATTTCTATTTTTGGCCCAGATTTCCAACATCTGCAGTTCTTCATTTTCTTATAACATTAAAGCAATATTATTCTTCAACAGGAGGTTTACGCACAGAGGACTACTCAATTGCTTTCTGAAGCATAATCATCTTCGTATGATCATGTATTTGCTAATGTAACGTAAATCTTCATTTCAAGAAACGAAAATAAGTAATTAATCTGTAATTTGCAGATATTATTTTAATTGGGAATTTAATTTTCCAGAATTAAACACAATTTGGAAAAGAGCTTTAAAAAATTCTACTTTCACAATGGTTAGCAAACTACTTTCAGTTTTATAACTATGAAGTAACTGCACCGAGGCCAGTATCCTGTCACCAAGTCACCCTTTATTTACTTGCGTACAGTACACTGGCTGTGGTCAGCCAACTCAGTCAGTCCCTAAATGGAGGAGATTCTAAATCCCCAGATTCTATTGGTTAACCAGGGCTTTCCTGATTGGGGTTGCTAACCTTGGCCAACCATGGATCTCAGTTAACCAGATCCACATGATTCCAATCACTACAAACTATCACTAAATTTTAGTTTTTTTTTCAGTTCTGAAATAGTGGCTTCTACCTGTGGCAGCCTTAGTTTACAATCTTTCAGACATGAATGAATTAGCACAATAAATCACAACATCATAATACTCAGTTTTATTTCAATTTAGATTAACTATAATAATGTGTGCTTTGATAAAAAAAAATTGTTTTCATACAAATCTGCACCATTTTTGCATATTTTTAGATATTCTTACCTAGCTTCTGGAAGAAGGAAGTAATACTCATGAGGAGTTGTTGTTTCAGGGAAGTTCGAAAGAATGGCCAACCGATGAGGCAGCAAATCTGATCCATGATAAGTAAATAGAATCTCCAAAGCCTGAACATTGCTCTCCTGTTTAAAGGAAACAAAGCCATACTTGCCAACACAGTTGATACTAAAAAAAATTTCTATCTGGTATAACCAAATTCATATATGTCAACACTTTTAAAAACAACTACCTCCATGCAACAAACATCCATTTTTCCAAATGCTTTATCTAAATGAAGCACCTGAGTAGGAAAGACATTACATTTATGAGTGCTTTTTACAATGATTGAATGTCTTAAAGCATCTGAGTGTCAACAGAGTACTTCGGACAAATAGTCATAGTTTGATTTGGAGGAGGTTTGCACACAGTCAGCTCAAAAACAGCAGCAGCAGCTAACAAAATAACAACACTGAGATTTTCAAAAATAGTGCAGTGAAATTTTGTACGTACGCCCATGAGAGCAAAACCGCCTTTGTTTAAATGTATTGCCTAAATGATGTGCCTCTGACACTGCAGCACCCTGTCAGTACCTCAATGAAGTGATAGCCTTGATATTTGTATTCAAATCCTCAAATAGAATTTGAACCCATAAGCTTCTCACTCAGAGGAAACTGAGCCACTAGCAAAGCTGCAATCATTTGGCAGAAGAAACATTTAGCATTTGGAATGATTGTGCATTTATTTTACATTATTTTATTTACGCAAAGTTCCCTTTAATAAAGCCAAACAAACCAATTACTAACACATAGATAGGAGTCACGTTTGTCATGAGCTAACAGCAGTGCCACCATTTTTGCTTTTTACATGTTCAATGAAGTATAGTTTCATTTACATGCTTCTCCAATTGTGACTTATGGACTGCAATGGATTGCCTGAAACTGCTGCACTCAGTTTGCTTTCATACGTCTACAAACAAAGACAAGTGAAAATTACATTGTTAACAAGGGAGGGTAAAAGTCAAGTTTTATGTTTTTATGCAACAGGTAAACCACTTTGGAAGCAAAAATACCTTAACATATAATATGAAAACCCAAAGCTGGTGTACAATGCTTGACACCAATCACAGCCTTCCTTGTATTTGGAACAGAACTTCAATTTCCTTTCAGAGAAACTGGACACATTTAAGAATTACCCTGAACAAAATTACTTTTATCAGAACACACACGGCCAAAATGATTTGCAAAAGCTACTCTATCCTTGCACACTTTTGTAAGTGGGACAGTTGAATATTGTGTCATGATGAGAAATCTTATGAAAAAAAACTCTACTCGCTTTGGTATTTCCTTGTTTAAGTTCTATTTCTTTTAAAATGGATGACATTTCTGGACTCAAAATGGTACAGGGTGATCACATGATTTTAATTTCAGAGGTTTCTAAAAACCTTGCATTGTCAAGACTTGCCAGTTAAGGGTGCCACAAAAAGCTTGGAGACGAGCTAACTCTTGGCCACCAGCAGCTCTGGACAAAGGAAAACATTAAAATACATTATGTTAAGGCAGGCACTAATGCTTTTGGGTACTCAAATAACTCCACAAAGGCTGGTATCCTGTCACAAAGTTGCTCTTTATTTACACGTGAATAGTCTTTGACTATAGAACTGCCTCTTCAGAGGTAGCTATCAAAGTATCAGTATCTCTGACACTCCTCTTTTATCTGTCAGCTAGGGCTCCCTGATTGGAGCTGTTAATCTGGTCCAATCAGGGAACTCATGAGGTCCAGCTGGCTGACCTCAATACAATCACTACAGTTACCTCTTATCCACACAATTGGAAGTCCGCTGGAGGAGATATAGCTACACTATACGCTTAATAACCTTAATTTGACAACTGAGATAGACCATTACCACCGGAAATCTGAGCTTGCTGAATTCCTTAAGCAAACAATTCTGGGATTCTAAGTCAGTTGCTGTTTAACCTCCAGTCAGCCAGTTGGACTTCAGGCTGAGTTGGCAGTCTACCACAGACCCTCCATCTGTTTTTAAGTTGCTGGTTAGAAAGAAATCTACACTTCGCTTGCTAGAAAGAAACCTTTTTGTTGTCCTGGGCTCAGTAAACTATTATTGAGCACTCATCTCCAGGAAATTGTGACTTACATGAATTGATTTTTAATAACTTTCAATTTTTTTTAATAAATCCAGAGGGTCACTTCTCCCTTAATTTCCCAAGTGTTTGTCTGTGTAGATGAAATAGCAAAAGCAATTCCCATGTTTTGAATGTCTGTTAATAAACTCTATCTTTGATATGACCTTGAAGGATTTTTGCTTTGGATCTGCTTCAGAAATTGAAATTTGTAAACCAGAGTTTGGGGAACTTGCCTTGGCCTACCTCAGTAAGGGATGGGAATAAAAAGGGAAATGAATAAATCAAACAATACCATGCTATTTTGGGTTTAAGAAGGGAAAGCAATCATAATTTAAATTTACCCCATTACCCCTTTGTCCATAATAATGGAAATGTGCTTCTATTAAAATTAACTTCTGCTGTTTGCTGCACATTTTTATTATTACTAAGAACAGCTTTGCTTGGATTAACTGATCTTTTATTTATCATAAAGGGAATAAAGTACATTATTTACATTATGTAAGCTCCATCTATCCTTTCATTGTCCCTGGAGTCCTGAGGAAGGGTCACCAGTCCCGAAACGTTAACTCTGATTTTTTCTTCACAGATGCTGCCAGACCTGCTGAGCTTTTCCAGCAACTTCCATTTTTGTTCTTAATCATTGGCGTGTTGGTTTATTCAGGAGCAGTGAGAAAAATGTCAAACCACAAGGTTACAGGTATGGTAGAATACAATTTTAGAGCTTCTGATAGCTCTCAGTGCCTCGAGGATGCACAGTTTTAAGCTTTCAGATTTATTCTCAATTTATTGTGGTGGTCATGCCATGCAAGAACAGTGGAAGGCCTCCTCAGTGTGAAATTGGGATCGATCTTGAAAAGTTTTGTGTGGTAGTCACTATTATTAATGAACATTCCATATGCAGTGGGAGGTAATCAAACATTATCCTTGCAATAATTTTTACCTTAGTTCCTTCCTCAACTTCTTGCAAGGTGGCTAGATCTTTCAGAGTCCAGTCAGTTCCATTTTTGGTATAACAAGGTGTAGAGCTGGATGAACACAGCAGGCCAAAAAGCATCAGAGGAGCAGGGAGACTGACGTTTCGGGCCTAGACCCTTCTTCAGAAATGCTGCTACCTCAGTTCCATTTTTGGTGGCACTTTAGTGACACCTTTGATAATGGACATTGAAGTCCTGCACAATTATGTCCTTGCAACCTTCAGTGCTTCTTCCAAATGGTATGAAAAAAAAAGCCAGAATGGACTGATAAACTGAGCAACGGCCATTTGGTAGTGATCAGCATAAGGTATATTATTCTGCATTTGGCCTAATATTACATGATACAAAAATCAACGTGAGGATTTCTTAGGGCCTTTGACTGTAATTGCGTACAAACTGTGTCCTTACATATGGGGAGGTGGTTGAGGGGGATCAATCCTACTCAAATGGACGAGATAATGGAGGTAGATAGAGTATTGAGCGTTGGCTAAATTGTATGATTCTATGGCCATTACTACATTAGGGTATTGCCCTGCTAATCCATAAGCCAGCTCAAATTTGGCATTAGTCGTCAGATACAAGTGAGGTGAACTTTATAGGATTGACAGTCTTGGTCATGTGGACTTGGAGAAATTTGTCTTTGTTATTCTTTCTCATAGTTTGCTACGTCATCTGAGATAAGTTAAGATTCAGCCACATTAGTAAGGGATTGGAGTCACACACAAGTCAAACCAAGTCAAGGATAGGAGGCTTTCTTCTCTAAAAGACAGCAATGAGCCTGTTAACTTTGGACTCTCATATTTCTGGAGTATTAGTCTAGGCTTCTAGTTTACTCATCCAGTAACGCAATCACCACTTGGTTGTACATTGCTTTATCTGACAATGCATGATCATGACAAGGGAAGAGTCTTGACATTTGGCAATCCAGTTGCAATTCCTGATTTGTTTTCTAGCAAATATTAAAAATAAAATACAAAAACATTGTTGTGTTTACAAGTTGAACACTGACAAATATATTCTTTAGTTCTGCTTTTCTCCCAACAATCTATGATAGATTTCCTCTTAATTCTCATCTATATTATGCCCTTTGCTGAAACAGTGACAGTTTTCAAACTAATGCTGTCGAAGTTAATCTCCTCCTCACATCACCTCTCTAAGCTATCAGACTGCTTATCCAACATCCAATACTGGATGGGCAGAAATTTACCCCAACTAACCATTGACAAGATCAAATTCAATATCTTTAGGCCCTACAAGTACCATACGCACCATATAAATTCAAGTCGTTGGTTTGGACTTCTAGTTTGGACACAAATCAGAAACTTTGTTTCCATGTACTGAATGGACTTTAGTTCATGATTGGGGATGCAATTTCAGAAAGTAAACCTTACCCTTGCATAAGTTCTTGCTGACAATACAATGTTTTGACTTCTAAATTTTTTGAAGAATTCTGAATCATATCTTCTTTCAGCAGCATGAGGCCCTCCAAGAATTTTCTAGCAATAGAAATAAAAACAATTGTATCTATGTGTTAGATTCAAGACATAGCTGCACTAAAGGTGCACTGATAACTTACAGAATTTTAATTACTAGCACCTCCGAAGCAATGAAGTCAAGCCATTAGAACAATGAGCTACAACAAACAATGAATCAATATGCACTTGTTACAACTCCCTTGTAGAGACAACTATATCATCATCCGAGTATCATACCTCATATGTCGCTAGGCGATTTAAGTAGGTTAATAATTTCAACCTACAGCGGCAGAGTTCCTTCTGTTCCAATGTCAACCTATGAAAACGAAACAGGATGTTCAAACATTATATTTAATGGTATGATCAATAACAGCAAAAATGTTTCTACACATATCACCTTATGTACAATAAAGCATTTTCCTTGATATGTTAAAATTATAGTGGTTGGGATTTTATACTTTAAGCGTGGGTGGGGGTGTTTTTAGAAGCAAGATACTTCCTACTGCTAACTTGAAAGTCCACAGATCAAGTGCCAATCCACTGCCTAAGTGTTTGCCCCAGAGACTGACAGCAACACTAAAAAGCAGCACCATTTCAAAAAGCCAGACTGCTGGCTACACTGCATCATTGTAGATCAGGAAGAGCTGGAAGATGAGTGAGATTTTTGCGGCGGGGATGGGGTTCATAGACTGGTGGTTGTGGGGAGAGGCGAGTCAAGTAGGTTGGAGGCAAAGGCGGTAGCTGGCTTCAGTGGCCATCCTTCCCCACCACCATTCGTGATTCCCTCATTCTAGGGCAAATTAAGGATCCCAGATACAACCTGGCAGGTGGACCACCCATTTTATCAGTTGGGAAAGTTGCCACTTTTCTTGTCTGCTGGGAAACCATTTAATCAAGCAGTGGAGGGATGAGGCCCTTTTGTAGTCATTAATTAACCGGTGAAGGGCTTTCATTAGCAGCAGGTTAGGAAGATTAACCATAGGCCTTCCTGCTCAGAGCTTCATTCTGGAGATGAGTGAAAGGGGGCAGGATTCTCACTGGTGACAATCTATACCTAAGGCCTTAAGACTATAAGATATAGGAGTAGAAAAAATTAGGCCAATATACTTACTGCGTTTGCTCCGTCATTTTATTGTGGCTGATACGTTTCTCAACCCCATTCTCCTGCCTTCTCCCCACAACCCTTGGTCCCCTCAATCAAGAAGTGATCTTTCTGGCTTAAATGCACTCAATGACTTGGCCTCCACAACCATTTGCGGCAATGGGTTCCACAGATTCACCACTCTCTAGGTAAGAAATTTCTCCTCATCTCAGTTACAAAGGGTTGTCCTCGGGTTGTACCCGAGTCCCAGTCTACTCTACAAGCGGAAACATCTTTTCAACATCCACTCTATCTAGGCCTCTCAGTAAGCTTCAATCAGATCCTCCTTATCCTTTTAAACTCTATCGGGTACAGACCCAGAGTCCTCAACTGCACTTCATATGACAAGCGCTTCATCCCTGGGATCAATTATTATTCTTATACCTAATTATTTTTCATTTCACACCACTTCTACAAAGGGAAAATAATGGCTAATAACTTTTCATAAACAGGGATTTGTACATTTTCATGTATTTTGGTTGATAAACAATAGAGAATTAAATGAAACATGAAAGTGTTAAAATTCAACGATCATTCAAGCAGTGACAGATCCATAAAACTGCAGGTGAAAGGGCTATGGTACAATAATGCAAAGATGGTTTTAGCAACAAAGCCTCAGTAATATCTCAAAATAAGGAGTCACCATTTTAACACAAAGATGAGTAATTTCTCTTAGAAGGTTGTGAACTTGTGGAATTATTTACTGCAAATGGCTGTAGAAACTGGATCATTAAATTCAAGACTGAGGCAGACAGATTGCTAATCAGTCAGGGAATTAAGGGTTACGAGGAAAAGGCAGGAAAGTAGAGTTCATGATTATCATATCAGTCCTGATCTCACTGAATGACAGAGCAGACCCGATGGGCAGAATTGCTTTCTTCTGCTCCTACATCTCATGAGCTATTGGAATTTTATCAGCGTTAGAAGACTGCTGAGGCTCAAAGCAGTAAATTGGAGACATGGATCCAAGTCCAGAGTTGAGAAAACACTAGCAGTTTGGAATTGCAACCAAAGCTCCATGTAATGGAAAAAAATCTGAGCAAACTCTTCTCCAAACAGTATCCCAGTGCCTCATCTCAAATATAGCAAACAAAGTTTGTCATATAACATCGATTTGAATGCTTCACAATTCTCTTGCCTTTTACAGCTCATTGTTTGTAAATCTACAGTTAAAACAAAACTCTACACAGTTTCCACTCCTGGCGATTCATATTAGGCTAGTCAGTCATCCCCCAGGGATTTGATTGATCTGTGGGAATCACACGACTTTCATATTCCAACACATACATGTAGTATTCACAAGTCTAAAGGTACTGATACTTACATTTCCCCTGCAGCCAGGACTGCTGTCATCATTCAGTGCAAGAATCTTTCTCAACACTTATCAGAAAGCAGGATAAGGGCTCGTTGCTTGTGATCGATTTACACCAACCCACCACATTGTCTGGATTCGTACTTTACACCAATCTCTTCAATCTCTGAACTTACTGGTCAATTTGCACATTTATAATGCTGTGCATCTTTAACAATACATGAGTTTAAAGTAAATGACATTCAATAAATAACCAATAATATTGACTTCAACAGAGTGATCAAAATTTTTAAACAGTAATGCTTGGAAGTAGTATCAAAAACAACTATCACTATAGAGTTCTCCCTTTCTCTGCAAGAAGTTTTCCAACATCACATATGTTAATAGTGCACAATGTCATTTAAAGCTAGTAATCTGATTTGATGTGATCATCTCATAAAACAAAGAATAACTAAGTGCTTTGCTCAGATTTTGCATTTCAGTATATTAAGTTTGTTGTGTTGATGCTAGCCATATATTAGATTCTTAAGACGAATGTGGATTTTCAGAGCTGCAATGTCAAGACATAGCAAGTGTGATATAACGTGCTCTTATAACATTTGAGTAATACACAGCAGCTAGACTTATAACTGCATACAGTAACCATTGTTACTCACGTGGAAAAATCTACACATTGCAGCAGCTCCTGTCTCTTGGCTGCCTCTTTTTCTTTTCGCTTCTGCATCTCTTCAACTGGTGACATATAATCTTCATAGGGGAGATCATCAATATCCACATCTCCAGGCAAAATAAATCTGTTAAAATGAAAGAGAATATTTCTCCAAAGAACCTTAAACTGCTTCAAACTTTAATGTATATCATTATAAACTGACTGCTTCTGCAAATTAATGCACTTATTCAATGGAGATTTTTATTACATTGTATAAAAATTATTGGCCCAGTGATCCACATTTTTTGGAGGTTGCAGTAAATCTCAGCAAATTTTATAAGTGTTGTAAAAATAAATAACTATTTTAGTTGCTGTAAAATTCAAATAATTGAAAAAAACTTTTGAAACACAATGCCTCTGAATCATAAATTGTTTTTAATGTAGCTGTGCATATGATAGATTTATATGTTTTTTCCATAAAAAAAACTTTTAGAAAATGAAAATTCTTCAGAATAATTTAAAGTAAGTCATAGATTTGAGAAAATACAGTTCTGATGAAAAGGTCATGGAGTTGACTATTAACTCTGGAACTTCTCTTTCCACAAATGCTGCCTAACCTGCTGAGTCTTTCCAGTATTTTTTGTTTTCATTTCACATTTCCAGGAACCACAGCGCTTAAAGTATCGTGCACATAATTTTTAACACCAGAACAAAATACAGAAAAGCTTGGGGTAGAGTGTATAGTTCTGAAGAGCCTGAAACCAGCTGAAAATTCAGGGTAACCAAACAAGAAACTCAGCAGGTCTGGCAGCATTCATAGAGAAGATTAACAGAGTTAAAGCAGAGACGTGGGACAGGGAGTTGAGTTTTTTCTTGCTGTTGGTGGGAAATAAAAAAAATGTATGTGGACAATTGTGAAACTTGAAAGGGTTCAGAAAGGATTCGCAACGATGTTGCCAGGTTGGAGGGTTTGAGCTTTAGGCAGAGACTGAGTAGGCTGGGGTTATTTTCCCTGGAATGTCAGAGGCCAAGAGGTGACCTTAGAGGTTTATAAAATCATGAGGGGCATGGATAAGGTGAATAGCCAAGGTCTTATCCCCAGGATAAGGGAGTCCAAAACTAGAGGGCATAGGTTTAAGGTGAGAGGGGAAAGATTTAAAAGGGACCTAGGGGGCAACTTTCTCACACAGAGGGTGGTGCGTGTGTGGAATGAACTGCCAGTGGAAGTGATGGAGACTGGTACAATGTTTAAAAGGCACCAAGATTGGTATATGAATAAGAAGGGTTCAGAGGGATATGGGGCAAATGGGAGTAGATTAATTTAGGATATCTGGTCAGCATGGACAAATTGGGCGAAAGGGTCTGTTTCCATGCTGTACAGCTCTATGACTCTATAACTGGTTAGGACAAATAACTAGCAATACCCTATGGAACAGATGACAAACCTGCCTCCATCTTCTCTTTTTCCTACAGCAATAAGTGCCTCAAGGTCAGTTCCTTTCAATCCGTATTGAAGCAGTTCTCTTGCTGCATCAACATTTTCAGGCACTCTTTCCACACATTCATGCAACACCCATGAACGTTTCTTAATTTTACTCTGTGGGAAAAATAAGTAGAAACAGTTCAAATAAATATCAGATGAATGAGCCAATTCAGTGTAGAGAGGAACCAAAATGAAAGCAAGAAATTATACAATTTGAGTCCACAGAATTAATAACTCAAGAAAACAAATGTACAGAAGATATTAGATTTAATTTGAGTCTACTCCAGCAGGGATTTTAAAAGAGAAGCATGTACCTAAAGTAGTGGTCCCTAACCAAGGGGAGGAAATGGCATCATGATAATATTACTGAACTAGTAATTCAGAAACCCAGGCTAATGTTATGAGGACATGAGTTTGAATCCTGGCATATGGTGAAATTTGAATTGAGGGTAAGAGGGGTTTGGTGTTTAAAAATACAGAGATCTTGTTATAACTGCAGAGGGTGTTATTGAGGTCACACTTAGTCTACTGTGTACAGTTTTGATCCCCGTATTTAAGATAGGATGTACTGGCACTGCAGCCAATTTGAAAGAGATTCATAGGTCTGATTTCTGTGATAAAGGGGTTGACTTATGAAGAACAGTTAAACAAGTCAGGCCTTATCATTAGACTTTAGAAGAATGAGGGATGATCCTACTGAAGTATACAAGATTTTGAGAAGGCTCAACAGGGCAAATATTGAGAAAAATGCTTCCAGTTGTGGGGGAATCCTAAACTAGGGGATATGGTTATAGAATAAGGGGACTGTTATTTAAAACTGAGACGCGAAGGAATTTCTTCTCTCAGAGGGTAGTGAACATCTGGAATTCTGTACCTCAGAGAGAGTTGTGGGAGGAAAATCACTGGAAGTATTTAAAGACCTGGATGGAAAATCTTTCAAGAATCAAGGACTCGAGGCTATCAACAGCTGGTACAAAAGAGGAACTGAAGCCTAGGACAGATCAGCCTTGATCTTCTAAAATGGTGGTGCAGACTAAAACAGCTGAACGGCCTAATCCTGTTCCTGTTTCTTATGAAAGATCCAAGTAAGGAATTCAGGCAGAACTTTTTCATACAGAGTGCAGTTATCATATGGAGCAACTTATCTGGTAATATCATTGAACAAAACCAATAAGGCAGATTCAAGGAGCAAAAAGTTACTTAGAAGATGGAAAATCAGCATCAAGATCAAGCAAAATACAAACAAATTACTGAGCAATAATCAAAATGGACTCAATACAGAAGTAATCTGTAGCACTGAAAGAATACCAAAACACTGCTAACCATTTGAGACTATGCACAAACATACCAGGTAGTCCTGAATAGAAGCAATATTCACAGGTGATTTTCTCCACTGTCTTTGATATACCAGATCACTGTCAAGGTCATAGGCCTGTGCCAAAGCCAATGCTTCACCATATTCTTCATTATCAATCTAAGAAAAAGACAGTTTAACAAAATATTTTCAAATACACATAATATATAGCCTTGTAATAAACTTTATGGTAGTTACAAATTTGAAAAAAATCCACCCTTTTCCATATTTATCATTTTTGTTGCATTTTCTTGCCAAAATTATAAATTTTAAAGCTCATTGCCTTTTTTTAAAAGCTTATTTCCTGAATGTTCAAAGTCTTTTTTTAAAAGCCTCAATTGAATCCATTCATTCAGATGACTTTGCCTTAAGTAGTCAATGGTAATTCTGACTGGAGATCTGTGACCAGTGGTGTTCCACAGAGATTAGTGCTACGACTCCTGTTGTTTGTAATACATACAAGTGATTTGGAGAAGAATGTCGGTGGCCTAGTTAGTAAGTTTACGGATGACACAAAGACTGGGGGGAGCTATGAATAGTGAGGAATGCCAGACAATACAGTAGGATTTAGGCTGGAGATTATGGCAAAGAAGTGGCAGATGAAGTTTAATCTGGACAAATGCGAGATGATGTATTTTGAGACATCTGCTGCAGAAGGGAAGCATGTAGTAAATGGCAGAACCCTTTGTGACACCTAGGGTTCTACACGCACAGGTCCACAGATCCCTGAAAATGGCAACACAAGTGGGTAAGATGGTAAAGGCAGCATTTGGCATGATTGCCTTCATCAGTCAGGACATAGAGTATAAAAATTGGCAAGTCATGTTGTAGCTGTATTGAACTTCAGTTAGGCCACTTTTGGTCGCCACACTACTAGAAGGACGCAGAGACTTTGGAGAGGATACAGAAATGGTTTACCAGGATGTTGTCTGGTTTGGATGGTATTAGCTACAAGGAGAGATTGAACAAACCAAGTTTGTTTCGCTTGAACACTGAAGAACGAGGGGCAACCTGATAAAAGTTCACAAAACTACGATTGGCATGGATAGAATGGGTGGTCGGAGTCTTCTTCCTCGGGTAGAAATGTTAATTTCAAGATTGAAGGTAAAAGGAGCTAAGTTTAAAGGAAATGCGAGAGGAGATGGTGTAAGTGCCTGGAATGCTCTGCCAAAGAAGTTGGTGGAAGCGGATACAGTAGCTACGTTTAAGAGGCACCTTGACAGAAATATGAATAGGCAGCGTATAGAGGAATGTAGACCACATGGAAGCAAAAGATTTTGGGTTTAGAAAGGCATCATGTGTCGGCACAGTCTTTTGGTGGGCCGCAGGGCCTGTTCCTGTGCTGTACTATTCTTTGGTGCAACAACAATTTAGTGCACTATGAAGTACTGAGTTGTGAGTTTGACCTGATTCACCACAATTGGAAAGTACCAAGCAGGACACGCTCTGACTGCGCTGTGAGCAAAGTGTGAATTACCACCAGACAACCTTTTACAGTCTTAGCAACCGACTGAAGAACAACAAAAGTGATAACCTGAAGGAAGAGCATTAAAAATAACAGTCAGACAAAATGGAGAATTACAGCACAACAACACAGGGCTGGATCTTCTGAGGAATGGCAATCCAGCCATTCTTTATTTCGAAAGAAGAAATCATTGAACCCCTACAGTGTGGAAACAGGCTATTCAACTAATCAAGTCCACGCCAACCCTCTAAAGACCATCCCACCCAGACCCAGACCCAGACCCAGACCCTATTCCTGTAACCCTGCATTTCCCATGACTAATTCACCTAGTATACACATCCCTAGACACTATGGTTAATTTAGCGTGGCCAATGCATCTAACCTACACATCTTTCAACTGTGGGAGAAAACTGGAGCATCCGGAGGAAATCCATTCAGATATGGGGAGAATGTGCAAACTTCGCACAGACAGTCGCCTGAGGGTAGAATCGAACCCACTTTGATAGGTGTTGTTAAATGGTATTACATAAGGCATGTATGACGTTAGGGTGCTGGGAGGGTAGGGTACTATTTGGGGATGGGCAGCAGGTGCCAGCTTGGGAGAGAGTGGGAAGCCAAGGGTAGGACACCACGAGAGTATAGGGTAACTGCTAGGTAAGTAGAGTGTTAGCTGGTGAGGATGTAGGGTGCCGAGTGTGTAGGATATCAGATGGGTAGGGTGGTAGCTGTATAGGGGGCAAGGTGTCAGGGTGCAGGTTGGCAAAGTTAGCTCTGCCATGCTTAGGGTAGTTTGGGTGGGAGGGAGAAATCGGGTCTGGCAGAGAAGGGTGCGATGGCTCCAGTGGCAACTGAGAGAGATCGGATCAGGATCAGTGGGCACATGGGGTTAGGGAGGTGTAGTTGAGTATACATTACCCGAGAGATCATTTTACTTGATGTCAATTGAACCATACGAAGTATCCTAATAAAAAACAGATTTTTGGAAAGTTCCAGTGGAAAATTCAAAATCCAAGGAGTTGCCTTCAGAGTTTACTGGGGTGGTGGTTTCGTAGGGACTCCATCTATATACTAGAATAACAACTGCCTGCTCATTGAAAAATCAAGCCCACAACATTTTAAAGAAACACATTTAGATGCATAACATGGAGGTAGATAGTACCAAGGGAAATAAAACATTAACTTCATTTTGTACCTGTCAAACACAAATTAGGCATCTTCAGGAATGGAAGATGAGCACATCTATGGAATCATACTTATACAGCCTGACGAAGTAATTAAATTTTACTTTAGAAGGTTACACAGAAACCTATTCCCAAGTGGGCACTGTTCTATATCCACAATTTTGTCTTGTATGCTCAAATTTGAATTTTCTCAGGAGCATGAAGATAATCAAGTTTATAGCCAATTATCCCCTCTAAACTGTTAGACACAACATTTATTTAAACAAATACAATCGCATGTATATATGCACGGACATAAATTAAATGACATATCATTCTTAACATCACTTCGAGTAGGCTTCAGATTAAGCAAAATCATTGGTTTGCAATCCTCATTGATCATGTATTAAAATAACAGAACCTCTCTACTATCACCTATCAGTTCACATAAATTCCAAACTATCCAGTTAACTTGGTGTGGAGTTGTCTCAGAAGGACTGTAATTAAATGGGGTGTAGTAACATAAACAAATTGATTCTGAAACAATCAACCAAATTCAATGTATCATGGAGAAAATGCAGAAGCTACCATTAAAGAAGGCATAGCAGGGCATTTAGAAAAAAGCTCAAGGTTACAAGGCAGGAACAACAAGGTTTTATCATTGGTCAATTTATTGGAGTTCCTTGAAGAAGTGATATGTGTAACGGATAAAGGGGAATCAGTGGATGTACTGCACCTAGATTTCCAAAAGTGATTTGATAAAGGAGCCACACCATACGGTGGAAAATAAAAGCTTGTGGTGTAGAGGTCAATATACATGCATGCATGCATGCATGGGTGACTGTTTCATGTTAGCTAACCAGTCAGGAGGCACAACTGGGTAATTTCCTGGTTAGCAATTTGTAATGGGTGGTATCCCACAGGGATCAGTGCTAGAGCCTCAACTTTTCACAATATATAAAAATGAATTGCAAAGAGAAAGTATAGTCACTAAATTTGCTGATGACACAAATTTAGGTAGAAAACTAAGTTTGAAGAAGACATAAAGAGTCTACAAAGAGAAATAGATAGGTTAAGCGAATAGGCAAAGATTAGGCAAATAAGTATAATATGGGAATTTCTACAATGTGGGAACATGTGAAATTGTCTATTTTGGCAAGAAAGATGAAAAAAACATTTTATTTAAATGGCAAGAGGTTGAAGAGCTCTGAAGTGCAGAGGGATTTGATTGCCCTAATGTACGAATCACAAAAGGCTAGTATGCAGGTCTCGCAAATAACTGCAAATGTTGAGAACACCTTATCATTAATCACAAGAGAAAGTGAATACAAAAGTAGGTTATGCTACAGTTCTACAGGAGTTTGGTGAGACCACAGCTGTAGTACCATGTATTTAAAGAAGGATATAAATACATTACAAGCATTCCAGGAAAGGCATACAAAAATAATACCTAGAATGGGCAGATTACCCTAAGTGAAAGGTTGGGCAGGCTAGGCATGTATTTTGATCAGAATGTGGAAATAATGTTTCCTCTTGTGGGAGAATCTTGAACTAGGCTTTACTGTTTTAAAGTAAAAGGTCACCCACTTAGGACAGAGATGAGGAAAAATGTTTTTATCAGAGTCATATGTCTTTAAATGTTTTCCTGAAAGGACAGTGGAAGCAGAGTTTTTGAATATTTTTAAGGCAGACTTGGACCAATTCTTGATAAGCAAGAGGGTGAAAGGGTATTGTTCCTCGGTGAGAAAGTGAATTTGTTATTATCTGAGCTGATTCAAATACTGGATAAGTCAGATGCTGTAATTAAATCTGGCCAGCAGATCATATTTGTAAACTTTGTAGTTGGTTAACACAGTGGGTAGTAACTGAAACATATACACGTAAGCGCTGTGCATGTTTTTTTTTTTTAAAAACAACCAGAACATAGGCTTTTTATACGGAAGAAAGAAACGCAAAGCTTGATGTCTAACAGTTAGAATGACACCTTTCTAAAATCTTTACTTAACTGCTTCCTTCCACTTTCTTTCCTACAGACTGTGGAGACAGTTTTATAGAGATAGAGTCATACAGCACAGAAACAGACCCTTTGGTTCAACGAGTCCATATCGACCATAATCCCAAACCAAACCAGTAACACCTGCCTGCACTTAACCCATTTCCCTCCATACATTTCTTATTCATGTACTTCTCCAAATGTTTTTTTCAAATGTTGTAACTGTACCTGCATCCACCACTTCCTCTGAGGTTCATTCACACACGAATTGTAAAAAAAATGTAAAAATATTGTGCCTCATGTCCTTTTTTAAATGTTTCTCTTGTCACCTTAAACATATGCACCTTAGTCTTGAACTTCCCCACCCTAAGGGAAGATAACTGCCATTCACCTTATCTGTGTCCCTTATGATTTTATAGACCGCTATAAGGTCACCCCTCACTGTTATTGTTATATTATTCATTTCCGAGTTTATGAGTATGAGCCTTTCACAAGTCTGAGGGTCTAAATATTCTCTGTTCTAACAACTTGAAGATTTCTACACAAGTTCTACCAATTTGGCAATTTCACAAACTAGAAAACATTTTTGTTCAGGTGACTGGTTCCCCAGAGCTAAACTGCAAAATGTTAATCTTCTCCTCTGAAGTCAAAACAAAACTGTGGTGTTGTTCTTTTGTTTTTGTCTGCTATAAGCTCAGAAACATAAACATCTTATCCATGAACACTACATGGGTTCTCTCAGGCACCTGATTACAGTCACTTGCCTTCTGACTAATGGTATATTTGGCTCACTACTTCAGAATGACTTCGTGACCTTGACAAAAAAAAATTCACAAAACTGATCAAAATGCCCCTGCCTCTACCTTAAAATCCAGCATCCAAAAATAATCATATTTCAACTATAATACACCCATCATCTGAAGTTGAAGCTGCAATCTGATCAGCCATCATCTTAATAATGGTGGAGCAAGTCACCCCTGTTCCTAACACATAAGTTCATATGTAAAATTGATAAAAATGAAATTGGGATAATATATTTGGAATTCAATGCAAAATTCAATTAGTTACTTGCTTTTGTAAGTGATATCAATCTCAGAAATTTGAATTCCTTCATGCTGTAAACGGCAGAACCTGATGCTTTTATGCCTCAGAAATGCTCCAGTCACGAAAAGGTGCTTGATTAGAAAATCTGCTGAAGTAATGCTAAGCGCCTCCCAAACTATGGGCAAAGAGACTTATAAACTAAACTGGACAAAGTTACTTCTTCACAGAAATCATTACTCCTAAACTAACAGTGTTCATGTCAAAGCGACAATGGACAGATTGTAGAGTTAACCACAGACAGATTGTGGGACGTTCAGCCTTATTTATTTTGTTATCCAATGACAGTGTTGGTATAAGGTAAACAATCATGAAAGGTAAATCTCAACATTAAAGGATATTGTCAGGTAAAGGGAGAGGGATGTGGCAAGACAGTGGTATCATGGTAATGGCACTAGATGAGTAATCTAGAAACTTAGGCTCTGAGCATATGGGTTTGAATCCCTCCTTGGTAAAATGGTAAAATTTGAATTGAATATCTGTCTGGAATTTAAAAAAAGAAACATATGGTGACCATGTGACTGTTATCGCTTGTCAGGGAACAAAATCTGTCATTTATCCGGTCAGACCTATACGTGACTCCAGTCCCTCTGGGATAATTAAGGATGGGTAATAAATACTGGCATAGTCTGAAGCATCCACATCCCATGAACAAATAATAAGAAAACCTGAGATTTAATGCAGAACCAAATTTCTTTTGCAGATTGTCAGCAAGAGAAGCTGTGTCCTGCATATTGCTGTAAATCTGTTACTAACATGATCACTTTTACCTGTTTACTAAGGAAAGGAAGAGACACACTATCAAAGCTTTTTGTCTTGCACTCATCAGAACAGAATCATGACACCGAATCTCAAAAGGAATACACCAGAAATAGCTAACTGCCAAGTTTGTTTAAATTTGACAACCACGAAACCCATGAAAAATTACTTCCGAGTTTTATTCTGAAGGTACATACTATGATAAGTATCAACAGTTTTAATTTATATTATGCCATTCTATGCATATCATATACATTTAGATAATAATATTTATGTTACTAAAATTTCTAATTTATTTATGCAAAATAGGTTAAGGCAAAGGAGTTCCTCTGCTGGGCAGGAACTGGGAGATGCAAAACTAAAATGCTATAACAGTGGAAGACCTAATTACTGTGTGACCAGTTCACATAAGCAACTCTAATTCGAAGTGTGGACATTCAGAAATTCAGAAGGTAAAAATGCAATGCCAAAAAATTTACTGCAAGTACATGTGGACATACAGTAAGACCTCACTTTACGTTGTCCTCACCCCTCAATATAATTTTGTTTCAACATTTCCACTCATCTGATCTTGCCTGCCAGCTTTCTTCTCCCCACTCCCACATCCCAGATTGGCTTCCCTCTGACATTGTCTCCCAGAGTTACCTGCCCCATATCTTGTTTCCTACCCCAGGCTTTGCTTCCCTTTGCCCTTGCCCCTGCTTTGCCCCGACCACACCTGCATTTGCTTCCCCACACACCCGCTTCTGCCTTGCCACCGTTTGCCCTTAACTTAAGGCCAATCTCTTTCCCATCAAGACAGTTTCCTTCCTGACCGAGATTCAGAACTTGTACTGAAGGGCTCCATTTTGTGGAAAAAGTTGATTGGTGCTGGAACTCTGCAGTTTCCTGCACATCTTCTGCCATTAGTTGGAGCCTGATCAATTTAAATTAACAGATGAATGTTTAAAATTACAGTAACATGCAGAGTACTGTATTTCATCCATAGTCTATGGTAAATGTTATTTTGTAGGTTATTTCAGCTAGGAAAATAGTACTATACATGCATGGTAGAGCATTTCAACTTGCATATTACCTTTCTCCAGGCAAAAATGTCTGCAGGAACTGAACTCTAACTTTAACACTGATTCAGACAGGAAGCTATAATTCAAAAAAACTGCATCTTCAGAAATGCACCATTTGTGAAGCCTTCTACGCAATTAAAAAAAAAAAATCATTAATTCATAGCCTAAGATAAGATTCGATAGGAAATTAAATATGCTGCCATCCAAATTCAAGGAATTTAAATGAGTGATTTGTTCTATTCAGCCAACAAATTACAGTGACAGGAGTTTCTTTCAACCTTTCAGTATTGTTGACTATATAACAGTACTATCTGGTTCATAATGCAAAAGGATTTCTTCATGTTCTTGTTTTCAATGCTATGTTTGTGAAAAGTATCGGGTCAAAACATATACTGACCTTTCTTTGATACAGTTCTTCTGGAGATGTAGACTTCAAACTTACTAGCCTGTACGTTTTAGTGATTGTTCGTGGCCGTTTTCGAGGGGGAGCAAATTGCTCCATTTCTGTCAAGTAATATAAGCCCTGCTTCACGTAACTAAAATATCGAGCTTTAGCAGAGGATTCATCTTCCGAGTCAGAATCTTCCTCGCCTTCGTCATCTTCTAACGTATTAGTTTCCAAACGATGCCTCTTATAAGCTACTTTCACTTCACACTAAGAAGAAAATTTAAGAAAAATATTGTATTACTCCAGTGATCATCTTTGTGAAGGCAATTAGCTGAACCAACATTACTCATAGATCACTTGAATGCAGGCGTGAAAGGATTTTCAGGTACAGCAATTAAATTGAACTGTATGTTTAACGAAACAGCGCCACATTTTGCTAGCCTATTTCAGAGAATTAGAAAAAGATAATACATCAGTAAAGTGACAACCATGGTTGGTTGCCAAATCTACCTCCTGCCAGTTTAAACTTTCATTCCTCCATGAAGGCCATGCAAAGATGAAAGATAAAAGAATGGCTAATTCATGTAAATCTTCCAAAAATCCCTAAACTCTGGCAAGATTGTACTGCATTAGAAAACCACAAACATAACACCACCATTCAAGAAAGCAAAGCAACAAAGTAAGAAACTACAGACCAGTTAGTGGAGCACGTCATTGGGAAACCCTAGGCTCCATTATTGAGGAGGAAATAGCAGGACATATAAAACATAATCAAAGGGAGTCAACATGATTGTATAACAAGAAAACCATGTTTGGCAAATTTATTACAGTTCTTTAAGGATGAAGAAAGCAGACTGGATAAAGTGAAACTCAGATGTAGTGCATTGGGATTTCCAAAAAGAGCATTTCATAAGGTGCTATATAAAATACAACAGCTCGAGATGATATACAAGTGTGGGCTGATTAGTTAACTGTTGGGAAAGACAGTTGGAATGGATCATTTTCAGCTTGGTAAAAGTATAACAGGGGTCAGTGATGGAGCCTCAGCTATTTATAAACTTTATTTGAATGACTTGGATGAAAGGGCAGACTGTAGCACAGTCAAATTTGTGGCATTTATGAAAGTGCAGCCACAACATTATTGAATGGTGGAGCAGATGTATCAAATGACCAATAGTCCTGCTCCTATTTCTTTTGATCTAAGGATCAAGGTGGGCAATTAATAGGAGCGGTCAAAGGATTGGTCAAATAGATCAATTTTAAGGCAGCTATTAAATATATGAAAAGACCAGTAGAAATGTTTAATGGGAGAGTTAAGTGTGGTCCAGAAATTACCCCCAAGACATCACTTGCGGTGGAACATCATTGTTGAACTGACCAGAGTCAGAAGACCAAAGAACATACATAACTTCAAAACATCAAGAAAGAAAGAACAGCACTAATTCATCAAAGGCTTTGTGAATGAGGTCAAAGTTCATAAGCATATTGACGAACAGCATGTCAGTTAGATCACCGAGTTTAGAAAAGGTTGGATTCTAATACTTTCAAATGCAAAGATACTGTTTATAAGAATGAAGCATGATCAGCACTGATATGCAATGATGAAATCGCAATCAATGAGAAAATGAAGAGACCATGAGATTTACAGCACTGGAGCAAATTGGAAATTTCAACATACAATTAGATGCTTTCCCAGCTGAGGTAAGTGTATTAGATGGATAGGATCAATGAACCTTTCCCATCTTTGACATGTTTAATCTTCTTGAAATGGGCTTCTCTAATCCTTTCTATCTCTGTGAAATTGGAAATTGCAGAAATGAAGGAAGACTCATTGTCAGGGTATGCTATTATTTTTGAGTCAAGGATACTAGTTTCTTCTGCTGCACTATGAATGTGTCTTGAATAAGGGGAGGAGGGAAAATTAGATGGGTTGAAAATATACTCAGTCACAAACATGTTAAAGAATTTGATCAAAGGTGTCCAACTTACAACAAAATTGAAAACAACATTATTTTTTGAACAAGACTCAATGGGAATAGGCTTTTTTTTGTAAAGTTTCAATCTAGTAAAATACATTTTACATTCAGTACCTCTAAACTCATAAAGCTTCCATTATGGGCAGCACTGACTTGAGGAGAAGGCTCAAACCATTCACAAGACTGTCCAAGCAAGTTTTTCAATGTTCTCACAGATGACACGGTTAAAGCGCCAGAATAACGAGCCAGAATGACTGCATTGTCAGACCACCAGTTTATGTCACAGAGGGGATAAAATGATAATCGATCTAAAGGACAAGAGAAAATACAAATGATGTGCCAAGATCATTCAAAGCAACAACATAAAACGTTGGACAAGATTAAACATATATTTAACTGCCTCTAAGAGCAAAGGAAATTTGATAATGGAAATGCTTAGCAGGTAAGGTAGAATCTGTCAAGAGATGTTCTGCTTGTTTCAGATTTTCGACATCTGCAGTATATAACCTTTAATTTCATTAATATATGAATCCAGAGGCATTCTTTATTGGAATCTCTATCAACTTATAAAGATGGTGGTGTATTAGTAATATTACCGGATCAGTAAACAAGAGGCCCAAGCCAATGTTCTTGGAGCACATGTCCAATTGACTAATCAAATTTAAATTCAATTAATTAAAAAGTGGGGAATACAAGTCTCAGTAATGGCAACCATTAAAAAAAAATCATTGATTGTCATAAAAAGCCATTAAGTTTAATAAGTTTGTTTCAGAGATAGTAGGAACTGCAGATGCTGGAGAATCTGAGATAACAAGGTGTAGAGCTGAATGAACACAGCAGGCCAAGCAGCATCAGAGGAGCAGGAAAGCTAATGTTTCGG